>NC_053041.3:504162760-504787760 GCF_002575655.3 Aegilops tauschii subsp. strangulata | reverse complement strand
AGACATTTAAGTGATTTTCTAACCATTTAATGACCGTAATTCAAATTTGAAGTACATCTACATGCAACGCCTAACCAAAACGGTTTGAAAAATCATATCTGTGTACTTGTGTGCGAGTTAATTCCATGTGCAGTAAATTAGAAGGAATTTTCAAACATATTGGTCTCACAACATGGACACATGCATACGTACACATGGAGTGACATGGCATTTTAATTCAAAAAAATAGAAAAATGATCAGAAACACATGAAACCTTGGTTGATGTAATGTCATGCCACCAAGATGATGTGGTAAAGAAATTGGCATGTTTGACGAACGTTTGGACACACACCCCTCAGAAACCGGAGCAACTCGCTAGAAGGTTCGTGGTTCCGAGAGGGAACAATGCATGTTTGATGACGAACGGGAGATAGCTTCCTCTTACGGCCTTCAAATTTTTTCCTACGTTTAACGTGCACTAATACAACTGTCGTGTGAAAATTTGGTAAGTTTCAGGGGTCATTTGACCTTTTAAAGACATTTAAGTGATTTTCTAACCATTTAATGACCGTAATTCAAATTTGAACTACATCTACATGCAACGCCTAACCATAACGGTTTGAAAAATAATATTTTTGTATACTTGTGTGCGAGTTAATTCCATGTGCAGTAAATTAGAAGGAATTTTCAAACATATTGGTGTCAAGGCATGGGCACATGCATGGAGTGCATGCCATGGCATTTTAATTCCAAAAAATTAAAAATGATCAGAAAAACATGAAACCTTGCTTGATTTAATGTCATGCCACCAAAATGATGTGGTAAAGAAATTGGCATGTTTGACGAAAATTTGGACACACACCCCTCACAAACCGGAGCAACTCGCTAGAAGGTTCGAGGTTCCGAGAGGGAACAATGCATGTTTGATGACGAACGGGAGATAGCTTCTTCTTACGGCCTTGAAATTTTTTCTACGTCTAACGTGCACTACTACAACTGTAATGTGAAATTTTGGGAAATTCTAGGGGTCATTTGACCTTTCAAAGACATTTAAGTGATTTTCTAACCATTTAATGACCGTAATTCAAATTTGAACTACATCTACATGCAACGCCTAACCAAAACGGATTGTTTTAAATATGCCTTTTAGTAGTAGGAGTAGTACAGTGGTACATAGGAGTAGTACTACAACAATTTCCTTGGAGTCCGTGGTACAGCAAGCTACCCTAGGCTATGTTACTACTCCCTCCTTTCCGGTTTATGGCTCAATTTCAAAATCTCTCCAACCAAGGTAGACGATGAGTGGTGGAATTAATTTCGTAGTTTGCACAAGTAATCAGTACGCTCATTTTTCTCAAGAATTTATGTTTACCGATGCATTAATTACAATTAATGCATGCATGACCACTAAATTTCCATGAACTTCTACATGCATTGGTGAGTTTTCTCTTGACACTGCTTGCATCGGGTGATTTAATGCACCTCTAAATCCAAACATGTGATGGTACTACTAGTAGAATTGAGACTTATAAAACGGAAAAAAAAACTTAGATGAGCCCTATAAACCGCAAAGGAGGGAGTAGTAAGTAGTACTACCTCCATAGTGGGTACATACTCCATAAAATCAGATTTTCCCAAAACTAAGTCGCTCAACCTTTATTTTCTTGTTTCCCTTCCTGCCTCGAATAGACTATGCCAAACTCCCCTGCCTGCCACGCGGGAAAAGACCCGCCCTCGCCTTTTTTAGTCCGGGATTGTATCGATGGATCGCACGAAGCAGCAAAAACCAAGCCGTGTCTTGTACTCCTCCGTCGACGCTTGCTTTCATGAATTCTGTACTTCCTCTCGCTGACCTGTGGGACATATAGCAACCGGGTAGACGTGTCATGCACCAAATAACAGTGTAGAACAGCAGGGGGACGCACCCCAGTCGTACCGCCCCAGTAGTAGTAATGAGCAATGAGACGTCAAATCACAATGCCGCACCTTCCTAGACGGACGAAGCAACCATTATTTCACACTCCGCTGAATCCGCTTCGCCATCACCTCCTTCAAGAAAACCACGTATTGCTTCTGCCATTGTTTTGCCTCAAGAGGGATGCGCATTGCCTTCATAGACACGTGGGACCACATGACAGGCCATGCTCCCCCGCCCATTGCTCGATAAAATCACCGCATTTTTACTACTTCCTCCATGTCGGTTTACAGGGCATGCACGTCATTCTAGGTTGAGAATTTAACTAGCTATATATGTGATGAACAATATATGTTTAGAAACTACATCCGCTTAAGAATCCAATGATATACTTTTTGTGACATAGTAACTCATATTTAGTTAGTGAAATGGATGACCTAGAACTACGTGCACGCCCTATAAACCGAGATGGAGGGAGTAGTATCTTTTTAGATCAATATAGTCGGGATTCACCAAGGAGCAAAACCAAGTAGTAGGTTGCTCTTGTCGTGTTGGCGTAGCAACTCAAGTAGGGTTAGTCCGCACACGGAATGGCGACACACTTAACAGGACCCCTTTGGCCGACATGTGGCTCATCCACGGTCTTGTTCCATGTGCGATGCACCAAATTACAGTTCGGAGCAGCAGTTGGACTTGGAGGCACCCCGGTCGTAGCACCGCACTAGTAGTAAATGAGCGATGAGGGGTCAAATCACAAAGCCCCACCTTCCCGCAGTAAGCTGGACGGACGAAGCAACCATCATTTCACTCTAGGGCGCAAGAGCATAAAGAAAAGAGAAAACCAATGATGTGTGCGACAGCTACCTAGGGCACCCTAGGGTAGGAGCCTCCACTACAAATCCTTTTTTGGAAGCGCCTCCACTACAAATCCGCTTCTCCCTCGTCCTCTTGAAGAAAACCTATGATGCGTGCGGCGGTAGGGTTTGTAGGAGTACTATGGCGTGCGGGGCCACAGCGTAGTAAACGGGAGAGGGATTGAGTTCGAGTCGATGCCTTAATATGTGTGAGCTGCTTGGTTTTACGGGAACGAGGCAGCATTTTGGGTTCAGGGACCAGTGGAGATATACGTACAAAAAATGTGGACGTAGGTTCGACCAAAAGGCAATGATGCATGGGCCTGCATTTTGATATACCCGCGGCCGGGTGAAATTTGCTACTCAAATAATGCATAAAAGTTCCTCCAAAAACATCTATAACTAATGGGAAGTGAATGTATGCTTAAAATGAAAATGTAATACCCCCTCCGTCTAGGTGTATAAGTCATCTTAGGTTTTTTTGCTAGTTAATAGCATTGCATGCAATGAATTAACCACTCATGTCATGTTTGAAAGTCTCGAGCCATTGAAAGCATGCACGACCCACATCTCTTATTGGTTGATATGTCACGAAACAAGAAACGAGGAGGGAGTTAATGTACCGTGCCTAAGTGTTTTGGGATTATTTGGTTTTCGGAAGATGACTTACACACCTAGACGGAGGGAGTACAAAGAGAAAAAATGAATTGCAGTTAAAAGAATGACATTTCTAACAAAAATGTGAATGTGAACTACATATGTGTGCACGTGACCAACACATACATTGTCAACACAAAATCTAATGCAAGAAATAACTTATGAGTAACATGCACAAATTGATGATGTGGTGCTTGCATGCATAGAGTACAAAAACAATGTGATTTATGACTTGCATGCATGACGTGTTCTTGTGCCATAGTTGCATGTCCAGGAAAAAAAGCTACTAGTGGGTTGTACTAGCTATTTAGGAATAGAAGATGTATACATGGAAGTTGTAGGGAAAGAGATGACACGTATCTCAATTCCTATGAGTAGGGATTGGAAAAGAGATGTCATTTGGTTCACATCATAGGAACTTTTCTATTGAATCTAGAGATGATATGTATCTCAATTCCTATGAGGAGGGATTAGAAAAGACATGTCATTTGGTTCACATCATAGGAACTTTTCTATTGAATATATGCTAATGTTTATTTTCCTTTGAAATTGTGTGAGTATAGGAATCCATTCATTTGAACCAAGTGGCTCTAAAGCTATAAAAATGATATCATGTTTATTTTCCTTTGAAATGTGGATTATATGAATCTATTCCTATGAACCAATTGGCTCTAAAGGAAAAAATCCTATAAAAATCATATCATACAGAGTTCCTATGATATTCCTCCACACCAAAGGATGGTTGAAATTGCTGCAGGTCATACGACGGTGTTTCTTTGTACACTCCTCCCCCATCTTTATAGTTACCTCTCGAAGATGAATGAAATGATATATACTGGGTATTCTATATGTGCATTTTGGTACACGAAAACTCGGTAAAAGTTTGCGAGGTTCGAATTTTCAATAAAGTTATATGCACTGCATTTTGGAATGGAGGGAAGAGCATACGGCAGTTGCTAATACTCACGTGGAAGATTTGTGTGTCGGAGGAGTGGATGTTATGTTAAATGACATGGCAAAACTTACACTGTCGGATGCCGATCTAACGGTTCTTACGGCGTTCGTCAGGAAACGGCTTGTGGCGAACGTTTGTCAGATATGATTTACGGACACATGCATTGCATTGATACGTGCCCCCTCTCTCTCACGCACACACGCACCCTCACGAGTCACGAATCTCCCAAGTCCTCTCGCACCCGCCATCTATCTATAGGTAGACGTCACACACATATGTGCTCTTCGCACCCTACCCTCAGAACTTCTTAAAAACAAAAGACGTCGTGCACCTTTTATTTCAACTCACACGTCACACACTTATACTATTACTCTTGTGGCGAACGTTCTTTGGGCATAGTATATTGTACTCCCACGAAGAGAAGCGGTGCACCCACGCACTAGTTCTCTCACACCCACTCGCGGGTACACGTAGGAGCGCATTTTTTTGAAGCTGGTACAACAAAATCACTCCACTATATATATAAGCAGGAGCCTCGGCGCTTGCTTTACTAGGGTTCCTCTCTTTCACTCTCTCATGCTCTCCAGATCTAAGCAAGACATAGGTGGCCACACTCTCTATCTGCTCACGACTGGTCACAAATCTGGCTGGACCACCTCGACCGGGGCAGGTGTAGGTGCATCATTCATGCTATCGTCGGCGGTGAGACCAACGGCTGCCCACGCGTCCCGATCGGTGGCCGTGCCATTCTCTCCGAGACAGCGCCGGCTCGGGAGGGCCTCCGACCCCTTCTTCCTCCCTACGGTATTATGGCCAAGAAGCGGCCTCCCGACGCCGTCTTTGCCACATGCCGACGACCCTCAGGTATATATTCCTTCAAAACCTGCCTTGCTCTACTGCCCTAGCTCCCCACGTGGCTGCGTGTGGATCTTTTTCTACTTCTGTCGGCTGTTCCAAAGCCATCTAGACTTTTACTATTATTAGAGGTAAATCTAGTTCATACAGTCGAATCTAAGAGTTGGTTCAAACAGGGAAGAAAGTGGGAAAGCTGTGGCATGAATCTAGGACTTGGTTCTAAGAGGAAACGGGGGAAAGTAGTAGATACTGGCTACCCAACCTGTCGCTTGGTTGAAAAGGCGAAGAAAGCATGGTGGGTGGCAAAGGGTGGGGGGAAGTGGACCTGTCTCTTGGTCGAAAAAGGAAAGAAAGTGAGGGGTGTTGGGGGAGAACGCAAATGAGAACGAGCAGGTCTAGATTTCCTGTGCTCACATAGGAAAATGTCGCCGAGGAGATAAAAAATGGGACAAATGCATACATGCTGCCTGAGTGTTTGCCGCTCTCGGCGACCACATCTGCCTCACCACTTTATGCCCCTGTTGTCCCTATGCCTATATCGCCACCTGTTAATGTAAAATCACATGAAGCATTAAGCAATGCCACCTAATGTCACTATTAAGTAATGGTCTAGTGCCGTCGATAAATTGAAGCAATGCCACCACCATTTTATGAAGTGCTTCCGTCTTGCTTTATTTCCAATGAATTGTGTTTTTGTAGTTACACTTAAATCTCACACCGCTAACATTGCTTCATCCCAGTGGAACTGCATAAATTTGATTGCACATTTACTGACCACGTGCTACTCTCATGACAGTAATACTAATGCTATTGTTTTGCATGTTAATCTAGTGGCAGTGTTGATGTGATGTGATGCTACTTACTTAAGGGCACTTTCATACTGTCAATGTAGTGCCAATTATAACACAATAGATGCTGTTGTTAGTCATAAGCCACTGCAAATAAATGTCACTGTTTAAATAACCGTATTTCATATTTGCGCAAATAGGGATGTTTGTCTCCATATCGTTACTATCTGCGCAATCAAAAGTACACACCTCAGTTTTAGTAGAACTGCACAAAATGAGATGGCTATTCCTAGCTGTCGTCCTCTAACCACCCGTCTTCCAGGTATTCCTACATTGGTAGTAACTAGGTAGAATAACCAACGCAATCTAAAAGAAGTTGATTCGTACATTTTACTTCCTGATTGTAGTGCAGGGATGAGCGAAAACAACTGCATCCTAGTCCGGAAGGCACTTTCTACCAGTTCATCCATGGATCGAGGACTAGCTAGCAAGGCTGCATGGAGGTTTTTGGGACAGGTGCGCGGACAAGAGGCATTGTGGTCTACTTATTTCTGCAAATAGCGGTGCTTAAATTTAGTGGAATGCACAAGAATTTCAGATGGTCAGTACACTACACGGTTCAGTTCAGCATTCTAGCTAAGAACACAATTATAATTGGTTATTCTGGAATGAGAGAACCTAACCCTGGATGGTGGAAACAAGAAAAACCAGAGTGAACTTCAGGAAATTAAAGCCTGCCTAGGGAGGCCCTTTGCTTAGAGAAGCCTTGCTTGATTTTTCCTGATTTGTAAACCTTCTCACAACTTTGTCTTTTGTTGTGAACTAGTATATGTTTGTTATGTTCTATGAATCATTGAGATGTATAAAATTGCTTAACTTATGCTTTTCAAGTATTTTATGAAGCCGAGTTTAATGTGAGTGTTCCACATGAACGCTGGACTAGCGTGTGAACGTTTGGAATTTACATTGTGGCCTCACTTAACTACATGAACCACTGTAACAAGATATGTAGTTGCTTATATGTCCGACAGCAGATTATTGATTGTTAGCTAGCCGATAGCCAAATTTTCTAGTGTTGAAGAGAGCTGAGCCAATGTGCCGTGTTTTGCACAACTGCTTACTGATACGTCTCCAACGTATCTACTTTTCCAAACACTTTTTCCCTTTTTTGGACTCTAACTTGCATGATTTGAATGGAACTAACCCGGACTGACGATGTTTTCAGCAGAATTGCCATGATGTTATTTTTGTGCAGAAATAAAAGTTCTCGGAATGACCTGAAAATCAACGGAGATTTTTTTGGAATTAATAAAAAATACTGGCGAAAGAATCAAGGCCAGGGGGCGCACACCCTGTCCAAAAGGGTGGGGGGCGCGCCTGCCCCCCTGGGCGCGCCCCTACCTCGTGGGCCCCCTGGTGCTCCACCGACCTCAACTCCAACTCTATATATTCATGTTCGGGGAGAAAAAATCAGAGAGAAGGATTCATCGCGTTTTACGATACGGAGCCGCCGCCAAGCCCTAATCTCTCTCGGGAGGGCTGATCTGGAGTCCGTTCGGGGCTCCGGAGAGGGGAATCCGTCGCCATCGTCATCATCAACCTTCCTCCATCACCAATTTCATGATGATCAACGCCGTGCGTGAGTAATTCCATCGTAGGCTTGCTGGACGGTGTTGGGTTGGATGAGATTTACCATGTAATCGAGTTAGTTTTGTTAGGGTTTGATCCCTAGTATCCATTATGTTCTGAGATTGATGTTGCTATGACTTTGCTATGCTTAATGCTTGTCACTAGGGCCCGAGTGCCATGATTTCAGATCTGAACCTATTATGTTTCCATGAATATATGTGAGTTCTTGATCTTATCTTGCAAGTCTATAGTCACCTATTATGTGTTTGATCCGTTAACCCCGAAGTGACAATAATCGGGACCACTACCGGTGATGACCGTAGTTTGAGGAGTTCATGTATTCACTAAGTGTTAATGCTTTGGTCCGGTACTCTATTAAAAGGAGGCCTTAATATCCCTTAGTTTCCAATAGGACCCCGCTGCCACAGGAGGGTAGGACAAAAGATGTCATGCAAGTTCTTTTCCATAAGCACGTATGACTATATTCGGAATACATGCCTACATTACATTGATGAATTGGAGCTAGTTCCGTGTCACCCTATGTTATAACTATTGCATGAGGAATCGCATCCGACATAATTTTCCATCACCGATCCAATGCCTACGAGCTTTCCACATATTGCTCTTTGCTTAGTTACTTTTCCGTTGCCACTGTTACCATTACTACAAAACTATCACTGTTACTTTTGCCACCGTTACCGTTACTTCCAAACTACTTTGCTACTAAATACTTTGCTGCAGATACTAAGTTATCCAGGTGTGGTTGAATTGAGAACTCAACTGCTAATACTTGAGAATATTCTTTGGCTCCCCTTGTGTCGAATCAATAAATTTGGGTTGAATACTCTACCCTCGAAAACTGTTGCGATCCCCTATACTTGTGGGTTATCAAGACTATTTTCTGGCGCCGTTGCCGGGGAGCATAGCTCTATTCTTTGAGTCACTTGGGATTTATATCTGCTGGTCACTATGAGGAACTTGATGTTGGGGAACGTAGCAGAAATTCAAAATTTTCCTACGTGTCTCCAAGATCAATCTAGGAGATGCTAGCAACGAGAGGGGAGGAGTGCATCTACATACCCTTGTAGATCGCGAGCGGAAGCGTTCAAGAGAACGGGGTTGATGGAGTCGTACTCGTTGTGATCCAAATCACCGATGTTCCTAGCGCCGAACGGACGGCACCTCCGCGTTCAACACACGTACGACGTCTCCTCCTTCTTGATCCAGCAAGGGGGAGGAGAAGTTGATGGAGATCTAGCAGCACGACGGCGTGGTGGTGGAAGTAGCGGGATCCCGGCAGGGCTTCGCCAAGCGCAAGCGGGAGGAAGAGGTGTCACGGGAGGGAGGGAGGCGCCAGGGCTTGGGGTGCTGCTCCCATGCGCCTCCCACTATATATAGGGGTGGAGGGGGCTGGTTTCTTTCCCTCCAAGTCCATTGGGGCGTTGGCAAAGGTGGGGGAAAGAAATCCCATCTTTTCCCTTCCCCACCGATTGTTATCCCCCTTTTTTAGGGATCTTGATCTTATCCCTTCGGGATATGATCTTATTCCTTCTAAGGTGGGATCTTGGTGCGCCTTGACCAGGGGTGTGGGGCCTTGCCCCCACTACCCACGTTCATGTGGGTCCCCCATGCAGGTGGGCCCCACTTCGGAACCTTCTAGAACCTTCCCGGTACAATACCGAAAAATCCCGAACATTTTCCGGTGGCCAAAATAGGACTTCCCATATATAAATCTTTACCTCCGGACCATTCCGGAACTCCTCGTGACGTTCGGGATCTCATCCGGGACTCCGAACAACTTTCGGTTAACCGCATACTAATATCTCTACTAGTCAAAGGCACGTGCTTTGCACGTGTGCGTTCTTAATTAAAAACATCATACATGAAGAAAATTTTAAATATAGACGATGCACTCTGAAAAACCTCTTGCCAACTTACAATGTTCGTGAACAAATTTGATTTTCTTAAATTTTCAAAACATGTATAGAGTAATTTTTTGTTAACACTTACTCCATCTGTAAATTAATATAAGAGCGTTTAGATCACTAAAGTAGCGATCTAAACGCTCTTAAATTAGTTTACGGAGGGAGTATTTGACAAACTACAATTTCCCGCAAAAAAAAGAGAGAGAGAGAGAAACTTGAAGTAAATATTCTCAAAACGGTAAGTTACATCATGGGATTAAAGTTTGTTCAAGAAATAATCATCTCCGTGCATTCTACATCACTTGGATGTACATGGAATGTAATGCATTCTACCTTGCATAATATTTATTGTCAACAAAAAAATGGATATGTGTCGGTACGTATATACTTTTTTTAGTAGTCCATATCAGTCCATATACAGTCCAAAAATTAATGGAAAAAACGTGAGAATAGCCTGTTCCACTTGACCTTCTGTTTTTTCCCAATTTTTTTATTTTTTATAATTTTTTTTTTATTTTTTAACAAAATTGTTTTTTATTTGAGGGGAGATCGTTGGACCTTCTGCAGGCTAAAATATGGATTTGGGCTGACATTCGGTCAGACGGGCCTTGAAGCTTGCCACTGGGCTAGCTGTATGGAGCCCCACTCAAAAACGCGAACCAGGTCCTCCTGCCTCTGGCTGTCGAGCGGAGTTCTATAAAAAGAAAGACTGTCGAGCGGAGCGCCGCCGCGCCGCCGCACCTTCTCCCGTCCCCGCCGACCCGCCGAACGCCGACCCTAGGACTCCCACGCCGCTGGCGCAGCGCACGACCCAGCCATTCGGATATCGTGCTGGCCTCGCCCAGTCGTCATCAGCAGGCACAGCGGCTCCTGAATCCAGCAGCCACAGCCGCACACAACACACGCCGGTAGGCGGCACACTTCACGCCTCTGAGCGATGGCGCAGGTGAGTAGCACCGACCGTAGCATCACTACATCAACATTCGGCACTTAGCAGGCATCAGCACGGTTTGTACTCCAATTTCGGATTTTATCGGATGTCCCCGAGGGGATTCAATTTCGGATTTTCTTTTCCAATTAAATAACGAAGAATAAGATTGATGGTGTGATCCCTTTTTTGATAGGGCAGTGTGAAAATTGTTGATTTGTAGGATCCAAAAATAAAGAATAAGCGTGGTGATTGAAACATTTGTGCCCCCATTTCTTGCTTACAAAAAAAGATCATATAGTTAAATTGTAATTGTTTCTATGTCCTTTCAATGTAACTAAATATATTGGATGTTGCCAATATTAAGAACAATTTTTAGGTTCGTTGTCATTATTGTGAATTTTCATATCTTGTATTTGTAGCTTCTGCAGGTGTAATTTCAAGGTATCACCATGGCGAGATCCTCTTTGCTGATAACCAGGAACGTGAGAATTGTTTCGATGCTGAAAACTCTGAAGTGAGCACTGTGAAGTATGATATGCACTTGACGCTGGATCATTGCACTACCCCATTGAGTTCGAATATGATTCTGCTAACTCTGATGTAGCGCCAGCATGTAGAAGCTACAACATCTACGCTGGTGTTCGTAACCTTCGTTCCTGGTTTATCACCTGTGTAAGTTCCTGAAAATTGGTAGGCAACACGCTGGTTCTGTTCATGTTCTTGCTACCCAGGCACATCAGATTGGAATTAGTAATCTATCTATGGATGGGGCATGTCCCTCCATTGTTGAGTTGGTTTGTAATGACTCTGTAATTGATTTTCGTATGAGTAAAGCAAAATGGTCTGTGCTCCCTTCTGTTGACCGAATGATTCTGTTGTATGTTAAAACTGAAAAATGTATGTATATTGCATATACATGTGAATCCCAATGGCTCGGTATAATAAAGAATGATATTTGCACACTTATGTTGCTGGATTTCTGCTATATGCAATAACTGAAAAAGGAATGGTACATCTATAAGACTTAAGTATTGTATATGCTAGAATAATACCACTGCAAATATATCTTTTGGTACATAATAACTCTCACAGGGACAAGCTAATGACTGGAACCCTATATAACATTATATTTCTTGGGTAGTACTATTTACAGGAATACAACCATATTAGAAACATCACACGGCAATACACAGCATGTACATGAATTATACCAAAACATCCCTGTAGACAATATTTTTTGTGCTTTTCCCTGATGGGTCAATATCCTTATTTGGCTTTGCAAGTACTCTAGTTGTTTGTCTTGATAGCCCTCTAGACAGAGCGACATAGAGTTGGCCATGAGAGAACACCGGCTCAGGAAGGTAGATGCCAACATTTGGGATGGTTTGACCCTGGGCTTTGTTGATTGTCATGGCAAAACTAAGCCGAATTGGAAATTGCTTTCTTTTGAACTTGAAGGGGAGAACATCATCCTCTGAAGGATAGAGAGGAATTCGTGGAAGGAACTGGACCTGTAACTGCAAAACTGGAGGTGACATCTCACTTAGATTGAAAGAATAAATCCTCCATATAGCCTCTGGAGGTGATATAAACCTTGCATCCCTATAAATCCTCCATATAGCCGAGGATATTGATGATAATATATGCCAGATGGACTGATGGTGAATCGAGTTCCAGCTTTTGGACGACTTGTGCCAGAACCACCAACATCCGCCACTGTTTTAAGGAAAAAGGGTCAACAACAGTGTGATGAAATATACAAAAAAATAAATTTTGATATTTGATATTTGTTAATTCATTACGTATGACAACCTTGTTTTCCTTTTGATGAAGACCCCAGTTGAGTAAATACTGAATCATGCTTCTCATAGTTTGAACTGGCCACGACTTCCTTTCCTGTAATGTAGGTTCAACCTTATCCCGTCAAAAATTATACATCATATATTAAAGAGGTAAATGAACATTCAACGGTCATTGATAATATTAGAAATGAATATTTTGTCGATTAGAACAGTACCTGTCATGCATATGTTCTTATTAGCTCTTGTAGTTTTCTGCTGGGGTGCTGGTTGTGTATTGCTACAACTTGCGCTGCACTCACGCCTCATTCTTTTGTACTCACGATTCCTTTGCAAATAGGCTTCCCTCTGATATGGAGTCATTTGCAGATATCTATCCCGGTCACGGTAACGCTTGCGCTGGGAAGAATTCATTTACGTAGCATTTTTGGTTTCAACTAAAGGATCATTCTGCTCTCCAACGACAGCTAATATTTTCCCACAAAACAAAACAAGCAAAAAACAAATAGTATGTCAAGGCAAAGGATCGATAAGGATAATAATTAGATATCAAGATAATAATAAAAACTTACAATAGTTCCCTTTTGGTGAAGTTGTCGGGTGAACATTTGTAATATCTCTGAAGGGAACCCGGCCTTCCATCTTGTCGTTTTTACTTGATTTTGTAAGCCAAGTGTTTTCAACCACAACCTACAGTATAAGAATTAGACCATTTTTTAGGTTGCCAAACCCAAGAAAAATAATTAAAGCATATACAAATTTACAAATAGCCATGAGATATGAACAGAATGAACATATGTTGCATTGCCTTTCATAGTGTACTGTTTGGACAAAAACACAAACACCTTGCGTGCAAGAAAAGTAGAAAAATCAGCAAGCTACAATCGGACCAGTGGATTTGTATTCCATATTATTGTAAGCAGGAAGAATCACTTGCAGAACATTCTCACGCAGCAAAATTCCCAAAGGAGCAGAAGAATCAGCAACCTCACCTGTGGTCACCTGGCCGTAGATGGATGTCCAACTCCTCTGAGCCTGGAATCACCAGGCGCAAACAAATTTCGAAGCAAGCCAGAGACTGCAAGGAGACGGGGCTGGAAATGCACTCTGGACGTGGAGGTGATTCGGAGGTGCTGCCGTGCTGGGTGTGTGGACGGGGGGTGGACCAATGGAGCTGGAGGTGTGTGACCCGCGGGCTAGAGAAATTGGAATACTGGATACGGAGCATCGGGGGAAAGATCAGCATGAGGAGGTTGGCGGGGAATCGATTTGCCAGAGCCTGGAGGCTACCGTGGGTTGTGGAATTCTCTAGAAGGGCGGCTCGTTTTCAGGTTTGGCGGGATTGTGTGGGTGACGAATCCGGGTGATACAGGCCGTTCGATTTAATAAGTTGACGGCCACAGATGATTCCATCCTAGATGTGGCCGGTAAAACTTGAGAGAAGATGGCAGATTCAAATATTCAAAAAATCGTGTACTATAGTAGTAGAGATCTACAACTCTAGCGTCACCGAACCTTAAGTGTGTAGACCCTACGGGTTCGGGAGACATGCAGACATGACCGAGACGACTCTCCGGTCAATAACCAACAGCGGGATATGGATACCCATGTTAGCTCCCACGTGTTCCACGATTATCTCATCGGATGAACCACGATGTCGAGGATTCAATCAATCCCGTATACAATTCCCTTTGTCAATCGGTACGTTACTTGCCCGAGATTCGATCGTCGGTATCCCAACACCTTGTTCAATCTCGTTACCGGCAAGTCACTTTACTCGTACCGTAACGCCCCCCGTGGCTAACTCCTTAGTCACATTGAGCTCATTATGATGATGCATTACCGAGTGGGCCCAGAGATACCACTCCGTCATACGGAGTGACAAATCCCAGTCTCGATTCGTGCCAACCCAACAGACACTTTCGGAGATACCTGTAGTGCACCTTTATAGCCACCCAGTTATGTTGTGACATTTGGTACACCCAAAGCATTCCTACGGTATCCGGGAGTTGCACAATCTCATGGTCTAAGGAAATGATACTTGACATTAGAAAAGCTCTAGCAAACGAACTACACGATCTTGTGCTATGCTTAGGATTGGGTCTTGTCCATCACATCATTCTCCTAATGATGTGATCCCGTTATCAATGACATCCAATGTCCATGGTCAGGAAACCATAACCATCGATTGATCAACGAGCTAGTCAACTAGAGGCTTACTAGGGACATGTTGTGGTCTATGTATTCACACATGTATTACGGTTTCCAGTTAATACAATTATAGCATGAACAACAGACAATTATCATGAACAAGGAAATACAATAATAACCATTTTATTATTGCCTCTAGGGCATATTTCCAACAGTCTCCCACTTGCACTAGAGTCAATAATCTAGTTCACATCACCATGTGATTAACACTCAAAGTTCACATCGCCATGTGACTAATACCCAAGAGTTTACTAGAGTCAATAATCTAGTTCACATCACCATGTGATTAACACTCAATGAGTTCTAGGGTTTGATCACGTTATGCTTACGTGAGAGGTTTTAGTCAACGGGTCTGCAACATTCAGATCCGTGTGTGCTTTACAAATCTCTATGTCATCTTGTAGATGCAGCTACCACGCGCTACTTGGAGCTATTCCAAATAAATGCTCTACTATACGAATCCAGTTCTGTCGGGGATATACCCCGCGGTATGACCCAGCCGGAAGTATGACCCGGCCGGATTTGGCGCTTCACCGTGACCCGCTGGACAACTGGCGACTCACGGGTCTGGCGGCTCACTGTCAGACGATTCACGAGCCTGACGACTCACGGATGACCCCGACGGCGGGTCAGATAGAAGACTAGACCCAAGGCCCAGAAGGCCGGCTCACGTTTATGATGGGCCGGCTTAAGAAGAAAGGGATGACGAATATTTCCTTTACGAGGAAGCAAGACCCGGACTTGTAATTAACTTGTAAGAGAAGATAGATTAGTCCTAGTCCTACTAGGACTCCACATGTAACCCGCCCCTCTAACTTATATAAGGAGGGGCAGGGCACCCCAAAGGAGGGAGGCAACAAGAAATAATCTCTAGGGCTAAATACCGAGAGCCGGAGCTGGCGACTTTCCCATGATCATAATAAGACTTAGCCTCAAACAACACGTAGGGTTGTTACCGGATGATGTTTCCCGGGGCCCGAAGCTGTCTAACCCCTTGTCTTGTGCGTTGATCCGCCCTGCATCTCTCATCCCAATCAACCCCTCTCAAGCTACTACAAAGATGCGTTGGCCTCACGACTAAGTCCTTACACCTAGGAGATCTGACGTGTTAATTCCACGACAGTTGGCGCCCACCATGGGGCCTGCGTACGGTGGTGTTGAGTTCTTGAAGGGATCTTTATCAGGGATCAAGAAATTCACAATTTTCTGGGTGAAGAGGAATCATTGCAGAAAGATTTACATTGTCTCGAAGGCGCACGGTCGGATCAAGTCCCGTTCAAAGTTCAAGAGAAATTAGGGTTTGGGTTGTGGTTTGTTTACTGCTGCAAGTCGCCGAGACCAAGCGGTCGAATCATTGGAATCCTTGTTTTCTTCTGGTCGACCAATCAAGAGGCACACGCACAAAGGAATCAGACTAGATGTGGTGTCCTCAAAACAATGGGAAGACACCTCTGTTCGTACAAGACAACAGTAGCAATCATAATACTTCAATTAATACTCTGCCACGTGATGGTCAGGTTGATCCACAACTCCAAATTTTATATTGGCCAAAACTGCTACATGGGGAAGTGACCATATCGGAATTGCCTTTGCAAACTCATAGAGAAAATATATACTAGTATCAAGAAAGACTGAAGCTCTCATATGGTCAAACAATCCGTCCCGGTACTAGATGTTGGGGTTAATATGCAAGTAAAGACAAAACACCAGGATGAGCAAGGTCAGATGATGGGAATCGATCTTGCCTTCACGGCCTCGCCCTGCGGCTCGCTTCGGACCGGGCATTTCCAAGTCTACTGTCGCCGGTTCATTACAGTGGCTCTTCTCCTCACTCTGCCCCGCAACTGAGTAGAGCCACTTTGGAGCGACCACTGGCCCGAGCCGCCTGCTGCTGCGTCGTTTTCGTCTCCGTTTTTCGCTGCCATTGGACGAGTCGCCCACGCTGACGCCCCTCTGCTTCTGCATGAGTTGCCGTGCCGGGTCGCGTCTGCCTCCGCCGCTGTGGGTTCCACGCCACACGCGCTGATTTCTTCTGCCTCACCGCATCGGCGGGTCGCGCTCATTCCCCAGTTTCGCCGGCAACACCTCCGCTTCGAGTTCACCTCGCCATTGCATTGAGCCACCGGCCGGGTCTTACACGTCACTTCCGCCTCTACCGTGGTCCTGCGCTGAGCCGCCGTGCCTATGGCCTCTGAGCCGCTGGGTTCGCCTCGCGCGGAGGTGCAGGCATGGAAAAGTTGTGACAGTTTTCTTGATGGACGCTCGCGCTGTGGGCTACTTCTCTGGTGCATTAGCATGTGAACAAGGGACAGGCCAAGGGGTACAGGATACTGGGTCAATTTTTCATTGCTGTGTCCGGATAAGCGACTCCGATGATCAGTCTGATACACTACGAGAAAACCATTATTCAGCAGTAGGGGTAGCGATGCTATCCACATGCACCAATTACTAATGAACACTTGCTATGCGTCAAGCACAACGACTTGGATCTCAAGGCATTCAAAGCCGATTGTTATTCAGAAAAGGGGGACAGAGGAAGACTCATGTGGGTGCTGGTGCTACAGTAGACGTGCATAGGTGTGCGCAAGTCGCCGCCCGTGCAGCTTAATTTACATCAATCCGCCGGAGCTGTGTTGAGCCGCCCTTGCCGCTCTGAGCCGCCGGAACTATATTGAGCCGCTGGTCTACCTGAGCCACCTCTGTCCCGATAAACGGATCATCCGTCGTCCAAACAAATCAGGTGATATCCATCCAAGTTTGTTTTATTAGCACATGTTGTTTTGTCAAAGAACAAGCTTATCTCTGCCTTGATCTGCAATATTGTTTATGCAGGGCAATTATTTATGACAAAAAGTGATATTATACTGCGGAGATGGAGGCACGCCAACATCTTTTGGCACAGGTGGTCTTCGTTATTCAACGGACCCCCGCACCGGCTTACAACACCGTAGCCGTCTCTTGCGACCGCGCCGGCTTACCGCGCCGTGGCCGTTTCTTGCGACCGCGCCGGTTTACAACGAGGAGGACAATTTGCCCGTTTGCACCGGCTTACAACGCCACGGACGACTCGCCCGTCCGCCCTCGCGGCCGGTTCACGTGTCTGCGCCAGCTTACAACGCCGTGGCCGACTCGCTGTCCGTGCCGGCTTACAACGCCATGGTCAACTCACCCGTCTGCACCGGTTTACCACGCCGCGGCCGGTTCACCCGTGAGCGACTTCAACTTCACCTAGCAATCATTAATTTCATGGCGGATTATTTCCGGCCTGGCACATCAGGTGATCCATCTAAAATATATTTTATTGGTACATATTATTTTTTATCAAAGAGCAGTTTATCTTTGTCTTGGTCTGCAGTAGTGTTGATGCAGGACAATTGTTCACTACGTCAAAACGATGTGGTTAACTCGCTCATCCGCGCCGGCTTACAACGCCACGGCCGGATCATCTGTTTGAGCTGCCTCTGACGCGGCGGTTGTCTTTTCCATCCGTCTCTCGCGGCCTTGTCTACATCAACACACCGGGCTGCACCCATCTGCATGAGCTGTTTATTGAGTATGAGCAAGTCACAGCTTGGGTAGCCCGGTTTTCTTTCAACAAAATGGAAGCAAATTATCATATACTATCAACCCGCCGTCTGCACCTGGATGGCTCAATGGACATGCGCACAAGTCGCCATCACTACAGTTTGGTTAAACTTCAAACAACCAGTTGGAAGGAACCATTGGCCGAGTTGCTGACACGGCTCATACATGATCATTTATAACCCGCCGCAGTCACCTCAACCTTCTGTGGATACACATCGTGTTATCAACACCAATGATATACAAGTTATGCCGGTTTATATCACGGTTAAATATGGAGAATCTCAAGCCAACTCCTCGAGTCATCTTGAGACTCAGGGGCTACAGTGACATGACTCGGGAACCCCGGGTCGTTGGAGGGAATGATAACCCGGTTCCGGAGGCTGCTACCATATTGATGAAACTTTAAAGGCCGTCAGAAAATTGCCGGTTCAAATAAAGATTCCGGTTTAAAATCCGGTTCAAGAGATATCTTTCTCCCGCAAAGTTTTGAAGCTCTCAAATCCGGTTCAAACGTCCGGCTCAAGGTAAATTTGTATCTTATAAAGCTTTGAAGCTCTTAATATCCGGTTTACAAATTTCCAGTTCAAAAAGAGGTTATCTCTCGCAAAGTTCGAGTTCTCAGGAAAAATTAAAGGGACCAAAGAGAGTATGTTACAAAGCACAACTCAAATATAGGTACCCTGCTTTAATGACCATTGGGAGCTGATCGTATTTGAATTTAGCTTAACCCTTTTGGTGTGACCCTGATCGTATTCGAATCAGAGTCGTTAAATATTCTAATGATCACTAGGGGGCTTCCTGTTCAAACATAGGTCGTATTCGAACCAAAGAGAACATAGCTGTCGATACCCTTTTTGATCGGCACACTGCCGAGCTCATTGGGGAGTTTCTTGGTCATATTTGAACCATAGCTCAACCCCCTTTGGGAACCGACGTGGATCGTATTCGAATCAGCGTCGTTAAACAACTCTCAAGGTCATTTGGGGGCTTCCTGTTCAAACATAGGTCGTATTCGAACCAAAGAGAACATAGCTGTCGGTACCCTCTTGATCGGCAACGCCAAAGCCACTGGGGGCTATATGATCGTATTCGAATCTTAGCTTAACCCCTTTGGGACGGTTTTCTGATCGTATTCGAATCAGAAGCCTCAAGATTTTTTGAAGTTTCTTTTTGCAAATAATTTTTGGGATTTTATTTGAAGCTCTTTTGAACACATCTAAAGTGTATATGAGTGGTTTCTATTTAAACCCGGCTTGATTTTCGATGATAAGTCGCCGGCTTATGACAATCATCATCTATGTGGAAGCATTGGCTTCTAAGGATTGGGTTATCACACTTACTGCACAGGTATCATAAGCCGGCGGTACAGTTCAATATCACAGGTATGATATTGTTTATACATAATTATGTTTAAACTAGCCCTGGCTATGGACTTTAAGCC
This sequence comes from Aegilops tauschii subsp. strangulata, assembly GCF_002575655.3. Classification (NCBI taxonomy): domain Eukaryota; kingdom Viridiplantae; phylum Streptophyta; class Magnoliopsida; order Poales; family Poaceae; genus Aegilops; species Aegilops tauschii. Next base: position 504,768,235 of record NC_053041.3, on the reverse strand, counting down.
GCCGGTATGTTTTGAATTGCGCCATTGGAATTATGCGCATATGAAAGATTAGGTTATCACCCTTATTGTGGAGGTCATATAAACCGACAAATGCAAATTCAATATCACAAGTATGATATTATTGTTATGTTTCAAAGTTATGATTCATAACAGGCTTATATGTGGCTCCTTTTTTACACATCCGTGATCATATGTAAGATATTATGACCCGCCCTGCGGTAAACCGCCGAGGTTTCTTGTGATCTACTTGTGTGCAGGATAAGACTACATTTGGGTAGTTACCCGCCCTGGCTTTTGACATTAAGTCGCCAGGGCATATGTTGTTTAAACTCTGTGCAGGATTTGCAGAACTATGACTTATATAAATGTTTAAGTCCAAGCCTATCATCGAAAGATTGACATTGGTGTCTCAAAAGGGTTATCAATTCTTGATTTTCTCAAAAGGCTATAAATAGCCGGGTTATAAAATTTCCGGCTTACAATGGAGGCGTAATAAATCGCCATCGGCCAAGAGCCGCCGGGTATTTAAACTCCGGATTTACTTGTCAACAGATAAGGTATTTGAAATCTTTAAATAGCCAAACTTGGCTGGACTTTCATTATGATTTGAATGATTGAGGTTTTCAAACCAGGTTAGTCAAATCTTTAATAGCCAACATGGCTGGATTTTTATTATGGTTATCAGAAACTAATATTATGATTGAGGTTTTCAAAGTTGCTTCAGCGCAATGGCTATTATTTTATCAATGGATATGATTTATTCTACAATGATAGGAATAGTCCCGAGTCGCTGTAGGCTTACAACCCGACACTTGGGGGCTACATTATTCAAGTTGAGATTACATCAAATATGCAAGTCCCATGTCACTGCCAGCATGCACCATGGCACTTGGGGGCTAATGCAAAGTCATTTTTTGCTCACTTCATTGAAGACCCGAATCATCACATCGTAATGAGCCGGCCCTTGGGGGCTACCAATTGCTCCTGGCAACAATTCAAGACAATTATAGGATGACCCGGCTACACTACTGTGACTATAGCCGACTCATGGGGGCTACACAACTGGATTTTATTTAAAGCCACGGTGATAAGTCCCGGCTTATTCATGCTGATTAAACCAGCCCTTGGGGGCTACAGGTAATATGGATATAAGGGAGAAATATCTTCAAATTCTCAGTTTTGAGTAAATCAGATTGACCTGGTGTCTGCAAAAATCATAAACCGGCGTCGGCGACAATTATGACTTGGCGTCATCTATTTATAACCCGGCAATTTTAGTACTCATAAACCGGCAAGTTTTATATCTTTAAGCCGGATGAATATAAGTTGAATATTTGAAGACCAATATTTTTGTCAAGTCAGAGCATTGAAAGCCGACTCAAGTGGATTATCTCTTACAATATTTCTCAACAAGAGACCAATGTCAGCAAATTGACTCTGAAGCTGGCCTGTTGACCCGGATTTTTCAAAGGAAGTATCTGGATTTTTTGCATTGGCAAAATTTGAACATATCTGCTAAAGAGATTTGCTATGAGATTATGGATACATATCAAGAAGGAAGATGACAAGGACTTAAGGATGATCAAGTGCTGGCTTACAAAGAATATTTAACCCGGAACACAACCTATCCAATTTGTTCTTGTGTTTATTAGTTTAACATGGATAAATCCAAATTAAACTGGGGGCTAATGTCGGGGATATACCCCGCGGTATGACCCGGCCGGAAGTATGACCCGGCCGGATTTGGCGCTTCACCGTGACCCGCTGGACAACTGGCGACTCACGGGTCTGGCGGCTCACTGTCAGACGATTCACGAGCCTGACGACTCACGGATGACCCCGACGGCGGGTCAGATAGAAGACTAGACCCAAGGCCCAGAAGGCCGGCTCACGTTTATGATGGGCCGGCTTAAGAAGAAAGGGATGACGAATATTTCCTTTACGAGGAAGCAAGACCCGGACTTGTAATTAACTTGTAAGAGAAGATAGATTAGTCCTAGTCCTACTAGGACTCCACATGTAACCCGTCCCTCTAACTTATATAAGGAGGGGCAGGGCACCCCAAAGGAGGGAGGCAACAAGAAATAATCTCTAGGGCTAAATACCGAGAGCCGGAGCCGGCGACTTTCCCGTGATCATAATAAGACTTAGCCTCAAACAGCACGTAGGGTTGTTACCGGATGATGTTTCCCGGGGCCCGAAGCTGTCTAACCCCTTGTCTTGTGCGTTGATCCGCCCTGCGTCTCTCATCCCAATCAACCCCTCTCAAGCTACTACAAAGATGCGTTGGCCTCACGACTAAGTCCTTACACCTAGGAGATCTGACGTGTTAATTACACGACAAGTTCACTACTCAGAGTCATCCGTATTAGTGTCAAAGTTTGCATCGACATAACCCTTTACGACGAACCCCCTTTCCACCTCCATAATCGAGAAAATTCCTTAGTCCACTAGATACTAAGGATAAGTTCGACCGCTGTCATGTGATCCCTTCCTGGATCACTATTGTACCCCTTGACTAACTCATGGCAAGGCACACTTCAGGTGCGGTACACAGCATAGCATATTGTAGAGCCTACGTCTAAAGCATAGGGGACGACCTTCGTCCTTTCTCTTTCTTCTGCCGTGGTCCGGTCTTGAGTCTTACTCAATACTCACACATTGTAACAAAGCCAAGAACTCCTTCTTTGCTGATCTATTTTGAACTCCTTCAAAATCTTGTCACGGTATGTATTCATTTGAAAGTACTATTAAGCGTTTTTTATCTATCCTTATAGATCTTGGTGCTCAATGTTCAAGTAGCTTAATCCAGGTTTTCCATTAAAAACACTTTTCAAATAACCCTGGATGCTTTCCAGAAATTCTACATCATTTCTTATCAACAATATGTTAACAACATATACTCATCAAAAAATTTGTAGTGCTCCCACTCACTTCTTTGGAAATACAAGTTTCTCATAAACTTTGTATAAACCCAAAATCTTTGATCATCTCATCAAAGCGTTCATTCCAACTCCGAGATGCTTACTCCAATCCTTAGAAGGATTGTTGGAGCTTTGCATACTTGTTAGCATCTTTCAGGATTGACAAAACCTTCTGGTTGTATCACATACAACCTTTCCTCAAGAAAATCGTCGAGGAAACAATGTTTTGACATCCTATCTGCAAGATTTCATAAATAATGCAGTAACTGCTAATATAATTCTAACAGACTCTTAGCATCGCTACGAGTGAGAAAGTCTCATCGCAGTCAACTCCTTGAACTTGCCGGAAAACATCTTAACGACAAGTCGAGCTTTCTTAATGGTGACACTTACCATCATTGTCTGTCTTCCCTTTAAAATCCATCTGTACCCAACAGCCTTACGACCATCAAGTAGTTCTTTCAAAGTCTATACTTTATTTTCATACATGGATCCTCTCGGATTTTATGGCCTCGAGCCATTCGTCGGAATCCGGGCCCACCATCGCTTCCCCATAGCTCGTAGGTTCATTGTTGTCTAGCAACATGACTTCCAAGACAGGATTACGTACCACTCTGAAGTAGTACGCATCCTTGTCGTCCTATGAGGTTTGGTAGTGACTTGATCTGAAGTTTCATGATCACTATCATAAGCTTCCACTTCAATTGGTGTAGGTGCCACAGGAACAACTTCCTGTTCCCTGCTACACATTAGTTGAAGTGATGGTTCAATGACCTCATCAAGTCTCCACCATCCTCCCACTCAATTCTTTCGAGAGAAACTTTTCCTCGAGAAAGGATCCGTTTCTAGAAACAATCACTTTTGCTTCCAGATCTGAAATAGGAGGTATACCCAACTGTTTTGGGTATTCTATGAAGATGCATTTATCCGCTTTGGGTTCGAGCTTATCAGGCTGAAACTTTTTTACATAAGCATCGCAGCCCCAAACTTTTAAGAAACGACAGCTTAGGTTTCTCTAAACCATAGTTCATACAGTGTCGTCTCAACGGAATTGCGTGGTGCCCTATTTAAAGTGAATGCGGTTGTCTCTAATGCCTAACCCATAAACGATAGTTGTAATTCGATAAGAGACATCATGGTATGCACCATATCCAATAGGGTGCAGTTATGATGTTCGGACACACCATCACAATATGGTGTTCCAGGCGATATTAGTCGTGAAACAATTTCCACAATTTCTTAATTGTGTGCCAAACTCGTAACTCAGATATTCATCTCTATGATCATATCACAGACATTTTATCCTCTTGTCACGACGATCTTCAACTTCACTCTGAAATTACTTGAACCTTTCAATAATTCAGACTTGTGTTTCATCAAGTAAATATTCTCAGCATCTACTCAAATCATCTGTGAAGTAAGAACATAACGATATCCACTGCGTGCCTCAGCACTCATTGGACTGCACACATCAAATGTATTACTTCCAACAAGTTGCTCTCTTGTTCCATCTTACTGAAAACGAGGCCTTTCAGTCATCTTGCCCATGTGGTATGATTTGCATGTCTCAAGTGATTCAAAATCAAGTGAGTCCAAATGATCCATCTGTATGGACTTTCTTCATGCATATATACTAATAGACATGGTTCGCATGTCTCAATCTTTTCAAAAACGAGTGAGTCCAAAGATCCATCAACATGGAGCTTCTTCATGCGTTTTATACCAATATGACTCAAGTGGCAGTGCCACAAGTATGTGGTACTATCATTACTATCTTATATCTTTTGGCATGAACATGTGTATCACTACGATCGAGATTCAATCAACCATTCATTTTAGGTGCAAGACCATTGAAGGTATTATTCAAATAGACAGAGTAACCATTATTCTCCTTTAATGAATAACCGTATTGCGATAAACATAATCCAATCATGTCTATGCTCAACGCAAACACCAAATAATAATTATTCAGGTTTAACCCCAATCTCGATGGTAGAGGGAGCATGCGATGCTGTAACATCCCAAATTTTCAATTTGGAATGTTATACATAGATCATCATTGCATAGCATATTTTATTGCATTTTGGAAAATCCTCGAATAAATCCTAAGCAACTCAAGGACCCTCGGAGAGAGTTGGGGATTTTCCCGATTTATCATATTTGATTTTCATCAGATAATAAAACGAGGATTTTGGTTTTAATTATTTTCTCTCCGGAAAAATATTTCATATTAAAATAAATGAGAGGAGAAAATATGACTTCTCCAAAACAATTGAAATATTGGAGGAAAAATATTAAAATCATATATTGGATTTTATTCGGATTTTATTTGCAATTTTAATTGCATTAAAAAAATTGCACGTTTTCAAAACTGCATTTTTGTGTCAAAAAAATGTTCACCTTGTCTTAATTATTTTAACTAGACGGCGAAAATTTGTTTTATCATTTTTGGATTTTTATTTATTTTTCTGTGATTTTTTTTAGATTCGGCGGAATATATTTAAAAAAAAACATCGCGCCCGATCGGGCCGAGGCCCAGCCGAGCAGGCCGGCCCAGCCCCGCCGTCTCCCTCGCGCGCACGCCGCCGCCACCGCACCCGAGTCCACCCCGAGCATGGCCGCCGCCGCCTTGCCCCTCCCCCACGCCACCAGCCCCCCCCTCATATATACCCCCGCCGCCGCCCCCTCCCTCACCCTGAACCCGCCCCTCGCCGCCCGAGCCCCCGCCGCCCCAAGCCGCCCTTGCCGAACCCAGCCGGAGCCCCGTCCCGACGAGGTACCGATCCGACGCCGTTGCCGGTTTTCTAAAAAAAACCGTTCGTTTTTTTCTAAACCCTAGATCGGTTTATTTTTTTTAGTTTTATTATTTTAGTGAACGTTCACCGGCCCGTTCGTTTTAACGAACGTGTTCGTCGGATTTTCGCTGTTAACGAACGTCCGTTCTTTAACCGTTCATCAGTTTTCTTTTTTGTCAGATTTTTCCGCGATTATTCCAGATCTCGATTTCTGATCGGATCTTCGTTTTTGTTTAACTTTTCGGTTGTTTATCGGAATCAGGCGATTCAAGCGCCTAGAGTTTCGTCTCAAAATTCTCTTTCCGTTTAACCTACTCGAACAAGTTTTTGCTACTGTAACATTTGACCTAGATCCAGAATAGTAAATGAAGCTTGTTTTTTTCGCCGTTTGACTTTCGTTGCTTCTTTGGAGTTGATTCTTTTTGCAAACCGGAGTTCTTAAGTTGAACTTTCTGGTTGGATCTTTTATTCGAGTTTTACCTGTGCATTAGATGAGTACTTATTGTTTGCTTATTTGTTTGCGATAGAGTACCCGGAGTGCGCCGCTTGTTACTTCGAATCTCTAGGTTTCGCGGATCATCAGCAAGGCAAGTAACACTTTGATCATACCCAGTTTTTATTGCATTAGATCAATCCTCAAACATTGCATGGCTAGGATCTAATTAAACTATGGGTATTGGGAAGTAGTTGAGGTAGTACCTATTACCTGTTTTATTTATCAAACCCTCGGGAGTTACTTTCTATGTTGCTTATATTGCCATGCTATGCTCGTAGACGTGGATTGGGTTTGAGAGATATTCATGACAGATGTGAGATTGTTAATAATGGTTTACTTAAGGTGGCAACTAAAGCTCACATCTGGGTGGATTGAGGCACCTGGAGAACCCAGTGTTGTCTGTTTTTATAAGGACCGCCACCCAGGCTCAAAGGGATCATAAGATTATTCATGCTAGAAACTTCTATGTGCAGCCACAAGCTATTATGGGCTCTAGCATAGTTGAGTAGGTTACATGATCTCTTGAAGAGGTGGGCTAGCAGATGTAGGGGAAAGTAGGTGTAACTGTCCATCCGGAGTAAAGGGTGATTGTTTCTGAAAGACTGTGTCTCGGTCATCCGTTTCTCAAACATCATGTAGTGCGAGAATCAAGCGGAGGCGATTGAGTCTTGTGGGGAAAAGTGCACAAACCTCTGCAGAGTGTACAAACTAATCATGGTTAGCCGTGTCCCCGGTTATGGACAACTTGAGTATCTAGTACCTGGATTATCATGTGAATCTCATCACCATGTTACTTTAATTAATATTGTTGGGTTAATGATGATACTTAATTGGGATTGAGATGCTGTCAACCATCTCAATGTTTCACAACCACCATGATAGTTAAAAAAAATTTATTCCTTTGCAGTAGGGAAAAATTGGCTTTTCGCAAAACTATAACCATAGAGCTTTCCACCAGCCATATATGCATGTAGTATAGCATTATTATGTTCATTATTCTCTATGTGTTACATTGCCAGCATATTCCATGTGCTGACCTGTTTTCGGGCTGCAACGTTTCATGTTGCAGACTTTTCAGACGACGAGTAAGGTGCCTTAGGTTGTGGTCTTATACTCAGTGATGTCGTTGGAGTTGATGGACTCACTTATCTTCCAAGTCTTCCGTTGTTATCGTATTTAGATGGCCTTAAGCCATATTTATCATACTTATTCTCTTTTGAGATATTCGTTGTAATAAGTGTGTGATTGCTACTCTGTTATAAATCCTCCATTTGTACTGTGCGTGTCAGCATTACTGATCGAGGGATGACACTGGTGCACAGCAGCACAGACTATTTGAGGTCTGATCGCTACAAAGGTGGTATCAGAGCACACGCTGACTGTAGGACACGACCACTAAGCTTAAGCCCTAGAACACTTCTCTCTTCTCATTTCTGACCCCTCTCCACTTTCTACTCTTTTAGGAATGGCGGATGCAAGGAGCAAGTTCATGCAACCATATGAAGATACACCTTTTGGACGACACTTGAAGGAAATCACTAAGTACTTGAACATAGGAATACCAAGCATCACCGAAACCTACAACGCCACATTGCCCAAAGAGGAGAGCTAGAAGATTCAAGTTCAAGTTCCAGGAAGGACGTTTGTGCCAGTTACTGAACCCATAAGATTGGTTTTCGAAGCACCAACCTGGAGTTTAGGGAAGAGCATGGCCGCCCACATCGCTATGGGACGCATTGGAGAAGTCTACCACAGGGAGCTTAAGGATACAATTTATCAGATTTGTGGACGCCGAGACGAGCAATGGGAGATGATCAGAACCAAGAAGGATGGATCAATTGCAGCTTTCATCCAGGAGCAAAACCAACACATTCGTCTCCAGGAGAACCAGATTTGCTCAGACAAGGAAGATCTGAAGAAGGCATTGACGAAGATCAAGGAGCTGGAGGAAGAACTCAAGGCTACACGCGAGGATTATTTGGAGGAAATTGTCGCACTAGTAGGGAAGAATGACGACCTGGAGAAGAAGATTGGAGTATTCATGGGAAATCCAGTGCAAAACGCAGAAGATGACGAATGCGCTTGCCCGGATAACTACATCATCATCGACGACACCGACTCGGACCCCAGTGAAGATGACTTTGTTGGTGAAGCTGGAGCAGATATCATGGAGTCTTCAACTGATCAGAATTTCTAGTAGACCACCATATCAGTAGTAGTTTTCCCCCATTTAATAGTATAGTTCAAGCACTTTGTAGTGCTAGTTAGATTGATTGTATGCCTTGTTTGAATTGATTGAGTGATATTGATTGTATTTGTCTCATGAGCATATGGGTAGTGTTTTCCCTCTAGACCTCATTCTATTCTTAACTCTCATCTTTTCTAACCCATCAGATGCCTCCGAGACGCGACACCGGATTTGTTTTCCCACCGGAGATCACCCAGTTGATTCAGCAACAGAATGCCCTGATGCAAGTGTTAGTACAGAACCAAGGCAGTAACAACAACAACAACCCACCACCTCCACCTGTTGATCACTTAGCCCGTTTCTTGAGGCTAAACCCGCCGGTGTTTTCCAGTAGCACCGAGCCGATTGTTGCAGATGATTGGCTCCGCAAAGTTGGAAGGGAGTTGACCACTGCAGGATGCACAGATGCGGAAAGAGTGTGTTTTGCCGCACATCAGCTTGATGGACCCGCAGCATCATGGTGGGAGAATTACACAGCCACACACCCTATTGACACTGTCACATGGGACCAGTTTCAGCAAGCTTTCCGTACAGCTCATGTTTCAGCAGGAGCTATGGCTATGAAGAAGCGTGAGTTTCGCAACCTACGCCAAGGAGGACGCACCGTAGGCCAGTATGTGGAGGATTTCAGTAAGTTAGCACGTTATGCACCAGATGACGTTGCTACAGATCCAGCCAAGCAGGAGAAGTTTTTGGAAGGACTGAATGATGAACTGAGTATGCAGTTGATGGTAGCAACCTTCAACAACTACCAGGAGTTGGTAGATAGAGCTCTCATGATTGAAGGGAAACAACAGCAGATTGAAAACCGTAAGAGGAAGTATGGACAAGGGAAGTACAATTCTGGAGCTCAGCAGAAGCCACGTTTTGCCCCGAAACCGGGAGGACAGTTTCAGCATACCCATGGAGGAGGTAGTTCGCACAATCATAATGGCTCCAAGAATGGTAATGGGAACGGAGGAACCAACGCACAGAACCGCACCAACCCATCTACCCCAGCCAAGAGGGATCTAAGTCACATTACGTGTTTCAAGTGCCAGAAGACTGGACATTATGCAACTGATTGTCCTGAAGCCCAGAATGGTAATGGCAATGGAAGCTCTGGGAAGAAGCCGAACCCGTTCAACAAAGGACATGTGAACCACGTGAGCGTGGAAGAGGTTGAAGGACAGCCTGATGCAGTAATAGGTAAGTTTTTGGTTAAGTCGTTTACTGCAATCGTTCTTTTCGATACTGGTGCATCACATTCATACATATCAAGGGGATTTGTGGATAAGTTTAAGTTGCCCACCAAAGTTCTCAGAACACCTATGTTAGTAACCTCGCCAGGAGCAGAGTATATGGCAAGCCAAGGATGTTTTCAGATGCCATTGGCCATTGGTAGGCATGTTTTCCCCCCAGACCTAATAATTTTGGAGTCGCAAGGTTTGGATGTGATTTTGGGAATGGATTGGCTATCGATGTATGGAGGAAACATCGATTGCGCCAGTAAGTCGATTTTGCTTACCACCCCAGAAGGAAGAAGGATCAAGTATGTATCCTGGCATGTGCCGAAGAGGACTCAAGTGAATTCCTTATCAGGAGTGGTACAGGAGGAAGTACCAGTGGTGAAGGATTATCCGGATGTATTTCCAGAAGAGTTGCCAGGCATGCCACCAGATAGAGACATTGAGTTCTTGATTGAACTTTTGCAAGGCACAAGGCCAATATCTAAGAGACCGTACAGGATGCCCGCAAAAGATTTGGAGGAAATTAAGAAGCAGATTAAGGAGTTATTGGATAAAGGCTATATTCGCCCAAGTTCGTCACCTTGGGGATCACCAGTACTTCTAGTGGAGAAGAAAGATGGATCGTTGAGGATGGTTGTTGATTACCGTGGATTGAATGAAGTGACCATCAAAAACAAGTACCCACTGCCGATGATCAATGATTTGTTTGACCGCTTACAAGGAGCTAAAGTATTTTCCAAGATCGATCTACGATCAGGATACCATCAGTTAAAGATTCGAGAGCAGGATATACCTAAGACGGCTTTTACCACCAGGTATGGGCTATACGAGTATACCGTTATGTCATTTGGTCTGACTAACGCACCTGCCTATTTCATGAACCTGATGAACAAAGTGTTTATGGAGTTTTTGGATAAGTTCGTCGTGGTGTTCATTGACGATATTTTAGTCTTTTCCAAGAATGAGGAAGAGCATGAGGAGCATTTGCGATTGGTACTTGAGAAGCTCAGAGAACATCAGTTAGATGCCAAGTTCAGTAAATGTGAATTTTGGCTGAAGGAAGTTGGATTCCTCGGACATGTTATTTCTGGAGAAGGAATAGCAATAGACCCCGCCAAAGTGGACACAGTAACAAGTTGGGAATCACCCACGTCAGTTGGAGAGATCCGGAGTTTCCTTGGACTTGCAGGATACTACCGGAGGTTCATTGAGAATTTCTCAAAGATTGCAAAGCCCATGACTGAGCTATTGAAGAAGGACACCAAATTCAATTGGACTGAGGATTGTGAAGCTAGTTTCCAAGAATTGAAGAAACGATTGGTTACATCACCAGTGTTGATTCTGCCAGATCAACGCAAGGATTATGAAGTTTATTGCGACGCTTCTCGTCGAGGACTTGGAGCAGTGCTTATGCAGGAAGGAAGAGTTGTGTCATATGCTTCACGACAACTTAAACCCCATGAGAAGAATTATGCTACGCATGATTTGGAGTTAGCAGCCATGGTGCATGCGTTGAAGACATGGAGACATTTTCTCATCGGAAACCATTGCGAGGTGTACACGGATCACAAGAGTTTGAAGTATATTTTCACGCAGAAGGAGTTAAATCTCAGACAGAGGAGATGGTTGGAGCTTATTAAGGACTATGATATGAGATTGCATTATCACCCAGGGAAGGCTAACGTAGTAGCAGACGCGTTGAGCCGCAAGAGCCATGTCAACACCCTCATGACAGGAGAGTTACCCCAGGAGTTAGCCGAGGACCTTCGCGAGCTATGTTTGGAGATAGTCCCAAGAGGCTATTTAGCGACATTGGAGATTCAGTCTACCTTGATGGAAAAGATCAGAGAAGCTCAGAAGACAGACAAGGAGATTGACGAGATAAAGGAAAAGATGAGCAAAGGAAAAGCCAAGGGATTTCGTGAGGATGAGCACGATACCTTATGGTTCAAGGACCGCGTATACGTGCCAAATGATCCGGAGATCAGGAAGTTGATTTTGCAAGAGGCCCATGATTCACCGTATTCGATTCACCCAGGAAATACCAAGATGTATTTGGATTTGAAGGATACTTTCTGGTGGACTGGAATGAAGAAGGATATTGCGGAGTATGTAGCAGTTTGGGATGTATGTCAGAGAGTGAAGGCAGAGCATCAGAAGCCAGCAGGATTGCTACAACCATTGCCGATACCCGAATGGAAGTGGGATAAAATAGGCATGGATTTTATCACGGGATTGCCCAGGACTCGTTCAGGCTATGACTCAATATGGGTTGTAGTCGACCGTTTGACGAAAGTAGCTCATTTCATTCCAGTAAAGACCACTTACACCAGTGCTAAGTTGGCGAAGATATACATGACCAGGATCGTATGTTTGCATGGAGTTCCGAGGACCATTGTATCAGACAGAGGAACCCAGTTTACCTCGAAGTTTTGGAAGCAGTTACATGAAACATTGGGAACCAGGCTAGAATTTAGTACAGCCTTTCACCCACAGACAGATGGACAGACCGAGAGAGTCAATCAGATTTTGGAGGACATGCTGAGAGCTTGTGCACTAGATTATGGATCTAGTTGGGATGACAATTTGCCATATGCAGAGTTTTCTTACAACAACAGTTATCAAACCAGTTTGAAGATGGCCCCTTTCGAAGCTTTGTACGGAAGGAGGTGTAGAACACCATTGTTATGGGACGAAGTAGGAGACCGTCAGTTGTTTGGACCAGATTTGATTAAGGAGTTTGAACAGAAAGTGAGGTTGATTCGCGATAGGCTCAAGGTAGCCCAGTCCAGACAGAAGAGTTATGCGGATTCTAAACGAAAGGAGACAGTTTACGAAGTCGGAGACAGAGTTTATCTTCGGGTATCACCACTTCGAGGAGTGAAGCGCTTTGGAGTTAAGGGAAAGCTAGCGCCCCGTTTTATCGGACCATATAGAGTTTTGGAATGTATGGGAGAAGTTGCCTACAAACTGGAATTGCCCGAAGGATTGTCAGGAGTTCACAACGTATTTCACATTTCACAGTTGAAGAAGTGCCACGCAGAGATGGCTGAGATACCACTGAGAGATACAGTGCCACTGGAAGCGATTCAGCTGGGAAGTGATTTTACCTATGAGGAGAAACCAGTTAAGATTCTCGAGTATGCCAGCCGAGTCACCCACAGTAAGGTTATCAAGTTTTGCAAAGTCTAGTGGAGTCACCACACGGAAGATGAAGCCACCTGGGAGCGAGAGGAAGACCTACGGAAGGACTACTCCCACCTGTTTTCTAGCCAACCCGAATCTCGAGGGCGAGATTCATCTTAAGGGGGGTAGGTTTGTAACATCCCAAATTTTCAATTTGGAATGTTATACATAGATCATCATTGCATAGCATATTTTATTGCATTTTGGCAAATCCTCGAATAAATCCTAAGCAACTCAAGGACCCTCGGAGAGAGTTGGGGATTTTCCCGATTTATCATATTTGGTTTTAATTATTTTCTCTCCAGAAAAATATTTCATATTAAAATAAATGAGAGGAGAAAATATGACTTCTCCAAAACAATTGAAATATTGGAGGAAAAATATTAAAATCATATATTGGATTTTATTCGGATTTTATTTGCAATTTTAATTGCATTAAAAAAATTGCACGTTTTCAAAACTGCATTTTTGTGTCAAAAAAATGTTCACCTTGTCTTAATTATTTTAACTAGACGGGAAAAATTTGTTTGATCATTTTTGGATTTTTATTTATTTTTCTGTGATTTTTTTTAGATTCGGCGAAATATATTTAAAAAAAAACATCGCGCCCGATCGGGCCGAGGCCCAGCCGAGCAGGCTGGCCCAGCCCCGCCGTCTCCCTCGCGCGCACGCCGCCGCCACCGCGCCCGAGTCCACCCCGAGCACGGCCGCCGCCGCCTTGCCCCTCCCCCACGCCACCAGCCCCCCCTCATATATACCCCCGCCGCCGCCCCCTCCCTCACCCCGAGCCCGCCCATCGCCGCCCCTCGCCGCCCGAGCCCCCGCCGCCCCAAGCCGCCCTCGCCGAACCCCGCCGACCCCGCCGGAGCCCCGTCCCGACGAGGTACCGATCCGACGCCGTTGCCGGTTTTCTAAAAAAACCGTTCGTTTTTTTCTAAACCCTAGATCGGTTTATTTTTTTCGGTTTTATTATTTTAGTGAACGTTCACCGACCCGTTCGTTTTAACGAACGTGTTCGTCGGATTTTCGCTGTTAACGAACGTCCGTTCTTTAACCGTTCGTCAGTTTTCTTTTTCGTCAGATTTTTCCGCGATTATTCCAGATCTCGATTTCTGATCGGATCTTCGTTTTTGTTTAACTTTTCGCTCGTTTATCAGAATCAGGCGATTCAAGCGCCTAGAGTTTCATCTCGAAATTCTCTTTCCGTTTAACCTACTCGAACAAGTTTTTGCTACTGTAACATTTGACCTAGATCCAGAATAGTAAACGAAGCTTGTTTCTTTCGCCATTTGATTTTCGTTGCTTCGTTCGATTTGATTCTTTTTGCAAACCGGAGTTCTTAAGTTGAACTTTCTGGTTGGATCTTTTATTCGAGTTTTACCTGTGCATTAGATGAGTACTTATTGTTTGCTTGTTTGTTTGCGATAGAGTACCCGGAGTGCGCCGCTTGTTACTTCGAATCTCTAGGTTACGCGGATCATCAGCAAGGCAAGTAACACTTTGATCATACTTTTCCATACCCAGTTTTTATTGCATTAGATCAATCCTCAAACATTGCATGGTTAGGATCTAATTAAACTGTGGGTATTGGGAAGTAGTTGAGGTAGTACCTATTACCTGTTTTATTTATCAAACCCTTGGGAGTTACTTCTACGTTTGCTTATATTGCCATGCTATGCTCATAGACGTGGATTGGGTTTGAGAGATATTCACGACAGATGTGATATTGTTAATAATGGTTTACTTAAGGTGGCAACTAAAACTCACATCTGGGTGGATTGAGGCACCTGGAGAACCCAGTGTTGTCTGTTTTTATAAGGACCGCCACCCAGGCTCAAAGGGATCATAAGATTATTCATGCTAGAAACTTCCGTGTGCAGCCACAAGCTATTATGGGCTCTAGCATAGTTGAGTAGGTTACATGATCTCTTGAAGAGGTGGGCTAGCAGATGTAGGGGAAAGTAGGTGTAACTGTCCATCCGGAGTAAAGGGTGATTGTTTCTGAAAGACTGTGTCTCGGTCATCCGTTTCTCAAACATCATGTAGTGCGAGAATCAAGCGGAGGCGATCGAGTCTTGTGGGGAAAAGTGCACAAACCTCTGCAGAGTGTACAAACTAATCATGGTTAGACGTGTCCCCGGTTATGGACAACTTGAGTATCTAGTACCTGGATTATCATGTGAATCTCATCACCATGTTACTTTAATTAATATTGTTGGGTTAATGATGATACTTAATTGGGATTGAGATGCTGTCAACCATCTCAATGTTTCACAACCACCATGATAGTTAAAAAAAATTTATTCCTTTGCAGTAGGGAAAAATTGGCTTTTCGCAAAACTGTAACCATAGAGCTTTCCACCAGCCATATATGCATGTAGTATAGCATTATTATGTTCATTATTCTCTATGTGTTACATTGCCAGCATATTCCATGTGCTGACCCGTTTTCGGGCTGCAACGTTTCATGTTGCAGACTTTTCAGACGACGAGTAAGGTGCCTTAGGTCGTGGTCTTATACTCAATGATGACGTTGGAGTTGATGGACTCACTTATCTTCCAAGTCTTTCGCTGTTATCGTATTTAGATGGCCTTAAGCCATATTTATCATACTTATTCTCTTTTGAGATATTCGTTGTAATAAGTGTGTGATTGCTACTCTGTTATAAATCCTCCATTTGTACTGTGCGTGTCAGCATTACTGATCGAGGGATGACACTGGTGCACAGCAGCACAGACTATTTGAGGTCTGGTCGCTACAGATGCTTGATCACATCAACCTTGGAAACACTTCCAACACATATCGTCATCTCACCTTTAGCTAGTCTCCGTTTATTCCACAACTTTTATTTTGAGTTACTAACACTTAGCGACCGAACCGGTATCTAATACCCTGGTGCTACTAGGAGTACTAGTAAAGTACACATTAATATAATGTATATCCAATATACTTCTGTCGACCTTGCCAGCCTTCTCATCTACGAAGTATCTAGGGTAGTTCTGCTTTAGTGACCGTTCCCCTCATTTCAGAAGCACTTAGTCTCGGGTTTGGGTTCAACCTTGGGTTTCTTCACTAGAGCAGCAACTGATTTGCCGTTTCATGAAGTATCCCTTCTTGCCCTTGCCCTTCTAGAAACTAGTGGTTTTACTAACCATCAACAATTGATGCTCCTACTTGATTTCTACTTTCGCGGTGTCAGACATCGCGAGTTGCTCAAGGATCATCATGTCTATCCCTGATATGTTATAGTTCATCACGAAGCTCTAATAGCTTGGTGGCAGTGACCATGGAGAACCATCACTATCTCATCTGGAAGATTAACTCCCACTCGATTCAAGTGATTGTAGTACTCAGACAATCTGAGCACATGCTCAACGATTGAGCTTTTCTCCCTTAGTTTGCAGGCTTAAGAAACTTGTCAGAGGTCTCATACCTCTTGACGTGGGCACTAGTCTGAAATCCCAATTTCAGTCTTTGGAACATCTCATATGTTCTGCGACGTTTCAAAACCGTCTTTGGTGCCACAATTTTAAACCGTTAGCATCACACACTGAACTATCACGTAGTCATCAAAACGTGTATGTCAGACGTTTCACAACATCTACAGACGACGCTCGAGGTTCAGCACACCGAGCGGTGCATTAAGGACATAAGCCTTCTGTGCAGCAATGAGGACAATCCTCAGTTTACGGACCCAGTCCGCATAATTGCTACTATCAACTTTCAACTAAATTTTCTCTAGGAACATATCTTAGTAGAACTAAAGCGTAAGCTACGACATTATTTGCAAAGACCTTTTGACTATGTTCATGATAATTAAGTTCATCTGATTATTTAATGAACTCCCACTTAGATAGACATCCCTCTAGTCATCTAAGTGATACATGATCCGAATCGACTAGGCCGTGTCCGATCATCACGTGAGACGGACTAGTCATCATCGGTGAACATCTCCATGTTGATCGTATCTACTATACGACTCATGTTCGACCTTTCGGTCTCTTGTGTTCCGAGGCCATGTCTGTACATGCTAGGCTCGTCAAGTCAACCTAAGTGTTTTGCTTGTGTTCCGAGGCCATGTCTGTACATGCTAGGCTCGTCAACACCCGTTGTGTGCGAAGGTTGGAATCTATCACACCCGATCATCACGTGGTGCTTCGAAACAACGAACCTTCACAATGGTGCACAGTTAGGGGGAACACATCTCTTGAAATTTTAGTGAGGGGTCATCTTATTTATGCTACCGTCGTTCTAAGCAAATAAGATGTAAACATGACAAACATCACATGGAAATCATAAAGTGACATGATATGGCCAATATCATCTTGCGCCTTTTGATCTCCATCTTCGAGGCGCGGCATGATCACCTTCGTCACCGGCATGACACCATGATCTCCATCATCGTGTCTTCATGAAGTTGTCTCGCCAACTATTACTTCTACTACTATGGCTAACGGTTAGCAATAAAGTAAAGTAATTACATGTCGTTTTTCATTGACACGCAGGTCATACAATAAATTAAGACAACTCCTATGGCTCCTGCCGGTTGTCATACTCATCGACATGCAAGTCGTGATTCCTATTACAAGAACATGATCAATCTCATACATCACATATATAATTCATCACATCCTTTTGGCCATATCACATCACATAGCATACCCTGCAAAAACAAGTTAGACGTCCTCTAATTGTTGTTGCATGTTTTACGTGGCTACTATGGGTTTCTAGCAAGAACGTTTCTTACCTACGCAAAAGCCACAACGGTGATATGCCAATTGCTATTTACCCTTCATAAGGACCCTTTTCATCGAATCCGATCCGACTAAAGTGGGAGAGACAGACACCCGCTAGCCACCTTATGCATCAAGTGCATGTCAATCGGTGGAACCTGTCTCACGTAAGAGTACGTGTAAGGTCGGTCCAGGCCACTTCATCCCACAATGCCGCCGAATCATGATAAGACTAGTAACGGTAAGCAAATTGAGCAAATCATCGCCCACAACTAATTTGTCTTCTACTCGTGCATAGAATCTACGCATAGACCTGGCTCATGATGCCACTGTTGGGGAACGTAGCAGAAATTCAAAGTTTTCCTACGTGTCTCCAAGATCAATCTAGGAAATGCTAGCAACGAGAGGGGAGGAGTGTATCTACATACCCTTGTAGATCGCGAGCGGAAGCGTTCAAGAGCACGGGGTTGATGGAGTCGTACTCGTCGTGATCCAAATCACCGATGATCCTAGCGCCGAACGGACGGCACCTCCGCGTTCAACACACGTACGGAGCGGGGACGTCTCCTCCTTCTTGATCCAGCAAGGGGGGAGGATAAGTTGATGGAGATCCAGCAGCACGACGGCGTGGTGGTGGAAGTAGCGGGATCCCGGCAGGGCTTCGCCAAGCGCAAGCGGGGAGGAAGAGGTGTCACGGGAGGGAGGGAGGCGCCAGGGCTTGGGGTGCTGCTCCCATGCGCCTCCCCACTATATATAGGGGTGGAGGGGGCTGGTTTCTTGCCCTCCAAGTCCATTGGGGCGTTGGCAAAGGTGGGGGAAAGAAATCCCATCATTTCCCTTCCCCACCGATTGTTATCCCCTTTTTTAGGGATCTTGATCTTATCCCTTCGGGATATGATCTTATTCCTTCTAAAGTGGGATCTTGGTGCGCCTTGACCAGGGGTGTGGGGCCTTGCCCCCACTACCCACGTTCATGTGGGTCCCCCCATGCAGGTGGGCCCCACTTTGGAACCTTCTAGAACCTTCTCGGTACAATACCGAAAAATCCCGAACATTTTCCGGTGGCCAAAATAGGACTTCCCATATATAAATCTTTACCTCCGGACCATTCCGGAACTCCTCGTGACGTCCGGGATCTCATCCGGGACTCCGAACAACTTTCGGTTAACCGCATACTAATATCTCTACAACTCTAGCGTCACCGAACCTTAAGTGTGTAGACCCTACGGGTTCGGGAGACATGCAGACATGACCGAGACGACTCTCCGGTCAATAACCAACAGCGGGATCTAGATACCCATGTTAGCTCCCACATGTTCCACGATGATCTCATCGGATGAACCACGATGTCGAGGATTCAATCAATCCCGTATACAATTCCCTTTGTCAATCGGTACGTTACTTGCCCGAGATTCGATCGTCGGTATCCCAATACCTTGTTCAATCTCGTTACCGGCAAGCCACTTTACTCGTACCGTAACGCATGATCCCGTGGCTAACTCCTTAGTCACATTGAGCTCATTATGATGATGCATTACCGAGTGGGCCCAGAGATACCTCTCCGTCATACCAGTGGATTTGTATTCCATATTATTGTAAGCAGGAAGAATCACTTGCAGAACATTCTCACGCAGCAAAATTCCCAAAGGAGCAGAAGAATCAGCAACCTCACCTGTGGTCACCTGGCCATAGATGGATGTCCAACTCCTCTGAGCCTGGAATCACCAGGCGCAAACAAATTTCGAAGCAAGCCAGAGACTGCAAGGAGACGGGGCTGGAAATGCACTCTGGACGTGGAGGTGATTCGGAGGTGCTGCCGTGCTGGGTGTGTGGACGGGGGGTGGACCAATGGATCTGGAGGTGTGTGACCCGCGGGCTAGAGAAATTGGAATACTGGATACGGAGCATCGGGGGAAAGATCAGCATGAGGAGGTTGGCGGGGAATCGATTTGCCAGAGCCTGGAGGCTACCGTGGGTTGTGGAATTCTCTAGAAGGGCGGCTCGTTTTCAGGTTTGGCGGGATTGTGTGGGTGACGAATCCGGGTGATACAGGCCGTTCGATTTAATAAGTTGACGGCCACAGATGATTCCATCCTAGATGTGGCCGGTAAAACTTGAGAGAAGATGGCAGATTCAAATATTCAAAAAATCGTGTACTATAGTAGTAGAGATCTACAACTCTAGCGTCACCGAACCTTAAGTGTGTAGACCCTACGGGTTCGGGAGACATGCAGACATGACCGAGACGACTCTCCGGTCAATAACCAACAGCGGGATCTGGATACCCATGTTAGCTCCCACGTGTTCCACGATTATCTCATCGGATGAACCACGATGTCGAGGATTCAATCAATCCCGTATACAATTCCCTTTGTCAATCGGTACGTTACTTGCCCGAGATTCGATCGTCGGTATCCCAATACCTTGTTCAATCTCGTTACCGGCAAGTCACTTTACTTGTACCGTAACGCATGATCCCGTGGCTAACTCCTTAGTCACATTGAGCTCATTATGATGATGCATTACCGAGTGGGCCCAGAGATACCTCTCCGTCATACGGAGTGACAAATCCCAGTCTCGATTCGTGCCAACCCAACAGACACTTTCGGAGATACCTGTAGTGCACCTTTATAGCCACCCAGATATGTTGTGACGTTTGGTACACCCAAAGCATTCCTACGGTATCCGGGAGTTGCACAATCTCATGGTCTAAGGAAAAGATACTTGACATTAGAAAAGCTCTAGCAAACGAACTACACGATCTTGTGCTATGCTTAGGATTGGGTCTTGTCCATCACATCATTCTCCTAATGATGTGATCCCGTTATCAATGACATCCAATGTCCATGGTCAGGAAACCATAACCATTTATTGATCAACGAGCTAGTCAACTAGAGGCTTACTAGGGACATGTTGTGGTCTATGTATTCACACATGTATTACGGTTTCCAGTTAATACAATTATAGCATGAACAACAGACAATTATCATGAACAAGGAAATACAATAATAACCATTTTATTATTGCCTCTAGGGCATATTTCCAACACTTGAAAGACGAAAGAACTAAGATTTTTCCCTCAACTACAAGGGGAGGTAAGGAACTGCCATCTAGCTCCGCACTTGATTCACCTTCTGTTTTGAGTAAACTTGCGACACCTAAACCTGCTTCTGTTATTAATTCTGATATGTCGCATGTTATTGATGATGCCACTTCTGCTATGCATGATACTTATGATGAAACTACTTCTATGCTTGATACTACTGTGCCACTAGGTGAATTTCTGGATGAACAACTTTCTAGGGCTAGAGAGAATGAAATTATTGAAACTGGTAATATTGATGAAAGTGATGATGAAGATTCTCCTCCTAAATATGAATTACCTGTTGTGCCTGAGGGTTATGTTATGGATGAAGAAACTGCTAGAGACTTTCTTGCTTGCAATGATAGGAGTGACCTTAAGAAATTATTAGCTAAGCTGAAAGAAAAATCTCTGAATGCTAGAATGAAATATGACCCTGCTTTTGCTACTTCACCTATCTTTATTACTGATCAGGATTGTGATTTCTCTGTTGATACTGAGATAATTACTTTGGTTGAATCTGATCCTTTCTATGGCTATGAATCTGAAACTGTTGTGGCACATCTTACTAAATTAAATGATATAGCCACCCTGTTCACTAACGATGAGAAAACTCGCTACTACTATATCCTTAAGTTATTTCCGTTCTCATTAAAGGGTGATGCTAAAACATGGTTTAATTCTCTTGATCCTGGTTGTGTGCGTAGTCCCTAGGATATGATTTATTACTTCTCTGCTAAATATTTCCCTGCTCATAAGAAACAAGCTGCTTTAAGGGAAATATATAATTTTGTGCAAATTGAAGAAGAGAGTCTCCCACAAGCTTGGGGGGAGGCTTCTCCAATTACTTAATGCTTTGCCTGATCATCCTCTCAAGAAAAATGAAATACTTGATATCTTTTATAATGGACTAACCGATGCTTCCAGAGACCACCTGGATAGTTGTGCTGGTTGTGTTTTCAGGGAAAGAACGGTTGATCAAGCTAAATTGCTATTGAATAATATGTTGACTAATGAACATAATTGGACACTTCTTGAACCAACTACTGAGCCAACTCCAAAGAAAAGGGGTATTCTATTTTTCAGTCCCGAAGATATGCAAGAGGCAAAGAAATCTATGAAAGAAAAAGGTATTAAAGCTGAAGATGTTAAGAATTTACCTCCTATTGAAGAAATACATGGTCTTAATTTGCCGCCTGTTGAAGAAATACATGGTCTTGATAACCCGACACAGGTAGTAAAGGTAAATTCTCTCTATAGATTTGATGAAGGTGATATTCCTCGTTATAAGTCTGCTAGCCAATGCTTAGATGAGTTTGATAATTTTATTGTCAAACAAGAAAACTTCAATGCTCATGTTGGTAGACAACTGAAACACAATGCTGATACGCTTGAACACTTGAGTGATTATATGTCTAGAGTTAAAGGTGAACTTAAACTCATTAGTAAACATGCTTCTATGGTTACCACTCAAGTAGAACAAGTGCTCAAAGCTCAAAATGATTTGCTCAATGAATTAAATAATAAGAAGAATGATTATGCTGTTAGAGTTATGACTAGAGGGGGTAAAATGACTCAGGAACCTTTGTATCCTGAGGGCCACCCTAAGAGAATTGAGCAAGATTCTCAGAGAACTAATGTCGATGCACCTAGTCCTTCTAAAAAGAAGAAAAAGAAAAATGATAGGACTTTGCATGCTTCTAGTGAACCTGTTGTTGACACACCTGAGAATCCCAATGATATTTCTATCTCTGATGCTGAAACACAATCTGGTGATGAACATGAACCTAGTGATAATGTTAATGATGATGTTCATGTTGATGCTCAACCTAGCAATAATAATGATGTAGAAATTGAACCTGCTGTTGATCTTGATAACCCACAATCAAAGAATCAACGTTATGATAAAAGAGACTTTGTTGCTAGGAAGCACGGTAAAGAAAGAGAACCATGGGTTCAGAAATCCATGCCTTTTCCTCCTAAACCATCCAAGAAAAAGGATGATGAGGATTTTGAGCGCTTTGCTGAAATGATTAGACCTATCTTCTTGCGTATGCGTTTTACTGATATGCTTAAAGAATCCTTATGCTAAGTATATGAAAGAAATTGTTACAAATAAGAGAAATATACCGGAAGCTGAAATTTCCACCATGCTTGCTAATTATACTTTTAAGGGTGGAATACCAAAGAAACTTGGAGATCCAGGAGTACCAACTATACCATGCTCCATTAAAACAAACTATGTTAGAACTGTTTTATGTGATCTTGGAGCCGGTGTTAGTGTTATGCCTCTCTCTTTATATCGTAGACTTGATTTGAATAAGTTGACACCTACTGAAATATCTTTGCAAATGGCCGATAAATCAACTGCTATACCTGTCGGTATTTGTGAGGATGTGCCTGTTGTAGTTGCAAACGTTACTATTTTAACGGACTTTGTTATTCTTGATATTCCCGAGGGCGATAGTATGTCTATTATTCTTGGAAGACCCTTTTTGAATACTGCAGGGGCTGTTATTGATTGCAACAAAGGCAATGTCACTTTTCATGTTAATGGTAATGAGCATACGGTACACTTTTCGAGGAAACAACCTCAAGTTCATAGTATAAACTCTATTAGGAAAATTCCATCAATTATTATTGGAGGTTTTGAATTTCCTCTTCCTACTGCCAAGAAGAAATATGATATTCTTATTATTGGGGATGTGCATATTCCCGTTGAGGTAACATAGTGCTATTCGAAAATTCTCCGGTTTCATGCGATTCGGAATGAGTTTGTTAACAAGACTTGATCAACCTTTTAGTGGATTCCTTTTGATGAGCATGAGATGGATGAAGTTAGAAAGCACAACCTTCTGTACCCTCCTTTTACTTTCTGTTATTTAGATTAAATAAATCAAAAATAGTATTTTCTGTCTATTTTCTGAATTATCCGTGCAATAAAAAATACCCCAAAAATAAAAGTTCTCAAAATGCCCCGAAAATGAAATATGATTTTTTCTGGAATATTTGAGAATATCTGGCACTGAAAACACATTAGGGGGAGCAAGCACCTGGCCACGAGGGTCCAGGGCGCGCCCACCCCCCTGGGCGCGCCCCCTACCTCGTGCGCCCCTTGTGCCCCCCTCCACTTATTCCAGCCACCACACACTCCTTCCTCCCAAAAAATCACCAACCAGCTCAAGCACGAGTTCTAGCTCATCTTGCTGCGATTTTCTATCTCCTTGCTCAAAGCTCCACTCACAAAACTGCTTTGGGGGATTGTTCTTCGGTATGTGACTCCTCCAATGGTCCAATTAGTTTTTGTTCCAGTGCTTTATTCATTGCAATTTTTTGCTGCTTAGGTGACCTTGTTCTTGAGCTTGCATGTCAAATTTATATGGTCCCAAGTAGTTCTAATGCATGATATAGTCTCTAGGCACTTGCGGAATTAGTTGCTATCAATTTTGTTGAGTTTGGTTCACTTTTATTTTGAGTTACTAAAATTTTCAGAAATTTTTCAGAGGAAGAAATATGACTAGGAAATTGTATCAAGGTGGTTCTTCAAGGAAGCAAGGACCCAGGCCCGCAATGTGTGAGCCGGACCATGAACTACCAAGAGAAGCTCAAGTGCGGCCTTGTGAATGGTCGTCAGACGATTTCATGGTTCGAGCAGGAATTAAGGAGGAATTTGACGCATATGTGCGTAATGCTGAACTCGAGGGCTTCATGCTAGATAAGTGCCCTCAGTACTATCACCTAACTGATTCCTTTGTGAGAAGGTTCAAATTTTCATCTTCACGTAATTCTCACACTGTCCTATTTGATATCTATGGCCAATCTTATACTATGGACAAAGAGGATTTTAATACTGCTTGCAAACTTCCACAATGGGGTAGTGCTAGTGAACCTCGCAAATCTGAGTTTAGAGATTTTCTTACTAGTATTAGAGTGGGGGAATCTAGAGATATAACACAAGCTACCATAGGGAGCATTCATTTTCCTGCTATACATTATTTCGCTCTCTTCATAGGTAGGTGCATAAATGGTAAGGATGAAGCATGTCACATGTGTGTCCCTGATCTTAGCGTTCTCAAGAGTGTTGTTTTAGGAGATAAACAATATAACTTGGGGGCCATTGTTGCACGGAGGTTGCATAATAATGGTTTAAGTGGAGACTTGTTTGGTGGAATTTATGCAACTCGTGTGGCTAATTTTCTTGGGATACCCATACATGAAAGTGATATGGAATTGCCTCCCACTTATCAGGATATGAGGCTATGGCTCGCCATCAGTTTATTGAGAGGAACGAACAACCTCTCCAGTACCAACTAATGTTTGACAGGCGCCGCATTTTCCATGTTGCTCTCCCTGCTCTTTGACTTTCAGACAAAAGGGAGATTTATTATAACCAGGGAGGAGGCGAACGAGTATAAGAGGAGGACGGAGACAGCTCGCCTCCAAGCGGCAGCTCACGAGGCAATAGTTGCTGCATCACAGTACGACCCCAACTACAACTTTGGATATCCGCCTGGCCAGCCGTGGCCATAGACCAACTTAGGCCAAAAGCCTAAGCTTGGGGGAGTACATATTTCTCACCGACATTACATTCATGTTCACACACTCATGCCAGTTGTCGGTGCACATACTTTTTCATTGTAATATCCATGCTAGTTTATTTTCTTTTTCTCGCTTTCTTCTTG
Organism: Aegilops tauschii subsp. strangulata; assembly: GCF_002575655.3. Classification (NCBI taxonomy): domain Eukaryota; kingdom Viridiplantae; phylum Streptophyta; class Magnoliopsida; order Poales; family Poaceae; genus Aegilops; species Aegilops tauschii. The sequence continues at coordinate 504,742,859 of NC_053041.3, read as the reverse complement.
TGTGTTTGAATAACCTTAAGAAAAACCAAAAAAATAATTGTAGCTTTTAGCTAGTTTACTTTCAATGCTTGTCGTAGTAGTAATTAAAAGAAAACCCAAAAAGATTTCATGTTCTTCTTTTGCTTGTTGGGAGCTTTCCCGTGTAAATAGTTTTATTTCTTTTCTTGTTCTTTGGGAGTCGAGAGGAGAAGACCATAATGAAAATGTTGAAGTGGCTCTTATATGCATTATTGTTGATTTAACAAAGAGCCCATATTATCTTGTCTTCTCTTGTATGTCAGATGCTTGCATATTCCAGCTTAGTCCAATGCACATGCACTATTATTATTATTCACATCGTTCGGTTGTGCAAGTGAAAGGCAATAATGATGATATATGATGGACTGATTGAGATGAGAGAAGCTGGTATGAACTCAACCTCTCTTGTTTTTGTAAATACGATTAGTTCATCGTTCCTGATTCAGTCTTTATGAATGAACATGTTTGCAATGACAATTAGGGATTATGGTTGCATATGCCATGCTTAATTAAGCTAGGAGTTTATAATGGTTTACCTTGTGTGCCAACATGCTATTAAAATGGTTGTGATGTGGTATGATAGGGTGGTATCCTCCTTTGAATGATTCGAGTGACTTGACTTGGCACATGTTCACGCATGTAGTTGAAACAAAATCAACATAGCCTTCATGATATTTATGTTCATGGTGAATTATATCCTACTCATGCTTGCACTCAATGTTTATTAATTTTAATGCATGTTCATGACTGTTGTCGCTCTCTAGTTGGTCGCTTCCCAGTCTTTTTCTAGCCTTCACTTGTACTAAGCGGGAATACTGCTTGTGCATCCACTTCCATAAACCCCAAAGTTATTCCATATGAGTCCACCATACCTTCCTATATGCGGTATCTACCTGCCGTTCCAAGTAAATTTGTATGTGCCAAACTCTAAACCTTCAAATGAAATTTTGTTTTGCATGCTCGAATAGCTCATGTATCAACTAGGGTTGTCTATATCTTCCATGCTAGGCAGGTTATTCTCAAGAGGAGTGGACTCCGCTCCTCACTCACGAGAAAATGGCTGGTCACCGGGATGCCCAGTCCCATGCTTTATGCAAACTAAATCAAAATAATTGCAAACAAAACTCCCCCTGGGACTGTTGCTAGTTGGAGGCACTCGTTGTTTTGAGCAAGCCATGGATTGATTCTTGTTGGTGTAGGGGGAGTATAAACTTTACCATTCTGTTTGGGAACCGCCTATAATGTGTGTAGTATGGAACATATCGAGATCTCTCGGTTGTTATGTTGACAATGAAAAAATGCCACTCCAAATATTATTCATATCTATTTCAAAACCGAGCTCTGGCACCTCTACAAATCCCTGCTTCCCTCTGCGAAGGGCCTATCTATTTACTTTTATGTTGAGTCATCACCCTCTTATTAAAAAGCACCAGCTGGAGAGCACCGCTGTCATTTGCATCCATTACTATTAATTTATATTGGGTATGACTATGACTGGATCTCTTTTACCATGAATTACAATGTTTAGTCAGTCCTTGATCTTAAGAGGTGCTCTGCATTTATGTTTTGCGGTCTCAGAAAGGGCTAGCGAGATATCATCTTGTTATATCATATTATGATTGTTTTGAGAAAGTGTTGTCATCCGAGATTTATTATTATTGCTCGCTAGTTGATTATGCCATTGATATGAGTAAATATGAGACCTAAGTGTTATTGTGAATATGGTTAGTTCATAATCTTTGCTGAAAACATGAATGCTGGCTTTACATATTTACAACAACAAGAGCAAACAGAGTTTGTAAAAGTTTTTCTTTATCACTTTCAGTTTATCAACTGAATTGCTTGAGGACAAGCAAAGGTTTAAGCTTGGGGGAGTTGATATGTCTCCAATGTATCTACTTTTCCAAACACTTTTGCCCTTGTTTTGGACTCTAACTTGCATGATTTGAATGTAACTAACCCGGACTGACGTTGTTTTCAGCAGAATTGCCATGATGTTATTTTTGTGCAGACATAAAAGTTCTCGGAATGACCTAAAAATCAAAGGAGATTATTTTTGGAATTAATACAAAATACTGGCGAAAGAATCAAGGCCGGGGGCCCACACCCTGTCCACGAGGGTGGGGGGCGCGCCTGCCCCCTGGGCGCGCCCCCTGCCTCATGGGCCCCCTGGTGCTCCACCGACCTCAACTCCAACTCTATATATTCATGTCCGGGGAGAAAAAAATCAGAGAGAAGGATTCATCGCGTTTTACGATACGGAGCCGCCGCCAAGCCCTAGTCTCTCTCGGGAGGGCTGATCTGGAGTCCGTTCGGGGCTCCGGAGAGGGGAATCCGTCGCCATCGTCATCATCAACCTTCCTCCATCACCAATTTCATGATGCTCACTGTCGTGCGTGAGTAATTCCATCGTAGGCTTGCTGGACGGTGATGGGTTGGATGAGATTTACCATGTAATTGAGTTAGTTTTGTTAGGGTTTGATCCCTAGTATCCATTATGTTCTGAGATTGATGTTGCTATGACTTTGCTATGCTTAATGCTTGTCACTAGGGCCCGAGTGCCATGATTTCAGATCTGAACCTATTATGTTTCCATGAATATATGTGAGTTCTTGATCCTATCTTGCAAGTCTACAGTCACCTATTATGTGTTATGATCCGTTAACCCCGAAGTGACAATAATCGGGACCACTACCGGTGATGACCGTAGTTTGAGGAGTTCATGTATTCACTAAGTGTTAATGCTTTGGTCCGGTACTCTATTAAAAGGATTCCTTAATATCCCTTAGTTTCCAATAGGACCCCGCTGCCATGGGAGGGTAGGACAAAAGATGTCATGCAAGTTCTTTTCCATAAGCATGTATGACTATATTTGGAATACATGCCTACATTACATTGATGAATTGGAGCTAGTTCTGTGTCACCCTATGTTATAACTATTGCATGAGGAATCGCATCCGACATAATTTTCCATCACCGATCCAATGCCTACGAGCTTTCCACATATTGCTCTTTGCTTAGTTACTTTTCCGTTGCCACTGTTACCATTACTACAAAACTATCACTGTTACTTTTGCCACCGTTACCGTTACTTCCATACTTCTTTGCTACTAAATAATTTTCTGCAGATACTAAGTTATCCAGGTGTGGTTGAATTGACAACTCAACTGCTAATACTTGAGAGTATTCTTTGGCTCCCCTTGTGTCGAATCAATAAATTTGGGTTGAATACTCTACCCTCGAAAACTGTTGCGATCCCCTATACTTGTGGGTTATCACTTACAAGTGGGGTAGCACCAACAGTGTTTACAAGTACTTAACCAGCCTTACGTACCCTATATACGTCGGCGCACAGTTCTCGAACGAGTACTCTATTTCATCAAACACACACTTCTCGTATGATAAACCGTGACTACTTATGTCATACCATGCCATATTCATGAAAAAACTAGTGAGGACGCATCTGTTTCGGCAACAATTAGGATGGTTCTCACATGATTCACGGGCACACAAAAGTAGCAGCAGTTCCCATAGACGGATTCAAACAGAGTACTAGCCCGAGAGGGCTCGATAATAGGCAAGGTTCGGATAATTAGAGACAATCCAAACTACTATTAAACACTAGCTGGGGCAACTATTTCATGCCTCGGTCTAATTTGGGATGGACACAAGACGGACCTTGCCATGAGCATCATCGAGGATGTCCGGCAGCAGCTCAATCCTGTGAACCTTCCTGAAGATAACCTTGTGGCCTTGCCACTCATAAACTTGTTTGTGGAGGCATGCCATGTCATCTTCCTGCGTAAGCTTGACAAGAACAGTATGCCTCACAAATGAAGGAGTAGCTTTGAACTTCTTGTGCTTCAGTACACCCTGGACAACACACCTGACAACAGTGAGGCTGGAATACATCTCGACATTGGTATAAGTGCAAATGGCTTCCAGGATGCAACAGCCTAAGAACTATGTTTTCCCAGTGCGTATATTCAGGTCATCCGCCTCATAGCGAGTGACATGTACAACCAGACAATCCTTGTCTGCATCAGGGCTCTAATTGAAACAGGAACAAATTCTGAATTACTTTCCAATATAAGAAACACAAGTTATTTAAACCACTATGTAGAGTCAAAAGTATGCATGACAGGGAAGGTAGCATGGCATCGAAGCTAATAATTTTTTTTGCATTATTTATCACCACATACTTAGATGAAAAACCACAATCGAGATCAGCAAAGAAGAAAATCACCTTGGGCAGCTCAGCGGGGGGGGGGGGGCACATCCTCGAAGGGGGAAAACTGCTCCTGTAGGGCCACGAGGGCTGTAACCTCAAACGGGGTGTTGACCATCTCAGTAGTGGCCGTGAGCGTATCTGTGGTCGGCTCGGTGGCTGCCTCCATCTTCTTGGAGCTCTCTGTCTCCTGGGGATCAGCCTCCCGCGTCTGCTCCAACATCGGCAGATCTTTGCCTGGTTCTCCTTGGTCCATCATGGAACTAACGAATACTAGGAGACCACTGAAAGGAAAACACAATCGCAATGACAATGAAACAAAAAGAGAGTGAGGATCGGTTACTGATTTGCAAAAGTTCTTTTTTTTGAACGAAAATATACCAACATCACGGATCCGCTTACCTTGCCTTCATTGGGAGAGAAGAACAGTGGCAGATGCGAGTGTTGGCTTTCTTGAAGACGGTGATGGAGAAGGGGATTCAGCGAAGAGTGAAATGATGGTTGCTTCGTGCGTCAAACAAGACTATGGGGAGGTGGGGTTTTGTGATACGACGGCTCGTTACTACCGCGCTACAACCAGGGTGACTCTCCGCCTGCATACTACCTTCTAATTTGGTGGATGGCATTTGGGCCCGTGTGCTGCATTGCCCGCATGTCGGTGAACTAAAGTAAAACAGCATTCAGTAGAGGGAGACGTTTCGATGACCTCAGAGGAGCCAGAAGCGGTAGTGTATCCACTGTACTAGTAGTAATTGTTTTTCTGGGTAGCCGTAGAGTGTCTCCACTATACTAGTAGTAATTGTTTTTCTGGGCCCAAGACAAAGCAGCCCATCCACCCTAGTAAATAATAAAATCAATTCAAAAGCCCATATATTTACTTAATCAGAGGCGCTACCCACACCCAGCACACCGCCCCCCAAAAAACCTGGGTGCTCTTCTTCCTCCTCACTCCCAGCCACCTCACGTCAACTCGCTCCACTGGTACCCACAAATTCCTCACCTCACTACTACAGAAAACCCCAGCTCCCCTTCTTCCTCACTACTATAGAAAAGCCCCAGCTCCCCTTCTTCTTCACTCGCACTACAACTAGCCTCGTCATTCGTTACTCTGCTCAAATCCGTGAGCTCGACCTGACGCCCTCGAGGAAAATGGAGTCGACTGACCCCAGCGCCAAGAAGATGAGGCTCCCGTCAGCGGCGACGCCTGTTGTAGATCCCGCACCCGGCAGCGCGGGGAGAAGCGGCGAGCCCGCCCCCACCGGATCCCAGGAACTCGCATCAGCAATCTCCCGGACGCCATCCTTGGGGAGATCAACTTGCTTCTCCCCACCAAGGATTGTTGCCGCACCCAAGTCCTCTCAATTCGGTGGCGCCCTCTATGGCACGCCGTGCCCCTTAATCTCGACTATCGTCAGCTATCTCTATTCAATGATTTTGAACTCCCCAGAGCCATCATCTCCTCCCACCAGGGCTCCACTCAAAGCCTCTGCATCCCGTCATGCTACCTGAGCAAGCATACCATGCCCTGCACGGTGGACGCCTGGTTGAAATCCCCTGAATTCACAGAACTACAGCTACTTGAGTTCTACTATTCCCCAGGAAATCACCTACCAGATACCGAACGCCATGTACTTGTGCCCTCAGCATCGATGTCCATCTCGCGGTTTTCCCCCTCTCTCCACACTCCCACCTTTGTGCTATGCTACCTACCAGACAATCTGGTACTAAACCTTTGACTCCCATTTCTCAAAAAACTTTCACTTGTGCGGATTCGTATATCGAAGGCCTCCTTGCACAGCATCATCCACTCCAGTTGCCCTGCCCTGGAGTGCTTGGTGCTTGTTTTCACAGTTAGAGTCGGTTGTCTCCAAATAAAGTCGCCTAACCTTGTAAGAATTCGAATTTATTTTGATGGAAGGCAGCTCATCATCCAAAATGCCCCTTCACTTCAAAGGTTGATCCTTGATTCTAGTTATTCACCGTCAAAAATAACTGTCCTCTCTGCGCCTAAACTGGATACCTTGGGTGTAATACATGATCTCTATGCTCATTTCAAGATGGTGTTTGGCTCCACAGTTCTTTAGGTACTTTATATTGTCATCTACACTTGTAACCATAAGCTACATTCTAAATTTCTGCGCATAAGTTATATATCATCTTGGAGTACACATTTTGTACTAATATTATGTTCTATGCTCAATGAAGAGTTTCTCCATGGATAGCCTATCAATGGTGTTGGATTCTGTCCCGTTACTCAACAGTTTTCTGTTGAGGTCTATCCCGTAGAGGTAGTCAAATTGGATCAGTGATCAATTTCTAGGTTTCGTCGTAAACCTAATTGGTTACTTCCAATTACGTAAATCAATAGTTCAAACCGCACTCAAAGTAGGAGTACTATTATGAAGAAATTCAGACCTGAGCTCGAGGACGTAGTTTCCCCATAAAAAAAGCTACAAAAGGATTCTTTTTTTCGTGTCATAGCTGATTACTCCTTTTTTTGCATTTTTAGGTATAAAAAAACCATCCTAGTGGATCCGTGTGGAACATTTAAACAAGTTTGATTCTTTATCGGATCATAAAAACCTACTTTTTGAAGATCTCTTCCTTCTCAATCTTATATATCCAAATGAATAGTTTTGATCTGAACAAGATTATTGGCTTGCTGCAATGTTTTCCATGTCTGGAGAAGTTGTATATAAAGGTGATAATTTCACGCACATTGGAAGCCCGCATATAGTGTACTAGAATTAATTGTTCAGTTGTTGCTCTTTCGACACTCTTTTTTTCGACCTTAACTATTTTCAATCTTCATGTCTATTTAGGCAACAGGACGGGGTAAGAAAGTTATATCCAATCGATGGATTCGTAAGCACCGGGATTTTCTCACTTCTCATGACATTCGATTGAAGACAATAACGCTAGAACAATATGTAGCCAAGCATGCAAACACTATATTTGTCACATTCTTCCTGTTGAATGCGAGGTTACTATTGTCCATCATGCTTAAGTTTATTAGCAGCATGGTTTTGACGGATGGGTATGTCGAAGAGCAAAAAGAGGAGCTTCAGGTGGACAAAAGAGCTTCTGAACATGTCGGGCTTCTACTTACAACATCTTGTGGTCATAATCCAGTAAATTTTACGACCCAGGATGTTCATTCTATGGACCTGACCGATCCATTTGACTGTGACTGCCGAAAACAGTGCTGGAGTTAGATGTTGTTGCCCTTTTCAATCTGGGTTTTGTCTAAACCTGATGAACAATTAACCCTCGTGCTTTTGTACAGTTTGTAAGCTGGAGTTAGATGTTGTTGCCCCTTTCAACTCGGCTGTGACTGTCATATTTTCTATGAAACAAGGCAATTGGCTTGCCATTCGTTTAATTTGGAGCGAAATATTGTAACAAATCCCAACCAAGGGAAATAACATCGCTCTCGCCGGCTGCTTGAGCTCACTTTGCATTACAGAACCCAAGTGGTTAGCCCCCACCAGCACCGACAAACTTATTTTGAACTAGCACACCAAATGGGCTATAAATTTTCAAAAGAATGGCTGCATGACCGTGACAGATTTGGATTCTGACATTTGGGACCCACGAGGAAAAAGTCTATCCAAGGTGGTGTCGACTTACTAGTTAGTCAACAAACGATTCTGCCTACCAGCCGTTGGATTGACATCCAACATCTGTCATGTATCTTCTATCTCTTGTCTTCTTCCTCCAGCCGCCCAAACCAAACCGCCCCGTCGGTTCCGCCTGCTCCCGCCTCCCATGGCTGGCTGCGCCTCCGCCGCCCTACCGTACCCTCCAACGTTGGCCAGTCCCTCCCTCTATTTCCCCACATGTCCTGTTATTTTCCGGTGACATCAGCCCCAACACGCACCCGCACCCGAACCAGTCAACGCTCGTACTCCCCTCCACATGCGACTGGACCGGCGCATCTTCCACAGCTCGTGTTCGTTCCATCCGAGGCCTCGCCGTCCTCCTCTGCCTTGGTTCGCTCGTGGTGTGCGGTGCGCCGCCCTCTTCCGTTGTCAACGTCGTTAACAACCGAGAGGAACAAGGAGATGACTGTACGTGGAGAGAATGACATTAGGGACCCACCAGCGTCATGGCAGTACGCAAGCAAGTCCCTCATTATTACAAGCCCAAAAAAATAGTTCCTCCTAATGGTTGGACATTTGGGACTCACGCCATTGTCAACATAGTCAATAAACGAGAGAATTACACAACGAGCGGCTGACACCAGGGACCCAGCAGGTCGCGCAGTTGTTATTTACTTTTTTAGGAACAAGCAGTTGTTATTTATACTAGTTTTAGCGACGGATCAGGGTAACAACGGGGCTGTGCGGGGGCTATGGCCCGTCTAGCCAGGGTTTAATTTATGTTTACCACATCATGAGCCCAGTTGTGTTTTTTTTCTTGCTGAAAATGGCTAGCCAAGTTCTACTTTTTTTAAATAAATACCCAAACGAGGCCTACTTGCTTTGTCAGCCCTGCTGGGTTGCAAATCTTTCAAGATGAGGAGAGTTTCATTCGGCTTGCCCCGAAAATGGGCTATCAGTAATGAGAAATGGGTTGTACATTTTTAAACACATCAAACCGGGAATTAGTTTCAATTTTTTTCATTACAAGATTTTAAATTCCATTGATTTTTATGTGTGGACAATTATTTGGATTTTATATTTATATAAATTATTTTTCAAATTAGTTTGAATGTGACTCAAAATTTAAGGATTAAAAACAGTTGACCGCACCGAAATATGCAAATTTTCATATAATTTTTAACCGTGGCCACAATATGGGCTGTAATGCTAACAAAAAGATGGGCTCCAAAAAAATCCTTAAGAATTAGCAAATGGGCTGTAATACTAGAAATAATGGCAGATGGGTTGTATGTTGTTTTCCACATATTTGAGGCTCACTTGTGCGCCTACTATAGGTTGACGCGTACGCTTTCCTAAAAAAAGTTTGACGCACACGCAACGCCGTGTCAACTTAGTCAACACACGATAGCAGTGACTGTTGGATGTCCATCCACCGGCCGTCGTGCTTCTTCAATCTCTGCTCTTCCTGCTCCAGCCGCTCAAACAAGCACCGGCGGGACTGCCTGCTCCCTCCTCCCGCGGCCGGCTGTGCTGCCGCCCACCGTACTCCCATCGTTGGCCTATCCATCCCTCTACTCACCCACACCTGCTATTATTCTCCGGTGACGGCAGACGAACCAGTAAACCCTCGTACTCCCCTCCGCATGGGAAACAACTGCCGAGTCTTCCTTGGCTCCGTGTCGTTCCCTTCCTAGGCCTCGGTGTCGTCCACCACCCTGGTGCTCTCGGTGCGGCGTGGTCAACGTGGTCAACGAACGACATCCATCGGAAGTGGACTGTACGTGGAGAGGCTGACAGCTGGTTCCATGGCCGCACGCAAGGAAATGCCTCCTTATTACGCACAAAATAATGATTCATCCACCTGACAGCTGGGACCCATCGGAAGGGCCTCTGTATTTCGCGAAAAAAACGTTCCCCTCGCTGGCAGCTCGGACCCACCAGCTATATCTTCGCATGCAAGGAAGTGCCTCCTTATTACGCACAAAAAAATGTATACTCCCCCTGCTAGCTAGGACCCACCATAGTTAGAGGCTGACTTGTGGGCCTACTGATGCGGATGAAGGGCTTTGTCAACTTAGTCAATATGAACGATTCTAGCTCCAGTGACCGTACGATGTCAATCCAACGGCCGTAGTGCTTCTTCAACCTCTGGTCTTCTTGCTCCAACCGCCCAAACCAGCACTGGTCGTGCCGCCTGCTCCTGCCTCTCGTGGCCGGCTGTGCTGCCACGGAGGCCTCACCACCCCCTACTACTCCAACCGCTGGCCAAACCATCCCTCTACTCACCCACACCCCATGTTATTCTGCGGCGATGGTAACCTCACACCGCAGCCGAACCAGTCAACCCTCATACTCCTCTCTGCGTGGGCATCCACTGTCGCGTCTTCCCCGGCTCTGCGTCATCCCCTTCCTAGGCCTCGCCGCCGTCGACCGCCTTGGTGCTCTCGGCGCGGCGTGGTCAATGTGGTCAAGGAACAGACTTCCATTGGAAGAGTACTGTACGTGGAGAGGCTGACAGCTGGGTCCACCGCCGCAGCAAGGAAGTGCAACCTTATTATGCATAAAATAATGATTCCTCCACCTGACAGCAGGGAGCCGCCGGACGGGCCACCGTATTTTGTGAAAAAAATGATTCTCCCCCTGACAGCTGGGACCCACCAGCTATATCTTCGCACGCAAGGAATTGCCTCCTTATCCTCCCTGACAGTCGGGACCCACCTGGTCGAAGCGTACGTAGCGTTGTCATTCTGGTTGTGAACGTGTACGTACATACTGGTCGATCAGTCTGTCTACAGGCTGCAGCGATGAACCGTGACCGAGTAAGGAAGGGCGCATGTCGTAGTAGAGGCGCGCACGTAGCATGTCACGCAGTCCCGTCAATATCGTATACACGTATGTACAGCCAGGGTGCAAGAAAGTAAATACGGCCACGTACGTACAACCAGGGTGCAAGAAAGTAAATACGGACACGTACGTACATACGGGCGGGGTCTCGAATGCCTACTCGCGCATACGTACGACCAGGGCTCATGTACATGGCTGGGCCAGAACGGAGAAACTGCGTCGTCGTGTTCATCAGGAGGCAATGGAATGTGTCATGTTCATCTGGAGCCAACCGGCTTGGACGGAACAGCTGAAACGAGGCCTGGCGTACCGCAGAACGGAGGAAACAGCCTTGTGTTCGACCTCCTACGGTCGAAACGAGATCATATTCACCGGGAGGGGTGTGGCGTACCGCAAAATGGAGGAAACGGACTTCTCTTTGACCTCCTACGGTCAAAACGGGGTCCTGTTGATCGGGAGGGGTGGCGTACCGCAAAACGGACCTCTCTTCGACCTCCTACGGTCGAAACGGGGGTCCTATTCATCGGGAGGGGTGTGGAGTACCGCAAAATGGGACTCCACGGGCTACTGTTCATCCATCGTCTACTGCCTCGCTCTAGCCTCCACGGGCTACTGTTCATCCACCATCGACTTCCTCCAGCCTCCACCTGCTACTGTTCATCCACCGTCGACTTCCTCCAGCCTCCACCAGCTACTATTCACCACAGGGTCCTGTTCATCCAGCCTCCAACGCTCCTCCACCGGCTACTGTTCAACCAGCCCTCTCCATGGGGTCCTGTTCAACCACCCCTCCACGGTCTACTGTTCATCCAACCCTCCACCGGCTACTGTTCAACTAGCCCTCCATGGGGTCCTGTTCATCCAGCACCTCCACGGGGTCCTGTTCATCCACCCCCAACCGGCTCGATCGGGGTCCTGTTCATCTAGCAGCAACGGCCTCTACAACCACGGGGTCCTGTTCGTCCAACCCCCACCGGGAGCTGTTCATCCAACCCCCTAACAATGCTCACTGTTCATCAAGAGGCAGCAAGTTCGATCAGCTTCAGTTAGCAGAAGTAGCGAAGGAATCGCTCGATCGGGTTCAGTTAACAGCCAGATCGATCGATCGCTCGGGTTCAGTAACGTGTAGCCTGCAGTGCAATCGGTCGGGTTTAGTAGGCGAATGCCTCGCTCGGTTTCAGTTAGAGTCCAACGCCTCGTACCCATGCGCACACGTGTACGAGAGAAACGCGCATCGCTTGGCCCCGACCACCCACCGTAACCGGGAACTCCCCGATATTTTCCTCGCCCTCGCTTCTACCATGGTTTTTTCCGTCATGGACGGCCCAAAGAATGTCATGCAGCTGCGTCTCCGGCCCGCCCAGGACGAAAAGCCCATTTTCTGTTATGATTTTTTGTCATAGAAGTAGGAGCCCACCACATCTATGATGATACCGGGTTTTGTCACAATTATCGTCATAGAAGTGTCATAAGCATGACAGGAAAAAAATTCGTTCGGCCCAAAATGTCACGGATGTGTCTTTTTTTGTAGTGCCCCTTCATGGCCTAAACTATAAATAGACCTCCTCCTCCCCATTTTTAGGGTTAGCAAAGCACTACTAGAAAAAGGGCTATAGATGGGATTGACACTAATGGCGCACCAGACAAGCGGTGCGCCATTAGTATATACTAATGGCGCACCACCTTCTGATACGCCATTAGAGTTGAAACTACTAATGGCGCACCAGGCGCAGGGTGCGCCATTAGTATCAAAAAAAAATTTAACTAGTGCGCCTGTCCAAACATACTAATGGCGCATCCAGACACAGTGCGCCATTACTAGTTGTAACTAGTAATGGCGCACCTGGCCCAGGGTGCGCCATTAGTATCAAAAAAAAATTTAACTAGTGCGCCTGTCCAAACATACTAATGGCGCATCCAGACACAGTGCGCCATTACTAGTTGTAACTAGTAATGGCGCACCTGTCCCAGGGTGCGCCATTAGTATCAAAAAAAATTTAACTAGTGCGCCTGTCCAAACATACTAATGGCGCATCCAGACACAGTGCGCCATTACTAGTTGTAACTAGTAATGGCGCACCAGGCCCAGGGTGCGCCATTAGTATCAAAAAAAATTTAACTAGTGCGCCTGTCCAAACATACTAATGGCGCACCCTGGGACATTAGTAAGTGGGCAGCAACAAGATATTTTGGACAGCCTCTCCTACCCACACTCACTTTCTTCCCACTTCATTCTCTCCACCTCCTCCTTGTCTCGGGTGCCTCCTCTTTTTCACCTCATTTCCACCATAGATTCATTCAATTCATGGATGGCTATCGGTGGCAAGGTGATGAAGATGACTACGAAGTCATCCATGGGGGCCGGTCAAGAAATGAGGAAGGGCAGCAAGACAACCACCGCGGCTCGGGCGGGCGAGAAGACGAAGAATCCCCGGGAGATGATCACGACGGTGATGCTGTACACAGTCATCATGTAGAAGATGCAGGACATGATGATGAGGAAGATGCCGGAGCACACGACGGGCATGATCATGAAGATGGTGATGCCGGCGGAGCAGACGACGCTGGACCATCGATGGGCTGGGTGCAGGACCCTCATATTCAAGAGCTGCTTCTCAAGCAGACGGATAACGCAAGAGCTGCCGCCCAAGAGAAAGCCAAGATGGATCAACTTGAGTTAGACGCGGTTACTCCATTGTATGAAGGATGCAGGCCCGAGGATACCCGCCTGAAAGTAACGCTCATGGCTCTGGAGATGAAGGTAAAACACAAAATGACCGACGCATGCTTCGACGAGAACATGTCATTCTGGCACGAACGTCTTCCCAAGGGGAACAAGTGCCCCACCAGTTTGGAGGAGGCGAAGAAAATCGTGTGTCCTCTGGATTTACCGCACGTGAAATACCATGTGTGCATGAACAATTGCATCATTTATCGGGACGAGCACGCGGAGTCTACCATATGTCCGGTGTGCGGCGTCACTCGATACAAGAAGAGGAAGAAAGCTCCTCGAAAAGTGGTGTGGTACTTTCCGATCACTCCTCGTCTGCTGCGGTATTTCGCGGACCCTAAGGTAGCAAAGCTCCTGCGTTGGCACGAGGATAGGGAGGAGAAGAAGCGAGAAGATGACGCAAATGATCCGGAGATAGATAAAAAGACAAGATGCTGAGTCACCCTAAGGATGCGAGCCAGTGGCAAGCGTTGAACTTCGAAGACCTAGAATTTGGGAACGATCCAAGGAACATCGTGCTGGGCGTGAGCACCGATGGAGTCAATCCGTTTGGCAGCCAGAGAAGCACACATAGCACCTGGCCTGTGTTTGTGTGGATGTACAACCTTCCCCCCTGGTTGTGCATGAAGAGGAAGTACATTCACATGAGTATGCTAATCGAAGGACCGAAACAACCAGGGAATGACATGAGAAGCTTCTGTCGTACCCTTTACATGAGGATTCTTCTGCGGAAGAACAACTCATATTCGCCTTGTCACAGGGCGCCGAGCACAACCTGATGACCTATGAGGCGTACGATATCAACGGCTACACATTCTACACCGAGGCCAAGGACATGAAGAGCGATGGTTATCAGAACTCCGGGGTAACGATGGAATCCTACACCGGTAACGACAAGGACAGATACTACGGAAGGATCGAGGAGATCTGGGAGCTGAGCTACGCTGGAGAGAAGGTCCCGATGTTCCGTGTAAGATGGGCCAAGAGCGTCCTAAAAGAAGACCGGTATTTCACCACCATGGTTATACCTGAAGCCAAATCCAAGACCGCAGGCGCAAACGTCACCGCGAAAAATGAGCCATGGGTACTGGCTTCCCAAGTGGACCAATGCTTCTTCATTACCGACCCGTCAAAGCCCAGTCGTGTTGTCGTGAGGAGAGGCAAAAGGAAGATCATCGGAATGGATGGAGTAGCCAATGAGCAAGACTTCGACAAGTACGGCGACCCGAGAATCGAACATGACGACGATGATGAAGTAGCAGCATACACCACAAGAAGAAGCAGGACCACCCTACCTAAAGGACGTCCGTTCCACAGAAGAACTCCATTTGCGAAAAAGAAGGGCAAGAAGATTGTGAACAGATAGCTAGCTAAGATCGATTGTATTTAAATCGTAGCCTTCATTTCTTGATTGTATTTCATGGGCACTTTTTGAACTATCATGAATATTTTTAAATTTCATGGACACTCGATCTCGATCCCCCTCCATCTCGATCGCTATCCCACCTCGCCAGATCCGGTCCCCCTCGCCGCCGAGCACCCCCCGGTCCACCGGCCCCCCGCACCCCGCGCACCCTCCCCCGCTCCACCGGCATTACTGTTTGATGATATTTTTAAATAATTATTACTGTCTTATAAAAAAATATTACTGTTATGATTTAAACAAGTTTGAACATATTTAAACACAAATAAATATCAAACAACATTTTAAATGCATAAAAAAAATTTGTGGAGCCTGGGAATCGAACCCAGGACCTCCTAGTGTGAGAACTGGCTGCTGACCAGTCGAGCTAGTAGAGGGAACTTGGTGTGGATCAGGTCAGGTGGAAGATAACCTGTTGGCTCGAGCAGAAATAAAAAAAATACTAATGGCGCACCAGGGTGAGGTGCGCCATGGTGCGCCATTAGTATGGATGTACTTATGGCGCACCGAGGGGTGGTGCGCCATTAGTATTGTGCCCTCGCCCTCGCCTATCCCCGGCCCAAACCTATCCCCTCTCTCTCCCTCGCCCTCGCCCTCGATCCCCTTCCCCTCTCCTCTCCCGACGCCGCTGCCCCGCCGCCTCGACGCCGCCCCGTCATCCTCGTCTCCGCCCCGACACCCCGACGCCGCTGCCCCTTCCCCTCTCCTCTCCCGACGCCGCTGCCCCGACCTCCTCCTCGCCCCTCGACGTCGCCCTCGATCCCCTTCCCCTCTCCTCTCCCGACGCCGCCGCCCCGTCGTCCTCGTCCTCGCCCTCCTCCTCGTCCGCGCCACCGCCGCGCCGCTCCGACCTCCTCCTTGTCCCCTCCGGCCTCCTCCGCCTCCTCAGGTACTGCCCCACCTCTCCCTCCCCCTCCAGCCTCCTCCTTCCTCTTTGAATGCTTAATGTGGAACACAACTTACACTATATGCTATACGAGTAGTATGTTGCTATGTCAAGAACACTAGAACGAAGAGTATGATGAATAAGACCACCAGGAAGAGGATGAGCATGATCTGCCCCTTGATACAACCGAAATCAATACAATTGTTCAGAAAATCAATACAATTGTTCAGAAAATTATCATATAATTTGCTATCATAGAATTCAATTCCCGAGCTTGAAGAATTGTTATTCTCCGTAGCTGAAAAACATAGGAGAAAGGCTACATCCCATGTATTAAATTAAATCGAATTACTAGTGGCAGCGTCAAGGTATATATTCTTCTGGTGATGTTTTGTGATGGACTGACACACTTGTTGAACTAAATTCATATATAGTCTGACGAAACTGAAACTCCAAAATTGTATGTGCTCCAAACTGTTCCACCTAAATATTTTTTCAACAACCGGCAAGAAAGCTGCCTAAACATCGAAAGATGCAAAGTGGCTACCATCGGCCAGAGATAGTCTGAACTTGCTTTACCGATACATCAAACTGGTGCAGCAGGGCTGCAGGAGTCAGTCAGACAAACAAGCACCAGAAAGAAGAACTTGAGCAGAGTATAGGACTACCACCTTCTCACTATAAGTCTATAACACAACATGCATGTAGCAAGTGAACATTACTATGAATCATTTCTCCAATTGTTCAGAAAATCAATACAACCGAAATCTAAAGTCGACTGCACTTTCGAAGAGACAGTACCCAATTAACACCAATGGTGTTCTAAAATAACAGATTTAGTTACATAGCTACAGCTATAATTCAGTTACGTCAAAGTTGAAGTTCTAGAAAGAGCAGAGCAATAGAGATGTTTCTAAAAAATCTATAATCTAGTCAGAAGTACCCAAATAACATCCGTGGAATACTCAGACGGTAACACGTTTAGTTACAATACTACTCCAGTAGTAATCTACACACAAAAAGCAACTATGGAACAAAACAACACAGCCAGGGTAGTCAGGTTAGCTTCAAAAATGTTACGGCACTTATTCTGGCACTCACAAGAGCTGACGGAGTAGTCCAAACAACAGTGGCAAAAAAATTAGGTATAAAAACAGTAGCAAATAAAAAAAGAGTAGAAAATATAGCTAGGGAAATTTTGTTTAGGTATAAAAACAGTAGCAAATAAAAAAAAGCAGTAGCAAATTAAAAAAACAGTAGCAAAAAATTAGGTATAAAAACAGTAGCAAATATAGCTAGGGCAATTTTGTTTAGGTATAAAAAACAGTAGCTACAATTTGTAAAAAGCATGAGCAACTGATCTGATTCATCTCATCCTCTCTCGATCTGCAGGATACAAGTGGAACAAGGCAGGGGCGTAGGTGCTTGCTACTCAGGCACGGCGGCAGAGCCAGGCACACCCTCCTCTCCCAAGGTACCAACCCCTCTTCCTCTCCCCCTGTATATACTGTTGTCCAGTACATTTTTTTGCTCAATTTGCTGCTGTCTAGTACATCTTGTTAAAATTGCTGCTGACCAGTACATCTTTGCAATATATGGTGATGTGTACCATTCTTGATAGGATGTATCAATTGTAGTACAAGAAGATGTATCAATTCTTGACATGCCAATGTATTTTCCATGTTGTGATGGAGGCCTTTTTTGCCTTGTCCACCCGAGAGGCCCTTGAGTTTGCCGGAATGTCGATTAACTTCCGTTCTGGCAAATTCGGGTACTCCATATGTCCTATTTTCAGCAAAGGTCATGCTGAAATTTTCCGTGAATTTTAGCATGACTTTGCTAAAAATAGGACATATGGGGCACTTCCGACTAATGCATGGGCCGGGGTATCTTAGTACTTAATTAAGTAGGATCAACTGCCTCTTGTGTTATTCATATAGAAGTGTGATATCTACTCATAGTTATTACTAATGTCAGTTGCTCGTCATCGATAAACCCTAATCTGGTAGGATGACCTACTAAAAAAGCCCATACCACATATTCTATTTGGATGGGCGTGTTTTCACCACACTGTGGATTATCTTATTGGACCCAACAGAGATGATGTAGTTTTGAATTATGAACATAGGAAATGTCGTCATCGGACGACGAAAGTCTCTCGGGGGAGTGCGACTGGTGCCACGACGGTCGAGGTCTGTGCGACAGGCCTCACCTGGACGATGATCGGCGCTTCAGCATTAAGCTCGAGGAGACCTTCGAAGTTGAAACGGTACGCAACGACGACAAGTGTTTTTTTCATAATTAAGCATGACTTCAACTATTCCAACGTGTAATTTCATCTTTTACAATTCGAGTATAGTTTATCCCATGCCATGCAAGACGCTATGTCTTGGAGAGGATGGATTTTGAAGATCATGAAAATTTTGAAACGAAGAAAATTCACCTAAGGACACATCATGATGTGGATTTTGAAGTAAATCTGTATAATGCTGAGAGCGTAACCCATTTTGGTTGCAAAAATTGGGAAGCATTTTGCAAGATGTATGGTTTTGATGAGGGTATGCTTGTCACCATGGATCTTGGTGATCCTGCCATCGACCAAGACAATATGGACATTTGGGTCCTTGTTGATACGCCTCCAGTTCTACCGCTATGTGAGTTTCTCAAACATAGTTAATTATTAACTAATCTATATTGTTTATTTCGAAATAGTTGACAACTTATTTCCATTGACAGCTTATTTTGATTGTTCAAAAAATGTGCGGAAAATGGTAGACAAAACCCACTACACCGATGGCTCCGAGTTAACTTATCAGGAGAAAAATCATTTGGTCGGATTTTGTACTGATCTTGAGAATTACAATATCTACAATCAAACTCCTCAACATTATGGTCAATACGTGCCACTAGTGCACGTGTTGAACTACGGTAACTACCATGGAGATACCCTGGTAAGATTTCTTACTATTACGACATCCGTGCATCTTTTGCATACTTCTAAAACTAGTACATCATTGCTAACTATGAAGTTATTACTATGTTTTTCAACAGAGAATCCCAGAGGATTGTGTGCCTCATTTGATGTATCAGAATGGCAGCCTTCAAGTTTTGAACTTATATCCAGGTCATCCTACAAATCTCAACTGTCCATACCGGATTTCTAGAAGAAGTGGAGACATGCTAATCAGAGAATGGAAAAAATGTATGGACAGTCGTAAGGAGGTTCTTGGAAGCAAAAGGAAGCGCCGCGCAAGAATTGGAGACAGGATGATCTCCATTCTCCATAATGGAGAGTCAGGGTCTATATTGTTTTATGCTATTTTACCTTAAATAGGGTATTTTAGGTCCTGCCTAATACTGATGATCATGTGCTAAGAACAATTAAGTAGGGTTGGTTCGATGACTATCAGGATGATGATCGTATGACTTGTTATTAATAACGAGTAGAAGTTGTATGATGATGATTAGTAGGACTTGTTAGGATTAGTATTAATTTCGACAAACTCGCTACTCGCGGTCTCGAGACTTGTAATGTTCTATCTTTGTTCGGTCTTTTGATTTCAGAGACTAATATGATGAATTGTATTCGGAGACTAAAATGATGAATTGTATTCAGAGACTAATCTTGTATTGTATTCGATGAATCTGTTGTTGATGTGTGCTGTCTATATTTTGTCCAATTATACATTTTGTAACCTGTGCAAAAAACAGAAAATTAAAAAAAACCTAATATTCATAATAATGGAGCATCACATCATAGTGCGCCATTAGTATGCCAGAGGATACTAATGGCGCATCACTAAACAGTGCGCCATTAGTATGCCGAAGTTACTAATGGCGCATCCCTTTGTTGTGCGCCATTAGTATGCCAAAGCACCTGGGTATAGATGGCCCCCTGGGAGGCATACTAATGGCGCACTGTTGTATATACTAATGGCGCATCTGGGGTGCGCCATTAGTAAAATATACTAATGGCGTGCTACTAATGGCGCACCACTAATGCGCCATTAATGGCCAAATTAGGTGCGCCATTAGTAGGCCTTTTCCTAGTAGTGAAGTGATAGCTCATATGTATGTGAGCTTTGCTCCTACTACTCTTCTCTTGAGAGAGAGACCACTCCATTGGAGGCCAAGACCTCCATCTAGGAGAAGATCCCGAGGGATATCAAGACCCCCCCATCGGGGAAGGATCATCTAGATCATCAAGACCCCATCTCCTTTGGATTTGGGATGAACTCTACCTTGTATATTTCTCTTTGTTATTCATATACCATTGTGGATCTTGTGTGTTTGATTGTCTAGTGGATGTGTGATTGGACTTGTTCTTGAGTGTTCCTCTCGTGATTTCCCTCGTGTTTCCCCTCGTGTTCTTCATGTTCTTCACGGGATCCCCTCCAAATTGTGAAGATCGGCCCCTAGGGTTCCACCCTACATCATCTTGGTATCATGAACCACGTTGATAACAAATTTGGAGTCTCCCCCACCGTTTTCCAGTCTTGTTTTGATTGATTTCGTCCTAATTTCGACAATCCCCACCAAAAATAGCCCCCAATTTTTTTTTGCGATTTGTTGGTTTAAATGTTTTGTTGATTTTGATTCATGGATTCGTTGTGTTTCAAGTGGATCTAGCTTCTCCACAAGTTTCCCCACCTTCTATCCACAAAATCGAAAATTCCGCCCAAAATTCATCCCCGAGAGGACATCCCGAGCAGTTTGACCTGCCCAAATCATCCAGACTTGCTCCCGGATCATCCGGACACCTCCCGGATCAGCTGGACCCTCTCCCGGACGTCCGGATAACCCACGCGCTCGAAAAACAAAACCGGAGTTGACGAACCCGGATCATCCAGACGTACTCCCGGATCATCCGGACATAGCCCGGATCAGCTGGACCTCCTCCCGGATGTCCGGGTAACCCTGAAACTGACGAGGCTGAGATCTTGCTTCGGTCATAACTAATTCATCTAGAGTCCATTTTTTATGTTCTTTAGCTCGTTTTTAAGCCATTGACATCCCCCATCCCATAAAAATAATATCAACATCATTTGACTCCATCAAATTTTTGGAACTTTGGCATCTTTGCCTAGGCCTTCCACCATATCGTCCGCATTACGACCACTGACTTCCGCAACCTAACACATTTTGTTCCCCATAGCATTAGTGGTTGCTTGAGTAGTGATTCGAGTCTCCTAAGGTGTTTCGGCTACTTAGGGACGGTTACTTCTTCGTCAGCCACCACCACACCTTCCGCATAACCTTGCCCACC
Source organism: Aegilops tauschii subsp. strangulata (assembly GCF_002575655.3). Lineage (NCBI taxonomy): Eukaryota > Viridiplantae > Streptophyta > Magnoliopsida > Poales > Poaceae > Aegilops > Aegilops tauschii. Next base: position 504,721,858 of record NC_053041.3, on the reverse strand, counting down.
ATACACTTCGGCCACCCCAACTTAACCCAATTTTTCTTGCGTTGTGAGTTGTGTCTCCTAAGGTGTTTCGGCTACTTAGGGATGATGACTTCAACTCCGCCTCGCATAACCCATCATTGCACTTTCGCAATTCTGTTGTCAATTTCAAAACCACCACCTCTTTCCACTACCACTATTTGAGATTTGAGATTTTGAGTCGTGGTTTTTCCGTTTCCTAAGGTGTTTCGGCTAATTAGGAATGGTTCAACATCAAGAGCACCGCCTCTCATCATCGCCACGGTCGTGACATCGCCAACGACCATTGTCGGGTGGTTGGTGCGACATATGCCAACGGGTGGCTTATCATTGTGGGTGCCAATAAGACGTCGCCGGTGCCTGGAAACGGGATGAGGCGAAGACATGCACGCCGGCGGATCTTACCCAGGTTCGGGGCTCTCCGAGGAGATGACACCCCTAGTCCTGCTCTGCGGGGTCTCCGCATGATCACTAGATCAGGAAAAGGTAGCTACAATCGCTCCTAGAGCTGTTGGGTTCAAGGGAGAAGAAGAACAAGGCTAGTTCTTGCTTCTCTCTCTTGTGGTGTGTGTGCTGTGTTCAGAAGCTCACCCTTTGCATGGGTGCCCCGGGGGGTTTATATAGGCCTACCCCTCGGGGGTACAATTGTAATCCGGCTGGGCTCTGGTCCCAGCAGTCAGTGTCTATGCTTGCCGGCTTCTCCGCCGGCTGTTGGGGCCCGCCGACTGGTGGGTCCCGTCGGCTGCCGGCCTCTTGGTCGACAGGCCGGCCCCACCGCCTTGGGTCTTGTCGGCGGCTGCTTACTGTTGCCTCGCCTCTGATGACGAAGGCTTCGTTGAGGTTAGTGTGGCTACAGTGGGCCACCTCGAGGGCCCTTACTGTAGCCTTACCTCGTCTTGTCTCCTTAATGTGGCGCATGCTTCGAGGGAGGGGGGTAGCCGACTTCTAGGGGCCAGCTACGCCCTTGGCCGACTGGGGGAGGCCGGGCCGCCTCCGCGCCTCTCTCTGGCTGAAGGGGCCCGGCGCCCGTGGGCCGTACCGGCGTCTGCCATGGGTGACATCGAGGCTAGCATGGCTACAGTGCCGAGCCGAACGGGGGATGGCCGTCCCGTACGGCGTCCTGTGGCCATGCCTGCCTCGGGCTTCGGGGGTAGTGGGCCGCACTATGGCCACACCTCGTCTTGTCACCGTTATGTGGGTGTGGTCTTGGTGGTTGCGGTCTTGGCCGGCTTCTTGGAGTCGGCTCTCCTCGAGGCCGGTTTCTGGGGAGTCGGCATCCTTTACGGCCGACCTCCGGGAGTCGGCCACCCCGTGATTATCCTGGGGGGAGGTTGCTGAGGCTGGGTCGCCTTCCGGGAGTCGGCTTCAGAGGTAGCCGGCCAGGGAAGGCGGCCTAATGCTTGGAGTGCTTGAAGGCCCAAAGGCCTGATAATTTTTTGGAAGAGCCAGGGGCAGTCGGCTAGGCTACCCGTGGCCATTTACTCCGACAGTAGTCCCCGAAGCTGATTGGGCTTCGAGGTTGGGTAGGAGTCGAGAAGTTCGATCAGCTTCCTATCTTGACAGTCCGCAGCTGGGAGCCGGCTTTGGTTAAGCGCGCCGCCTTGGTTGAAAAACTCCAGAGTCGGAGGGCGGGAGCTCACCAGTGCGTGCACCGGGCCGCGGTTAGGGCGTAATAATCGCGAGGCGTGGGGGGAGTGGGTGCAGTTAATCCCACGTCTCCCCCCATGTCCGGCCTTCCCGGCCTCACCTCGCGAGGCTATAAGAAGGGGGAGAGGGAGAGCGGCAGGCTCTCGCACGCTCCTCCTCCTTCCACCGTCTTCTTTCTCTTGCCGTTTCTTGCAACAGCACCTCGCCGCCGCGCTCTTCCACCATACGTTCCTCCGCCGCCGCGCTCGATTTCGCCATGCCTCCCGCCACGGAGCAGTATGGCGGGGATTGGGACGGCTCCAACGTCCACGAGGATCACGTCGAGTTCCTCCGCCAGACGCGGCGGCTGCCCGGCGCGGACAAGGTGGAGGTCCGTCTCGTGCCGGCGAGGGAAATTACGCCGGAGCCGCGGGAGGGCGAGCGGGTGGTCTTCCGCTCGCATTTCTTGCGCGGCATCGGCCTGCCCGTGAGTGCCTTCTTCCGCTCCTGGCTCGATTTCTACCAGCTCCAGCCGCACCACCTCACCCCAAACGCAGTGGTGCTGCTGTCTGCCTTCGTCACCCTGTACGAAGGCTACCTCGGCGTCCTCCCCACCCTCGAGCTCTGGGGGGAGTTCTTCCAGTCCAAGCTAGGCACGCGCATGCAGGGCGTGCCGGCTCAGACTGGCGCCTTCATCGCGTCGCGGAGGTCGGTCGCCGACAACCCCTTCCCCGTCATCACCCTGATCCAATCGGTGAAGAAGTGGCAAAAGTCGTACTTCTACGTGCGGAACATCGCCCCATGGGGCGACTACATCAACCTGCCGGCTTACGTAGCCGGCCCACCGGCGGGCAGGCGGCCCCAGTGGTCCTTCCGGGCCGTGACTCTGACGCCGGCTAGGTCCGCAGCCGTCGCCCGAGTAGGAGTGATGACTCAGTCGGAGGGCTTGACGGGGCCCGACCTGCTGGCCGCCTTCGTCACGCGCCGGGTACTTCCGCTCCAGAGCCGTCCTCATCTGATCTGTCAGATGAGCGGCCAGCTCGATCTGAGCCGGATGTGCACAAAGGACATGCCGCGCGAGGAGGTTGCCTATATGGTGAACTACCTTGCGAACTGCAAACTCTCCGAAGAGTGGCAGTTCGGCAAGGAGCCATACAGCCGAGCCAATCCACCGCCCACGGTATGCTCTCCTTGTCTCTTCCTTTTCTCTTAACTTTGTTGCCGAGTTCCTCTTGGCCGACTCTAACTTAGTCGGCTTGTTTTTGACAGAGTCCTCTTCTTCGGCCGGCCGGCGCGTCAGACGCGGAGCGTCGATTCGTCCCCGACCGGACGGAGCACGATCTGGAGGACCCCGACTTGGGGGCGGCCGCTATGGACGACAACATCGAGCCGGGTGGCGGCCAAGCCGGTGGCCAAGCAGGCGGCTCCGGGCACGGAGTCACCTTCGACGACTGGCCAGACGATGATGAGGCCGAAGTCGCCGCGCGCCGCCGGCCGGCATCTGGACGCGGTGCGGGTTCCTCCGCTGCACCGCCTGCTCGGGGCGGAGGGCAGAAGCGTCGCGCCGCCCAGGGTTTTTTCGGCAGTCGGACGAAGAAACCCAGGGGCGGGGCGGCAGCAACTAGGCGGGAGGAGGCGGCTGCGAAGGCGGCTCGCTTTCGCAAGACGGTGAAGCAACTGCAGACCGTGTTGGTGTAAGTTCGAATTCTTTCGTATATTCTTTTTTCTTTCTTTTCTCTGGTGGTTCCTGAACCCTTGTCTTTTTCTCCAAACGACCAGAGCTCCATTGTCGCTTGAGCGGGCGGCCGCCGCCTCCGTTGTCGAGTCGCCGAGGGGGTCTGGGAGCACCACTCGCCGCGTGGACCCCCGTGCCGACCTTCAAGAAGCGACAGAACGGAACACGCGGGAGGCGCGGGAGGAACGGGAGGCGCGAGAGGCGGAGGCACGGAGGGCGGCCTCCGCCCAGGCAGCGCGGGAGGAGGAGGCGGCGAAGGCGCTCGCCGACGCCGCAGCCAGGGCCCAAGCGGAGGCTGCAGCTGCAGTGGCGGCGGGGGAGGTCTTGATGGTCACCCCGCTGCGCGTCGTAGTGCCTGGGGACCTGGAGCCCTCGCCAGAAGGAGCCAGCGGCGACCAGCCAGGGCTGGAGAGGGACGACGACGTCGTCGTCCTGGAGAGGGCGCTGGTGCCGACCCCGCCAACTGGGGCGGCTCAAGGCGGCAGGCCTGATCCGCCGCCTGCGCAGTCGGCGGGGGGCGAGCCGGTCGCGAGGACTGAGATGGCGGTCCGGATGCCCCCGAGTCGTCGTGCGGGGAAAGCTGCGTCGGAGCCACAGAAGGCCGCGTCAGAGCCACAGCCGGCCGTGGGCTCCAGCTCGTCGGCCCCGGACGTGGAGGTGGCCAGCGCTACCTCGGGGTGGACGTCGGGTGGAGGGACGGTCGTGATGAACGTGGCCGTGCAGAACGTCTGGACCCGGCTCCAGGCTCAGGCTTCGGCGCTGAGGCAGTTCACCGATGAGTTCCTCGCGACACGGGCGGCCATCCGGGTTAGTCTCCTTATATTACTTCTTCTTGATCTTAATTTCTTCTGTGGGGGCGCGTCAGCGCACCCACTGGGTGTAGTCCCCGAGTTCCGAGTCGGCTGCTGAGCAGGCGGCTTGGAACTTCTTAGTGGATTTGTCTTTGCTATTCTTGTTCTTACTTCGATCTTCTCTCTATCTTGCAGGACTACCACAATCTTCGTGCGGCCTCCTTCAACTCCCAGGCTCGGGAGCTGACCCAGAAGACCGCCGACCTTACTAAGAGCCGAGGTACGTGCTTTGTTCTTTATCTCATGTGGGGGCGCGTTAGCGCACCCACTGGGTGTAGTCCCCGAGATTCGGGCCGACTGCTGAGCAGTCGGGTCGGATCTTCCTTGACGACTTCCTCTTACTGTTCTTTCTTTTTCTGCCGTCTCTGCAGCGGCCAACGCCGGTCTGAGGGCACAGTTGGGGGAGTCTCAGACTGCCCTTCGTGCCAAGGATGCCGAGCTCGCCGCCTTGGTGCAGGAACGCGACCGCCTGGCCAAGAAGTTGGCCGACCAGGAGGAAGGCCACAAGGCGGCTCTGAAGGCGGTGCAGGACCGCGAAGCCGCCCTCCAGGCCGAGTACGAGACGGAGGCGGCTGGCTGGACTGAGGCCATGCAAACTCTGATCTCTGGCTATGGTCAGATCGAAGATCTGGTTGACGGTAAGCCGCCTACCTCTTCGTCCTTTCTTGCCATCTGCCATTTTTGGCTCGTTTTCTGACTTGGTGCTCTTTTCTTCTTTTCTTCTTCTTTCTTGCGCAGAATATTTCCCTGGCTATTCTACCGCCGCCAACCAGACCATCAAGGACCGCCGCGAGGCGCGGAGGCAGGCTGGCTTCGAGATTTCGCCAACCGCCGGCCGTTCGCTGGAGGAGCAGCTCTTGGCGATCCAGGCCCGCATCCAGCCGGCTCACCGACTGCTCCGCCGACTTCAGCGTGTCGGGGCGCAAGTCTTGGCCGCCCTCTGGCCCGGCCAAGTGGTTCCTCGCACCCCCAGTCAGACTGCCGACTGGCTGGAGGTGGCAGTCGGCCGCTTCGAAGCTTGGAAGGCCTCGGCGGCTCGCTCCGGTGCCAGGCGGGCGCTGGAGTTCGTCAAGGCCTGGTATCCCGGCCTGAGCCTGGATCAGCTGGCTACCTGGCGGCAGCAAGCCGACACGGAGCTGGAGCCGGCGCGGCCGGCTATCATCCGGCGGGCTTCGGCGATCGCCGACTACACCGACACCAGCGTCTTCGCCCCCGAGGTGACTGACAACGGTGTCGCCCAGCCGGAGGAGTGGTTCGGGCTGAACCCGGCGGACGGTGAAGACTCGGCGGACGAGATCGACTCCAGCGACGAGGGCGAAGAGGAGGAGGAGGAGGGTGAAGACGCCGAGCCGGCTGGTGGAGCAGCCGGCCAGCCTCAGCCTGACCGCACCTCCAGCACCACGTCGCGCGCGAGTGCGTCGCCTGCCGCTGGTGGTGATCAAGCCGAGACCCGCTAGGCGGCCACTCCTTCAGCTGGCGAGGCCGCCTTCACCGACCAGCTCGGCCTCCGCACCGCGCCTTAGTCTAGTCTGCCGTCTTTTGTTTTTCTGTTCTGTTACTTTTGGAACAATACTCTGTTAAGTCTGCACAATTCCACCCACTGGGTGTATTCGAACTTATGTCTGTTGCCCGCCTGTTGGGGGCTTTATATGTATATATAACTTATGCATGCATTTGGCTTTTCATCGTACTTTGCTTTTTATCCTTCTGCTGTTTCCTTTGCCGCCCTCCCTTGGTTGCCGCCTCCCCAGTCAGACAGTTGCTTTGCAATCTGTAGCTGGAGGAGTGCTTGGCCAATTGGGGGGGAAGTACTCTAGCTTTGCTGGATTAAAGCTAAGTGTTGAGGAAGCCGGCCAGCCGGCTGTTCTGACAGCCGGCAGGCATGTTTGGAGGCCGTCTTTTTGCTATATAGGTTCGTTGTTCCTTAGCCGTTTTTCGTGTGGGCATCCTTTCTGCCTTGCCTCTTGCTAGTCGGACAGTCGGTTCTTCGAGCTGCGACTTTCAACAGGAGAGGACTCGGGAGCCGGCACACTACTTTTCCGACTTCAGGTAGAACTTTTAATATAGCTCAAGGCGGCCAGTCCCTGGGCCGACTAGTCGAACCCGGTGCCAGACGAGAAATCAAATGTAATAATACATTCATGGATGTGACACTTGTCATTCATAGATAAACAAAGGCAGTCCCCGAGTACTGTTCGGGGGGGCTGTTGGTTTGTACTTAATACAAAAGGGGTAGCATGATACATACTGCTTTCAACTGTAAAATCGTCTCAGGAGGTTTGCGTTCCATGGTCGCTCCGACTCCTTGCCGGAGTCATCTCTCTTGCGTGCTCTTGGTTTTTGCGCGTCGATCAGGTAGTAGGAGTCGTTGCCTAGTGCCTTGCTGATGACGAAGGGGCCTTCCCAAGGGGCCGAGAGCTTGTGCTGGCCGGCTGTTCGCTGGATCAGCCAGAGCACAAGGTCGCCCTCTTGGAAGGATCTTGGCTTGACCTTGCGGTTGTAGTAGCGGCGCAGCCCTTGCTGGTAGATGGCGGACCGGCTGAGTGCTAACAGCCGGCCTTCTTCCAGTAGGTCGACGCCGTCTTCTCTTGCTTCCTTGGCCTCCTCCTCCGTGTACATGGTGATCCGAGGCGAGTCGAACTCGATGTCTGTTGGGATGACAGCCTCGGCACCGTACACGAGGAAAAATGGAGTGAAGCCGGTTGACTTGTTGGGTGTAGTGCGCAGACTCCAGAGGACAGCCGGCAGCTCATCGAGCCAGCAGCTGGCTGATCGCTCCAGTGGTACAACCAGTCGGGGCTTGATGCCGGAGAGGATGAGTCCATTTGCTCGCTCGACCTGGTCGTTTGACTGCGGGTGGGCAACGGACGCTAGGTCCAGTCGGATGCCATGCGTCGCGCAGAAACGTGCCAGTGCTCCTTTGGCGAAGTTCGTGCCGTTGTCGGTGATGATGCTGTGCGGCACGCCATACCGAGTAGTGATGTCGGTGATGAATGTCACGGCAGTCGGCCCGTTCAGCTTCTTGATCGGCTTTGCTTCGATCCACTTTGTGAACTTGTCCACAGCGACCAATAGATGTGTCAAGCCGCCGCGGGCTGTCTTGAAAGGGCCCACCATGTCCAGTCCCCAGACGGCAAAGGGCCAGGTGAGGGGAATGGTCTTGAGTGCAGAAGCCGGCAGGTGTTGCTTGGAACTAAAAACTTGGCATCCTCTGCAGCTCTTGACTATTTCTTTAGCATCCTCCAAGGCAGTCGGCCAAAAGAAACCATGGCGGAAAGCCTTGGCCACAAGTGACCTTGAGGCTGTGTGGTGGCCGCATTCGCCTTGGTGGATGTCTTTGAGGATTGCCACTCCTTTTTCTGGCTCAACACAACGCTGGAAGACTCCAGTGACGCTGCGCTTCACAAGCTCTCTGTTGATTATTGCATATGCTGCGGCTCGTCGTTGCACTAGTCTTGCTGAGATCTCATCAGCCGGCAGCTCTCTGCTGACTAGGAACTTGAGGATGGGCTGGGCCCATGATGGAGCTGTGACTTCTTCTTCTGTTAATGTAGCCACCATGACTCGGGTGGGCGGGTTGGGTAGCGTGGAATTGGAGTCGGCCACCGCTTCTTGTGTCGTTGCACTCCCCGGGCCGACTGCTGCAGTCCCCGGGTCGGGTGCGACTACGGCAGTGCCCGGGCCAGTTGTCGAAGTCCCCGTGCCGCCTGCGGGGTTTCTCCAGTCAGATCCGGCTGTATCTGGCGCAGGCGGTACGAAGATGGAATCCGACTCTGGAGACGGCTTGATGGACGGCTTGAGGAGGCGCTGGAGGGAGACGCCAGTCGGTATGGCTTGTCGGGTGGAGCCGATCCGTGCTAGGGCATCTGCTTGGTCGTTGTCGGCCCTTGGCACGTGGAGGAACTCGCACCCTTCGAAGTATCCGCTCATCTGCTGGACGAGGAATCGATAGCTCGCCATGTTCGCGTCCTTGGCATCCCTGTCGCCAGACGACTGCTGGACCACCAAGTCTGAGTCGCCGTAACACAGGATCCGGCGTATGCCGAGCTCTTTGGCTAGCCGGAGCCCATGTACGAGCGCCTCGTACTCGGCCACGTTGTTGGAGGCGGCGAAGTGGATCTGCAGCGTGTACTTGAGCTTGTCGCCTTTGGGAGAGGTGAGGACGATGCCGGCTCCCAAGCCGGTGCGTATCTTGGACCCGTCAAAGTGCATCCGCCAATGGGTAGAGTCGGGAGCCGGCGGTAGGTACTGGGTCTCGGCCCAGTCGACCAGGAAGTCGGCCAATGCTTGGGACTTGATGGCGGTGCGGGGTTGGTAGAAGATCGTGTAGGGCGCCAGTGCAATGGCCCATTTAGCCACCCGGCCGGATGCATCCCGGCTGCCTATGATCTCGGCGAGCGGGGCGGTGCACACGACCGTGATGGGGTGCTCTTGGAAGTAGGGCTTCAGTTTCTTGGCAGCGAAGTACACCCCATAGCACATCTTCTGGTAGTGCGGGTAGTTTTGCTTTGAGCTGGATAGCACTTCGCTGAGATAGTACACCGGCCTCTGGACTAGCTGGGCTCGGCCTTCTTCCGGGCGCTGGACCACAACAACAGTGCTGACGACTCGGCTAGTCGCGGCGATGTAGAGGAGCATGGGCTCCTTTTCAGTCGGCGCTGCCAGGACAGGCGGAGTGGTCAGCATTTTCTTCAACTCATGGAAGGCTTGGTCGGCTTGGTCATTCCACTCGAAATGAGTGGACTTCTTCATGAGTCGGTACAAGGGGAGAGCCTTCTCTCCTAGTCGGCTGATAAAACGATTCAGGGAGGCTAAGCAGCCGGTGAACTTCTGCACATCTCGCAGCTTGGTGGGAATCTCCATCCTCTCGATGGCCTTGATCTTGACAGGGTTGCATTCGATGCCCCGTTCGGAGACCAGGAAGCCTAGCAGCTGGCCGGCTGGCACTCCGAACACGCACTTCTCGGGGTTGAGCTTGATTTGGAATCGGCGCAAGTTGGCGAATGTTTCTTTCAGGTCTTCCAGCAAGGTACCGCACTTCTCTGTCTTCACCACAATGTCGTCTACATAGACGTGGGCATTTCTGCCGAGTTGTTTCAAGAGGCATTTCTGCATGCAACGCTGAAAAGTGGCACCGGCATTCCTCAAGCCGAATGTCATAGTCAGGTAGCAGAAAGCTCCAAAGGGTGTGATGAAGGCAGTCTTCAGGCGGTCAGCTGGGTCCAACTTGATATGATGGTACCCTGAGTACGCATCCAAAAAACTTAACAGCTCGCATCCGGCTGTGGAGTCGATCACTTGGTCAATCCGTGGCAGAGCAAATGGATCCTTTGGGCAGGCCTTGTTCAGGCTGGTGTAGTCTATACACATACGCCACTTGTTATTCTTCTTCAGAACCAGAACTGGGTTGGCAAGCCATTCTGGAAAGAACACTTCAATGATAAAGCCAGCGGCAAGGAGCCGGGCTATCTCTTCTCCTACGATTCTTCGCTTCTCTTCTGACAGTCGGCGGAGGGGTTGCTTCACCGGCTTCGCATCAGCTCGGACATGTAGCTTGTGCTCGGCGAAATCCTTCGGGACACCCGGCATGTCCTTTGGGGACCATGCAAAAATGTCTCGATTCTCACGGAGGAAGTCGACGAGCTCGCCTTCCTATTTACCATCCAAGTTCGCCCCAATGACAGCGAACCTCTCCGGGTTCTCCGGGTCCAGGGGTATCTTCTTCGTCTCTTTGGCAGGCTGGAAGGAGCCCTGCGCATCATAATCTTTGGGGTTGGGGGACAGGGCCGGCTGCTTGCCGGCCATGGCCACAACCCGCTCCAACATCTTCTTCTCTTCTGCCGCCACGAGGGACTCGGCCAGCCGGCTACTAGCCATGGCGCACTCGATGGACTTCTTGTAGTCGCCGGCTACCGTGATGATCCCCTTCGAGCTCGGCATCTTCATCTTCAGGTAGGCGTAGTGGGGCACAGCCATGAACTTGGCCAGAGCAGGTCGGCCAAGCAGAGCATGATAGGGGCTCTCCAAATCCACCACCTCGAACCAGATCGCTTCTCGGCGAAAATGATCTTTGTCTCCGAAGAGAACATCCATTTTAATCTTGCCGATTGGGGAGCAAGACAAGCCGGGGACGATACCATGGAAGACAGTGCGGCTCGGCATGAGCTGCTTCGCTTTGATGTTCAGCTTCTCCATGGTATCGCGGTACAGTATGTTGATACCGCTTCCGCCATCTATCAGGATGCAGGAGAATCGGGCCGCTCGCCTCTCCGTTGCAAGGGTGACGTCCAAGACCATTGCATAGGAGCCAGGCGAAGGCATCACCTCTGGGTGGTCGGCCTGGCTCCAGCTGATTGGCTTCTCTGACCAGTGCATGAACTCGGGGGCGCTAGAGGCGACTGCATTAACTTCTTGATACTGTCGGCGCCGACTGCGCTTGTCATCGGCTTGACTGGTGAAGACGACGTAGGCGGCGTGCTCTTCGGGGAATTCGTCTTGGATGGCGCCGACTGCTGGCCGAGCCGCCGGCTGCTGGGGGGCTGGAGGCGGCGGGCCGGGAGGCGGAGGCGGCAACATCCCCTCGCCCTTGGTGATGCGGGTGAGCCAATGGCATTTCCAGGTTGTGTGGTTGGACGGCTTCGCGCCGCTGTGGAACTTGCAGGGGGCGTCAAGAGCTTGCTCGTAGGAGAAAGCCGGCTGCCAAGCTGGCCTGCCACCCTTCTTCTTGGGAGCGGGCCGTTCTTCGGGCTGCTCATCTTCAATGGTGGCCACCTGCCGACTGGTGGAAGTCGGCATGGGGGCCTTGCGCTTGTGGTCGTTCTGGTAGGGGCGCCGATTAGGGTCGCCAGCTGGCGTCTTAGGAGCCCGAGCAATCACCTTTCCCGAGGCGTCTACTCAGAGCTCGGTCTTCATTGAGGAGTCGGCCGTGGCGTACTTGTCCGCGATGACCAGCAACTCGTCGAGGGTAGCCGGCTCGTCGCAGAGGAGTCGGTGCTTGAGGAGGGTGCCCTCTTGGCACCCAGCGGTGAAGTACTCGATGGCCTGGACCTCATGCACCCCCTCGCAGGAGTTGCGGAGCTCGGCCCACCGCGTGAGGTAGTCGCGGGTCGACTCGTTGGGCCCTTGGACGCAGAGGGAGAGTTGGCGAGGCTTGGGAGGCCTCTTGTAGGTGCTGGTGAAGTTGCGGACGAAGACTTCTGTGAAGTCCAGCCAACTGTTGATGCTGTAGGGCTTGAGGCTGTTGAGCCATGTGCGCGCCGTGCCTTGCAGCATGAGGGGGACGTACTTCACGGCGACGCGCCGATTGCCGTTGGCTATGCTGACGGCCGTGGAGTAGTCGATGAGCCAATCTTCCGGCTTCACTGAGCCGTTGTACTTGGGCGTGTCTCTGGGGAGCGAGAACCCTTTGGGGAAGGGCTCGTCGCGGATGCGGGGGCCAAAGCATGGCGGGCCGACATCGTCTTCTTCTTCTAACGCCAAGGATCGAGCAAGGCGGTCGATCCGGTGGCGGGAGTCGTTCTCGCCGACTCCTTCTCGGCGGCCGAGTCGGTCGCCAAGAGTTGGGTGCGTGATAGGTGGCGGGGTGAGGCGTCTTTCTCTTCGAGGCGGAGGAGGGGGCATGTTTCCTTGGTGCTCCACTGCTCGAGGACGGCCCTCTGCGTCGCGCTCGATGGTGATGCAAGTCCGGCTGCGGCTGGCAGCCGGCTCCTTGTCCTTCTTCTGGCGTGCGCCGCTCGTAGTCGGCGAGCGGGACGTCGCGGCGTGATCCCGGCACGGGGGTTGACTATCAGCTCGGGCGCCGGCTTCGTGCCGTTTTGCAGCCGCGTCGAGCAGTTGCTGGATCGTCTCGTCAAGTAGGGGAGCTCATCGGCTCCCAGCCCATTGAGCTCTTCTGCGGCCGCCTGAGCGGCTCGCAGATTCTTGAGCGGGGTGGCGTAGACGGGGCGATCCGCCCCCAGCATGCTGGCGACGGCCGCGCCGCGCTTCTGGACGAAGCCGGCTCGGCTCGGGCCGCTAGGCGGCGGCGTACCGAAGGCGGCACGGTCGACTTCGCGCTGGTGGGCCTCGGTGAGGCGTCTCATGGAGGCTATCTTCTGGCCTTCCGCGATGAGGGCGAGGCGGCGTGCCACCAGCGTCTCGGCGTCGGCGTCGGCCGGGATGGGGACGGAGAGGTCGTGCATCGCCGCTTGCAGGGCGTCGTGGGCGTTCTCGCCCGAGTTGGCGACGTGGCTGATGACCAGCACTTCGGTGACAGCGCTGCTGCCGCTGTCAGCTCGAGGGAGGGGATCGTCGAAGACCACCACGTCGGAGGGGTAGGCGTCAAGCGATGTTGTGTCGGAGTCGACGAGCATCGGGTCGGTGGAGCCGACTGACTCCATATCTGCAGCAGGCTCGCTGGAGACGTGAAGCTGGTCGAGGAGGCTGACGAGGCGGCTCTCGGGGTAGTCCTTGCCTGCATCGGACGCAGGCTCGTCGGAGATGCGAGTCTCGCCGAGAAGATCGGCAAGGCAGCTCGCTGCGCAGGCGTCGTCGACGCCTTGCAGCGCGTCGAGGCAAACGCCATCGGGCGCAGCAGGCTGGCTGCGCTCGCGGGGGAGGAAGAGGGTTCCCTCCCAGAACAGGTCTCCGGACGACGATGCACCTGGCCCCACGGTGGGCGCCAAATGTCGGGTGGTTGGTGCGACATATGCCAATGGGTGGCTTATCATTGTGGGTGCCAATAAGACGTCGCCGGTGCCTGGAAACAGGATGAGGCGAAGACATGCACGCCGGCGGATCTTACCCAGGTTCGGGGCTCTCCGAGGAGATAACACCCCTAGTCCTGCTCTGCGGGGTCTCCGCATGATCACTAGATCAGGAAAAGGTAGCTACAATCGCTCCTAGAGCTGTTGGGTTCAAGGGAGAAGAAGAACAAGGCTAGTTCTTGCTTCTCTCTCTTGTGGTGTGTGTGCTGTGTTCAGAAGCTAACCCTTTGCATGGGTGCCCCGGGGGGTTTATATAGGCCTACCCCCCGGGGGTACAATGGTAATCCGGCTGGGCTCTGGTCCCAGCCGTCAGTGTCTATGCTTGCCGGCTTCTCCGCCGGCTGTTGGGGCCCGCCGACTGGTGGGTCCCGCCGGCTGCCGGCCTCTTGGTCGACAGGCCGGCCCCACCGCCTTGGGTCTTGTCGGCGGCTGCTTACTGTTGCCTCGCCTCTGATGACGAAGGCTTCGTTGAGGTTAGAGTGGCTACAGTGGGCCGCCTCGAGGGCCCTTACTGTAGCCTTACCTCGTCTTGTCTCCTTAATGTGGCGCATGCTTCGAGGGAGGGGGTAGCCGACTTCTGGGGGCCGGCTACGCCCTTGGCCGACTAGGGGAGGCCGGGCCGCCTCCGCGCCTCTCTCTGGCTGAAGGGGCCTGGCGCCCGTGGGCCGTACCGGCGTCTGCCGTGGGTGACGTCGAGGCTAGCATGGCTACAGTGCCGAGCCGAACGGGGGATGGCCGTCCCGTACGGCGTCCTGTGGCCATGCCTGCCTCGGGCTTCGGGGGTAGTGGGCCGCACTGTGGCCACACCCCGTCTTGTCACCGTTATGTGGGTGTGGTCTTGGTGGTTGCGGTCTTGGCCGGCTTCTTGGAGTCGGCTCTCCTCGAGGCCGGTTTCTGGGGAGTCGGCATCCTTTACGGCCGACCTCCGGGAGTCGGCCACCCCGTGATTATCCTGGGGGGAGGTTGCTGAGGCTGGGTCGCCTTCCGGGAGTCGGCTTCAGAGGTAGCCGGCCAGGGAAGGCGGCCTAATGCTTGGAGTGCTTGAAGGCCCAAAGGCCTGATAATTTTTTGGAAGAGCCAGGGGCAGTCGGCTAGGCTACCCGTGGCCATTTACTCCGACAACCATATCATCATCCGTTCTTGCTTACACTCGACATATCAAGACCGGTAACCTGTATATCACCTTGGTATCATGGTATCCCATCATTGTACATTCATCCTTGCCATAGTATTGATAACCCATAGCCCATTTTGCGTCACTTGCCTATCGAGACTAGCCATTGAGTATTGTCGGCAACGTTACTTGTGCACTTTAGTGATCATTGATTCGTACCATCCATTGCATACATACCATATCATCTTGGTATCATCATATCATCACAAGATTGTTCCCGCATATACACAATTTCTACCTTGGTTTGTGCATCATGGCCATATAAAAAAAGAGAATAAGCTTTTAAGCAAAGAGAAAACAAAGAGCTTGTAAGCAATAGCCATAGCATCGCCACATATCATACTACCATATTGATCATCTTGGATCATCGTGTGCGAAACACTGAAACATCATGCACAATAGCATACTTGGGACAGAAGGTTGATACATTTTGCATCTTATAGGTTGTGCACAAGTGTCATATCCGCCTATTGAGCAATCGTGCTAGCGTCTCCCTCAAGCGTTTTCCGTGGATTCCACATTTTGTGCTCACTCCTTGGTTGCACGACCCCATTTATCTATCTGTGTGTGCGTTTCCGTGTGCCATTCATTGCTATTGGTCTGCTTGTTTCACTTGCGAATTTGTGAATCTTTTTTAACATTATTTACTCTTACTAACAATTGCATCAAACTTATGTGCCACTTGTCCTAACATAGCCACTCGGTAAGCTTTACATTGTAGGTGTGAGTGAGCAAGTCCGGTACCAATTCCACTATTCTTTCATTTCACATTGTGTGAAACGGGATACATTCTCAACTTTGGGAAATGGTAGCTTGGTATTGTTTATCTCATTTCCTACTCACCTTTGCTCGAGTCTTGTGATGGATAGGCAAAGCACACCTCCTTCGGTCTACAACAACAACGATGAGTTTGATGCCACAAAAAACTTCTTCGACACCAAGATGGATGCTCAACTAGAGGAGATCAAAGCCCTCATCGAGTCCTACGAGAGATCTTCCTCATCTTCGAGAAGATGCTCAAGTGCACATCCTTCCGAGCTACCATCTATGACAAGGTCACATCGGCATCGACACCACCACCGACGAGAACGTGAAGGTCAAGAGCTCAACACCAACAACCGCTCAACGACTTCACCATCTACATTGGCATCTTCGCCAAGCGACTTCAAGGCGTCTTCGCCTTCGCATATACGGCATCTTCGCCAACAAGCACCTCAAGACTACGCTCAAGAGAAGCTCCCCAAGCTCATGTCCGCGACATCGACGAGCTATAATGACCTCGGCATCGACCACGAACTTCCTTTCTATGGCACTCAAGACCCCGAGGAGTATCTCAAGTGGGAGCACAAGATGGACGGCTACCTCAAGCTACATCAAGTACCCTCCGAAGATCAAGTGAAGTGCATGTAACATCCCAATTTTCAATTTGGATGTTATACATAGGTCATCATATGCATATCATGTTTTATTTGCATTTTTGTTGAGATCCTTGAAATCTTAAGCAACTCAAGGACCCAAGGAGAGAGTTGGAGGTTTCACAAATTTTCTTATTTGAATTTATTTTCAAATTTGAGAAGAGGATCAATTTGATTTTACTATTTTTCTCTCCAATTATTTCCAATAATAAAAATAAATGAGAAGAGATAAAATGGCTTCTTCAATAAGAGAGGAATATTGGAGAAGAAATTTTAAAATCAAATTAATATTTTTATTTGCATTATTTGCTACTTTATTTGAATTAGAAAAAAATATGCATTTTTAAAAATTGCATTCATCTTGTCCTAAATATTAGGTTTGGACGGTGAAAATTGTTTCTGGTATTTTTAGAATTTTTTTATATTTTATTAGGATTTTCCTTTCGGGCGAAATTTATTTATTTATTTTAAAAAACTCTCCGTCACCCGATTGGGCCGAAGGCCCAGCCGAGCCAGGCCGGCCCAGCCGCCGCCGTGCCCGAGCCGGAGTTTGGCTCCGACTCCACCTCGCCGCCGCCTTGCCCCCTCCCCAAGTCGCCCCACGGCCCCTTTATAAGCCGCGCCACCCCGCAGCCGTAGCCCGCCTCCATCGCAGCCGAGTCGCGTCGCCGCCGCTGCCGCTCGCCGCCGTCGTCGACCGCTGCCGCGCCACCTTCGCCGGAGCCCCGCCCCGCCGACGCCGCCGGATCCCGCCGCCCCGCCGTTGACCTCGCCGCCGTGGTTGACCGGTAAAAACCGCTCGGTTTTCCCCAGTTTTCTTTCGGTTTTTTCCGGTTTAGACGAGATCGGTTTTTTTTATTAGGTTAAATAGCGAACGTTCTTCGGTTAGATCGTTTTTACGAACGAATTCGTTCGTTTAGTTCTGTTAGCAAACGATCGTTCGTTAGATTTTCTTTTTTGTTTATTTTTGGCCAGGGATCTATCCGCAATTATTTTTATCACAGATTAGTCCCTGATCTTTAAACCCTCGTTACTTTTTGCTTGTTTGTCCAAATCCAGTGAAACCAACGCCAAAATCTTCGTCTTGTTCTCCTCTGTCCAGATAATCAACTTGAATGTGGTTTTGACAAACTAAAACTTGGTTTCAAGCATATTTGAATTCGAACTTCTTTTGATCGCAGTTTGAGTTTCGTAGCTCCGATTTGATTGATTCTTTTTGCAAATCAAAGCTCTTCAGTTGAACTTTCAGTTTGGATATTTTCTATTGAGTTTAACCCTTGCATCTTATGCTTGAGTGCTTATGTATGCAATTTTTTGTTTACAATAGAGTTTCCGGAGTGCGAAGCGTCCTACTACGAATCACTAGGGTTTTCCGATCGTCAGCAAGGCAAGTAACACTTTGATCATACCCTTTTATTACCCGGTTTTTTATGCATTAGATTCAATCCTCAAACATTGCATGAGTAGGATCTGATTAACATGTGTGTATTGGGAAGTAGTTGATGAGGTAGAACCTATTGTCTTATATCAAACCCTGGGGAGTTACTACGTTTTGCTTATACTGCTATGATATGCTCGTAGACGTGGTTTGGTTTGAGCGATCCATGACAGATGTGGGAGTTGTTGATTACTAATGGTTAAACTTAAGGTGGCTACTTTAACTCACATCTGAGTGGATTGGTTGAGGCACCCTGGAGCACCCAGTGGTTGTCTGGGCACCTAGAGCAATCCAGCGATGTCGTGGGATATCCCGGAGTACCCGTGTGATCATCCTATGGTTCGCCACCCAGGCTCAAAGGGATCATAAGATTATTCATGTTAGGAACTTCCGTGTGCAGCCACAAGCCATTATGGGCTCTGGCATAGTTGAGTAAGTTGTGGGAATCCTTTCCATGATGGGCTAGCAGATGTAGGGGATTGTAGGTGTACCGGCCTATCCATCGGTTAAGGGGACCTCTTCGGAAAGACTGTGTCTCGGTCATTCGTTTCTCAAACATCATGCAGTGTGAGAAATTCAACGGAGGAGATCGAGTCTTGTGGGGAAAAGTGCGCAAACCTCTGCAGAGTGTACAAACTAATCATGGTTAACCGTGTCTCCGGTTATGGACATCTTGAGTATCTGGTACTTGAATTATTGATTTGATCTCATCACTCTACTTAATTAATTTGTTGGGTTGTTAATACTATTTAATTGGGATTGAGTTAGAGGAACCTTCTCAATATTTATCAACCAACTTTGTAGTTAAATAAAATTTATTCCTTTGTTGTAGGGAAAAACTAGGTTTCTGCAAAAATAACCATAGAGCCTCCACCAGTCAAATATGCATATAGTTATAGCTATTACATTGTTCATTGCTCTATAGTGTTATTTTGCCAGCATATTCCATGTGCTGACCCATTCGGGCTGCAACATATTATGTTGCAGAATTTTCAGACGAAGAGTAAGGTGCGCTAGGCCGTTGTCTTGCACTCAGCTATGCCGTTGGAGTTGATGGACTCATTTATCTTCGAAGCTTCCACAGTTATCTTATTTAGATGGCCTTCATCCATATTATTGTAATTAGTACTCTCTTTGAGATATTCGATGTAATAAGTGTGTGATTGAACTCTGTTATAAATCCTCGAGTACTGTGTGTGTCAGCATGACCAATCCAGGGATGACACTTAAGCACAGAGATTTGACCGTCTGAGGTCGGATCTCTACAAGATGGTATCAGAGCCCACGCTGATTGTAGGACGCGACTGTTGGGGAACGTAGTAATTTCAAAATTTTCCTACGCACACGCAAGATCATGGTGATGCATAGCAACGAGAGGGGAGAGTGTTGTCCACGTACCCTCGTAGACCGACAGCGGAAGCGTTATCACAACGCGGTTGATGTAGTCGTACGTCTTCACGATCCGACCGATCAAGTACCGAACGCACGGCACCTCCGAAGTTCTACACACGTTCAGCTCGATGACGTCCCTCGAACTCCGATCTAGCCGAGTGTTGAGGGAGATTTTCGTCAGCACGACGGCGTGGTGACGATGATGATGTTCCACCGACGCAGGGCTTCGCCTAAGCTCCGCGACGGTATTACGAAGGTGTAATCTGGTGGAGGGGGGCACCGCACACGGCTAAAATATCGTATATCAAGTGTGTTCTTAGGTGCCCCCCTGCCACCGTATATAAAGGAGCAAGGGGGAGGCCGGCTGCCCTAGGTGCGCCAAGGAGAGAGGGGGAGTCCTCCTCCTAGTAGGAGTAGGACTCCCCTTTCCTAGTCCTACTAGGAAAGAAGGGGGGAAGGAAAGAGAGGGAGAGGGAGAGGGAAAGGGGGCTGCGCCCCCCTCTCCTAGTCCAACTAGGACTCCCCTTGGGAGGGGGCGCGCCACCTCCTGGCTGCTGCCCTCTCTCTCCCCTCAAGGCCCACCAAGGCCCAATACTTCCCCGGGGGGTTCCGGTAACCCTCCGGCACTCCAGTTTAATCCGAAACTTTTCCGGAACACTTCCGGTGTCCGAATATAGTCGTCCAATATATCAATCTTTACGTCTCAACCATTTCGAGACTCCTCGTCATGTCCGTGATCACATCCGGGACTCCGAACAACCTTCGGTACATCAAAACATATAAACTCATAATATAACTGTCATCGTAACTTTAAGCGTGCGGACCCTTTGGGTTCGAGAACTATGTAGACATGACCGAGACACCTCTCTGGTCAGTAACCAATAGTGGGACCTGGATGCCCATATTGGCTCCCACATATTCTACGAAGATCTTTATCGGTCAGACCGCATAACAACATACGTTGTTCCCTTTGTCATCGGTATGTTACTTACCCGAGATTCGATCGTCGGTATCTCGATACCTAGTTCAATCTCGTTACCAGCAAGTCTCTTTACTCGTTCCGTAATACATCATCCCGCAACTATCTCATTAGTCACAATGCTTGCAAGGCTTATAGTGATGTGCATTACCGAGTGGGCCCAGAGATACCTCTCCGACAATCGGAGTGACAAATCCTAATCTCGAAATACGCCAACCCAACAAGTACCTTTGGAGACACCTGTAGAGCACCTTTATAATCACCCAGTTACATTGTGACGTTTGGTAGCACACAAAGTGTTCCTCCGGTAAACGGGAGTTGCATAATCTCATAGTCATAGGAACATGTATAAGTCATGAAGAAAGCAATAGCAACGTACTAAACGATCGGGTGCTAAGCTAACGAAATGGGTCAAGTCAATCACGTCATTCTCCTAATGAGGTGATCCCGTTAATCAAATGACAACTCATGTCTATGGCTAGGAAACATAACCATCTTTGATTAACGAGCTAGTCTAGTAGAGGCATACTAGTGTGACTCTGTTTGTCTATGTATTCACACATGTATTACGTTTCCGGTTAATACAATTCTAGCATGAATAATAAACATTTATCATGATATAAGGAAATATATAATACTTTATTATTGCCTCTAGGGCATATTTCCTTCAGTCTCCCACTTGCACTAGAGTCAATAATCTAGATTACATAGTAATGATTCTTACACCCGTGGAGTCTTGGTGCTGATCATGTTTTGCTCGTGGAAGAGGCTTAGTCAACGGGTCTGCAACATTCAGATCCGTATGTATCTTGCAAACTTCTATGTCTCCCACCTGGACTAAATCCTGGATGGAATTGAAGCGTCTTCTGATGTGCTTGGTTCTCTTGTGAAATCTGGATTCCTTTGCTAAGGCAATTGCACCAGTATTATCACAAAAGATTTTCATTGGTCCCGATGTACTAGGTATGACACCTAGATCGGATATGAACTCCTTCATCCAGACTCCTTCATTCGCTGCTTCCGAAGCAGCTATGTATTCCGCTTCACACGTAGATCCCGCCACGACACTTTGCTTGGAACAGCACCAACTGATAGCTCCACCGTTCAATGTAAATACGTATCCGGTTTGCGATTTCGAATCGTCCGGATCAGTGTCAAAGCTTGCATCAACGTAACCCCTTACGATGAGCTCTTTGTCACCTCCATAAACGAGAAACATATCCTTAGTCCTTTTCAGGTATTTCAGGATGTTCTTGACCGCTGTCCAGTGATCCACTCCTGGATTACTTTGGTACCTCCCTGCTAAACTTATAGCAAAGGACACATCAGGTCTGGTACACAGCATTGCATACATGATAGAGCCTATGGCTGAAGCATAGGGAACATCTTTCATCTTCTCTCTATCTTCTGCAGTGGTCGGGCATTGAGTCTTACTCAATCTCACACCTTGTAGTACAGGAAAGAACCCTTTCTTTGCTTGATCCATTTTGAACTTCTTCAAAACTTTGTCAAGGTATGTGCTTTGTGAAAGTCCAATTAAGCGTCTTGATCTATCTCTATAGATCTTAATGCCTAATATATATGCAGCTTCACCGAGGTCTTTCATTGAAAAACTCTTATTCAAGTATCCCTTTATGCTATCCAGAAATTCTGTATCATTTCCAATCAGTAATATGTCATCCACATATAATATCAGAAATGCTATCGAGCTCCCACTCACTTTCTTGTAAATACAGGCTTCTCCAAAAGTCTGTATAAAACCAAATGCTTTGATCACACTATCAAAGCGTTTATTCCAACTCCGAGAGGCTTGCACCAGTCCATAAATGGATCGCTGGAGCTTGCACACTTTGTTAGCTCCCTTTGGATCGACAAAACCTTCTGGTTGCATCATATACAACTCTTCTTCCAGAAATCCATTCAGGAACGCAGTTTTGACATCCATTTGCCAAATTTCATAATCATAGAATGCGGCAATTGCTAACATGATTCGGACAGACTTAAGCATCGCTACGGGTGAGAAGGTCTCATCGTAGTCAATCCCTTGAACTTGTCGAAAACCTTTTGCAACAAGTCGAGCTTTATAGACAGTAACATTACCATCAGCGTCAGTCTTCTTCTTGAAGATCCATTTGTTTTCAATGGCTTGCCGACCATCGGGCAAGTCAACCAAAGTCCATACTTTGTTCTCATACATGGATCCCATCTCGGATTTCATGGCTTCAAGCCATTTTGCGGAATCTGGGCTCACCATCGCTTCTTCATAGTTCGTAGGTTCGCCATGGTCTAGTAACATGACCTCCAGAACAGGATTACCATACCACTCTGGTGCGGTTCTTGATCTAGTTGACCTACGAAGTTCAGTAATAACTTGATCTGAAGTTTCATGATCATTATCATTAACTTCCTCACTACTTGGTGTAGGTGTCGCAGAAACTGATTTCTGCGATGATCTACTTTCCAATAAGGGAGCAGGTACAGTTACCTCATCAAGTTCTACTTTCCTCCCACTCACATCTTTCGAGAGAAACTCCTTCTCTAGAAAGGATCCATTCCTAGCAACGAATATCTTGCCTTCGGATCTGTGATAGAAGGTATACCCAGCAGTCTCTTTTGGGTATCCTATGAAGACACATTTCTCCGATTTGGGTTCGAGCTTATCAGGTTGAAGTTTCTTCACATAAGCATCGCAACCCCAAACTTTAAGATACGACAACTTTGGTTTCTTGCCAAACCATAGTTCATAAGGTGTCGTCTCAACGGATTTCGATGGTGTCCTATTTAGAGTGAATGCAGCCGTCTCTAAAGCATAACCCCAAAACGATAGCGGTAAATTAGTAAGAGACATCATAGATCGCACCATATCTAATAAAGTACGATTACGACGTTCGGACACACCATTACGCTGTGGTGTTCCGGGTGGCGTGAGTTGCGAAACTATTCTACATTGTTTCAAATGTAGACCAAACTCGTAACTCAAATATTCTCCTCCACGATCAGATCGTAGGAATTTAATTTTCTTGTTACGATGATTTTCAACTTCACTCTGGAATTCTTTGAACTTTTCAAATGTTTCAGACTTATGTTTCATTAAGTAGATATACCCATATCTGCTCAAATCATCTGTGAAGGTGAGAAAATAATGATATCCGCCACGAGCCTCAATATTCATCGGACCACATACATCTGTATGTATGATTTCCAACAAATCTGTTGCTCTCTCCATAGTACTGGAGAACGGTGTTTTGGTCATCTTGCCCATAAGGCACGGTTCGCAAGTACCAAGTGATTCAAAATCAAGTGATTCCAAAATTCCATCAGTATGGAGTTTCTTCATGCGCTTTACACCGATATGACCCAAACGGCAGTGCCACAAATAAGTTGCACTGTCATTATTAACTCTGCATCTTTTGGCTTCAACATTATGAATATGTGTATCACTACTATCGAGATTCACTAAAAATAGACCACTCTTCAAGGGTGCATGACCATAAAAGATATTATTCATATAAATAGAACAACCATTATTCTCTGATTTAAATGAATAACCGTCTCGCATTAAACAAGATCCAGATATAATGTTCATGCTCAACGCTGTCACCAAATAACAATTATTTTGGTCTAATATTAATCCCGAAGGTAGATGTAGAGGTAGCGTGCCGACGGCGATCACATCGACTTTGGAACCATTTCCCACGCGCATCGTCACCTCGTCCTTAGCCAATCTTCGCTCAATCCATAGCCCCTGTTTCGAGTTGCAAATATTAGCAACAGAACCAGTATCAAATACCCAGGTGCTACTACGAGCATTGGTAAGGTACACATCAATAACTTGTATATCACATATACCTTTGTTAACCTGCCATCCTTCTTTTCCGCCAAATACTTGGGGCAGTTCCGCTTCCAGTGACCAGTCTGCTTACAGTAGAAGCACTCAGTTTCAGGCTTAGGTCCAGACTTGGGTTTCTTCTCCTGAACAGCAACTTGCTTACTGTTCTTCTTGAAGTTCCCCTTCTTCTTCCCTTTGCCCTTTTTCTTGAAATTAGTGGTTTTACTGACCATCAACACTTGATGCTCCTTTTTGATTTCTACCTCCGCTGCCTTTACCATTGCGAAGAGCTCAGGAATTGTCTTATCCATCCCTTGCATGTTATAGTTCATCACGAAGCTCTTGTAGCTTGGTGGCAGTGATTGAAGAATTCTGTCAATGACGCAATCATCCGGAAGTTCAACTCCCAGTTGAACCAAGTGATTATTATACCCAGACATTCTGAGTATATGCTCACTGACAGAACTATTCTCTTCCATCTTGCAGCTATAGAACTTATTGGAGACTTCATATCTCTCAATCCGGGCATTTGCTTGAAATATTAAGTTCAACTCCTGGAACATCTCATATGCTCCATGACGTTCAAAACGTCGTTGAAGTCCCGGTTCTAAGCCGTAAAGCATGGCACACTGAACTATTGAGTAGTCATCAGCTTTGCTTTGCCAGACGTTCATAACTTCTGGCGTAGCTCTTGCAGGAGGCCTGGCACCTAGCGGTGCTTCCAGGACGTAATTCTTCTGTGCAGCAATGAGGATAATCCTCAAGTTACGGACCCAGTCCGTGTAATTTCTACCATCATCTTTCAACTTAGCTTTCTCAAGGAACGCATTAAAATTCAACGGAACAACAGCACGGGCCATTTATCTACAATTAACATAGACAAGCAAGATACTATCAGGTACTAAGTTCATGATAAATTTAAGTTCAATTAATCATATTACTTAAGAACTCCCACTTAGATAGACATCCCTCTAATCATCTAAGTGATTACGTGATCCAAAGCAACTAAACCATGTCCGATTAACACGTGAGATGGAGTAGTTTCAATGGTGAACATCACTATGTTGATCATATCTACTATATGATTCACGCTCGACCTTTCGGTCTCTGTGTTCCGAGGCCATATCTGTATATGCTAGGCTCGTCAAGTTTAACCTGAGTATTCCGCGTGTGCAACTGTTTTGCACCCGTTGTATTTGAATGTAGAGCCTATCACACCCGATTAACATGTGGTGTCTCAGCACGAAGAACTTTTGCAACGGTGCATACTCAGGGAGAACACTTTTATCTTGAAATTTTAGTGAGAGATCATCTTATAATGCTACCGTCAATCAAAGCAAGATAAGATGCATAAAGGATTAACATCACATGCAATCAATATAAGTGATATGATATGGCCATCATCATCTTGTGCTTGTGATCTCCATCTCCGAAGCACCGTGCTCGTGATCTCCATCTCCGAAGCACCGTCATGATCACCATCGTCACCGGCTCGACACCTTGATCTCCATCGTAGTATCGTTGTCGTCTCGCCAACTTATTGCTTTTACGACTATCGCTACCGCTTAGTGATAAAGTAAAACTATTACATGGCGATTGCATCTCATACAATAAAGCGACAACCATATGGCTCCTGCCAGTTGCCGATAACTCGGTTACAAAACATGATCATCTCATACAACACATTATATCACATCATGTCTTGACCATATCACATCACAACATGCCCTGCAAAAACAAGTTAGACGTCCTCTACTTTGTTGTTGCATGTTTTACGTGGCTGCTACGGGCTTAGCAAGAACCGTTCTTACCTACGCATCAAAACCACAACGATAGTTTGTCAAGTTGGTGTTGTTTTAACCTTCGCAAGGACCGGGCGTAGCCACACTCGGTTCAACTAAACTGAGAGAGACAGACACCCGCCGGTCACCTTTAAGCAATGAGTGCTCGCAACGGTGAAACCAGTCTCGCGTAAGCGTACGCGTAATGTCGGTCCGGGCCGCTTCATCTCACAATACCGCTAAACCAAAGTATGACATGCTGGTAAGCAGTATGACTTATATCGCCCACAACTCACTTGTGTTCTACTCGTGCATAGCATCAACGCATAAAACCAGGCTCTGATACCACTGTTGGGGAACGTAGTAATTTCAAAATTTTCCTACGCACACGCGAGATCATGGTGATGCATAGCAACGAGAGGGGAGAGTGTTGTCCACGTACCCTCGTAGACCGACAGCGGAAGCGTTATCACAACGCGGTTGATGTAGTCGTACGTCTTCACGATCCGACCGATCAAGTACCGAACGCACGGCACCTCCGAAGTTCTACACACGTTCAGCTCGATGACGTCCCTCGAACTCCGATCCAGCCGAGTGTTGAGGGAAAGTTTCGTCAGCACGACGGCGTGGTGACGATGATGATGTTCCACCGACGCAGGGCTTCGCCTAAGCTCCGCGACGGTATTATCGAGGTGTAATCTGGTGGAGGGGGGCACCGCACACGGCTAAAATATCGTATATCAAGTGTGTTCTTAGGTGCCCCCCTGCCCCCGTATATAAAGGAGCAAGGGGGAGGCCGGCTGCCCTAGGCGCGCCAAGGAGAGAGGGGGAGTCCTCCTCCTAGTAGGAGTAGGACTCCCCTTTCCTAGTCCTACTAGGAAAGAAGGGGGGAAGGAAAGAGAGGGAGAGGGAAAGGGGGCTGCGCCCCCCTCTCCTAGTCCAACTAGGACTCCCCTTGGGAGGGGGCGCGCCACCTCCTGGCTGATGCCCTCTCTCTCCCCTCAAGGCCCACCAAGGCCCAATACTTCCCCGGGGGGTTCTAGTAACCCTCCGGCACTCTGGTTTAATCCGAAACTTCTCCGGAACACTTCCGGTGTCCGAATATAGTCGTCCAATATATCAATCTTTACGTCTCGACCATTTCGAGACTCCTCGTCATGTCCGTGATCACATCCGGGACTCCGAAAAACCTTCGGTACATCAAAACATATAAACTCATAATATAACTGTCATCGTAACTTTAAGCGTGCGGACCCTTTGGGTTCGAGAACTATGTAGACATGACCGAGACACCTCTCTGGTCAGTAACCAATAGCGGGACCTGGATGCCCATATTGGCTCCCACATATTCTACGAAGATCTTTATCGGTCAGACCGCATAACAACATACGTTGTTCCCTTTGTCATCGGTATGTTACTTGCCCGAGATTCGATCGTCGGTATCTCGATACCTAGTTCAATCTCGTTACCGGCAAGTCTCTTTACTCGTTCCGTAATACATCATCCCGCAACTATCTCATTAGTCACAATGCTTGCAAGGCTTATAGTGATGTGCATTACCGAGTGGGCCCAGAGATACCTCTCCGACAATCGGAGTGACAAATCCTAATCTTGAAATACGCCAACCCAACAAGTACCTTTGGAGACACCTGTAGAGCACCTTTATAATCACCCAGTTACATTGTGACGTTTGGTAGCACACAAAGTGTTCCTCCGGTAAACGGGAGTTGCATAATCTCATAGTCATAGGAACATGTATAAGTCATGAAGAAAGCAATAGCAACATACTAAACGATCGGGTGCTAAGCTAACGAAATGGGTCAAGTCAATCACGTCATTCTCCTAATGAGGTGATCCCGTTAATCAAATGACAACTCATGTCTATGGCTAGGAAACATAACCATCTTTGATTAACGAGCTAGTCTAGTAGAGGCATACTAGTGACACTCTGTTTGTCTATGTATTCACACATGTATTACGTTTCCGGTTAATACAATTCTAGCATGAATAATAAACATTTATCATGATATAAGGAAATATATAATACTTTATTATTGCCTCTAGGGCATATTTCCTTCAGCGACCACTAAGATAAGCCATAGGACACTCTTCTCTACTCATTTCTGACTCTTCTCCATTTTCTACTCTATAGATGGCGGACCCAAGTACCAAGTTTGCTCAACCAGATGAAGACACACCTTTCAAACGACACTTGAAGGAGGCCACTAGGTACCTGAACATCGGAGTACCAAGCTTCACCAAGACCTACACCGCCACTTTACCAGAAGAGGAGCGTTGGATGATTCGAGTTCATGTTCCAGGAAGGACATTCATGCCCGTTACTGAGCCCATAGAGTCTTCCTTTGATGCTGAAAGCACAAGTGCTCCCTGGGTGATTTTGGTAATTAATGTCAACATATCTCTTGTTGAACTAATGTTTCTATCTAGTATGTTTCAGATAAGTTCAACAATGGAGTGGCATGGACAAGAGGATGTGGAACCCCTTCAAAATGCTGAAGACAAAGGATTGGCTCAAGCTCAAAGCTCGGGACTCTACATTTTCTATTTCAGTGATCCAAGATCACATTGAGTCCATAGGAAAGCCAATACTATTAAGAGGGGATGAGGTGTTGCTTAATGGCTTGCTTGCTCAAAGTGCTTAGTGATATGCTCCAAAGCCCTCCACTACTTTCTCATATCCACATATGTCCCAAACCAAATATCCAACTCGGCACCACCGATTATTTCTATCTGGCGCCACCGAGTTCAGTTGACATAGCCACTGCCAGAAACACTAATCAATTCGGTCTCACCGATGGGATCTCGGTCTCACCGAGATGGGCTTGCAAACTCTCTGTTGCCTATTGCAATAATTCTGGTCCCACCGAGATATGCAATCGGTCCCACCGAGTTTGCTTGGCCAACTCTCTATTTCGCTTATTACCCAAATCGGTCCCACCGAAACACCTAACGGTCACATTATGAACCAAATCAGTCTGACCGAGTTCTCTGAATCGGTCCCACCGAGTTTGATGATTTGTGTGTAATGGTTAGATTTTGTGTGGAGGCTATAAATACCCCCTCCACCCACTCTTCATTGGTGGAGAGATCCATCAGAACATGCCTACACTTCCAACACATATTTTCTGAGAGAGAACCACCTACACTTGTGTTGAGGTCAAGATATTCCATTCCAACCACATAAATCTTGATCTCTAGCCTTCCCCAAGTTGCTTTCCACTCAAATCTTCTTTCTACCAAATCCAATCCTATGAGAGAGAGTTGAGTGTTGGTGAGACTATCATTTGAAGCACAAGAGCAAGGAGTTCATCATCAACACACCATTTGTTACTTCTTGGAGAGTGATGTCTCCTAGATTGTCTAGGTGTCACTTGGGAGCCTCCGTCAAGATTGTGGAGTTGAACCAAGGAGCTTGTAAGGGCAAGGAGATCGCCTACTTCGTGAAGATCTACCCTAGTGAGGCAAGTCCTTCGTGGGCGACGGCCATGGTGGGATAGACAAGGTTGCTTCTTCATGGACCCTTCATGGGTGGAGCCCTCTGTGGACTCGCGCAACCATTACCCTTTGTGGGTTGAAGTCTACATCAACATGGATGTACGATAGCACCACCTATCGGAACCACGGGTAAAAAATCTCCGTGTCTCCAAATTGCGTTTGCACACTCCAATCCCTTCTCCTTACATTCTTGCAACTTGCATGCTTTACTTTCCGCTGCTCATATACTCTTGTATGCTTGCATGCTTGCTTGATATGTATTGTGAATGTTTAAACTTGTGCTTAAAAACTGCAACTTTTCTTGATTAAAGTCTATTCACCCCCCCCCCCCTCTAGACACCTCTTCTCGATCCTTTCAGATGCACCAACCTGGAGTCTAGGAAAGAGCATGGCAGCCCACATCGCCATGGGACGCATCGGCGAAGTATACCATAAGGATCTTAAGGACACCATCTACCAGATATGTGGACGCCGAGATGAGCAATGGGAGATGATTTGCACCAGGAGGGATAAATCCATTGCAGCCTATATCCAGGAGTTAAACCAACACATTCGTCGTCAGGAGAACCAGATGTGCGCCAGCATGCTAGACATGAAGAAGGTGATGACCAGGAACATGGAGCTAGAAGAGGAACTCAAGTCTACACGCGATGGATATGAAGAGGAAATTGCAGTACTATTGGAGAAGAATGAAGACCTGAACAACAAGCTAGGAATATTCATAGGAGATCTCGCACTAGAGGAGGACAACCACCCAGAAGACTACATCATCATCGACGACACCGACTCCGACCCCGATAGTGATGATGATTATGAAGACGAAGCTGGAGCGGATATCATGGAATCTTCCACCGATCAAAATTTCTAGTCGACCACCAAATTATCAGTAGTATTCCCCCATGTATATAGTAATAGTCTGAGTATTTTGTAACGGTAGTTATATGGATTGTATGCCCTTGTTTGAAATTGAGTGGTTTGATATGAATGTGTTTGTCTCATGTGCATATGGGTAGTGATTTCTCTCTATACCTCACTCTATTCTAATCTCTCCCCTCTAAAACCCATCAGATGCCTCCGAGACATGACACCGGATTTGTCTTCCCACTGGAGCTCACTCAGTTGATCTAGCAGTAGAATGCCTTGATGCCGTTGCTAGTCCAGAACCAAGACAACAACAACAACAACAACAACAACAACAACAACCCACCGCCACCACCCCCAGTTGACAACTTAGCCCGTTTTATGAGGTTGAATCCGCCGGTGTTTTCCAGTAGCACCGAGCCGATTGTTGCTGATGACTGGCTCCGTAGGATTGGAAGGGAGCTGACCACCGCAGGTTGCACAGATGCTGAGAAGGTGCGCTTTGCCGCACACCAACTGGATGGACCCGCAGCCTCATGGTGGGAGAACTACACTACTACTTTCCCCGTAGCCAATATCACTTGGGATCAGTTTCAGCAAGCATTCCGCACTGCACATGTTTCAGCTGGAGCCATGAGTATGAAGAAGCGTGAGTTTCACAACTTACGCCAGGGGAATCGTACTGTGGGGCAGTACGTGGATGAGTTTAGTAAGTTAGCCCGCTATGCCCCAGATGATGTGGCCACAGATGTCATGAAGCAGGAGAAGTTTATGGAAGGACTGAATGATGAGATGAGTATGCAGTTGATGGTGGCAACATTTGCTAACTACCAGGAGTTGGTAGATAGGGCTCTTATGATTGAAGGCAAGCAGCAGCAGATAGAGAGCCGCAAAAGGAAGTATGGACAGGGTAAGTACAATTCAGGAGCTCAGCGGAAGCCTCGTTTTACCCCGAACTCAGAAGGACACACCCATCATAACCATGGAGGCCACACTCACAATGGAGGAAGCTCACACGATCGTAGTGGCCCTAAGAATGGGAATGGGAATGGAGGAAGCAGCAGCCAGAACCGTACCAACCCCACTACACCCGCCAAGAAGGATCTAAGTCACATTACTTGTTTCAAGTGCGGGAAGACTGGACACTATGCCACCAAATGTCCCAAAGAAAAGAATGGAAACGGCAATGGAAGTTCTGGGAAGAAGCCCAACCCCTTCACCACAGGTCAGGTGAACCACGTCAACGTGGAGGAAGTTGAAGAGCACCCAGATGCAGTTATAGGTAAGTTTTTGATTAAGTTATTTACTGCAATCGTTCTTTTTGATATTGGTGCATCGCATTCATACATATCGAGGGGATTTGTGGATAAGTATAAGTTGCCCACCAAAGTTCTTAAGACACCTATGTTAGTAAGCTCGCCAGGAGCGGAGTATATGGCAACCAGAGGATGTTTTCATATGCCATTGACCATAGGTAGGCATGTTTTCCCCTCAGACCTAATAATTTTGGAGTCACAAGGATTGGATGTGATACTAGGCATGGATTGGCTACCGATGTATGGAGGAAACATCGACTGTGTTAGTAAGTCAATTTTGCTCACCACCCCACAGGGTAAACGGATTAAGTATGTGTCTCGGCATGCGCCAAGGAGGACTCAAGTAAATTCGCTCTCAAGAGTTGTTCAGGAGGAAGTACCAGTAGTGAAGGATTACCCGGACGTATTTTCGGAGGAACTACCAGGCATGCCACTGGATCAAGACATAGAATTTCTGATAGAGCTGTTGCCAGGCACCGGGCCAATATCGAAGATACCGTATGTAACGCCCACGATGCCAGTGCAGATGATGGCGTCGATCTCAAGTGGGAGTTCGACGAGGAACGTGGTCGTTACTATGTGTCTTTTCCTGATGATCAGTAGTGGAGCCCAGTTGGGACGATCGGGGATCTAGCATTTGGGGTTGTCTTATTTTCATCTGGATTTTGACCGTAGTCGGTCTATATGATTGTATTTTGGATGATGTATGCATAATATTTATGAATTGTGTGAAGTGGCGATTGTAAGCCAACTCTTTATCCCATTCCTGTTCATTACATGGGATTGTGTGAAGATGACCCTTCTTGCGACAAAACCACTATGCGGTTATGCCTCTAAGTCGTGCCTCGACACGTGGGAGATATAGCCGCATCGTGGGCGTTACAAGTTGGTATCAGAGCCAGGTTAACCGTTGGAGTACCAAACGACCTCCGAATGGAACGAAACTTGACCGGTAGTCTCCGGGTGGTATATTAAGGCCACTTGACAAGCCTCGGTCCATTCCGAGAAAGTTTGACACACGCACACGAAAGAAAACAAGAGGGGTGCACCGGAGGAGATAGGAGCGCCGGATTGGAAAACGGACAACGGGGAAAATGCTCGGATGCATGAGACGAACACGTATGCGAATGCAATGCACATGATGACATGATATGAAAATGCATGACATGACAAAATACAAAACGAAAGGCAAAACCCGACAACGGAGGGAAAATCATAACACATAGCCGGAAATGGCAAGAGTCGGAGTTACAAATATGGCAAGTTACATGCGGGGTGTTACAACACTCCACCACTACGAGAGGATCTCGTCCCGAGATCTAGGACTGAAAGAACTCCGGATATTCGGAACGGAGATGGTCCTCGCGTTCCCAGGTGGCTTCCCGGTCAGAATGGTGCGACCACTTCACTTTCAGGAATTTGATGGACTTGTTGCGAGTCTTGCGCTCAGTTTCTTCAAGAATAGCAACGGGGTGCTCATGATAAGACAAATCTTCTTGGAGGTCAATCTCTTCGAAGTCGATAGTGCGCTCAGGCGTCTTGAAGCACTTGCGGAGCTGTGACACGTGGAACACGTCGTGCACATTCGCGAAGTTGGAAGGAAGCTCAAGTTGATAGGCGAGGTCGCCTCTTTTGCCAATGATCTTGAAAGGACCCACGTATCTAGGGGCAAGCTTCCCTTTGATACCAAAGCGACGAGTGCCTTTCATTGGAGAGACGCGGAGGTAGACATGGTCTCCGATCTCGAAAGCCAAATCACGATGCTTACTATCATAGTAACTCTTCTGACGCGATTGCGCGGCTTTGAGATTATCACGGATGACTTTACACATTTCTTCAGCTTCTGTGATTAAGTCATTGCCAAGAAGTTGGCGTTCACCAGTCTCTGACCAATTGAGAGGAGTATGGCACTTTTTGCCATAGAGAATCTCGAATGGGGCCTTGCCCGAACTCGCTTGGAAGCTGTTGTTGTACGAGAATTCAGCATATGGAAGACAATCTTCCCATTTCATGCCAAAGGAAATGACACAAGCCCTGAGCATATCTTCAAGAATTTGATTGACTCGCTCGACTTGGCCACTAGTTTGAGGATGGAAAGCTGTGCTAAAGCGAATGTTAGTGCCCATGGCCTTCTGGAAGGAGTCCCAGAACTTAGAGGTGAAGATGCTTCCATGATCTGAAGAAATCAATTGTGGAATGTCGTGCAAGGAGACAATTCTGGAGGTGTAAAGCTCTGCCAGCTGAGCTGCTGTGATGGATTCTTTGATTGGAAGGAAATGAGCCACTTTAGAGAGCTTGTCGATGACAACGAAGATAGCATCATTTCCGCGCTTGGACTTGGGAAATCCAGTCACGAAGTCCATTTCGATATGATCAAACTTCCATTCTGGGATAGCAAGAGGTTGGAGGAGACCAGCTGGTCGTTGGTGTTCTGCTTTCACTCTTCGACAGACATCACATTCATTCACGAATTGAGCAATTTCTCGCTTCATTCGAGTCCACCAATACGACTGCTTGAGGTCATGATACATCTTCGTACTTCTAGGATGGAAAGGAGAGAATTGTGCGCCTCGTTCATTATGACTTTCCTTAGATCACCTTTCGGAACCACAATCCGGTCCTCGAAGAATAAAGTGTCTCTGTCATCAATGCGATAGCACTTGTATTTGGAGAGGCCCTTGTCGATACCACGTTTCACCTTCTTCACCATGGCATCAAGGAGTTGTGCCTCACGAATTTGATCTTCCAAAGTAGGAGATACTATGAGGTTGGCAAGAACGCCTTGAGGAACAACTTGGAGATTCAGCTTGCGGAAAGCTTCACAAAGATCCGGTTGGAAAGGCTTGAGGATTAAGCTGTTGCAATAAGCCTTCCTGCTTAAAGCATCTGCAATGACATTGGCCTTGCCTGGAGTATATTCAATACTCGGATTGTACTCTTGAATCATTTCGACCCATCGAGTCTGCCTGAGGTTG
The DNA here is from genome assembly GCF_002575655.3 of Aegilops tauschii subsp. strangulata. Taxonomy (NCBI): domain Eukaryota; kingdom Viridiplantae; phylum Streptophyta; class Magnoliopsida; order Poales; family Poaceae; genus Aegilops; species Aegilops tauschii. Next base: position 504,688,211 of record NC_053041.3, on the reverse strand, counting down.
AGGTTGGGCTGAGTGAAGATATACTTGAGACTCTTGTGATCAGTGAAAATGTCCACTTGCCTTCCCAACAAGAGATGTCTCCACGTTATTAATGCATGGACAACTGCCGCCAACTCAAGATCGTGAGTGGGGTAGTTCTTCTCGTTGGGCTTCAACTGACGAGAGGTATAAGCCACAACTTTCTTCTCTTGCATTAACACAGCACCGAGACCTTGGAGAGAAGCATCACAGAAAACTTCATACGGCTTGGATTCATCAGGAGGAGTCAAGACAGGAGCTGTGACTAGTTTCTCTTTGAGAGTGTTGAAAGCAACGTCACACTCAGGAGACCAGACATATTTCACATGCTTCTGTAGGAGGTTGGAAAGAGGCTTTGCAATCTTGGAGAAATTCTCAACGAATCTTCGGCAATAGCTTGCAAGACCAAGAAAACTGCGGAGCTGCTTGACATTTTTAGGAGGTTCCCAATCCAGAACTGCGGACACCTTCTCGGGGTTAACAGCGATGCCCTTGGCAGAGATGATGTGACCAAGGAAAAGAACTTCATCGAGCCAAAACTCACATTTGGAGAACTTCGCATAGAATTGATACTCTCTGAGCTTGTCGAGCACCAATCGCAAATGTTTGGCATGATCCTGCTTATTCTTGGAGAAGACCAAGATATCATCGAGATACACCAGAACGAATTCATTGGTATAGGGGTTGAAGATGAAATTCATCATCCGAGAGAACACTGGAGGAGCATTGACAAGACCGAAAGACACGACAGTATATTCATAAGAACCAAAGCTTGTTCTGAATGCTGTCTTGGGAATATCTTCTTCACGAATGCGAATCTGATGATAAACCATACGAAGGTCAAGCTTCGAGAATACTTTAGCCCCTTTGAGTTGCTCAAATAGCTCATTGATGTTGGGAAGTGGATACTTGTTCTTGATTGTCTTCTTGTTCAATGGACGGTAGTCAACACAAAGTCGGTCCGTGCCATCCTTCTTCTTGACAAAAAGAACACCACAACCCCATGGAGAAGAACTCGGTCTGATCAAACCCAGACGTTCTTGTTCATCGAGCTGTTTCTTCAATTCCTTCAGCTCGTTGGGCCCAAGCTTGTATGGACGCTTGCAAACGGGTTCAGTGCCAGGCTCCAGTTCGATAACGAACTCAACTGGCCGATGAGGAGGCATACCCGGAAGCTCTTCTGGAAAGACATCTTGATACTCGCAAACGACTGGAATTTGAGAGATGGCATTCAATTCGCCCTTCTCGTTGAGAGAGAAAAACCGAATGGTTTCATCACGAGCGGCATAAATAATCACATCCTCAGACGAGTGTGTCAATTGAATTTCCCTGGCAGCACAATCAAGTTGAGCCTTGTGCTTAGAAAGCCAGTCCATCCCGAGAATAAGATCAATATCCGAGTCACCAAGAACAACTGGTTTAGACAGAAATATATAGTCGCCCATCTTGATGGAAACATCCGGGACACAATTATTAGATGTCATTTGTTTGCCCGGAGACACAACCTTCAACGGGATAGGGATCTTTTCCGTCACAAATTCATGCTTGGCAACAAAAGGTCTTGAAATGAAAGAAAGAGATGCACCGGTATCAAAAAGAACTTTTGCAGGAATATCGTTAACAGGAAGATTACCCATTATCACATCAGTAGATTCCTCCGCTTGAGCTGCATTCATCATGTTCACCTTTGCAGACTTTGGATTATGCTTGACCACTGCATTGCTGGAAGATCTGACAGGAGGAGGAGGAGGAGGAAGACGCCTCTGGTTGAAGCACTTGTTAGCATAGTGACCTTTCTGCTGACATTTGTTGCAAGTCACCTCTGAGAGTGGACGGTGATAAGGAGCATTGGACTTTGCAGCTTGATTCTGAGACTTGTTCTGATAGCCAGAGTTGGAAGAGTTGGAAGAACCATGGCCACCTTTGTTCTTCTGCTGGTAAGGCTGACGAAACGGAGGAGGAGGAGGCAACCAGAACTTCTGTTGCTTAGCTGTCACAAGTGAGGAAGAAGAAGACTGAACTGCGTCTCTGACTCTCTTCTTAGAAGCCTCACACTTGAGCTGAGCAGCCTCTTGCTTCAGTGCCATATTGTAGAATTGATCAAACTGAGTAGGCTCAACGAGAACGAGAGCTAACTGCAGATCCTCTTTGAGGCCACCTCTGAAGTGATAGATCATACTCTTTTCATCAGGAACGTCTTGTTTAGCGAAGCGAGCAAGTTTCTGAAACTGAATGTTGTATTGATACGCAGACATGTTTCCTTGCTTGAGATTGCGGAACTCCTCACGCTTGCTCTCAACAACACTTTGTGGAATGTGGTGCGCTTTGAAGTCCCGACAGAAGTCAGTCCAAGTGATCACACGACCTCCTCTGGAATCTTTGTATTGCCGAAACCAATCAGCGGCTTGGTCCTTGAGCTGGAAAAAAGCGAACTTGACATAGTCCTCAGGCCTGACATTGCTACATTCATAATGCTTGTTGATGTCCACGAGCCAATCATCGGCATCCGTGGCCTCGGCACAGTAGCTGAAAGACTTGGGCTGATTTGCGAGAAACTGGTTGAGAGTGGCAAAGTGAAACTGATTGTTGCCTTGACCTTGATTGCCTTGATTGCCTTGCCCTTGAGTACGTTCTTGCAAGAGTTGCAGAATCATCTGAGCATTGGCGTTGGTGGCTGCCATGATTGCTTGCCATGCCTCCGGAGGTGGAGGTGGTGGCGGAGGGTTCGCTTGACTCCCTTCATTGCGAGCCCGCGCCGCCCGCGCCTGCCCCGCCGCCACCGCGCCGCCGCGGCCTCCCCGCCGCCGCCGCCATCGCCGCCGCCAACCGCCGCGCCGCCGGAGCTCCGCCGCCGGCACCCCTCCTCCGGCCGCCTCCTTCCCTTCCTCCTCCGCCGGAGCCCGAGGCCCGCGGCCTCCCTCTCCTCCTCCGGTGCCCGCTCCGACCGAGCCCAGCCCCGAGCCGGCGAGCTCCTGTAGCTTTTCCCCGATCCAGATCTCGATCTGCTCGGTACGTTGACTTTTCTCGCGACCCCGAATTCTCCAAGTCCTCAGATTTCATCAGCAAGTGCTCCTGTTCCCGATGCTATAACTTCTTGCATGTAGCTCCACTTCGCGCGTGTAATATGTTAAATTGTTCGTCTCGTGATGCTCTTCATTTTGTTCAATTGCACCATGTTCATTAGAGGTCATCTTGATGCCCAAATCTCTGTTGGAAGAGGGCTAGTTGCTGTTATTCTCTGGTTCTTATCAGAACTTGGAGATTTCTCATTTTTGTATCATTTAATCTGTGCATCTTTTGAGCATGAGCTCTACATGTGTTTTGAAGTATGCCATGCCATTTTTCCAGTGGTGTAGTCCATGTATTTTTGTGACCTCTGTGGTGACTATCACAAGCTTGCAAAGTAGGCCCCGTAATGTTTCTGATTTCAGGGACTTGGTGATTTCTCCAAGTCCTTGTCTGTTGTAATTTTGTTGCCATGTAAACTTGATGCTACAGAGAGATCCATGCATATTTTGGAGATTTTCAGTAAGGATGTTTTGTAGCTATAGTTGTAATTGATCCATTCCTGCAATTGTTTGCAATTATGGAGTGCCATAGCATGACTCAATCTTGCTCTACTTTTGCTATAAAATATTTCTGGCAGATTCTTAACATGATATGCAATTTTGCCAAGCTTATTGTAGTTGACCCATACATGATATGCTATTGTTCTTGCCATGGTTAGCTTCATAAACATGCCATCTTGCGGTAGGTATGCTTGGTTTGTCATGCATTGCTCTGTAGCGAGTGCATCGGATCCGGGGCGTTACAACACTCCTCCACTAACAAGAGATCTCATCTCGAGATCTTAGGACCGAGACGGAAGGGAAAAAGGGGATGAGGTGAAATAAGAACAACACAGTGAGGATGAACAAAGTTAAGAACACTCGAGAAGGAAAGAGGAAAGTTGAGTGAGACAAGAAGCAAAAGCTCAAGGGATAAGCCTGAATTCGAAACCACTCCGGTTGGGAGAAAATTGAAAAAGGAATAAGAACGCAAGAGGAAATCAAAGAATCGAGAGCACTCGAGAAGAAAAGGAACGACGATAATGACGAGAATCGAATGCTCACGGAATCAGATAGACTCTGAAACCACTCCGGTTAGAACGAGATAAGAAACCAATAAGACTGAAAAGATTTAGGCAGCACGAGCTCGAGAAATGGGATGATACTTGACTTGAGGAACAACACAAATCTCCGGAAGACTTGAATTAATAGAATGAGAGGAGCGGGGAAGAAAATGACAACTTGTGCCACGAATGAAATAGAGAGCATCCTTAGCAGGAAAAACATTGAACGGAGTTGTTGGAAATTCAACAACGAAAAGAATAAGTTTGTTGTGGACTTATGGATAACATCCCAAAATCATAAGGTGATAACCGGCCACAAACGGAAATGATTGGATAGCTGAGAAGAATGAAGAAATGCAAAACTCCACTTCAAAAGAAAACAGAGAATTATATGCACTTCGAGACACGAGAAGAAAGATACTTGAACTCCAGCAACAAAAACTTGATGAACTCTTGAAGAATGAATTAAATCATGAAGAACCACCATGAAGAACGCCGGTAACAAAAGAATGACGAACTAAAATAGAAGGAAGAATAGCATAAGCTCTGAGTCTTGCGATGATTTAGAAGGAGGTTCCGACGAAAAGGCCGAGGAAATTTGAACTCCGGAAAGAAAAGATGAAATACACTTGGAACTAGAATTTATTCATCAAGAACGAACTCTGAAGAAAAGGAATTTCTTGGCGACGATGAAATAATAATAAGAATTACGTTATGCTTATCCTTCATCAATTAAATTGATGAGAAACAACGGATTTCGCATACTACTTATTCTCGTTGGAAAGATTAAAAGGGAGATATAGCGTCAAAACTTGAGAAAGACTTCGTGAACCACCGGTAGGATATGGAAGAACGAATTAATTGATGTGATATCAACAGAAGGAATCTTGAGTGAACCACCGTTAGAATTCAAAATTGACTGACGAAGGAGGATGACTCACCGGGAAAAAATAGGAACAGCACGAATATACTTGAGGGAATCAAGATGCAATTGAAAGAAGAGATGACGAGCTGATTGAAGCATACTTGAACGAAACACCGGAAGAATACGGAGACGAACGAAAAGGCATGAATATATAATAATCAGAGAACGGATTAGAAAACTTAGAACGACGAAATATTCCAAAAAGATGGCCTCCGGATGATCGAGAGAGAAAGCAACTCCTGAAATACTCCGGATGGTTGAAAATAAATGCACGGCTAGAAACAGTTGGATAGGCTAACATCGAGCTAGCATCGCGAATCTCCGGGAGAACGAACAAGATTTTAAAAGAAACTCTTCTTCGGTCCCAATTGTTGAGAATGACGACGAGAAAGAACACCAAAATTGTTGAGATACTCCTGGAGAAAAAAGGTTGGCCCGAACATGAAAGAAATTGAAAACGAACTTGGAGAAACATCTGACTGATGAAATTCGTACTTACATTAAACTTCGAAAAGGATTTGAGAATAACTCCGGGAAAATTAGAAGAGTCAGGTAAGATCCTGGGAAAAGACCTGTGGGTTAGGGCCCACCGAAAAGAAATACCGTTGAAAAAGGATTGTTGATCAGATAGATGATGCACCGGAATAATTTAAATATTTGAATGAGGTGACAACCCCGAATTAATTCGAACACAGATGAATCTCCTGAGATGTCTTCATCACTCCGGAATGATTAAATGACGAGAGGGGAACGAGCAACGGGAAACATATGAGCCGAGGAAAGAATAAAATCACTACCGAAAATTGGAATTGAATCCACCGGAGAAGAAAAGAGATGAGGAATGTCGAGCGAGGCAAAAATTCACCGGTTGAAATAATTGAAGGAAGACTGAAGATGCTCCGCACGAATGAAATTGATGCTCGAATAGGGGCTCAAACTCCGGGAATAAAAAGGGCGGGAGGGCGGGAAAAACAACGGCAACTTGGAAGGGGAAAACGACGAATAACTTTGAAGAGAAAAGCACCGGTTGAAATCATTGAGGGAAGAATGCAAAAACTTCGCACGAGTATGATGGATACTCGATTACAGACTCCGGTTCCGAGAAGAAGAAGGGAGGGCGGGTGGGAAAAACAAGGACAACTTCGGACAGGGAAAAACGGCATCGGTTGAAAAGGGATGAGGATTAATCTAGCAAAAGATGACGAGGATCGAAAACACCCGAAGATAAATGCGCCGGATAGAAAAAGAATGGACAACAAACGAAAACTAACCACGTGATCCTAAGAAAAATTTGAAGGGGAAGAGGAATAATTCAAAACACCTACGTCAAGGTTTCTCACCAGAGCGACGAAGGGGCAGAGGAGTAAAAAGAATTCCTACTCTCCGATATAACTAGACTCAGAAAATTTTTCTTCTAGACTCGACAACGGCCAAACTACACGATCAAACAAGGAGGGCTCCTAGGGTCGGTCGAGGCTCTGATACCAACTTATCACGCCCAATATGCGATACTATCCTAAAGAGACTCGAAGGCCCCACCAAGGATAGAACCGCATATTGAAACGCTTTTGCAAGGTGGATATCATTACATCAACATTACATAATATTTGGGGATACATACAAGGCATACAAGTGCCGCAAGAATACATCAATATATCATACATGAGATCAACATCCGCCTACGGATGAAACATAAACAGAAGCTCAAACGACATCCACCCTGCTAGCCCAGGCTGCCGACCTGGAACCTATCCCCTGATCGAAGAAGAAGCAGAAGAAGAACTCCAAAACAAGACATCGCTCTCGCGTCATGATCATCGTAAAACCTGTACCTGCAACTGGTGGTGTAGTAATCTGTGAGCCACGAGGACTCAGCAATCCCATTACCATGGGTATCAAGACTAGCAAAGCTTAATGGGAAAGGAAGGGGTAAAGTGGTGAGGTTGCAGCAGCGGCTAAGCATAAATGGTGGCTAACTTACGCAAACAAGAGCGAGAAGAGAAGCAAAGGAACGGTCGCGAAAGTAACAATGATCAAGAAGTGATCCTGAACTCCTACTTACGTCAAACATAACACAGAAACCGTGTTCACTTCCCAAACTCCGCCGAGAAGAGACCATCACGGCTACACACGCGGTTGATGCGTTTTAATTAAGGTCAAGTGTCAAGTTCTCTATGACCGGATATTAACAAATTCCCATCTGCCACATAACCGCGGGCACGACTTCTGAAAGATAATACCCTGCAGGGGTGTCCCAACTTAGCCCATGATAAGCTCTCACGGTCAACGAAGGATATTCCTTCTCCCGGGAAGACCCGATCAGTCTCGGAATCCCGGTTACAAGACATTTCGACAATGGTAAAACAAAACCAGCAAAGCCGCCCGAATGTGCCGACAAATCCTGATAGGAGCTGCACATATCTCGTTCTCAGGGCACACCGGATTGTCCAAGCTTCCGATAGGCCAGCCCAGAGTTGCCCCTGGTGGCCACCGGCGACTGACAGGTTGGACCAACACTCGGAGGAGCACTGGCCCGGGGGGGTAAATAAAGATGACCCTCGAGAGCGCGACTACCAAGGGAAAAGAAATAGGCTGAGCAAATGGTAAAACCAAGGTTGGGCCTTGCTGGAAGAGTTTTATTCAAGGCGAACTGTCAAGGGGGTCCCATAAATCACCCAACCGTGTAAGGAACGCAAAATCCGGGAACATAACACCGGTATGACGGAAACTAGGGCGGCAAGAGTGGAACAAAACACCAGGCATAAGGCTGAGCCTTCCACCCTTTACCAAATATATAGATGCATTAATAATATAAGAGATATTGTGATATCCCAACATAAACATAATCCAACATGGAGCAATCTTCATCTTCACCTGCAGCTAGCAACGCTATAAGAGGGGCTGAGCAAAGCGGTAACATAGCCAAACAACGGTTTGCTAGGAAGGGTGACAAAGGTTAGAGGTTCATGGCAATTTGGGAGGCTTGAAGGACAAGTGAATAGGTAGCGCAGCATAGCGATAGAACGAAGCAACTAGCATAGCAATGATAGTAATGAGATCCAAGGTGACGGTCATCTTGCCTGAAATCCCGCTAGGAAGAAGAACGAATCCATGAAGAAGATGAAGCCACGAAGACGAACGAATCCTCACGATCGCAACGACACGGGAACTATCGAGAAGAAGCACGCAACAAGGTAAACACACCACACAAGAACAAGGCATGATGCTCAACCAAGTATGATGCATGACGAAGCTATATGAAGCTACTCATGACAAGAGATGATGCATACAAGAACAACACATCAAAGCAAGTTTAAATGAGGCCGGAAACAACCTATAACAATTCCGGTAAGTCCTCATATGCAAATTTCGAAATTGGTCCAGAACTGAACAAGCATTAAGTTGAAGTTGTTAAACAGCAAGTTAAAGAGCACCATGATGATCTACAAGAAATTCTATTCAAGTTACATATAAAGTTCATTAGATTCGGAGCTACGGCCTAGAAGATATGAGCAAAACAAGTTAAACATGGGATTGATGCAAAATGCATACAAACATCAAGCAAACACCTCAAAACAAGGATGCAACATGATAATATGAGACTGCATGCAAAACTAAGCAAGTTTCATATAGAGCATGCTCGAAACGGAGCAACGGTGCAACACATACGCTCCAAACAGTACATAGCAACAAACTGACGAAAACAGCAACTAGGCATAATGCAAGCATCAAAATAATATGCTACAGCAACTCAACATGAAAAAAAAAGACATATGCATGATTTACAGGTAAAGCACAACAAAACATGAACACTGAGCTATCTCCAGAAATCACTAGAACATGCTCAAAAGGACATGGCAAGATTGCAGATAATAACAGGTTCACAGACTTAGCAGAATTACTCGACATGACAGAAATAGCATCAGGTAGCAATGTTCAGAGCACGAAATCAACATGCTACAGGACCTTAACATGGCAAACCAAGGCATGGCATGAATCTACTCGAAGCATATAACAAAAGTCCCTTACTGATCTCGATCCAAATGAATCATTCTTCTGGTCTCTCTCTGCCCCCCCGCCCCAAAACTGACCCACGACACAGCGCCCATTCGTTTCGCGCGCGGGAAGGCAACGAAGTTCATAAGCCAAAAAGGACCAGAAGATATGATGGCAAGCATGTAAACATAGCAAGTTCCGTTATCAGGTTTCAGACTTAGCAGAAAAACAGAGCATGGCAGAAATAATAATATGTAGGCCTCTTTGTGAGCTTGATGCACTCGCTACAGAGCAATGCATGACAAACCAAGCATACCTACCACAAGATGGCATGTTTATGAAGATAACCATGGCAAGAGCAAGTACATAGCATGTATGGATCAACTATAACAAGCTTGGCAAAATTGCATATCATGTTAAGAATCTGCCAGAAATATTTTATAGCAAAAGTAGAGCAAGATTGAGTCATGCTATGGCACCCCATAATTGCAAACAAGGGCAGGAATGGATCAATTACAACTATAGCTACAAAACATCCTTACTAAACATCTCCAAAATATGCATGGATCTCTCTGTAGCATCAAGTTTACATGGCAACAAAATTACAGCAGACAAGGACTTGGAGAAATCACTCTGAAATCAGAAACATTACGGGGCCTACTTTGCATGCTTGTGATAGTCACCACAGAGATCACAAAAATACATGGACTACACCACTGGAAAGATGGCATGGCATACTTCAAAACACATGTAGAGCTCATGCCCAAAAGATGCACAGATTAAATGATGCAAAAATGACAAATCTCCAAGTTCTGTTAAGAACCAGAGAATAACAGCAACTAGCCCTCTTCCAACAGAGATTTGGGCATCAAGATGACCTCTAATGAACATGGTGCAATGGAACAAAATGAAGATCATCACGAGACGAACAATTTGACATATTATACATGCAAAATGGATCTACGAGCAGAAAGTTACACTAGGACAAACAAGCACACATGCTGACAAAATTCAGGGACAGAGATTTCGAGGGGGAGGGGAAAAGTCAACGTACAGAAAAACTGGATCGGGATCGAGGATGCTGCTCGAGCTCGGGCTCGGGTTCGCCGGGAACTTGCCGGAGGAGAGGGAGAAGACGAGGTGGAGGAGGCCGGAGGGGCGGCCGGAAGAGCTGCGGGCGGCGCGCCGGCGGGAGAGGAGGTCTCCGGCGCGGAAGCCGAGGACCGGCGGGGTGGCGCGGGCGCCAAGGCGGCGGAGGGCTCCGGCGGCGCGGGGTCCGGTCGCCGGCGGGAGGAGCGGGGCGGCGCGGCACTCCGGAGGCCGGCGGCGAGGGCAGGTGGCGGCGGGGCTCGGGCACTGGAGGCGACGGCGGCGGAGGATGGCGCGGCCAGGCGGCGGCGGCGACTCGGGCCCGCGCGGGCCCCGGATGGGCTCCGCGGGCCGCGGCGGCGGAGGAGAGAGAGGCCCGGCGGGGCTGACATGGCGCGATGCCATTGGCCGGGGGCGGCGGCGCGAGTGCGTCCGGTCCAGGACGGACATGTCCGGCGCGAAGAGGGGAGGATTTTAGGGTTTGGACTGCGGGATTTCGGGGGAAGAGGCATATTTATAGGTAGAGGGAGCTAGGAGAGTCCAAATGAGGAGCGGTTTTCGCCCACGCGATCGTGATCGAACGACCGAGAGCATGGCGGAGACTTAGAGGGGTTTTGGGCTGTTGGAAGGGGGGTTTGCTGCAATACCAAAACGGACTTCGCGGTTATCCGGTTAACCGTTGGAGTACCAAACGACCTCCAAATGGAACGAAACTTGACCGGTGGTCTCCCGGTGGTATACTAGGGCCACTTGACAAGCCTCGGTCCATTTCGAGAAAGTTTGACACCCGCACACGAAAGAAAACAAGAGGGGTGCACCGGAGGAGATAGGAGCGCCGGATTGCAAAACGGACAACGGGGAAAATGCTCGGATGCATGAGACGAACACGTATGCAAATGCAAAGCACATGATGACATGATATGAAATGCAGATGATGACATGGCAAAATGCAACACGCAAGCAAAAGACATGGCAACGACAGCGAATAACTGGCAGACACCTGGCGCATCGGATCCGGGGCGTTACACCAGTGCTCCTGGTTGAGAAGAAGGATGGATCCTTGAGGATGGTTGTCGATTATCGTGCATTGAATGAAGTGACTATCAAGAACAAGTATCCACTACTAATGATCAATGCTTTGTTTGACCAGCTGCAAGGAGCTAAAGTATTCTCCAAGGTCGATCTACGATCAGGATACCACTAGTTGAAGATCCGAGAATAGGATATACCCAAGATAGCTTATACTACAAGGTACGGGCTATAAGAGTACACGGTCATGTCTTTTGGATTGACTAATGCTCCTGCCTACTTCATGAGTATGATGAATAAGGTGTTCATGGAGTTTTTGGATAAGTTTTTTGTGGTGTTCCTTCATGATATTTTGGTATACTTGAAGAATGAAGAGGAACACAAGTAACACTTGCAATTAGTTCTCGAGAAGCTTAGAGAACATCAGTTATATGCCAAGTTCAGCAAATGTGTGTTTTGGTTGAAGGAAGTTGGATTTCTTGGACATGTTATATCAAGAGAAGGTATAGCAGTAGACCCTACCAAGGTTCAGTCTGTCACTGAGTGGTTGGCACCCACCTCAGTAGGAGAGATCCGTAGTTTTCTAGGACTCGCAGGATATTATAGGAGATTTATTGAGAATTTTTCCAAGATTGCGAAACCCATGACAGAGTTGTTGAAGAAGGACACCAAGTTCAAATGGACCAAGGATTGTGAAGCAAGTTTTCAGGAGTTGAAGAAACGTTTGGTTACAGCCCCAATTCTAATTCTTCCGGATATACGCAAAGATTTCCAAGTGTATTGCGACGCTTCTCGCCTAGGACTTGGAGGTGTACTTATGCAGGACGGAAGAGTTGTTTCATATGCTTCATGTCAGCTTCAACCGCATGAGTTGAATTATGCCATGCGCGATTTGGAGTTAGCAGTCATAGTGCATGCGCTCAAGACCTAGAGACATTTTCTCATTGGAAACCATTGTGATGTATACACGGATCATAAGAGTATGAAGTATATCTTCACGCAGAAGGAGTTGAATCTCAGGCAGAGGAGATGGTTGGAACTCATAAAGGATTATGATATGAAGTTGCATTATCATCCAGGAAAGGCCAATGTGGTAGCAGACGCTTTGAGCCGGAAGAGTTATGTCAATACCCTCGTAAGCGAAGGATTACCACAGGAGTTACTCGATGATCTCAAGGAACTTCATTTGGAGATAGTTCCAAGAGGTTTTGTTACAGCAATGGAAGTTCAGTCTACATTATTGGGAAAGATTCGAGAAGCTCAGAAGGAGGATGAGGAAATTGCTGAGATAAAGGAGAAGATGAGCAAAGGAAAAGCCAAGGGTTTTCCTGAGGATGAGCACGAGACTTTATGGTTTGAGGATCGGGTATACGTGCCCAATAATACGGAGATCAGGAAGTCAATACTTCAGGAGGCTCATGACTCACCATACTCGATTCACCCCGGAAACACCAGGATGTATTTGGATTTGAAGGAACGTTTCTGGTGGACAGGTATGAAAAAGGATATTGCCGAGTATGTAGCAGTATGTGATGTATGCCAGAGAGTGAAGGCAGAACACCAGAAGCCAGCAGGATTACTCCAGCCTATGCCGATGCCCGAATGGAAATGGGACAAGCTTGGCATGGATTTCATCACCGGATTACCCAGGACACGATCGGGATATGATTCTATCTGGGTAGTAGTTGATCGCTTGACCAAGGTAGCTCACTTTATCCCCGTGAAAACCACTCATACGAGTGCGAAGTTGGCCAAGATATATATGACCAGGATCGTATGTCTGCACGGAGTTCCGAGGACCATCGTATCAGATAGAGGAACATAGTTTACTTCGAAGTTTTGGAATCAGCTGCACCAGACTTTGGGTACCAGGCTAGAATTTAGTACAGCCTTTCATCCGCAGACAGATGGACAAACCGAGAGAGTCGATCAGATTCTGGAGGACATGTTGAGAGCTTGTGCGCTAGATTATGGGTCTAGCTAGGATGATAATTTGCCTTACGCAGAGTTCTCTTACAACAACAGCTATCAGGCTAGTTCGAAGATGGCCCCTTTTGAAGCCCTGTATGGAAGGAGGTGCAGGAAACCTTTAATGTGGGATGAAGTTGGAGACCGCCAATTGTTTGGACCAGATTTAATCAAGGAATCTGAAGAGAAGGTTAAGTTGATTCGAGATAGACTGAAGGTAGCTCGGTCCAGGCAGAAGAGTTATGCGGATACTAAACGCAAGGAGGTAGTCTACGAAATCGGAGACAGAGCATATCTTCGTGTATCACCCCTCCGAGGAGTTAAACGATTTGGAGTTAAGGGAAAGTTAGCCCCAAGATTTGTAGGGCCATACCGAGTTTTGGAGCGTATGGGAGAAGTGGCCTACAAGTTGGAGTTACCCGAAGGATTGTCGGGAGTTCATGATGTGTTTCACGTTTCCCAGTTGAAGAAGTGCCATGCTGAGATGGCCGATATTCCTCTGAGAGATACAGTGCCCCTGGAAGCAATACAGTTAGATAGTGATCTAACTTACGAGGAGAAACCAGTCAAGATTCTTGAGTTTGCCAGCCAAGTTACACACAGCAAGGTTATCAAGTTTTGCAAATTTCAGTGGAGCCACCATACCGAGGAGGAAGCCACCTGGGAGCGAGAAGAAGACCTACGGAAAGACCACCCGCACCTATTTTCTAGCCAACCCGAATCTCGAGGGCAAGATTCATCTTAAGGGGGGTAGGTTTGTAACATCCCAATTTTCAATCTGGATGTTATACATAGGTCATCATATGCATATCATGTTTTATTTGCATTTTTGTTGAGATCCTTGAAATCTTAAGCAACTCAAGGACCCAAGGAGAGAGTTGGAGGTTTCACAAATTTTCTTATTAGAATTCATTTTCAAATTTGAGAAGAGGATCAGTTTGATTTTAATATTTTTCCCTCCAATTATTTCCAATAATAAAAATAAATGAGAGGAGATAAAATGACTTCTTCAATAAGAGAGGAATATTGGAGAAGAAATTTTAAAATCAAATTAATATTTTTATTTGCATTTTATTTGCTATTTTATTCCAATTAGAAAAAATATGCATTTTTAAAAATTGCATTTTAGGCCAGAAAAATGTTCATCTTGTCCTAAATATTAGCTTTGGACGGTGAAAATTGTTTCTGGTATTTTTAGATTTTTTATATTTTATTAGGATTTTTCTTTCGGGCGAAATTTATTTATTTATTTTAAAAAAAAACTCTCTGTCGCCCGACTGGGCCGAAGGCCCAGCCGAGCCAGGCTGGCCTAGCCGCCGCCGTGCCCGAGCCGGAGTCCGGCTCCGACTTTGCCTCGCCGCCGCCTTCCCCCCTCCCAAAGTCCCCCCCCCCGGCCCCTTTATAAGCCGCGCCACCCCGCCGCCACCTCTCCACCCCACCGCCGCAGCCCGCCTCCACCTCAGCCGAGCCGCGCCGTCGCCCTTGCGCCACCGCCGCCGGAGCCCCGCCCCGCCCCGCCGACGCTGCCGGATCCCGCCGCCCCGCCGTTGACCTCGCCGCGGCGGTTGACTGGTAAAAACCGCTCGGTTTTCCTCGGTTTTCTTTCGGATTTTTTTCGGTTTAGACGAGATCGGTTTTTTTATTTTATTAGGTTAAGTAGCGAACGTTCTTCGGTTAGATCGTTTTTACGAACGAAATCGTTTGTTTAGTTCTGTTAGCGAATGTTCGTTCGTTAGATTTTTCTTTTTCTGTTTATTTTTCTGCCAGGGACCTATCCGTGATTATTTTTATCACAGATTAGTCCCTGATCTTTAAACCCTCGTTACTTTTTGCTCGTTTGTCCAAATCCAGTGAAACCAACGCCAAAATCTTCGTCTTGTTCTCCTCTATCCAGATAATCAACTTGAACATGGTTTTGACAAATTAAAATTTGGTTTCAAGCAGATTTGAATTCGAACTTCTTTTGATTGTAGTTTGAGTTTCATAGCTCCGATTTGATTGATTCTTTTTGCAAATCGAAGCTCTTCAGTTGAACTTTCAGTTTGGATCTTTTCTCTTGAGTTTTACCCTTGCATCATATGCTTGAGTGCTGATGTATGCTATTGTTTGTTTACGATAGAGTTTCCGGAGTGCGAAGCGTGCTACTACGAATCACTAGGGTTTTCCGATCGTCAGTAAGGCAAGTAACACTTTGATCATACCCTTTTATTACCCAGTTTTTTTATGCATTAGATTCAATCCTCAAACATTGCATGAGTAGGATATGATTAACATGTGGGTATTGGGAAGTAGTTGATGAGGTAGAACCTATTGTCTTATATCAAACCCTGGGGAGTTACTACGTTATGCTTATACTGCTACGCTATGCTCGTAGACGTGGTTTGGTTTGAGCGATCCATGACAGATGTGAGAGTTGTTGATTACTAATGGTTAAACTTAAGGTGGCTACTTTAACTCACATCTAGGTGGATTGGTTGAGGCACCCTGGAGCACCCAGTGGTTGTTTGGGCACCTGGAGCAATCCAGCGATGTCCTGGGATATCCCGGAGTACCCGTGTGATCATCCTATGGTTCGCCACCCAGGATCAAAGGGATCATAAGATTATTCATGCTAGAATCTTCCGTGTGCAGCCACCAGCCATTATGGGCTCTGGCGTAGTTGAGTAAGTTGTGGGAATTCTTTCCATGATGGGCTAGCAGATGTAGGGGATTGTAGGTGTACCGGCCTATCTATTGGTTAAGGGGACCTCTTCGGAAAGACTGTGTCTCGGTCATCCGTTTCTCAAACATCATGCAGTGCGAGAAATTCAACGGAGGAGATCGAGTCTTGTGAGGAAAAGTGCGCAAACCTCTGCAGAGTGTACAAACTAATCATGGTTAGCCGTGTCCCCGGTTATGGACATCTTGAGTATCTGGTACTTGAATTATTGATTTGATCTCATCACTCTACTTAATTAATTTGTTGGGTTGTTAATACTGTTTAATTGGGATTGAGTTGGAGGAACCTTCTCAATATTTATCAACCAACTTTGTAGTTAAATAAAATATATTCCTTTGTTGTAGGGAAAAACTAGCTTTCTGCAAAAATAACCATAGAGCCTCCACCAGCCAAATATGCATATAGTTATAGCTGTTACATTGTTCATTGCTCTATAGTGTTATTTTGCCAGCACATTCCATGTGCTGACCCATTCGGGCTGCAACATATTATGTTGCAGAATTTTCAGACGAAGAGTAAGGTGCGCTAGGTCGTTGCCTTGCACTCAGCTATGCCGTTGGAGTTGATGGACTCATTTATCTTCGAAGCTTCCGCAGTTATCTTATTTAGATGGCCTTCAGCCATATTATTGTAATTAGTACTCTCTTTGAGATATTCGATGTAATAAGTGTGATTGAACTCTGTTATAAATCCTCGAGTATTGTGTGTGTCAGCATTACCGATCCAGGGATGACACTTAAGCACAGAGATTTGACCGTATGAGGTCGGATCGCTACAGTGCACCACAAGAAACTTCCACGACTATGCGTCCACATGGTGGCTTTACACACCTTCAACAAGCTTCAACATGAGTTGGCCCAAGACGAAGAGAGCTATGCGGTGAGAGTTGTTTCCTTCCACCTACACGGAACAACTTCAATGCCAATTGGAGAACACGATCCAAGGATCAAAGTCTATCGACGAGTACTTCAAGGAGATGAAGAAAGCCTTGTGACGAGCCGACGTGCACGACCCCATTTAGATGAAGTTCCACTTCATGATGGGACTGAACAACAACATTTCCAAGACTATCTTCCTCGAGAACTACAAGTCCCTCGACGACAACTACATTGGTGCTCTCAAGGCGCAACAAGAACTCATGAAGGCCAAGGCTTCTCCACCCAAGCACACTTCGTGACGACCAAGCTCCATGACAATGAGCATGAGGATAGTACCACCAAGATGTCCAAGCCCGATGAGCTACAAGACGACGCTCCCAAGTTTGACTTCACCGCCATCCCTCTTTGTGGCATTGATGATGCCGAGTCTCCCACGACTCTTTTTGAAGACGATGCAATGATGCTACGACTACGGAAACTCTCAAGGAACAAGCTTTGGAGGCGATGGACATGGTGACAAGCAAGGATGAAGCTTTCACCTTTGGAGGTGAGAGTGATGATGTGCCATCTTCGGCCTTCATCCACGGCGACGGCGACGAGATGTTTGAGCACGTGATTTTCCCTTCGACCACGGCGGCGTTTGGAGATGAGTTGAGTGACTTATGCCACCATACTGAGAGTGAGAGTGACTTCACCACTAGCCCCATATATGATGAGTTGCCCCAATTACCATGTGAGGAGTTCCACGACCCCCACCACTTGAGTGAGATGAGTGACTCCACCATATGTGACTTTGAGTGCACCAATTTTGAGGGAGTGAGTGAGCCACCACATAGAGAGAGTGTGATAGTTGATAGGTCCTGTGAGGGCATTTTGAACTCTAACGACTTAACCTCTACCTCTATTGTGTCTTCTCCTTTGGTGCTAGGTGAAGGAAATATGCCCTAGAGGCAATAATAAAATTATTATTTATTTCCTTATTTCATGATAAATGTTTATTATTCATGCTAGAATTGTATTAACCGGAAACTTAGTACATGTGTGAATACATAGACAAAACAAAGTGTCCCTAGTATGCCTCTACTAGACTAGCTCGTTAATCAAAGATGGTTAAGTTTCCTGACCATAGACATGTGTTGTCATTTGATGAATCGGGTCACATCATTAGGAGAATTATGTGATGAACAAGACCCATTCATTAGCTTAGCATTATGATCATTGCAGTTTCATTGCTACTGCTTTCTTCATGACTTATACATGTTCCTCTGACTATGAGATTATGCAACTCCCGAATACCGGAGGAACACCTTGTGTGCTATCAAACGTCACAACATAACTGGGTGATTATAAAGATGCTCTATAGGTGTCTCCAAAGGTGTTTGTTGGGTTGGCATAGATCAAGATTAGGATTTGTCACTCCGTGTATCGGAGAGGTATCTCTAGGCCCTCTCGGCAATGCACATCACTATAAGCCTTGCAAGCAATGTGACTAATGAGTTAGTTGCGGGATGATGCATTACGGAACGAGTAAAGAGACTTGCCAGTAACGAGATTGAACTAGGTATGGTGATACCGACGATCAATTCTCGGGCAAGTAACATACCGATGACAAAGGGAACAACGTATGTTGTAATGCGGTTTGACCGATAAAGATCTTTGTAGAATATGTAGGAGCCAACATGAGCATCCAGGTTCCACTATTGGTTATTGACTGGAGATGAGTCTCAGTCATGTCTACATAGTTCTCGAACCCGTAGGGTCCGCACGCTTAACATTCGATGACGATTTGTATTATGAGTTTATGTGATTTGATGACCGAAGGTTGTTCGGAGTCCCGCGTGAGATCACGGACATGACGAGGAGTCTCGAAATGGTCGAGAGGTAAAGATTCATATATTGGAAGTGTCGTGGAATTGTCACGGCAGATGTCCTCGAGCTAGGACTTAGTCGTGAAGCCATCGCAACTAGGAAGCTTGAAGGGGTTATGCGGGACAAGGAACACGAGGATTTATACTGGTTCGGCCCCTTACGGTGAAGGTAAAAGCCTACGTCCAGTTTGAGGTGTTATTGATAAGGGTTACGATCGCCAGGGAGCTAAACAGCTATATCCCGCTCTCGATGAGATTGTTGTCACCCTTAAACCGCTGCCGGGTCGTCCCTTTATATAGGGAGGCTGACGCCCAGCAGCCCTTAGAGTCCCGGCCGGCTCATAAGAGTGTCCGGCTCGGACTCTAAACTATACTTACCTTACACTACAAGTTCTGCCATAATAATGATTGTAACTATAGGCCCTAAGCCATATCCGGGTCTCAGCCCATCTCTGGCCCATCATCTTGAAACTTGGCTCCGGGCTTCTGGCAATGACCATCCGAAGAGTAACCCGGCCCCTCTTGGCGGGTGACTCTAAGGTCTATATCCTCAACATTAGGCCCCAGATTGACTTGAGCCGGCTCACGTCAATCTTCAACTTCTGCCGAAAGAAAAAAATCTTCGGCTTACCATTCATATGAAAGCCATAACCCGGAGTGACGTCATCCTCTGGACTCCGGATAATCCGCCGTGACGTCATCCTCCATTAAGTCCGTTTTTTACTCCGCCAGATCCGCAACGGATCTTTGCTTTTACTGTCATTCCGAAAATCGAGGCGCCGTGAGGGGGAGATAACCACGCCGTGGTCTCCTTGAATCTCGCGCCCACTTATGACTCTGCCTTATAAATAGGCCGGCCCAACACTTTCTTCTCACGCTCTCCTTCTTCCTCCTCGCGCCGTCGCTCCTCTGCCCGAGCTCCGCCACTGCCGCCGCCGTCGCGCCCCTGGTCTTCATCAACCCGGCCGCTGCATCACCCTGATTCGGACCAGATTCACGGCAGCAACCTCCGCTCTTTCCAACTCCGGTGAGTCTCCTTTGCCCTGTCAGATAGATCTACTGTAGGGTTCATCATGTGTTCTTCGCGTTCATCACCATTGCCGCAAACCTCAGTAGCTCTTGTAGTCACCGCACTCGGTTGATCTTTAACCTCACATAGAGTCAGTGCGGTAGATGTTTGAGATCCATTTCACCTGCAAAAAAAACCCTCCTTTTACTGCATAAGAACCATGTTCCACCTCAAGAACTTCTCCTGCCTCTGTTTTTTAGGTCTAGAAAATTTTCATTTCACCCGACCATTTTGATCCGAAAAAGTTACTGCGATATGTGAAATTTGTTTTACCACACTTAGTAAAAACTGCAGCCCTTGAATCTTGGCGGCTTATATTTCCGACTTAAAGAAAACACGCACCGTAAAACTTTCCGGTTTAAAGAAAACCATGCTCTGTAGAATCCTCCGGCTTAACTGCAGTAAGCCGTAAATGACCAACTTATTCTGAATGCCCCTACGGCTTAGATAACCCACCGTATCTTGAATATATATCATTAGTCCCCTTCATAAGCCGCCATTGTAGTTTGAATGATAATCTCCGGCTTTCAATTAACCCGGACACTTTTCTCTTTACCATAGACCACCAACCTTCACCATGCCTCCCAAGGCTCCCATCACTTGCAACTGGATGAGATCCAACGTACCTGACGACACCCTGGCCAACTTCGTTAAGTCCGGATATCTGCCCAAGAAGGAAGTGATGTCCTACCGTGCCCCTGATCCGTCCGAAGAAAGACCACAGCCGAGGGACGGGGAGGTAGTGATCTTTGCGGACCATATGAGCCGGGGCTTCGCACCGCCCGGCTCAAAATTCTTCCGGGACGTGCTCAACTTCTTTGACCTTCGGCCTCAGGATATAGGACCCAACTCCGTATCCAACATCTGCAACTTCCAAGTCTTTTGCGAAGTGTACCTTGGAGAGGAGCCCAGTTTGCTGCTTTTCAGAGAACTGTTCTACTTAAACCGCCAAAACGAGTGTGCGAACGGGCCAAGTCTGGAATTAGGCGGCATCTCCATCCAACGGCGCGGGGACTGTCTATTCCCTTACGCAGAGCCGCCAAGCCACCCCAAGGACTGGAATATGACTTGGTTCTACTGCCAAGATACGTCCCCGGCTGACGAGAACCCGCTGCCCGGCTTTCGCCCAACACGCCTAGAGCCGACTCATCCGCTATCCGACAAACTGACTGCCGCGGAACGCCAGCCTCTGCTTCCAACGATCAATAAGATCAAGGCCCTGCTAGGCAACGGTCTGAACGGAATAGACCTGGTCCGGGTCTGGATCTCATGGCGGGTGATCCCATTGAGCCGCCGCCCCGGCTTAATGTGTGAGTACACCGGGCGAAAGGATGACCCGCAGAGACACAGTCGCAATGATCTTCCAGAAGACGTTGCTGAAGAAGAGACCAAGGCTTTGTTAAACGAGAGCCTGGCAGACTGTGGAAGAACCGGGCTAGACCCGTTCTGCAAGACCAATCCAGCCCCAGCGGTAAGCCGCTGACTTTAACCTTTCAACTTCTTTTGCATGTCACCTTGCTCTGAATCATTTTAAGAATTCATTACTGTATTTCTTAGGCTGATGATAAATTCTGGCGGAAAAGTATGACCATGAGGCGGCCAAGAAGGCCAGGAAGGCGAAGAAAGCCGCCAAGAAAGCCGCCCCTCGCAAAAAGGGAAGCAGACCCACTGCTTCGGAGCTACTGCAATTAAGCGACAGCTCCGAGTCAGAGGTAACCCTTAAACCTTTAAACTCTTGCCATATTTGTTGTTTGTTGCCGTCCGCCTTATCAACATTTTGCTTATTGACAGGATGACACCGGCGCCAGTAACCCGGTGGTTGAAGAGGTAATGTCACTTTCCTCCGACTCGGAGCCTTTGCCACAGCTGAAAGTCCGAAGAGTAACCCGGAAAGTAAGCTTTTCACATCCATTAGCTCATCAAGACCCTCAATTTATTTTGAAGCAGCAGGTTCACGAAAGCCGGCGTCACACCCGGGCCCGCAAGGACACCGACCTCTCCGCCGGGTTACCCGACGCAACAAGGAAGCGTCGCACTGAGGTTTTTTCTCACCTGTACCCTTTTCATCCGTTGGCGGGTGTCATCCGTCAGCCACTCAACTCTTCTGACTCTAATTATCAGGAGACCTCCCCCTCTTCGGGTGACTCCATGCAGTCAAGTCTGCCGGCCTTCAAAACTGCACCCGGGTAATAACAATCTCCTTACATTATCTATCTGTATTTACTCTTTGTATGCCTAACACTTCTGCCTTTTCAGTGCCCAGGCAAAGCTCACCAAAAGAGCAAAGAAAACCAGGTCAGCCGGAGTGCCAGACTTGCCTGAGTCGGAGGTGACGGCTCAAGAGCCGCCAACTGCCTCCGCCCCCGAGGCCACCATTCCCATGGACACGGCGCCTGAAGCCCCTGCCCCGACTACCAAGACAACGACCGAAACGTCGGTTAACCCGGAGGCCTCCGGCTCAGCCCCACCAGCTGACGACCCGGACGTGGTAATTACCCGGACGGAGTATGTTGAGCCGGGGCGGCCGACCGTGCTGGCCAAATGCTCCGCGAAGGGGGAGTTGCTGCAGCCCCACCGGGTGAATCTGGACCTCTCCGGCTACACCGACTTGAGCATTGGAGAGCTCGTTTCTGGCTACATCAACCAAGTCCACAAGAGCCGGGACGCCGAGGTCGCCATGGTCAACCAGATCCAACAAAAGTCCGAGGTACCCTTCTGCTGTCTCTTTACTTTCCTGCCTAGTTACCTTTGCCATGCTAGTCCCCAAGTCGATGACTTATACTTGGATATGTTGTAGACTTTAAGTTCCGGCTTACGCAACTGAGCCAGTAGTACGCAGATAGATACGTTCAATATGCATTAGCCCCCAAGTGCCGAGTGTCTTTGCTTGGAAAGCGCTTGGGACTTATATAATGACTGTTAATAACCCGGAAATATATGCAGGCTGTTAGCAAGAAATTAGAGTCGGACCTTGCGGATCTCAAGAGCCGGCTGAAAACACAGGAAATGGAGACCCGGAAGGCAAACGCCAAGTTTGTCTCCAGCATCGCCGCTCAAGAGAAGCTAAAGACCGAATTTGATGCTGAGCGGAAGGCCTGGGCTGAGGAGAAAGCCGCACTGGTGACCCGGGCGGAACAGGCGGAGAAAACGCTCTCTGAGAAAACCGCCGAGCTCTCCGGCCTAAAGCGCCAGGTTTCCCAAATGGTAGCCGCCATCTTCGGTAAGTCGCCTCGCCGGCTTTCATCAAGTCTGTATATGTTATGATTCACCCTTGTCACCGGCTTATCTGATCTTTATTAAACAGGTCCCAGGAGTGCCAACCTCAACCAGAGCGTGGTCACCAAGTTAAAGGCCGTGTACACCCTAGTGGAACAACTCTACACCGGGTCACAGTGCGCCTTAGCTGTGGTGGCCCTATCCAACAAGGTGCCAACCCATCTGGCCGAAGTCTTGCGCCGGCTCGCTGTTCTGCCACAGCGGATCCAGGAGCTACGCCGAGCCTCCGCAAGAGCCGGAGCAATTGCCGCGCTGAGCCGGGCCAAAGCATTCCTGCCGGAGCTAGACCCGGCAGACATCGCCCTGGGTTACCCAAGCCTGAAGGAAGACGGCTCAGCGTTCGACCAGAAGGATTTCGCGGCGTGTGTGAAGGTTGTACGCCCGGTGGCCACCATCATCAGGAACGACACCGACTTAACCAAGTATCAGCTGGGATACAACGCGGAGAATCAGAGGATTCCAACCCCTCGCTATGAAGCTCTCAATCTGATACCTCCGGCTCGCCAGCACACCTTCGCCCCGGAGATTAACTCGGCCGGGTTAATCGATGAAGAAGCCCAATTCGAAGCTCTCAGCGGCATCGACTGGAAGTCGTCAACCTTCGAGGTCTTGGGATCAACCGGAGCAGAAGACGAGCCGGGGACTTCAACCCAGCAGGCATCATAAAGCGGCTGGCGGTTCACCAAACAACGCTCCAACCTTGAGACTTGAGGAATTTTGTAATAGACTAGGTGCAACAATTTATCTCTGCCGTGCCATCGTGCACGTAATGAATGCTGAAATCCCTTGAAATTATCCTTTTGGTGTTCCTCCGGGTCATAATTATCCCTTTGTCCTTCTCAACCTTAAAAGGTGCCTTCAAGTATCTGCGTAGAAAGGCAAATCACAAGCCTCAAGGCGGCTTACCACCCTGAGAACCAGGTGTCTGAGATGGATAACCCGGAAAAAAGACTGGTCCTTAGTTATACTCTGAATATAGCCGTGATAATACACTTAACGGTCTGTAAGCATACTTCCGGATTAAATAACCCGGATAGCACGGTTGGTATCTTAACTCTGACTTACTTGCCTTGATGACATCCATGATGTTCAACTAGCAAGATAAACCAAAATTAAACCGGCAAGTGAAACCCGGCCATGCACACTTTGTCATAATCAGAATAAACTTGTGAAAAATCAGAACTTAGGGGCTTCCAGTTCGAATACGACCAGAGACCCGGCCCAAAAAAAGGGGTTCAGCCAAGATTCGGATACGATCATATAGCCCCCAGTGGGTGTGGCGATGCCAATCAAGAGGGTACCGACAGCTATGTTCTCTTTGGTTCGAATACGACCCATGTTTGAACAGGAAGCCCCCAAGTGATTCTTAAAATTGTTTAACGACGCTGATTCGAATACGATCCACGTCGGTTCTCAGAGGGGTTAAACTGTGATTCAAATATGACCAAAGTTAACTTCCCAATGAGCTCGGCACTTTGCCAATCAAGTGGGTATCGACAGCTATGTTCTCTTTGGTTCGAATACGACCCATGTTTGAACAGGAAGCCCCCAAGTGACCTTACTGCTTACGGCTAGACTCGAATACGATCATAAGCCGGATCCTCCTTTAAATCAGCATGTAAAAGATAACACACGCATAATTGGAGGAGAAAAAAGGACAGAGGTCCTGCTTTATTGCTTATCATAATATATACATGTCTGAGATAAATATGTACACCACAAGAGCCGGTAGCTCAAGTGTAGTAAGGCCGAAGCTGAGCTATATTCCACGGCCGACGGGTCTCCTCCTCAGATTTACGCGAATCTTTATGTTCCCGAATATCAATGAGGTAATATGACCCGTTGTGCAAGTTCTTACTGACCACAAAGGGCCCTTCCCAAGGTGGGGATAACTTGTGTGCATCTGTTTGATCCTGGATGAGCCGGAGCACAAGGTCGCCTTCCTGGAAGACCCGGGATTTGACCCGGCGGCTATGATAACGGCGCAGGTCTTGTTGGTAAATCGCTGAACGGGCTGCTGCCACATCACGCTGTTCGTCCAACAAGTCCAGAGCATCTTGGCGCGCCTGTTCATTATCCGTCTCAACATAAGCCGCCACACGAGGTGAATCGTGACGGATGTCGCTGGGGAGGACTGCTTCTGCTCCATAAACCATGAAGAAAGGCGTGAAGCCTGTAGACCTATTAGGAGTAGTGTTGATGCTCCATAAGACGGAGGGAAACTCCTCCACCCAACAACCCGGCGTCCGTTGCAAAGGGACCAAAAGCCGGGGCTTGATGCCCTTCAGAATCTCCTGGTTAGCTCTCTCAGCTTGACCATTGGATTGGGGATGAGCCACTGAGGAAACATCAAATCGGATATGCTCTCGTTGACAAAACTCTTCCATAGAGCCCTTGGATAGATTGGTGCCATTGTCAGTTATGATGCTGTGCGGAAAGCCGAAGCGGAAAATCACCTTTTTCATAAATTGAACCGCCGTGGCTGCATCGCACTTGCTAACTGGCTCAGCCTCCACTCACTTCGTGAATTTGTCAACTGCCACCAAGAGGTGGGTCTTCTTATCCTTGGACCGTTTAAAAGGCCCAACCATATCAAGCCCCCAGACCGCAAAGGGCCAAGTGATTGGGATCATCCTCAACTCCTGAGCCGGCACATGAGCCCGTCGTGAGAACCTTTGGCAACCATCACATTTACTGACCAAGTCCTCTGCATCAGCGTGAGCCGTCAGCCAATAAAAACCATGACAGAAAGCCTTGGCCACAAGAGATTTTGAACCGGCATGATGGCCACAATCCCCTTCATGGATCTCGCGCAAGATCTCTTGACCTTCCTCAGGGGAGACACAACGCTGAAATGCCCCTGAAACACTGCGATGATGCAACTCGCCATCGATAACAATCATTGACTTAGCCCGCCGGGTTATTTGCCTGGCCAGAGTTTCATCCTCAGGCAACTCTCCCCGGGTTATATAAGCCAGATATGGCATTGTCCAGTCTGGTATGACGTGAAGAGCCGCCACCAGTCGTGCCTCCGGGTCAGGGATAGCCAAGTCCTCCTCTGTAGGCAACCGAACCGAAGGGTTAGACAGGACATCCAAGAAAGTGTTAGGCGGCACCGGTTTTTGCTGGGAGCCTAGCCGGCTTAAAGCATCAGCCGCCTCGTTCTTCCTGCGATCAATGTGCTCCACTTGGTATCCCTGAAAGTGCCCAGCAATGGCATCAACCTCGCGGCGATAAGCCGCCATGAGAGGATCCTTGGAATCCCAGGTGCCTGATACTTGTTGAGCCACCAAGTCTGAGTCACCAAAGCACCTTACCCGGCTTAAACTCATCTCCTTAGCCACCCGAAGACCGTGGAGCAAAGCCTCATATTCAGCCGCATTGTTAGTGCAAGGAAACATCAACCGTAGCACATAATGGAATTTGTCACCTTTAGGGGAAGCCAATACAACACCAGCCCCCGAGCCCTCCAACTGTCTGGACCCATCAAAGTGGATAGTCCAATAAGTGTTATCCGGCTTTTGCTCAGGCACTTGTGACTCTGTCCAATCGTTGATGAAATCCACCAAAGCCTGAGATTTAACAGCCGTGCGTGGCACATATTTGAGACCATGAGGTCCAAGTTCTATAGCCCACTTAGCAATTCTCCCTGTGGCATCTCTGTTCTGGATAATATCACCAAGAGGGGCAGAACTGACCACAGTGATGGGATGACCCTGAAAATAATGCTTAAGCTTCCGGCTCGCCATGAACACACCATACACAAGCTTCTGCCAATGCGGGTACCGCTGCTTGGACTCAATGAGCACTTCGCTGACATAATAAACCGGCCGCTGAACCGGATGCTCCTTACCCGCCTCCTTGCGCTCCACCACAATAGCCACGCTGACGGCCCGTGCGTTTGCCGCCACATACAGTAGCAAGGGCTCCTTATCAACCGGAGCAGCAAGGACGGGGGGCTCTGCCAGTTGCTTTTTCAAATCCTCAAAAGCGGTATTAGCTGCGTCATTCCAGACAAAGGTATCAGTTTTCTTCATCAACTGATGTAAAGGCATAGCCTTCTCCCCCAAACGGCTTATAAACCGGCTTAAAGCAGCGATGCGACCCGCCAAACGCTGAACGTCATTTATACACGCCGGCTTAGCCAGGGAAGTGATGGCCTTGATCTTCTCCGGGTTAGCCTCAATGCCTCTGTCCGAGACCAAGAAGCCCAATAGTTTGCCTGCAGGAACACCAAAAACACACTTGGCCGGGTTAAGCATCATCTTGTAGACCCGGAGATTATCGAAGGTTTCCCTTAAGTCATCTATTAGGGTTTCCTCCTTGATGGATTTAACCACAATATCGTCTACGTAAGCGTGAACATTGCGCCCGATGTGTTTATGAAGACAATTTTGTACACAACGCTGGTAAGTCGCCTGTGCACACTTGAGTCCAAAGGGCATAGACACATAGCAGAAGGCTCCGAAGGGAGTGATGAACGCCGTCTTCTCCTGGTCCTTAACTGCCATCTTAATCTGATGATACCCGGAATAAGCATCCAAGAAACTTAAGCGTGCGCAACCTGCCGTAGCATCAATGATTTGATCAATACGGGGGAGGGCAAAAGGATCAGCCGGACACGCCTTGTTCAAATCCGTGTAGTCCACACACATCCGCCAGGTGCCGTTCTTCTTGAGCACGAGCACCGGGTTAGCCAACCACTCTGGGTGAAAGACTTCAACGATAAACCCGGCCGCCAAGAGCCGGGCCACTTCTTCACCAATAGCTTTCCGCCTCTCTTCGTTAAACCGTCGAAGGAACTGTCTGACCGGCTTAAATTTTGGATCAACATTGAGAGTGTGCTCAGCGAGTTCTCTAGGTACACCTGGCATGTCAGAAGGCTTCCACGCGAAGATGTCCCTATTCTCACGGATGAACTCGATGAGCGCGCTTTCCTATTTCGAGTCCAGATTTGCACTGATGCTAAACTGCTGAGACGAGTCACCTGGAACAAAATCAACAAGTTTAGTCTCATCAGCCGACTTAAATTTCATTGCTGGTTCATTCTTCGTGGTTGGCTTTTTCAGAGAGGTCATATCTGTTGGGTCAACATTGTCTTTGTAAAACTTCAACTCCTCTGTAGCACAAACAGACTCTGCATAAGCCGCGTCGCCTTCCTCGCACTCCAGAGCCACCTTTCGGCTGCCGTGAACCGTAATAGTCCCGTTGTGACCTGGCATTTTGAGCTGTAAGTACACGTAGCACGGCCGTGCCATGAACTTGGCATAAGCCGGCCGTCCAAATATAGCATGGTATGGACTTCTTATCTTGACCACCTCAAAGGTCAGCTTCTCCACCCTGTAGTTGTTCTCATCACCAAAAACCACTTCCAGTTCGATCTTGCCGACTGGATAAGCCAACTTACCGGGTACCACACCATGGAAGATAGTGTTTGACTGGCTGAGGTTCTTATCGACTAGCCCCATACGACGGAAAGTCTCATAATAGAGGATATTGATGCTGCTGCCTCCATCCATGAGTACCTTTGTGAACTTATAGCCTCCCACCTGAGGAGCCACCACTAAGGCCAAGTGGCCCGGGTTATCCACCCGGGGAGGGTGATCCTCCCTACTCCACACTATAGGCTGCTCAGACCACCGCAAGTAACGTGGAACCGCCGGCTCAATAGCATTAACAGCCCTCTTGTGAAGCTTCTCGTCTCGTTTGCACAAACTGGTGGTGAACACATGATACTGTCCACCGCTAAGCTGCTTTGGGTTGGTCTGATAACCCCCTGCTGCTGTTGATGGCCCTGACCAGATTGTTGATTAAAACCCCCTTGACCGTTCTGAGGACCGGAATTTGAGCCGCCGCCCGGGCCATGAAAACCGCCGGCGCCTGAGCCGCCGCCCGGGCCATTGTAACTCTTAAAGGCCTTCATGATCGCGCAATCCTTCCACAGGTGAGTCGCTGGCTTCTCTCTAGAGCCATGCCTTGGACAAGGTTCATTTAACAGCTGCTCCAGCGTTGGACCTGACCCGCCGCCTCGGGGAGGGGGCCTCCCCTTGCGTCGCTGGTTATTACCTTGGGAGTTGGCGTTGGCTACAAACTCTAGGCTGCTATCGGCCTTACGCTTGCCTCCTCCTTGGTTCCCCGGGTTAAACTGAGGACCCTTGCCGTTGCCATTCTTCTTTCCCTTCCCTGCCCTTTCATCGTCTGAAGGGGGATCCTTGGTACCATCGGAATCGGCGTACTTGACAAGAGCCGCCATTAGGGTACCCATATCGGTGCAGTTGCGTTTGAGCCGCCCAAGCTTCATCTTCAGGGGTACGAAGCGACAATTCTGTTCCAACATTAAGACTGCAGAGCCGGCATCCATCTTATCTGATGAATGTATGATCTCCTTGACCCGGCGAACCCAATGGGTCGTGGATTCACCCTCCTGCTGCTTACAGTTAGTCAAGTCCACAATTGACATAGACTGCCTACAGGTATCTTTGAAGTTTTGGATGAACCGGGCTTTCAGCTCCGCCCAAGACCCGATGGAGTTTGGTGGTAGCCCTTTTAACCACGTGCGGGCAGTTCCATCTAACATCATGGTGAAATATTTGGCCATGGCCGCCTCACTGACCTCTAGCAATTCCATAGCCATCTCATAACTCTCAATCCAGGCCGCAGGCTGTAAGTCAGCTGTATAGTTAGGCACCTTCCTAGGGCCCTTGAAGTCCTTAGGTAGACGTTCATTACGGATGGTTGGCACCAAACAAGGGACACCCCCAGTCCTGATAGGGATACCCACATCAATGGAAGTCATTGGATGCGCCGGGGGGGTCTGGTAAGCCGTCAATTGAGGCGCCTGCTCTGCCTCTTGCCGTGCTTGGTCTGCTGCGTAAAAGGCTCCATTATGAACCGGGCCATGGCCAGGGGGCGGGTCATGGCGTCGGACATTACTTGAGCCGGTTGCTGAAACCATGTGCCGGCTGTAACTCGGGCTCTGGCCTGGACGAGGGGTCGAGTGGATCCTGTCCCGGCTGTAGGAGTACGCCTCTTGCTGCGCCAGTGCTGTTTGAAGGAGTTCCCTGACCCGGCGGGTCTCGATAGCCGTCGGAGAGTCACCGTCAACTGGTAGGGCCGCCAGCCGCGCTGCCGCAGCGACCATGTCCTCCAGCGGGTTGTTATAATGACCCGGGGGTATTGGCACGTACTGAGGCGGGGCAGGGGGCACCTGGGGAGGCCCCATCACTCGCGGCTGAATAAGGGGTCCAGACCCGGGTTCCATGACCCCTGGCGGGTTACTAGACCCTGCACCTGGCGTGTTGAAGAGGTTGCGTGGATCGTAAACCGGCGGGAGTCGGGACTGGGCCTTTTGATGCCTCCTTCTCATGACCTCATTGGCCGCGTTCTGATCCATCGTGAGTTGGAAGGACTGCGCCTGAATCAGCTGAGTCCGGGCATCGAGAGCCGCCCGCTCTGCAGCCAGCCTGATTCCTTCTGCTGCAAGATCCTCTTTAGCTTTTATCAGATCCAATTTCAACTGTGCCACCTCCGCATCATGCTGGGCTTGATCCGCTGGGTCAACCGTGGCGGTTAACAGGGCCGTCATCTTGTCCGTGAGATCCATCAGCACCTGAGCCGGAGAAGGCACCGGGTTTCCCGATCCAGCAGCGGGATTCTGAACAGGCTACGCTCCGGCCATAAAAACTCCAACCTGACTTGGCGGCTCAAAAAGGTCCGGAATACTGTCGCCATCGGAACAACCCATGAGCCTACCATCTTGAAGTTTGTACAACGAGTTTGACTCATCGGTGGCCGACTCGCCGTCAGAGCCGGCGGCCGCCTCATCACCGGACCCCGATGGATCAGAGGGCCCTCCATGGATGCATCCCACAAAAACGCGCCTTAAGGCAGGCCGGGCCCGGGCGGGTCGTGCGCGCTGAGCCATTTCGATGAGATCGGCGCGGAGATCCGGCTCGGGGCCCGGCTCACCAATCTTGCCAATGAAGACATGAACTCCGCCAAAGGGGACCCGGTACCCGTACTCAATTGAGCCGGCGTCGGGGCCCCAGTCCGCATCGTCGATGTAGAGCTTGCCGCGACGACTCTTGGTCATCCGGCCCACAGCGTATCCCTTGAGCCCTTCGAAGCTGCCCTTCAAGAACTCAAATCCACCGTGCGCTAGCCCCACGGTGGGCGCCAACTGTCGTGGAATTGTCACGGCAAATGTCCTCGAGCTAGGACTTAGTCGTGAAGCCATCGCAACTAGGAAGCTTGAAGGGGTTATGCGGGACAAGGAACACGAGGATTTATACTGGTTCGGCCCCTTACGGTGAAGGTAAAAGCCTACGTCCAGTTTGAGGTGTTATTGATTAGGGTTATGATCGCCAGGGAGCTAAACAGCTATATCCCGCTCTCGATGAGATTGTTGTCACCCTTAAACCGTTGCCGGGTCGTCCCTTTATATAGGGAGGCTGACGCCCAGCAGCCCTTAGAGTCCCGGCCGGCTCATAAGAGTGTCCGGCTCGGACTCTAAACTATACTTACCTTACACTACAAGTTCTGCCATAATAATGATTGTAACTATAGGCCCTAAGCCATATCCGGGTCTCAGCCCATCTCTGGCCCATCATCTTGAAACTTGGCTCCGGGCTTCTGGCAATGACCATCCGAAGAGTAACCCGGCCCCTCTTGGCGGGTGACTCTAAGGACTATATCCTCAACAGGAAGGCTATATTCGAACATCGAAAAGGTTCCGAGTGATTCGGGTATTTTTCGGAGTACCGGGGAGTTACGGGAATTCGCCGGGAGAAGTAATGGGCCTTATTGGGCTTTGTGGAGAGAGGGGAGAAGGCTAAGAGGTGGCGCACGCCTCCCCCCTGCCCAAACCGAATTAGACGAGGGGTGCGGGCGCGGCCCCCCTTTCCTTCTCCCTCTCCCTCTCTTTCCTTCTCTCCTACTCTGAATAGGAAAGGGAATCCTACTAGGACTTGGGAGTCCTAGTAGGACTCCCTATGCTTGGCGCGCCCCCTAGGCCGGCCGCCTCCTCCCTCCCTCCTTTATATACGGGGGAGGGGAGCACCCCAAAGGCACTCAAGATTTGTCTTAGCTGTGTGCGGTGCCCCCCTCCATAGTTACACACCTCGGTCATATCGTCGTAGTGCTTAGGCAAAGCCCTGCGCCGGTAACTTCATAATCACCGTCGCCACGCCGTCGTGCTGACGGAACTCTTCGTTGGCCTCAACTGGATCAAGAGTATGAGGGACGTCATCGAGCTGAATGTGTGCTGAACACGGAGGTGCCGTACGTTCGGTGCTAAGATCGGTCGGATCGTGAAGACGTACGACTACATCAACCGCGTTGATAAAAATCTTCCGCTTTTGGTCTACGAGGGTACGTGGACTGACTCTCCCCGCTCGTTGCTATGCTTCTCCTAGATAGATCTTGCATGATCGTAGGCAAAAAAATTCAAATACTACGTTCTCCAACACTAGGTCCCATATAAGATGATGCGCTGATACTCGACGACTTCGTCCTTCCTTTGGACAAGACGATGGCCATGGAGGAATATGATACATCCCCCACATGGTTCCGTCAAGTTGATGATGATGACCATCATTTGGTCTTTTCCACCTCACCTACAACACATGAGTGGAATGACAAAGGTAACATAGGTGACGGTGATGCTCTTGTCCCACCAGTGTGAAGGAAATATGCCCTAGAGGCAATAATAAAGTTATTATTTATATTTTCTTATATCATGATAAATGTTTATTATTCATGCTAGAATTGTATTAAACGGAAACTTAGTACATGTGTGAATACATAGACAAACAGAGTGTCTCTAGTATGCCTCTACTTGACTAGCTCGTTAATCAAAGATGGTTAAGTTTTCCTGACCATAGACATGAGTTGTCATTTGATGAACGGGATCACATCATTAGAGAATGATTTGATAGACAAGACCCATCCGTTAGCTTAGCATTATGATCGTTTAGTTTTATTGCTATTGCTTTCTTCATGACTTATACATATTCCTCTGACTATGAGATTATGCAACTCCCGAATACCGAAGGAACACTTTGTGTGCTATCTAACGTCACAACATAACTGGGTGATTATAAAGATGCTCTACAGGTGTCTTCGAAGGTGTTTGTTGAGTTGGCATAGATCAAGATTAGGATTTGTCACTCCGTGTATCGGAGAGGTATCTCTGGGCCCTCTCGGTAATGCACATCACTATAAGCCTTGCAAGCAATGTGACTAATGAGTTAGTTATGGGACGATGCATTACCGAACGAGTAAAGAGACTTGCCGGTAACGAGATTGAACTAGGTATGAGGATACCGACGATCGAATCTCGGGCAAGTAACATACCGATGACAAAGGGAATGACGTATGTTGTTATGCGGTTTGACCGAGAAAGATCTTCGTAGAATATGTAGGAGACAATACGAGCATCCAGGTTCCGCTATTGGTTATTGACCTGAGATGTTTCCCGGTCATGTCTACATAGTTCTTGAACCCGTAGGGTCCGCACGCTTAACGTTCGATGACGATTTATATTATGAGTTATGTGTTTTGGTGACCGAAGTTTGTTCAGAGTCCCGGATGAGATCACGGACATGACGAGGAGTCTCGAAATGGTCGAGAGGTAAAGATTCATATATTGGAAGGTTATATATGGACACCGGAATGGTTCGGAAAAACCCCCGGGAAAGTTAATGGGCCTCATGGGCCATAGTGGAGAGGAGGAGGCAGCCACAGGAGGTGCCCTCCCCCCCAAGCCCAAACCGAATTGGACAAGGGGTGGGGGCGCGGCCCCCCTTTCCTTCTCCCTCTCCATCTCTTTCCCCTTTCCACCTCCGTTGGAAGGAAGGAGGGGGCCGAATCCTACTTGGGCTAGGAGTCCAAGTAGGACTCCCCCCTTGGCGCGCCCCTCCTAGGCCGCCGGCCTCCTCCTCCCCCCTTTATATACGGGGGCGGGGGGCACCCCAAAGGCACACCAAGATTTGTCTCAGCCGTGTGAGGTGCCCCCCTCCACAGTTTACTCCTCCGGTCATAGCGTCGTAGTGCTTAGGCGAAGCCCTAAGCGGATCACATCACCAACACCGTCGCCACGCCGTCGTGCTGATGGAACTCTTCCTCGACCCTCTACTGGATCAAGAGCTCGAGGGACGTCATCGTGCTAAACGTGTGCTGAACACGGAGGTGCCGTACGTTCGGTACTTGGATCGGTTGGATTGTGAAGACATTCGACTACATCAACCGCGTTACTAAACGCTTCCGCTTTCGGTCTACGAGGGTACGTAGACACTCTCCCGTCTCGTTGCTATGCATCTCCTAGATAGATCTTGCGTGATTGTAGGAAAATATTTAAATTGCATGCTACATTCCCCAACAGTGGCATCCGAGCCAGGTCTATGCGTAGATGATATGCACGAGTAGAACACAAAGAGTTTTGGGCGATAATAGTCAAACTGCTTACCACCAACGTCTTATTTTGATTCAGTGGTATTGTTGGATGAAGCGGCCCGGACCAACATTATATGACCACGTTCATGAGACCGGTTCTACCGACGTGCTTTTGCACACAGGTGGCTGGCGGGTGTCTATTTCTCCAACTTTAGTTGAATCGAATTTGACTACGGCCGGTCCTTGTTGAAGGTTAAAACAGCACACTTGACGAAAATCATTGTGGTTTTAATGCGTAGGTAAGAACGATTCTTGTTAGAAGCCCGTAGCAGCCACGTAAAACTTGCAACAACAAAGTAGAGGACGGCTAACTTGTTTTTGCAGGGCATGTTGTGATGTGATATGGTCAAGACATGATGTGATATAAGTTATTGTATGAGATGATCATGTTTTGTAAAAGTTATTGGCAACTGGCAGGAGCCTTATGGTTGTCGCTTTATTGTATGAAATGCAATCGCCATGTAATTGCTTTACTTTATCACTATGCGGTAGCGATAGTTGTAGAAGCAATAGTTGGCGAGACGACAATGACGCTATGATGGAGATCAAGGTGTCAAGCCGGTGACGATGGAGATCATGACGGTGCTTTGGAGATGGAGATCAAAGGCACAAGATGATGATGGCCATATCATGTCACATATTTTGATTGCATGTGATGTTTATCTTTTATGCATCTTATTTTGCTTAGTACGGCCATAGCATTATAAGATGATCCCTCACTAAATTTCAAGGTATAAGTGTTCTCCCTGAGTATGCACCATTGCGACATTTCGTCGTGTCGAGACACCACGTGATGATCGTGTGTGATAAGCTCTACGTTCACATACAACGGGTGCAAGCCAGTTTTGCACGTGCAGAATACTCGGGTTAAACTTGACGAGCCTAGCATATGCAGATATCGCCTCGGAACACTGAGACCGAAAGGTCGAACGTGAATCATAGAGTAGATATGATCAACATAGAGATGTTCACCATTGAAAACTACTCCATCTCACGTGATGATCAGACATGGTTTAGTTGATATGGATCACGTGATCATTTAGATGACTCGAGGGATGTCTACCTAAGTGGGAGTTCTTAAGTAATATGATTAATTGAACTTTAATTTATCATGAACTTAGTCCTGATAGTATTTGCAAATTATGTTGTAGATCAATAGCTCGCGATATAGTTCCCCGTTTATTTTTTGATATGTTCCTAGAGAAAAATAAGTTGAAAGATGATAGTAGCAATGATACGGACTTGGTCCGTAACTTGAGGATTATCCTCATTGCTGCACAGAAGAATTACGTCCTGGAAGCACCGCTAAGTGCAAAGCCCGCTGCAGGAGCAACTGCGGACGTTGTGAACGTCTGGCAGAGCAAATCTGATGACTACTCGATAGTTCAGTGTGCCATGCTTTACGGCTTAGAATCAGGACTTCAAAGACGTTTTGAACATCATGGAGCATATGAGATGTTCCAAGAGTTAAAGTTAATATTTCAAGCAAATGCTCAAATTGAGAGATATGAAGTCCCTAACAAGTTCTATAGCTGCAAGAGGAGAATAGTTCTGTCAGTGAACATATACTCAGAATGTCTGGGTACCACAACCACTTGACTCAACTGGGAGTTAATCTTCCTAATGATAGTGTCATTGACAGAGTTCTTCAATCACTAACGCCAAGCTATAAAAGCTTCGTGATGAACTATAATATCCAAGGGATGGATAAGACAATTCCTGAGCTCTTCGCAATGCTAAAGGCTGCAGAGGTAGAAATCAAGAAGGAGCATCAAGTGTTGATGGTTAACAAGACCACTAGTTTCAAGAAAAAGGGCAAAGGGAAGAAGGGGAACTTCAAGAAGAACGGCAAGCAAGTTGCTGCTCAAGTGAAGAAGCCCAAGTTTGGACCTAAGCCTGAAACTGAGTGCTTCTACTACAAAGGGACTGGCCACTGGAAGCGGAACTACCCCAAGTATTTGGCGGATAAGAAGGATGGCAAAGTGAAAGGTATATTTGATATACATGTTATTGATGTGTACCTTACTAATGCTCGTAGTAGCGCCTGGGTATTTGATACTGGTTCTGTTGCTCATATTTGCAACTCGAAACAGGGGCTACAGATTAAACGAAGATTGGCTAAGGACGAGGTGACGATGCGCATGGGAAATGGTTCCAAAGTCGATGTGATCGCCGTCGGCACGCTACCTCTACATCTACCTTCGGGATTAGTTTTAGACCTGAATAATTGTTATTTGGTGCCAGTGTTAAGCATGAACATTATATCTGGATCTTGTTTGATGCGAGACGGTTATTCATTTAAATCAGAGAATAATGGTTGTTCTATTTATATGAGTAATATCTTTTATGCTTATGCGCCCTAGATGAGTGGTCTATTTTTGTTGAATCTCGATTGTAGTGATACACATATTCATAATATTGAAGCCAAAAGATGCAAGGTTAATAATGATAGTGCAACTTATTTGTGGCACTGCCGTTTAGGCCATATTGGTGTAAAGCGCATGAAGAAACTCCATGCAGATGGGCTTTTGGAATCACTTGATTATGAATCACTTGATGCTTGCGAACCATGCCTCATGGGCAAGATGACTAAGACTCCGTTCTCCGGAACAATGGAGCGAGCAACTGACTTATTGGAAATAATATATACTGATGTATGCGGTCCAATGAGTGTTGAGGCTCGCGACGGGTATCATTATTTTCTGACCTTCACAGATGATTTAAGCAGATATGGGTATATCTACTTAATGAAACATAAGTCTGAAACATTTGAAAAGTTCAAAGAATTTCAGAGTGAAGTGGAAAATCATCGTAACAAGAAAATAAAGTTTCTATGAACTGATCATGGAGGTGAA
Source organism: Aegilops tauschii subsp. strangulata (assembly GCF_002575655.3). NCBI lineage: Eukaryota > Viridiplantae > Streptophyta > Magnoliopsida > Poales > Poaceae > Aegilops > Aegilops tauschii. Next base: position 504,650,959 of record NC_053041.3, on the reverse strand, counting down.
TATTTGAGTTATGAGTTTGGTCTTCATTTGAAACAATGTGGAATAGTTTCGCAACTCACGCCACCTGGAACACCATAGCATAATGGTGTGTCTGAATGTCGTAACTGTACTTTATTCGATATGGTGCGATCTATGATGTCTCTTACTAATTTACCGCTATCATTTTGGGGTTATGCTTTAGAGACGGTTGCATTCACGTTAAATAGGGCACCATCTAAATCCGTTGAGACGACACCATATGAACTGTGGTTTGGCAAGAAACCTAAGTTGTCGTTCATAGGATACCCAAAGGAGACTGTTGGGTACACCTTCTATCACATATCCGAAGGCAAGATATTCATTGCTAAGAATGGATCCTTTCTAGAGAAGGAGTTTCTCTCAAAAGAAGTGAGTGGGAGGAAAGTAGAACTTGATGAGGTAATTGTAACTTCTCCCGAATTGGAAAGTAGTTCATCACAGAAATCAGTTTCAGCGATTCCTACACCAATCAGTGAGGAAGCTAATGATGATGATCATGAAACTTCAGATCAAGTTACTACCGAACCTCGTAGGTCAACCAGAGTAAGATCCGCACTAGAGTGGCACCGTAATCCTGTTCTGGAGGTCATCTTACTTGACCCTGATGAACCTACGAACTATGAGGAAGCGATGATGAGCCCAGATTCCGCGAAATGGCTTGAGGACATGAAATCTGAGATGGGATCCATGTATGAGAACAAAGTATGGACTTTGGTTGACTTGACCGATGATCGGCAAGCCATAGAGAACAAATGGGTCTTCAAGAAGAAGACTGATGTTGACGGTAATGTTACTGTCTACAAAGCTCGACTTGTTGCGAAAGGTTTTCGACAAGTTTCAAGGAGTTGACTACGATGAGACCTTCTCACCCGTAGCGATGCTTAAGTCTGTCCGAATCATGTTAGCAATTGCCGCATTTTATGATTATGAAATTTGGCAAATGGATGTCAAAACTGCATTCCTTAATGGATATCTTAAAGAAGAGTTGTATATGATGCAACCAGAAGGTTTTGTCGATCCCAAAGGTGCTAACAAAGTATGCAAGTTCCAGTGATCCATTTATGGACTGGTGAAGCCTCTCGGAGTTGGAATATACGCTTTGATAGTGTGATCATAGCATATGGTTTTATACAGACTTTTGGAGAAGCCTGTATTTACAAGAAAGTGAGTGGGAGCTCTGTAGCATTTCTAATATTATATGTGGATGACATATTGTTGATTGGAAATAATACAAAATTTCTGGATAGCATAAAAGGATACTTGAATAAGAATTTTTCAATGAAAGACCTCGGTGAAGCTGCTTATATATTGGGCATCAAGATCTATAGAGATAGATCAAGACGCTTAATTGGACTTTCACAAAGCACATACCTTGATAAAGTTTTGAAGAAGTTCAAAATGGATCAGTCAAAGAAAGGGTTCTTGCCTGTGTTACAAGGTGTGAAGTTGAGTCAGACTCAATGCCCGACCACTGTAGAAGATAGAGAGAAAATGAAAGTCATTTCCTATGCCTCAGCCATAGGTTCTATCATGTATGCAATGTTGTGTACCAGACCTGATGTGTGCCTTGCTATAAGTTTAGCAGGGCGGTACCAAAGTAATCCAGGAGTGGATCACTGGACAGCGGCCAAGAACATCCTGAAATACCTGAAAAGGACTAAGGATATGTTTCTCGTTTATGGAGGTGACAAAGAGCTCATAGTAAATGGTTACGTCGATGCAAGCTTTGACACTGATCCAAATGACTCTAAGTCACAAACTGGATACGTATTTATATTGAATGGTGGAGCTGTCAGTTGGTGCAGTTCCAAGCAAAGCGTCGTGGCGGGATCTACGTGTGAAGCGGAGTACATAGCTGCTTCGGAAGTAGCAAATGAAGGAGTCTGGATGAAGGAGTTCATATCCGATCTAGGTGTAATACCTAGTGCATCGGGTCCAATGAAAATCTTTTGTGACAATACTGGAGCAATTGCCTTGGCGAAAGAATCCAGATTTCACAAGAGAACCAACCACATCAGGAGACGCTTCAATTCCATCTGCGATCAAGTCAAGGAGGGAGACATAGAGATTTGCAAAATACATACGGATCTGAATGTTGCAGACCCGTTGACTAAGCCTCTTCCACGAGCAAAACATGATCATCACCAAGACTCCATGGGTGTTAGAATAATTACTATGTAATCTAAATTATTGACTCTAGTGCAAGTGGGAGACTGAAGGAAATATGCCCTAGAGAGAATAATAAAGTTGTTATTTATATTTCCTTATATCATGATAAATGTTTATTATTCAGGCTAGAATTGTATTAACCGGAAACTTACTACATGTGTGAATACACAGACAAACAGAGTGTCCCTAGTATGCCTCTACTTGACTAGCTCGTTAATCAAAGATGGTTAAGTTTCCTGACCATAGACATGAGTTGTCATTTGATGAACGGGATCACATCATTAGAGAATGATGTGATGGACAAGACCCATCGTTAGCTTAGCATTATGATCGTTTAGTTTTATTGCTATTGCTTTCTTCATGACTTATACATATTCCTCTGTCTATGAGATTATGCAACTCCCAAATACCGGAGGAACACTTTGTGTGCTATCAAACGTCACAACGTAACTAGGTGATTATAAAGATGCTCTACAGGTGTCTCCGAAGGTGTTTGTTGAGTTGGCATAGATCAAGATTAGGATTTGTCACTCCGTGTATCGGAGAGGTATCTCTGGGCCCTCTCGATAATGCACATCACTATAAGCCTTGCAAGCAATGTGACTAATGAGTTGGTTACGGGACAATGCATTACCGAACGAGTAAAGAGACTTGCCGGTAACGAGATTGAACTAGGTATGAGGATACCGACGATCGAATCTCGGGCAAGTAACATACTGATGACAAAGGGAATGACGTATGTTGTTATGCGGTTTGACCGAGAAAGATCTTCGTAGAATATGTAGGAGCCAATACAAGCATCCAGGTTCCGCTATTGGTTATTGACCTGAGATGTGTCCCGGTCATGTCTACATAGTTCTTGAACCCGTAGGGTCTGCACGCTTAACGTTCGATGGCGATTTATATTATGAGTTATGTGTTTTGGTGACCGAAGTTTGTTCGGAGTCCCGGATGAGATCACGGACATGATGAGGAGTCTCGAAATGGTCGAGAGGTAAAGATTCATATATTGGAAGGTTATATATGGACACCGGAATGGTTCCAAAGAAGATCGAGGATTTTTCAGAGTACCGGGAGGTTACCGGAACCCCCCGGGAAAGTTAATGGGCCTCATGGGCCATAGTGGAGAGGAGGAGGCAGCCACAGGAGGTGGCGCCCCTCCCCCCCAAGCTCAAACTGAATTGGACAAGGGGTGGGGGCGCGGCCCCCCTTTCCTTCTCCCTCTCCACCTCTTTCCCCTTTCCCCCTCCGTTGGAAGGAAGGAGGGGGGCGAATCCTACTTGGACTAGGAGTCTAAGTAGGACTCCCCCCTTGGCGCGCCCCTCCTAGGCCGCTGGCCTCCTCCTCCCCCCTTTATATACGTGGGCGGGGGGCACCCCAAAGGCACACCAAGGTTTGTCTTAGCCGTGTGTGGTTCCCCCCTCCATAGTTTACTCCTCCGATCATAGCGTCGTAGTGCTTAGGCGAAGCCCTGCGCGGATCACATCACCAACACCATCGCCACGCCGACGTGCTGACGGAACTCTTCCTCGACCCTCTACTGGATCAAGAGCTCGAGGGACGTCATCGTGCTGAACGTGTGCTGAACACGGAGTTGTCGTACGTTCGGTACTTGGATCGGTTGGATCGTGAAGACGTTCGAGTACATCAACCGTTTTTCTAAACGCTTCCGCTTTCGGTCTACGAGGGTACGTAGACACACTCTCCCGTCTCGTTGCTATGCATCTCCTAGATAGATCTTGCATGATTGTAGGAATTTTTTTAAATTGCATGCTACGTTCCCCAACACAGTGGAGTATCTTGACATTGATTGCTTGCATGATGTTGATCCACCTATTACCATGCTTCATGCTAGTATGATTTCCCCATGCCATGATTTACCCATTTAGGATGAGTTTGATGATTGTCGTGTGGAGTCTATTAGTTGTGATGCCATGTTGCATACGATTCCTTGTGATAATTCTCTTGGTCACATCATGGTTGACAATCCACTTGACTTGTCATATGCTATGCATGAGATCAACAATATGTCCAATTTACAATCTCTTCGTAGTAACTATGCATATGCCATTAAAATACACCCAATTTGCACTTATGGCATAGATGACAAGCCCATGGTTATTGGCATTTTTTAAGTAAAACATCCTCTTTATTTATTAGTAATAATGGTTACATTGTCGATAAGAAAATTTACAATATCGTTCAAAGGTTCCTCAAACCAATCCCTTGTCTCAGAAAATTTAGCTACTCTAGCAATTTCATGAGCTAATTTATTTGCCTTCCTATTACAATGTTCAAATCTAACTAACGGAAAATCACAAGCCATAAAATAACAATCATCAAACATAGCTGCCGCCGCTCCCGCTGTATGTCCTCCATTCTTCATCGTGTCAATTACTTCCATATTGTCAGAGTTAACAACAAGTTGGTTGCTTCCCGCCTTTTGTGCAAGTAATAAGCCAAAACGTAGTGCCATGGCTTCCGCTGTTAAGACATCTGCATACCAATCCATCTTCCAATTCCCTCCAACAATAAATCTTCCTTTATCATCTCTAAGTACAGCTCCCGCTGTGCCTCTAAGCATGTCTTGATCGAAAGAAGCATCGACATTTAATTTCACAAAACCTAGAGGGGGTCTCGTCCATCCCTCTATTCTATTTGTTGCCTTGGAGGATTGGGCAATAACATAGTTTGTTGTTATAGCACGGACTCCCATCGAAATTTGGTATGCATCTTGGGTCTTCCCATGATGAACTAGCGAACGTCTTTCCCACCATAAATACCAGGCTATTATAGCGATCAGTTCGCGAACATTCTGTATGCCCACTGTAGATAGCTCGTGTTCTGGCATAAGAAGTAGAAATTCGAGTACTGCCTCTCCCGCACGATCGACCGTGGAAGCTTTTTTAATGGCTTCATGCAATCCCAGTTTCTCCCACACCTCTTTTGCCTTTTGACACAAAAATAATAAGTGTTTATTGGCATTTGTTTCTCTTGTGATGATATTGATATGCTCCCTTTGCATCATTTCAATCACATGCCATGCCATGACCACCTAGCTTCGGATATGCATTGTTTTGGATGTTGTCCATTTTCTCCATATGATGTTTCCGATATTGCTCATGAGGAGACCCCCATAGTTTCCTCATACATGTTAGGATATTTTGATCAATCCCATCCATTGCATGATCCTAATAATTGTGTGCACCATATGCTCCCCATGAATAAAAATTCTATTGATGTGTCATTGCTTAATTTGTGTCCCCATCGTACCATACATAACAACCATTCTTTTATGATGGATGACATGTTCCTATACCATGCTTCTAATTTCTTTGAGCAATGCTTATTTTGTGCTAACTCTCACATGCACATACACATCATGATGGATGATGTATACATTTACCACGCACACACTTTCTTTGGTTTGTGTCTCTTTTGTGTAGGTATCAATGAACACTTGTAAAACTCACAATCCCATGAGTTGACGAAACGAGCTCTAGAGAGCAACGATGACTTGGGATCCCGTGGATTGGTTTTCACACCATTTCCATTGCACAAGGACTTCACGCATTTATTCTATATGGCCCTCACATGGTTATGGGTTATTGTCCTTTACATATTCTATGCCCATCTTGTCAGGTTCACGTTGCATGATGCTCATTTCCATTTGGATGACATGCTTTGGTGACCCATGCTTTGCATATCACATGATCCATGGTTCTAGTACCTATATATGTATTTGCAAGCTTGCTATTAAATGCCTTGTTATTGCCATGTTCCACTTATGACCCATACCTATGATGATACTTTGACCATGATTTGCTTCCGTGCTTGCGATATGTCATGTGCATTGTATATGCCTACTATTTGCCCACATGACATGATTGCCATGATTTCTTCTAGTATGTTGCATGTTCGCTCCACTGGTTTGCACGACATGATTTCTATGCTTGATTATGTTGCATCACCATTGATTCATACTTGCTCGTTTCATGCGGTTGATGACAACCATTGCCATTCTTTGCACATGATTGCTATTGCTTCTTGTCATATATCTCCACGTGTTGCCTCTCTCATGCTAGATGATTTGCCATGTATTGAGTGCAACAATGCTTTAAGTCTTGCTTATGAGATGGCCCCGATAGCATTCTCGCGTATATTTGGAGATTTTGACATATTTCTTGTGAAGCATGCTTGTCTTAATTCTTTGCACCATATACCTAGTGCCATGAATATCGCCATTGTTGCATCATATTATTCATGCACTTGTGCTTCTAAGGGTTATGTGCAAGAGAGGAGAACCATCATGATGGATGATGTGTTTATCTACCATGCACATACATTGTTTGCTTTCTTTTGTGCATGTGTAGGATACTTCGATTTGGTGTCAACTTCCACTTCCCGTGAGTTGACCATTCGAGCTCTTGAGAGCGAACCACTTGCGACCGACTTGCTTCTACGTCGCACTTGCTTGTGCTTCGGCATTGTGAAGGACACACAAGGACATGCTTTCATGGTGATATCATTCTCTTTCAAGAACCCCCAAACCATGAGCATGACTATTGTGGATCGTACTTCATGTGTTGCTTGCACCTTGCCATATTGCACACATGCTAGAGATCTTGCTTCGACTTATCATTGCCACATTACCATGCCTCATGAAATATATACCTTGTGTGTTGCATCCAATTCTTGGATTACTTGCTCCTATCACATGTTTGGTTGCAACAATGTCATCACTTCACATATTCCATGTCTCATTGATTGCTACATGCTTGCCTTGATTGCCTCACGCATGTTGAACAATTCCTCTTTCCATTGTGTTGAGTGCCACTCCATTTTCACTACACCCTATACACATTATGCTTGGATTGTCTTACCCCATGTGTTTAGACATTTCATCTTCTTTAGTGTTGTGAATTTATCATATGCCTAACATAGACCTTTCATTGAACACTTGATGCATGCTTGCTATGAACTTGAGGTAGATGCCTATTCTCTTGTCACACATATTTGCATTGCTACCTCACATTTAGATGCTTGTTTCCATGATGACCTTGATTTTGCTCGATTGATATGCTTACATGCCATGCCACAATCCTTTGTCACGCCATAAGCTATGCTTGATGACGACACTTGTTGGGTGAATCACCGCTTGAATGCTTGGTTTTGCACTAACGCTAACCACATTTGTTTTTCCAAGTGTTTGTTGTTCTTGCTCCTTTTGAAGGAATCCTAAGATGGTGCGACATTGGAGAGTGCCCATTTCGAGCTTCAAGATGATGAATGTTTGGTGATCATCAACTTCTACACGGCGACGCCATCTCTTTCCCATGGTGATTTGGTTTTCGATCCAAGGTCGGATCTTTCCCAAGGGGGAGGGGATGATGCAGAGCATCCTACGGACATCACCATGTCAAGAGTCCATTTGGCAAATGACACGTGCGACATCTACTTCACATACACAAAGGTGAATCATCTCCTTTACACATGTTCACTTGACCCCTTCGAGGATGGTATACTACTTGAGCCTCCATTGTGCATGCATAGGTATTGTCCGAGCTTCACGAATGTCGAGGAGGAGTGCAAGCGCCAAGGAACGACTACACCGTACGCGAGGGAAGCATGGAAGAGAAGGCAGAAGAAAGAATAAGTGGCAGCCAGCAGTTGCCCGGATGTCCGGACCTCCACCCGGACGATCCGGACGACGATCGAATGAGTCGGCCCCCGGCCCGGACGATCTGGCTACACGCACGAAGACAACAACACCATCCCGGATGAAGCCGTATCATCCAGAAGATGCCCGAACCGTCCGGACGGAGCCCCAGACGTCTGACTGTTCCATGCGGCTACGAACCAGCCGGATCATCCGGATGAGCACCCAGATCATCCGGATGCCCACCCGGATCATCCGGCCTTTGCCTGCGTGCATGTTTCGGGCCGAGGCCCATGTACCCATTCCACCCCCCCTCACTTACCCCTTCGTGGCTTAGACTATAAATAGACCTCCTCCCCATTTTTAGGGTTAGCAAAGTGATAGCTCATTTGTATGTGAGCTTTGATCCTACTACTGTTCTCTTGAGAGAGAGAGACCACTCCATTGGAGCCAAGACCGCCATCTAGGAGAAGATCCCGAGGGATATCAAGACCCCCCCCCCCCCCATCGGGGAAGGATCATCTAGATCATCAAGACCCCATCTCCTTTGGATTTGGGATGAACTCTACCTTGTATCTTTCTCTTTGTTGTTCATGTACCCTTGTGGATCTTGTGTGTTTGATTGTCTAGTGGATATGTGATTGGACTTGGTCTTGAGTGTTCCTCTCGTGACCCGTGTTCTTCGCGGGATCCCCTCCAAATCGTGAAAGATCGGCCCGTATGGTTCCACCCTACATCACAAAGCATCAATTTTATTTATGTACGATGACCTTCATTATAAAGTCATCGTGCCTTCCCCACATTTGTGATTATCTCGACTAATGAATCATGTACAATGTGAAGTACTGCTCACACAAAGTCTTCCATAGCTTGGGATTTCCCCCTTCAAACAAAGGAAGAGCATGACCCACACTCTCGAAATTTTGTCTGGAATGGACACACCTGGTTTGGATGGCAAAGCACAGGAGGACAAAGCGGTGCTAAAATTAATCACACCCGTGATTGTAGGAGAAATTGGAGCGATACACGACCGCCTACCCCAAGTGAAGTGTGACAACACCATGGAAAAATTGCTCTAGATCCACCCTCGTGTCTGCCACTTTCTTAGAGGTTGCTGACGCCAAGAGATCGTGGGACTTGCTAGGACGAAACACCGACAACTCTCCACATGATGGTTCTTTTTAAAATAAATGATGAATATATTTTTGAATACACACTGAGTATTTAAAAAAATACATGGTGAACATTTTAAAACTATACCACAAACAAAATTTTAAAACACTATGAACATTTTCAAATAACATGACAAAGAAAAAGAACTATAAAGGAAAAATAAATAAGAAATAAAAGGAAGAAATTAAAAGAATAAGAAAAATAAAAAAAATAGAATGGAAATAACAGAAGAAAAGAATATTTTTAGAAGATTTTCATGACATATTTACTGTTTGTCATGTTTATTTAAAAATATCTATAGTGTAATTAAAAAAATTGTTTATAACAGTTTGTTCATCGAATATTCGAAAAAATGCATGTAAATGTTTTTTAATAAATATAAAATGAGGAAAAAAAAGGTAGAATTAAAACAGAACTAAAAATAAAAGGTAAAATAGTTTATTAAAATAGAAAAAGAATCAAGCGGTTACTGGGCCGGCCATTTCGGGTCGCTGCGGGCGGCACATAGCCGCGCCCTGACCCGCGTGATAGTCGATCCTTGGGCTTGGCTTGCTTGAAAAAAAGCAGCATGAGTCCTAGTTCGTTTCCGGATCCTAAAAAAAACTAGTTCGTTTCCGCTGCGCCCATGAAAGCTTCTCCAGGTCGGTTTCGCAGCGCACAAGAAACCACCTCTACACTATTTATACACGACCCTGCGGGCAGGGCAGACGCAGTTCAATCCTTGTCCCCGATCCATCGAGCCCACCAACCCCAACGCAGCCGCGCGCCGCTATTTTTTTTAAAATAATACATTTTTTAAGTAACTGTCATAAATATTATGCTGGATAAAATAATTTCAAAAATAATACACCGTCGGCCCGCTGCAGGCCGACTGGGCCTAGTCGGCCCACAGCAGGCCGATTGGATTCCAGTCGGCCTACAGCTGGCCGACTGGCCCCTGTCGGCCCACTATGGGCTGATTGCGTCCTGTCAGCCCACTGTGGGCTGATTGCGTCCTGTCAGCCCACTGTGGGCTGATTGCGTCCTGTCGGCCCACTATGGGTCGACTGAAGCTAATTGGCTCGCTGTGAGCTAATTGTTTTTGCAAAAAAAGTAGGCATAAAAAATATATGTTTAAAAAAATGTTAATCATGTATTTAAAAATGTTAAACGTGTATAAAAAAATGTTCCTGATGTATACAAAAAATGTACAATATATATGCAAAAAAGTTGACATAAAAAATATGTTTTAGAAAGTGTTAAGCATGTATTTAAAAATTGTTAAATGTGTGTATAAAAATGTTCCTTATTTATACAAAAAATATAGAATGTGTATGAAAAAAAGTTGACACCAAAAAATATGTTTGAAAAATATATTTGAAAAGTTGACATTTTTCAAATACATGATTAAAAATTGTTAAATGTGTGTATAAAAAATGTTTCTTATCTATTAAAAAAATATAGAATGTGTATGAAAAAAAGTTGACACCAAAAAAATATGTTTGAAAAAAATGTTCCAGTTCCATAAAAAAAGAGCAACCAATCATACTTAGGTCCGTGATGCTCCCATACCGGATCTGGAGCTGGAACATTTTTTTATACACGTTTAACCTTTCATTCTAGTACATGAAACATTTTTGTGTACTCGTTGAACATTTTTTCAAATACATGATTAACATTTTTTTCAAACATATTTTTTTGGTGTCAACTTTTTTTCATACATATTCTATATTTTTTGTATAGATAAGGAATATTTTTTCAAATACATGATTAACATTTTTTTCAAACATATTTTTTTGGTGTCAACTTTTTTTCATACACATTCTATATTTTTTGTATAGATAAGGAACATTTTTTATACACACATTTAACAATTTTTAAATACATGATTAAGACTTTTTAAAACATATTTTTAGTCTAAATGTTTTGCATATATATTGTACATTTTTTGTATACATCAGGAACATTTTTTAATACACGTTTAACATTTTTAATTACATGATTAACATTTTTTTAAACATATATTTTTTATGCCTACTTTTTTGCAAAAACAATTAGCCCACGGCGAGCCAATTAGCCCCAATCAGCCCACAGTGGGCCGACAGGGGCCAGTCGGCCAGCTGTAGGCCGACTGGAGTCCAATCGGCCTGTTGTGGGCCGACTAGGCCCAGTCAGCCTACAACGGGCCGACGGTGTATTATTTTTGAAAAAAAATTACCCAGCGTAATATTTATGAAAATTAATAAAAAAAATGTATTATTTAAAAAAATTAGCCCGCGCGCCGGCGCCTTTGCTTCGAGTTCGAGATGAGGTTCGTCGCCGCGTACCTGCTCGCCACCCTGGGCGGCAACCCGAGCCCGACCAAGGACGACGTCCGCGCCATCCTCGGCTCCGTGGGCGCCGAGGTGGAGGAGGGCAAGCTCGACGCCCTCTTCAAGGAGGTGGAGGGCAAGGACCTGGCCGAGCTCCTCGCCGCCGGCAGGGAGAAGTTCGCCTTCGCGCCCAGTGGCGGCGCCGGTGCGGCCATGGGCGCGTCCCCCGCCGCCGCCGGTGACGCCGCCGAGGAGAAGAAGGAGAAGGCCGAGGAGAAGAAGGAAGAGGACGAGGAGGAGGAGGACCTGGACATGTTCAGCCTCTTCGACTGAACGACCCACCGCGCCGTGCCGATCGATCTGCACCGACACCGGCTATTTACCGTAGCTAGTAGTATCTGTGTATCCGTAGTCTGATGTGCTTTTTTTTAGGGCGTAATTTGCTGTATTTTGTTTGGTGGTAGTACTTTTTTTTATTAGGAGCGTAATATATGTATTGGGAGATTTTAGATGTTGTTGAGATTAGAAACATATATAACAGTGTCCTGATGGCTGTTTTGAGTGTTGATTAAATCTTATGATACGTATTATGCCACTGATCTTAACTTCGTTTGCTACTTTTTATGTTCAAAGACGTTCTCACCGCTCGTACTCGTGATCAAGTTTTGAAACATCACGGCACAATGCGGCTGCCAGAGTAATTTGGAGAAGTATTCCTGACATTCACGTGACATAACTATTCTTCCCCCTAAGTACAGCTGGGTATTTCTTGAATTGTTGGATATTCGTTTTATCTGGTCCATTAGCTTGGGAGGAGCACGGGAGACGACTGCCCTTGAGGATCCAGATCCTGCAACAAGGGCTCAGTTGTGAGCCCACGCAGAACAAGCGTTGCATGGACGATAATGCTAGGTGAGCCTGACATATGTTGCTTGAACGAGGCAGCAGACATCCGCGTGCGATCCGCGGCTGAAGCCAAGCGTTTCCCTTAGTTTTTTAGTGTCCTCTATGGCTATTTTTTAAAATAATACATTTTTTTAATTAATTTTCATAAATATTACGCTGGATAAAAAAATTTAAAAATAATACACCGTCGGCCTGTTGCAGGCCGACTGGCCCTAGTCGGCCCACAGCAAGCCGATTGGACTCCAGTCGGCCTACAGCTGGCCGACTGGCCCTTGTCGGCCCACTGTGGGCTGATTGGGTCCTGTCGGCCAGCTGTCGGCCGACTGGAGCTAATTGGCTCGCTGTGGACTAATTGTTTTTGCAAAAAAAGTAGGCATAAAAATATATGTTTAAAAAAAATGTTAATTATGTAATTAAAAAATGTTAAACGTGTATAAAAAAATGTTTCTGATGTATACAAAAAATATACAATATATATATGCAAAAATTTGACATAAAAAATATGTTTTAAAAAGTGTTAAGCATGTATTTAAAAATTGTTAAATGTGTGTATAAAAATGTTCCTTATTTATACAAAAAATATAGAATGTGTATGAAAAAAAGTTGAGACCAAAAAAATATGTTTGAAAAAAATGTTAATCATGTATTTGAAAAAATGTTCCTTATCTATACAAAAAATATAGAATGTGTATGAAAAAAAGTTGACACCAAAAAAATATGTTTGAAAAAAATGTTAATCATGTATTTGAAAAAATGTTCAACGAGTACACAAAAATGTTTCATGTATTGAAATGAAAGGTTAAACGTGTATTAAAAAATGGTCCAGCTCCGGATCCGGTATGGGAGCATCACGGACCTAAGTATGATTGGTTGCTCTTTTTTTATGGAACTGGAACATTTTTTTCAAACATATTTTTTTGGTGTCAACTTTTTTTCATACACATTCTATATTTTTTTAATAGATAAGAAACATTTTTTATACACACATTTAACAATTTTTAATCATGTATTTGAAAAAATGTCAACTTTTCAAACATATTTTCCAAACATATTTTTTTGGTGTCAACTTTTTTTCATACACATTCTATATTTTTTGTATAAATAAGGAACATTTTATATACACACATTTAACAATTTTTAAATACATGCTTAACACTTTTTAAAACATATTTTTTATGTCAACTTTTTTGCATATATATTATACATTTTTGTATACATCAGGAACATTTTTTTATACACGTTTAACATTTTTTAATTACATAATTAACATTTTTTAAACATATTTTTTTATGCCTACTTTTTTTGCAAAAACAATTAGCCCACAGCGAGCTAATTAGCTCCAGTCGGCCCACAGTGGGCCGACAGGAGTGGGCCGACAGGGGACAGTCGGCCAGCTGTAGGCCGACTGGAGTCCAATCGGCCTGCTGTGGGCCGACTAGGCCCAGTCGGCCTGCAGCGGGCCGACGGTGTATTGTTTTTGAAAAAATTTACCCAGCGTAATATTTATGAAAATTAATAAAAAAATGTATTATTTAAAAAAAAATTAGCTCCTCTATGCATCGTATGCTATCCTGCTTGGTGCATCTTTCTTTTGCAAGAGCAAACCTGCACTTTGCAAAGTTTGCTTAAAGGAGCTTGTGTTGTAACTCCTGCAATATGCTTTTAAGCGAATATATGCAGTAATTCAGGGGTTAAATATATATCTGGGAATTCAGTGGCACTGGCTTCTAGGCTTGGTTATGCAGAGGCACAACTGTAGGTGCAGACCAAAGACGGCGAGGACGGCCGTAAGTTGGTGAAAGCGGACGATGCCTAGCTATAAATCTGGAGTGCTCAATCCCAAAGCCAAACTATATTTTGCTGCAGGCCTAGCTAAATCTGCTCAATCCAAAACCAAACTATATTTTGCTGCTTGTTCGTTCGCAACTTTCACGACTCTGGGCGTTTCCGATTGCTCGACATGAGCGGGGCATCGCGTCAGCGCTGCAGTGTGATGCAAGTGCCGAAACAGGTCCGCATCTGCCACATGCTCTGGCCATGGTGCCGCGCTCGCGCCACGCCCCTCATCCTCCAGATCAATTTAAATGTGACTCTACACTGGACACTGCCCACCGGAGTTCGGGTCCTGGACTCTGCGCTCTGTGATCAGGTTGTTTCTTCTATAAAAATAAACCGCAAGCCCTGTAGCTTCAGTGCAAACTGAACCCTATGTCGATTGATATACAGTCAGTAAAGGTGTCTACACAGAATCCCATGGGGAGAAAGGGCCATAATGAGGGCACCAACTAATCAACAACAGCACTCTGCATCCTAAGCTGGGGTCGCGACGATCCAGCCTAAGCACTCCTTTCGAAGAGGCGAATCGGCGAAAATTGCTTTGATGAAATTCCGCATCTGCATAAAGAAAACGGATCAGTTACAAATTAACAATAGTAAAAAGTTTCGGCTTCGATGGATGCTGAACAAATAAGGCCAACAGATACAACAGGGTCAACTGATGTCTGAAAAGAGAACCAGAAACAAAATATTCAAAACTAAAAATGGATCAAACTTGAATTAGTGAGGTATAATAAGTCTGGCTGTGGGCAAAGGCACACAATATTGATTATAACTGGACTGCTGCTCCTAGACAGCATTGAAGGAACAAATACAACAGGGTCAATTGACGCCTGGGAAAAAACTGTTACGTTGGTTATAATTATTTTCGAGAGCTTTGAAGCAAACAAACTACCTAGTGGCTGTAACAGAGACAAAAGTGCACGTTGTTCTGCCAAGGTTGACCACGGTTTTCACATGATATTGTCCATTTTAAAAAAAAATCCTGATAGCAAGCCTTCCATCTCATTCATGTAACCACTTACTCTAAAAGCTTAATTTAGTTCCTTGTCGTGTTGTTTACCAGTAGGCCTCTAAAATGTGCTAAAATAATACTCCCTCCGAAAAAAATGTAAGGTGTTTTTATGCCCTATGCAAAACCAAAAAACATCTTACATTTTGATAAGTATTAACTTAGCAAGTAGGATACACACCAAAGAACACCATGCACAACAATATGATGGCTGGTACTCCCTCCGTCCGGAAATACTTGTCATCAAAATGAATAAAAGGGGATGTATCTAGATGTATTTTAGTTGTAGATACATCCCTTTTTGTCCATTTTGATGACAAGTATTCTCGGACGGAGGGAGTATAACAGTAACAGGTTGTACCAACAACAGATGACCGTCCCTCAAAAAAAAAACAGATGACCGAGCACTATCAAAACTCCATTTAAAGGTAAAAAGAAAAGGAAAGGGGGAACTTGCTCACCTCAGATGATGTGAAACCACAGTTAGCTAGCTCCCCGCTTTCCCAAGCAGCTGTGATGGACTTCAATGACATATCAAGCAACTCTGAGCAACATCAACGTTTTTCAGTATTATTGGAGCGAACATAATAATGTGACATGTTAAATAAGTTCGAAACTAAGAGAAAATTACCTGCTAGTTTTCGGAACTTCTTCAACGATGGTATACTCTCATCCAGCTGGACCCAGGTATGATGATCCAAGAACTTCTCATCATCATCGTTCTCAACCAGGGACAGAAATAGTGAGGAGAGGTTTTCAAGAGCCAAATGTATAAGGCCTTGAAGCTGGAAGTGTATCACATATTAATAAACATCGATAGTGATCAGCTCAAACCTTTCAAGCAGAATATTATTACCTGTAAGGTCTCCTCTGCTGCCATGTCATCTATCAGAAGCATGTCCTTTGTAATTCTAGAAAAGACAGGTCCAAGGACATGAAACATACTTCTCCTGTAAATTGACCTAGGCAGTACCGATTCCCACATAATGTGTATCTTCTCTAAAATGAACACCACCTGGAAGGAGGTCAATATATATCATTAGTTGACAATCTATAATTTATCATTGTTGAGGATTTGGGCACTATATAAATAATACAAACAAATTGAAGGTCCTGAATAATATATGAAGAGAAATTATAGTAGACTTCTCTTTGCCATATTTCTTCTAGGCACAGCTCATATCTTTGGCAACGAGACATACCTGCTCAATACTAAATTTTGCTGATTCACAATGCTGAGATTGGTGCGTGTTCTGAAAACCATCAGCGCCATCTATAGCCTGAAAAATAATGTGACAAACTTGAAATCGGCTTGACTACTTACGACCAGAAATAAATTATGTGAATTCCACAGTTTTCACCGATGATCATTTTATCCCTTCAAGGATGCCATAAAAGGTATAGGGAAATACCTCGCTTAAGTTAGCCGCTGCAAGCTGTATTTGTCTTCTCAGTATACCATCTGCCATCTGGGAGAAGATTGGAGCTAAATCCACAAAAACAACTAGTTTTTGTTGACCACTAGGAAAATCTGCACGGTACTGGACAAAAGCATCAAGAAAGGTTAGAAAAACGCATTGCCGCCTTAAAGACATGCAGATAGCTCCAAAGAAGAAATTTTCTATCAGATATCTAAACAGAAGTGCAGTTGGTTTTAAAATTTATGTGAATCATAATGGAACATTAATCTAGGATGCAAAAACACAAATCTGAGTTCTCTCATCGAACAGTTTTTTTTTTAAACGACCACATAAAGAAAATTTGAAGATAAAGTTAGTATAGAGAACAAAAGGGGGCTGTTTGGTTTGAGGTTATCCTAGCCACAACTAAGGTTAGGCGAAGTGTTGCTAAAACAAATCACCAACACTCTTGTGGCAAAAAGCTGAAAATCTATAATGCGTGGGTTACCAGCCACAGCTATGGCAACCAACCAAACACCCACCGAACAATTTGTGGCATGCCTAAGCTTAGGCTGACCAGACAGACCCTAAGCATGCACATGGGAGGCAATCATTTTCACGTTAATCAGCAACTGAGATAAATGATACTAAAGAACAAATAGCAGGACATACAAACCTCAAATGCAAGACCAAGAATTTCTTGGGACAAATGGTAGAAGTCATTGTGAATGATGGCAGCCACCGGACTGATACTATTGAGTTGCTTCTCTAGCTTTAAAAAAAACACTAAATTTAATCACAATGGTATTAAGTAAACTGACAGTAACGAAAACAAATAACTGAAGAGTAGAATACAGTGGGATCTCGTAATGGGACAACTTCATAATGCAAATCAACGACAGAATTACTGGAGTAAGTTTATCTAAAATATTTGAAACCATAAGAGCACATTGAGTAAGAATGTAAGATCTCATAAGTGCTATCGCATAAGAGCACAACAGGCACATGATGTATGAAATAGTTTACATCGACTAAGTACATCAGGAACACCCCTACTGGTGCAGCATTGCGGTAAAAATAAGAATTAGGGCTTGCAATCCCATGATTAAAGGTGTAATTTATAGTCTAAGTAAACCACGCATGCTAAGGGAAATCATCAAACGATATAGTATAAGGCAAAAGTTATTTCCCGTAAGTTCGCCTTTCACTAAAACTAAATATAACATAAATACAGATCCTTGATACCAAAATACTCTCAGCAGATAAAAAAGGGAATCATCACATATCTTCAATTGTAAGCTTCCTAGAAATATGGAGCTCTCAGCCGGGCTGTGGGTTCATTGTGGGCCCCATGCATCATCGACCTAACAACATTTTTTACCACCTTGGCCTACACCTCGGTTAATTGTGAGCATTCGTTCACGGTGTTCTGGCTCACATGCCACTGTGCTGCTGCATTGCAGATTGGGGCGGGGGAGAGACTGGCGCTGTGGGCTGCGTGTGTAGAGTGATGTCTATGTTTCCTCTCACTGCTATGCTAGCATTTGAGGTTAACTCCAGAACGGTGTCTAAAATAGTGGCGTTGCCCTCTTGCCGCTGGTGGGTTGTCAGACGCATCAGAGTGCAGAGAGGACACTATCGCCTCAGACCTAAGAACCAGGGGCGCCTGGATCTTTATGGAAGAGGACACAACACGAAGACTAAATGGCACAAGCAAGGTAGAGCAAAATCATCTGTATATAGTGTTTGTTGAGTCAAACCAGTTGTATCTACTGGCCAAAGCTGGTGACAGCTGTCCGCGTGTGGAAGTGTGGGCTCTTCAACCATGTCTACGCTTACGATGGATCCCGCAACATGGCCACCCCAACCAAAACCGGAAAACAGCAATACGGAAGGGCCACAAGCGAATAAACAACCAACAGATAAAGAATAAACAACCAACAGATAAACCCTAGAAAGGAACAGCACCTGCTTCTAATAGTATTCTAAGGATGCCTCTATTGAAATAATGTGGATTTTATGCACCTGAGTTATATGTTCATCATCAGAAATTCATTTTTTCAAAAAGGGTAATAATATGTTAATATCAAGATGATACCAAGTACACCCGACCGCTGCAACAACACAATGTAAAGAACTAGTTATCTGAAATCTGAAGAATAGCGGAACTGTTGCAAAATTGTAATAAAATACATTGCATTTGGCTACTAGTTAGCACGTCTAAATAAAATGCACAACTTAATAATGCTCTCAGGAATATCCTAGATGCTCCCAGACACATGATTGTATTATATACATTGCCATCACTGGAGATTTGGTTCAAATGTAAATCTCATGACACTATACCAAATTATCATGCAAAGTTAGTACATGCACAAACCTGAACTGGCACAATAGCCTTATACAAGAGCAAGGCATCCCTAGCAGCATAGCAAAACTCCTTTGCGACTCTTGCGGACGACAAACAAGCATCCTGCACTGATTATACAACAACAGAAATGGGTACATCAAATGATTGAGAAATTTTATAACATGCAAATACTGAAAAGTGGGAGGCGGTATTTGAAAAGGAAAGGTGGTTATGATGAGAAACGATAATGACATGTTACAGTAGTACAAGCAACAAGCAGTTATGCTAATAGATCCAGCGAATCTATAAAAACGATTGTAGAGGCAGGCATACCTTGAGGGCTCCATGGACCAATTTCATTAACTGAAGTGCTGATTTAGATATAAAACACTTCTCTGGCTGGAAAAGTAAATCAACAACAGAATCTCCATGGTCATCTGATGCCTGCAATAGCAAGCACTTCACTACAATGAATCCCACATTATCCTGCTAAGTAATTTTCCAATGGCAAAACATAAATTTTGGTACTCACAAGAGGATTCTTGTAGTCATATTGTACAAGAATGTATCTTGCTTTCACTAAGATCTCATTCCTCTTCCTTACAGCAAAATGAACTTCAACATCATCAACAAATTGGGTTAACTTGCCATCCTTTCTGTCAGGCGAAATAAACATCATACCCCTAAGGGTATTCTCAAATTCAGTTGTACTCCTTATAACATCTTGGAACCCAATCAGCTTGGAGGCCTCATCCGGAACAGCCTGAAAACATAACCCAATGACCAGACCAGTTATTCTGACGTATATAACAGCACTATTTTTGGGAATCATTGTCATTATAGAATAAATCTGGTGGCATCTGTTTCCTTCTACAAATGGAGATTACCAAGCACATGCCCACAAACAAGACAACTGAAGCAAGGAAGCTGAGTTGCTTAGAAGCTGTAATGACAATTAGATCAGTTCAGTCTGATCGTTTCCATTTTTATGATGAAATTCCAAATTGTTTTCAGCATGGGATGAAAAATTCAATCTGCCGTCACATTCTCATCTTTGTGATCAGTTTATACTTTATACTGAGGAATAGAAATTAGAGGGAAATTATGTGTTGTAGTAATTCTAGCGTACTATTCTTGTCTTGTCAAGTTCTCATCATATATACAAGGGAGAAGTGGTCAGTGTTGATAGTAAATTGTTTTCCTCAAACAACCCAGTCACAACTCACAAGTCAATAAATTGAACTATAGTTGATGAAATACAAGAAATATTGCCAGTTCAATGGGCACTGAACAAAGAGGATCAAATAGAGACAAGCATGTGTGTCAGCTGAAGGGCTGCTCGCAAGAAGAAAAACAGCAAATTAACAATTGTCAAACTTTTATTTGTTAAACTAGACGATACCCCGCGCGTTGCTGCGGAGTTGGATATAGAGTTTCTAAATATTGTGTAGACTACTAATTCAGTCATTACAATTTAAACTATGTGAGAAATCTCTGCATAAGCAAAAAATATATCTTAAAATGAAAAGTTATGCATGTCACAATTAAATGCAATGTGATTTAAAACTCACTTAGAATGCTCTAATGCATGTTGAATGGTAGAGGATTCTCATGAGTAGATCGGACAGATGCTAGTGGATCAACCTAGTAAATCTAACGGCTACGACAATTTTGATGATGTGGAAGCACACATGTTGAGATAATTAGAAGTAGTGGGGATCACTCTCTTAGGTATATAGGATAAATATAAGCATACCTCAGAGAGAAAATGTGTGATAACCAGATCAGAAATTCTTGACCAGGTTAACTTTGCAAAGGACTGCGTCCATGTGATATTTTCCACACAAATGAACTTGCGAGCAAACTTGATGACATCAATTATTCTTGAGTAAAGGACTGAACCATCTTTGTAGCCCTTGAATAATAACAAAGCAGTTACATGATTACCCAAAACAACCCAAAAATAAAACAAGAATTAAGCTTACATGGCAGTGTTTTGTCATGAAATCATATTGATTACTTGATGGCTCATAATTCTAGATGTGCAAAGACATAATTTTACACCTACTCCGCAAAAACAGCTTAGTGCTGTTAGAAATGGCATCTTCAACTGAGCTCTTATTTAGCATTCATATTGCAGCAATAACTTGGAATTATAATCAGTAAACCACTGGGAATAAAGCAGATACAGGCCTCTTTGGTTCACAGAATTAAAAGAACGCATGAGTAGGGAAAACATAGGAGTGCAATCCCATGCATTTTTGAATCCCATATAAGATTGAACGCTGCAAGAATTTTCACCAAAGGGCGATTGCTTACCCCAGAAAAACATAGGAATCTTCCCAAGAGATTGGAGTGAATGGAAATTTCCTATGATATGTAGTGCATGGGAAATTCTAGGGAAAAAATCATGTGGATTTCAATTCAACAAATCAAACAATTCAGATATTGAAAATTCTTAAAGGACTAGAATCTTCAAAAATCCTTTGAATCAAAGAGGCCTTAGAAAACAAAACATAACCAATATATATAAAGATAGTTCAGAAGAGACAGCTCTGATGAACCAGTAAACACTACGGAGCGCTTACCTGTAGTTCCTCTGAGGGGACTATATTCAAGACTGATGCTGGGTATGTGGAGCCACTTTTCTCAAGCACTTCTACAGAAACTGTGACAGATATGTTGCTGATTGCTGGAACAAAAACATGCTTTATCATCAAGTCTGCGACTTTTGCCATCCCATAGTCTAGAGAATCAATTATCTGCATATCCAACAACACAAAGGTATGAGAAAGTGGTTCATTTATTACCCAAGCGTTTGTACGAAGGCATTTGACCAAGCTCACTGAACCATTTATTGGTAGAGATAATAACAACCAGAGAATTTGATAGAGCTTCCTAATACATATAGAGAAGCACCCCCTGCATGGAATAAACTGGTTTGGTTTGTTTGGTCTAGTAATATGTAACATATGGCCAATCACAATGTTCTATGGATTCTTAAGAAGACAGCACAAAAATAAAAAATAGTTCAGCGCAGCGAAGAATTAGCAGCTAATCTTTGGTGGGGTATGAGAAGGCCAAATGATAAACTTGTGATGGCACGTAGGAAGAACGTAACTCATGGGGTAAGCATATTTTAAAAGCTGCAAGGGCCTTTAGCTGCTGAATGTGATATATCACTATGTCAGGACTCCAAAAGTGTCCACCATAT
Organism: Aegilops tauschii subsp. strangulata; assembly: GCF_002575655.3. Lineage (NCBI taxonomy): Eukaryota > Viridiplantae > Streptophyta > Magnoliopsida > Poales > Poaceae > Aegilops > Aegilops tauschii. Next base: position 504,628,931 of record NC_053041.3, on the reverse strand, counting down.
CCTTTAATGCATAAATCCTTGGCCGATGATACCCTTGGCGATAGTTTTGTACACTATTTAACGATCATAAGAAAAATGCCCATACAGACTAACTAAAAAGTCCAAGGCATATAGCATATGTAAGGCGATAATGTTCTGTTGATCACTAAATTTTGCCTAATCAATCCACTGTCTTCCAAAATTGTAGACTGAAGACAAGTAAACCTTACTTCCAATGCCTGCAGCGCCACACGAAGCTCAACACCGGGCGTTCCACTTGAACTGCCGCTCGGTCCAGCCCTCACCGCTACCTTCCCTCCATCCGGTGCAAACTCGACGCACTCCTCCACATTCTTCGAAAGTCCTACTTGCAGCTGCATCATCATCGGAAACAACCAGCACAGCAGTTAGCACAAACACAAATCCTAGGATGCAAAAGGCACCTCGAACCAGCACACCCCTCACCTCGTCGACGAGCTGCTCCCATTCGCCCCGAAGAAGCCCAAACACGACTGGCTCGTCCCCACCGGATCCAGATCCCTCAGGATTCACCAGGAGGGGCTTGAGCTCGGCGGCGGCAGCGGCAGCATCAAGGGGGTTGGCTGAGGCGCGAGCGGCGCGAAGCCGCGCAGAGAGAGAAGCTACGGAGGATGCGGCAGCGAGGTGCTCCTGGCGCTCGCGGAGCTCGCGGCGGGCCGCTACGAGGCGATCAGAGAGGGACCTGAGGTCGGACAGGTCCGGGGAGGATGAGAGCGGGGAGAGCGCCGACTGCAGGGAGGACTGGAGGGACGCTGACGAGGCCGCGGAGCTGGCGGCTCGGAGGAGCGCGGAGGCGAGCGGCTCGCGGTTGGATGCGGCGAAGGAGAGGGCGGAGGCGTGCAGGTGGTCGGAGCGGTGGCGAAGGTGGTCGATGAGGAGGCGGAGGTCGGGCGCGGATAGCGGGGTGGAGGGGTCGGCGTCGGCGGTGGTCGAGAGAAGGAGCTCGCGAACGTCGTCGGCCATTGCCGGCTCGCCGACGACAGGGATCCGGGAACTCGTGGGAGGAGTTGAGCTGTTGATGACTTTTGGGCCCGTTCGGATCTGCTGCGGCTTCAGCGCTTTTTTTTTTAGCAATCTCGCCAACCTTTATTAACCATACCTTACTTTTATAAAAGGTAGAAAAAGCATTTACAAAAGCTTGCGCGGATGCAAACATCCCTACAAGGTTACAACCCACACCAACCAACACAGTGTTTACAGGGACAAAATGAAGATCTCCCGGCTGGCCTACAAACATGGCGGCCAACCGCGAGCGAGAGAGAATGTTTCGCTAGATTGTGAGCTTCATAGTTTGAGCTCCTAAATTCATGACCTATATTATATGACAAAAAACTAGAAGAACGGTCCGATATCTCACGAAGAACTGCTCCATAAGTGGCTAGCTTGCCATGATGCAGATCATCAACAACCACCTTGCAGTCAGAGGCAACTTGTATATGTCGTGCATATAGATCATCCACTAAGGAGAGTGCTTCTCTTATAGCTAGAGCCTTGAGCGTTTGAGGATCTGTGATGTGCTTGAAAACGATCGCCGAGGCCTCCAGAAAAGTGCCCTGTTGGTCTCTGCAGACCGCACCCACTGCACCATGTCTCCTCACGGCCACTGCACCGTCGACATTGATCTTAACACAACCCTGATTTGGCGGTACCCAAGTTGCACTCCGTATAGCTCTCCGTGGTACCTCTTGCATCTCCCTTCTGTTGACTATCTCCAACTCTGACAGAAACTTATTAATAAACGCAGTTGTAGCGTGTGGATACTGAAAGATATCTTCATGAATTGCCTTTCTTCGTGCAGCCCAAATTGCCCATATGGTTACCACAACACGAATGAACTCAGGAGCATCTAGTATTTCATGTAGAGCAAATAACCAGTCCTTTACGTTTTCCTCTTGGTGTATGATGATTTTCTCGACCAGCTCCTCGGGTGCGAGAGCCCACACGCTCCTAGATAAAGCACAGGAGGGAAGGGCATGTCTCCATGTGTCCCTAGCTCCACACAAGCAGCATGAATCTGTATCGGCCATATGGCGGTGATGGAGAACTTCTCCGCTAGGCATCGAATGCCTTGCGAGTCGTCAGAGGAACATACGAAGCTTTGAGGGTACCTGGATATGCCATATAGTGCTCCAAATTCTGCTGTTCTGCCCCGTGGATGAGCCCTCGGCCTCGTTCCACCACCCCTCTCTGCTTGTCTTCGTTTTCAGTTGTTGAGGAACGCAGTAATTTAAAAAAAATCCTACACACACGCAAGATCCATCTAGGTGATGCATAGCAACGAGAGGGGAGAGTGTTGTCCACGTACCCTCGTAGACCGGAAGCGGAAGCGTTATGACAACGCGGTTGATGTAGTCGTACGTCTTCACGATCTGACCGATCCTAGTACCGAAAGTACGGGACCTCCACGATCTGCACACGTTCAGCTCGGTGACGTCCCACGAATTCTAGGTCCAGCTGAGGTTGAGGGAGAGCTTCGTCAGCACGACGGCGTGATGACGGTGATGATGAAGTTACCAACGCAGGACTTTGCCTAAGCACTACAACGATATGACCGAGGTGAAATCTGTGGAGGGGGGCACCGCACACGGCTAAACAATCAACTTGTGTGTCTATGGGGTGCCCCCTCCCCCGTATATAAAGGAGTGGAGGAGGGGAGGGCCGGCCCTCTCATGGCGCACCCAAGGGGGAAGTCCTACTCCCGGTGGGAGTAGGATTCCCCCTTCCCTAGTTGGAGTAGGAGAGGAAGGAAGGAGGAGAGAGGGAGAAGAAAAGGGGGGCTGGCCCCCCACCCCAATTCGGATTGGGCTTGGGGGGGCGCGCCCCCACCTTGGCCGCCTCCTCCTCTCTCCCACTAAGGCCCAATAAGGCCCATATACTCCCCGGGGGGTTCCGGTAACCCCCCGGTACTCCGGTAAATGCCCGAACTCATCCGGAACCATTCCGATGTCCAAACATAGCATTCCAATATATCGATCTTTATGTCTCGACCATTTCAAGACTCCTCGTCATGTCCGTGATCGCATCCGGGACTCCGAACAACCTTCGGTACATCAAAACACATAAACTCATAATACTAATCGTCATCGAACATTAAGCGTGCGGACCCTACGGGTTCGAGAACTATGTAGACATGACCGAGACTCGTCTCTGGTCAATAACCAATAGCGGAACCTGGATGCTCATATCGGTTCCTACATATTCTACGAAGATCTTTATCGGTCAAACCGCATAACAACATACGTTGTTCTCTTTGTCATCGGTATGTTACTTGCCCGAGATTCGATCGTCGGTATCTCAATACCTAGTTCAATCTCGTTACCGGCAAGTCTCTTTACTCGTTTCGTAATGCATCATCCCGCAACTAACTCATTAGTCACATTGCTTGCAAGGCTTATAGTGATGTGCATTACCGAGAGGGCCTAGAGATACCTCTCCGACAATCGGAGTGACAAATCCCAATCTCGATTTATGCCAACTCAACAAACACCATTGGAGACACCTGTAGAGCATCTTTATAATCACCCGGTTACGTTGTGACGTTTGATAGCACACAAAGTGTTCCTCCGGTATTTGGGAGTTGCATAATCTCATAGTCATAGGAACTTGTATAAGTCATGAAGAAAGCAATAGGAACAAACTCAACGATCATCGTGCTAAGCTAACAGGTGGGTCAAGTCAATCACATCATTCTATAATGATGTGATCCCGTTAATCAAATGACAACTCATGTCTATGGCTAGGAAACTTAACCATCTTTGATTCAACGAGCTAGTCAAGTAGAGGCATACTAGTGACACTCTGTTTGTCTATGTATTCACACATGTATTAAGTTTCCGGTTAATACAATTCTAGCATGAATAATAAACATTTATCATGATATAAGGAAATATAAATAACAACTTTATTATTGCCTCTAGGGCATATTTCCTTCAGTCTCCCACTTGCACTAGAGTCAATAATCTAGATTACACAGAATGATTCTAACACCCATGGAGTCTTGATGCTGATCATGTTTTGCTCGTGAGAGAGGCTTAGTCAACGGGGTCTGCAACATTTAGATCCGTATGTATCTTACAAATCTCTATGTCTCCCTCCTTGACTTGATCGCGGATGGAATTGAAGTGTCTCTTGATGTGCCTGGTTCTCTTGTGAAATCTGGATTCCTTTGCCAAGGCAATTGCACCAGTATTGTCACAAAAGATTTTCATTGGACCCGATGCACTAGGTATGACACCTAGATCGGATATGAACTCCTTCATCCAGACTCCTTCATTTGCTGCTTCCAAAGCAGCTATGTACTCCGCTTCACACGTAGATCCCGCCACGACGCTTTGCTTAGAACTGCACCAACTTACAACTCCACCGTTCAATATAAATACGTATCCGGTTTGTGACTTAGAGTCATCCGGATCAGTGTCAAAGCTTGCATCGACGTAACCATTTACGACGAGCTCTTTGTCACCTCCATAAACGAGAAACATATCCTTAGTCCTTTTCAGGTATTTCAGGATGTTCTTCACCGCTGTCCAGTGATCCACTCCTGGATTACTTTGGTACCTCCCTGCTAAAACTAATAGTAAGGCACACATCAGGTCTGGTACACAACATTGCATACATGATAGAACCTATGGCTGAAGCATAGGGAATGACCTTCATTTTCTCTCTATCTTCTGCAGTGGTCGGGCATTGAGTCTGACTCAACTTCACACCTTGTAACACAGGCAAGAACCCTTTCTTTGCTTGATCCATTTTGAACTTCTTCAAAACTTTATCAAGGTATGTGATGCGGAGCATCCCTCGACTACCCGCACCGACACTCCATCACCACCGCAAGCACCAAGAGGGCCAATGACAAGAGCACGCGCACGCAACATCGAGAACGAGGTGAACTCTTTCCTACTCAAGTCTCATTTGGATTCATGTGAGAATTGGATTCTACCTCAAACGGAAACATTGTTCATTCTTAGGTACGAGGAAGATGACCGTGAGAAGGAGAGGAAGGAGACTCTAGCGACCACGGAGCAAGGGAAAGAAGAGAAGAAGGAGAAGAGTGAAGAAGAGAGCAAGGAGGCGAAACCCCCTGGACACCCCGGTTGCCCGGCCCCCCAACACCGGGTGCGCGGTCCCTCCTCCCCTGGGCGCTGCTACACCCGCCCCGGGTGCCCGGCCACTTGGGCTCCGGGTGCCCGGGCCCCTCGCCAGCCGCCTGCCACCCCTCCCCGGGTGCCCGGGACTTGGGCCCTCGGGTGCCCGGCCGTCGCCCCGCCAGCCGCTGGGTGCCACCCCGGGTGCCCGGGCTTGAGGCCCCGGGTGCCCGGCCCACGCCCCAGCCGACCTCCTGCTGCACCCCCGGGTGCCCGGGCCTTGGGCCCTCGGGTGCCCGGCCTCTCCCAGCCGCACCTCTGTGTAGGCCGGGTGCCCGGCCCCAAGTGCCCCGGGTGCCCGGACCCCTCCGGGACAGCTCGTGTTTTTTTGGGTTTTGCCCATGTAACCCCTCTCCCCCTCCTAGTCCGTCCCTAGACTATAAGTATCTATCTCCTAGGTCATTTATGGGTTAGCAAAGTATTTTAGAACACCAAAGAGAGCTTTGCTCCTTGTATCCTCCTCCTCTTGGAGATCAAGACCCCTCTTTGGGAAGAATCCTTGGGATTATCAAGCCCTCCTCTTGAAGGAGATCAAGATCAAGACCTCACCTAGTGGGAAGAACTTACCTAGTGCTATTTTCCTTGAATTGTTCATGTAATCTTGTGGATCTCATGTATGCTACTCTAGTGGATGTGATATTTGGGTTTGTTTGAGTGATTTGTGCCTTGTGTTCTTGAGTTTTCTTCCTCCTTTTCCCCCTCCAAGTGTGAAAAGATCCCCCCTAGGGTTTCATCCTACAACAGTATGTGCTTTGTGAAAGTCCAATTAAGCGTCTTGATCTATCTCTATAGATCTTGATGCCCGATATATAAGCAGCTTCACCGAGGTATTTCATTGAAAAACTCTTATTCAAGCATCCTTTTATGCTATCCAGAAATTCTATATCATTTCCAATCAACAATATGTCATCCACACATAATATTAGAAATGCTACAGAGCTCCCACTCACTTTCTTGTAAATACAGGCTTCTCCAAAAGTCTGTATAAAACCATATGCTTAGATCACACTATCAAAACGTTTATTCCAACTCCGAGATGCTTGCGCCAGTCCATAAATGGATCGCTGGAGCTTGCACACTTTGTTAGCATCCTTTGGATTGATAAAACCTTCGGGTTGCATCATATACAACTCTTCTTCCAGAAATCCATTCAGGAATGCAGTCTTTACATCCATTTGCCAAATTTCATAATCATAAAATGCAGCAATTGCTAACATGATTCGGACGGACTTAAGCATCGCTACGGGTGAGAAGGTCTCATCGTAGTCAACTCCTTGAACTTGTCGAAAACCTTTTGCAACAAGTCGAGCTTATTAGACAGTAACATTACCGTCAGCGTCAGTCTTCTTCTTGAAGATCCATTTATTCTCGATGGCTTGCCGATCATCGGGCAAGTCAACTAAAGTCCACACTTTGTTCTCATACATGGATCACATCTCAGATTTCATGGCCTCAAGCCATTTCACGGAATCTGGGCTCATCATCACTTCCTCATAGTTCGTAGGTTCGTCATGGTCAAGTAACATGACCTCCAAAACTGGATTACCGTACCACTCTCGTGTGGATCTTACTCTGGTTGACCTACGAGGTTCAATAGTAACTTGATTTGAAGTTACATGATCATCATCATTAGCTTCCTCACTAATTTGTGTAGTAGTCACAGGAACTGATTTCTGTGATGAACTACTTTCCAATAAGGGAGCAGGTACAGTTACCTCATCAAGTTCTACCTTCCTCCCACTCACTTCTTTCGAGAGAAAATCCTTCTCTAGAAAGGATCCATTCTTAGCAACGAATGTCTTGCCTTCGGATCTGTGATAGAAGGTATACCCAACAGTCTCCTTTGGGTATCCTATGAAGACACATTTCTCCGATTTGGGTTAGAGCTTATCAGGTTGAAGCTTTTTCACATAAGCATCGCAGCCCCAAACTTTAAGAAACGACAACTTGGGTTTCTTGCCAAACCACAGTTCATAAGGTGTCGTCTCAACGGAATTAGATGGTGCCCTATTTAACGTGAATGCAGCTGTCTCTACAGCATAACCCCAAAACGATAGTGGTAAATCAGTAAGAGACATCATAGATCGCACCATATCTAATAAAGTACGATTACGATGTTCGGACACACCATTACGTTGTGGTGTTCCGGATGGCGTGAGTTGCGGAACTATTCCACATTGTTTCAAATGAAGACCAAACTCGTAACTCAAATATTCTCCTCCATGATCAGATCGTAGAAACTTTATTTTCTTGTTACGATGATTTTCCACTTCACTCTAAAATTCTTTGAACTTTTTAAATGTTTCAGACTTATGTTTCATCAAGTAGATATACCCACATCTGCTCAAATCATCTGTGAAGGTCAGAAAATAACGATACCCGCCACGAGCCTCAATGTTCATCGGACTACATACATCAGTACATATGATTTCCAATAAATCTGTTGCTCGCTCCATTGTTCCGGAGAACGGAGTTTTAGTCATCTTGCCCATGAGGCATGGTTCACAAGTACGAAGTGATTCATAATCAAGTGATTCCAAAAGTCCATCAGAATGGAGTTTCTTCATGCGCTTTACACCAATATGACCCAAACGGTAGTGCCACAAATAAGTTGCACTATCATTATCAACTCTGCATCTTTTGGCTTCAATATTATGAATATGTGTGTCACTACTATCGAGATTCAACAAAAATAGAGCACTCTTCAAGGGTGCATGACCATAAAAGATATTACTCATATAAATAGAACAACCATTATTCTCTGATTCAAATGAATAATCGTCTAGCATCAAACAAGATCCAGATATAATGTTCATGCTTAACGCTGGCACCAAATAACAATTATTCAGGTCTAAAACTAATCCCGAAGGTCGATGTAGAGGTAGCGTGCCGACGGCGATCACATCGACTTTGGAACCATTTCCCACGCGCATCGTCACCTCGTCCTTAGCCAATCTTTGCTTAATCCGTAGTCCCTGTTTCGAGTTGCAAATATTAGCAACAGAACCAGTAACAAATACCCAGGCATTAGTGCGAGCATTAGTAAGGTACACATCAATAACATGTATATCACATATACCTTTGTTCACCTTGCCATCCTTCTTATCCGCCAAATACTTGGGGCAGTTCCGCTTCCAGTGACCAGTGCCTTTGCAGTAGAAGCACTCAGTCTCAGGCTTAGGTCCAAACTTGGGCTTCTTCACTTGAGCAGCAACTTGCTTGCCGTTCTTCTTGAAGTTCCCCTTCTTCCCTTTACCCTTTTTCTTAAAACTGGTGGTCTTGTTGACCATCAACACTTGATGCTGCTTCTTGATTTCTATCTCCGCAGCCTTTAGCATTGCGAAGAGCTCGGGAATCGTCTTATCCATCCCTTGCATGTTAAAGTTCATCACGAAGCTCTTGTAGCATGGTGGCAGTGATTGAAGAACTCTGTCAATGACACTATCATCAGGAAGATTAACTCCCAGCTGAGTCAAGTGGTTGTGGTACCCAGACATTCTGAGTATATGTTCACTGACAGAACTATTCTCCTCCATTTTGCAGCTGTAGAACTTATTGGAGACTTCATATCTCTCAATCCGGGCATTTGCTTGAAATATTAACTTCAACTCCTGGAACATCTCATATGCTCCATGACGTTCAAAACGATGTTGAAGTCCCGGTTCTAAGCCGTAAATCATGGCACATTGAACTATCGAGTAGTCATCAGCTTTGCTTTGCCAGACGTTCTTAACGTCATCAGCAGCATCTGCAGTAGGCCTGGCACCTAGCGGTGCTTCCAGGACGTAATTCTTCTGTGCAGCAATGAGGACAATCCTCAAGTTACAGACCCAGTCCGTGTAGTTTCTACCATCATCTTTCAACTTAGCTTTCTCTAGGAACGCATTAAAATTCAAAGGAGCAGTAGCACGGGCCATTGATCTACAACAACATGGACATGCAAAATACTATCAGGTACTAAGTTCATGATAAATTAAAGTTCAATTAATCATATTACTTAAGAACTCCCACTTAGATAGACATCCCTCTAATCATCTAAGTGATAACGTGATCCAAATCAACTAAACCATATCCGATCATCATGTGAGATGGAGTAGTTTTCAATGGTGAACATCACTATGTTGATCATATCTACTATATGATTCACGCTCGACCTTTCGGTCTTAGTGTTCCGAGGCCATATCTGCATATGCTAGGCTCGTCGAGTTTAACCCGAGTATTCTGCGTGTGCAAATCTGGCTTGCACCCATTGTATGTGAACGTAGAGCTTGTCACACCCGATCATCACGTGGTATCTCGGCACGATGAACTTTTGCAACGGTGCATACTCAGGGAGAACACTTGTACCTTGAAATTTAGTGAGAGATCATCTTATAATGCTACCGCCGAACTAAGCAAAATAAGATGCATAAAGGATAAACATCACATGCAATCAATATGAGTGATATGATATGGCCGTCATCATCTGTGCCTTTGATCTCCATCGTCACCGGCGCGACACCTTGATCTCCGTCGTAGCATCGTTGTCGTCTCGCCAACTATTGCTTCTACGACTATCGCTACCGCTTAGTGATAAAGTAAAAATAATTACAGGGTGATTGCATTGCATAGAATAAAGCGACAACCATATGGCTCCTGCCAGTTGCCGATAACTCTATTACAAAACATGATCATCTCATACAATAAAATTTAGCATCATGTCTTGACTATATCACATCACAACATGCCCCTGCAAAAACAAGTTAGACGTCCTCTACTTTGTTGTTGCAAGTTTTACGTGGCTGCTACGGGCTGAGCAAGAACCGTTCTTACCTACGCATCAAAACCACAACGATTTTTTGTCAAGTGTGCTGTTTTAACTTTCAACAAGGACCGGGCGTAGTCACACTCGATTCAACTAAAGTTGGAGAAACTGACACCCGCCAGCCACTTATGTGCAAAGCACGTCGGGAGAACCAGTCTCGCGTAAGCGTAGGCGTAATGTCGGTCCGGGCCGCTTCATCCAACAATACCGCCGAATCAGAGTATGACATGTTGGTAAGCAGTATGACTATTATCGCCCACAACTCTTTGTGTTCTACTCGTGCATATAACATCTACTCATAGACCTGGCTCGGATACCACTGTTGCGGAACGCAGTTATTTCAAAAAATTCCTACGCACACGCAAGATCCATCTAGGTGATTGATACGTCTCCAACGTATAATTTTTTATTGTTCCGTGCTATTATATTATCTATTTTGGATGTTTAATGAGCTTTATTATACACTTTTATATTATTTTTGGGACTAACCTACTAACCGGAGGCCCAGTCCAAATTGCTGTTTTTTGCTTATTTCAGTGTTTCGCAGAAAAGGAATATCAAACGGAATCCAAACGGAATGAAACCTTCGGGAGAGTGATTTTTGGAACAAACGCAATCCAGGAGACTTTGCGTGGACGTCAAGGAAGCAACGAGGCGGCCACGAGGTAGGGAGGCGCGCCCCCACCCTCGTGGGCCCCTCGTGGCTCCCCCAACCGACTTCTTTCGCCTATATATACTCATATACCCCGTGAACATCCGAGAGCACCATGAAACCCTATTTCCACCGCCGCAACCTTCTGTACCCGTGAGATCCCATCTTGGGGCCTTTTCCGGCGCTCCGCCGGAGGGGGAATCGATCACGGAGGGCTTCTACATCAACACCATAGCCTCTCCGGTGATGTGTGAGTAGTTTACCTCAGACCTTCGGGTCCATAGTTATTAGCTAGATGGCTTCTTCTCTCTCTTTGGATCTCAATACAAAGTTCTCCTTGATCTTCTTGGAGATCTATTCGATGTAATTCTTTTTGCGGTGTGTTTGTCGAGATCCGATGAATTGTGGGTTTATGATCAAGATTATCTATGAACAATATTTGAATCTCCTCTGAATTCTTTTATGTATGATTTGTTATCTTTGCAAGTCTCTTCGAATTATCAGTTTGGTTTGGCCTACTAGATTGATCTTTCTTGCAATGGGAGATGTGCTTAGCTTTGGGTTCAATCTTGCGGTGTTCGATCCCAGTGACAGGAAGGGAACCAACATGTATTGTATTGTTGCCAGCGAGGATAAAAAGATGGGGTTTATATCATATTGCTTGATTTTCTCCCTCTACATCATGTCATCTTGCCTAATGCGTTACTCTGTTCTTATGAACTTAATACTCTAGATGCATGCTGGATAGCGGTCGATGTGTGGAGTAATAGTAGTACATGCAGAATCGTTTCGATCTACTTGTCGCAGACGTGATGCCTATATACATGATCATGCCTAGATATTCTCATAACTATGCACTTTTCTATCAATTGCTCAACAGTGATTTGTTCACCCACTGTAATATTTATGCTATCTTGAGAGAAGCCACTAGTGAAACCTATGGCCCCCGGGTCTATTTTCCATCATATTAATCTTCCAACAACTAGCGATTTCTGGCGCCGTTTATTTTGCAATCTTTAACTTTTCAATCTATACAACAAAAATACCAAAAATATTTATCTTATTATCTCTATCAGATCTCACTTTTGCAAGTGGTCGTGAAGGGATTGACAACCCCTTTATCGCATTGGTTGCAAGGTTCTTATTTGTTTGTGCAGGTACGAGGGATTTGCGTGTAGCCTCCTACTGAATTGATACCTTGGTTCTCAAAAACTGAGGGAAATACTTACGCTACTTTGCTGCATCACCCTTTCCTCTTCAAGGGAAAACCAACGCAGTGCTCAAGAGGTAGCAAGAAGGATTTCTGGCGCCGTTGCCGGGGAGTCTACGCACAAGTCAAGACATACCAAGTACCCATCACAAACTCTTATCCCTCACATTACATTATTTGCCATTTGCCTCTCGTTTTCCTCTCCCCCACTTCACCTTTGCCGTTTTATTCGCCCTTTCCGTTCGCCTTCCTCCCGTATGTATCTTTGGTTGTGTTTCCATGTGCCTTCTATTTGCTTCTATCTTTGCTTGCTAAAAATCTATTGATATGGACCCACTTAAAGTGTTCTACTTGGATCATCTTCGATCCTTATGCGCTCGTGCTGAAACCCCAACTAGTCTAGTTGATGGGAAACCTTTAGATGAGCATGCTCATTTTATGCATCACCGTTTGTCTGAAAAAGGGAGACTCTTATGGGATCAAATAAACAGATTGTTGTGTTATGCTTGGAATCTTTGTGAAATTTATGATTTTACTTGTTGCTCTAAGAACCCTAAAAACACCTTCCCTACCTATGTGAGTTTAATGATAATGAATCTTATCTTCTTATGCAAAGGGTGTTTATAGCGAAAGTGCTCTTCTGTGCGCGAGCACAAGTGAGCGCGGTATCCCTCCCGCCCGTCATCTTCGAGATCCACAATCCCACTGGTATCGGCCCAGGTATTCCACCCGTATGTGATTAAATGAACAATCCAACTGGCCCACTTCTGCCCAACGCCGTGAGCTACCTGGGCTCCGGCTCAGCCGATCTACAACGGGGTGGGCTATTACGACTCGGATTCTGGACCAACAACGGCGGCGGCTGATGTCTACTATGCAACCTTCTTCTTGTAGAAGTTGTTGGGCCTCCAAGTGCAGAGGTTTGTAGGACAGTAACAAATTTCCCTCAAGTGGATGACCTAAGGTTTATCAATCCGTGGGAGGCGTAGGTTGAAGATGGTCGATTTCAAACAACCCTGCAACCAAATAACAAAGAGTCTCTTGTGTCCCCAAAACTCCCAATAAAATGGTAAATTGTATAGGTGCACTAGTTCGGCGAAGAGATGGTGATACAAGTGCAATATGGATGGTAGATATAGGTTTTTGTAATCTGAAAATATAAAAACAGCAAGGTAACAAGTGGTAAAAGTGAGCGTAAACGGTATTGCAATGCGTTGAAACAAGGCCTAGGGTTCATACTTTCACTAGTGCAAGTTCTCTCAACAATAATAACATAATTGGATCATATAACTATCCCTCAACATGCAACAAAGAGTCACTCCAAAGTCACTAATAGCGGAGAACAAATGAAGATATTATGGTAGGGTACGAAACCACCTCAAAGTTATCCTTTCTGATCGATCTATTCAAGAGTCCGTAGTAAAATAACATGAAGCTATTCTTTTCGTTCGATCTATCATAGAGTTCATACTAGAATAACACCTTAAGACACAAATCAACCAAAACCCTAATGTCACCTAGATACTCCAATGTCACCTCAAGTATCCGTGGGTATGATTATACGATATGCATCACACAATCTCAGATTCATCTATTCAACCAACACAAAGAACTTCAAAGAGTGCCCCAAAGTTTCTACCGGAGAGTCAAGACGAAAACGTGTGCCAACCCCTATGCATAGGTTCATGGGCGAAACCCGCAAGTTGATCACCAAAACATACATCAAGTGGATCACGTGAATATCCCATTGTCACCACAGATAAGCATGGCAAGATATACATCAAGTGTTCTCAAATCCTTAAAGACTCAATCCGATAAGATAACTTCAAAGGGAAAACTCAATCCATTACAAGAGAGTAGAGGGGGAGAAACATTATAAGATCCAACTATAATAGCAAAGCTCGCGATACATCAAGATCGTGGCAAATCAAGAACACAAGAGGGAGAGATCAAACACATAGCTACAGGTACATACCCTCAGCCCCGAGGGTGAACTACTCCCTCCTCGTCATGGAGAGCGCGCGCCGGGATGATGAAGATGGCCACCGGTGAGGGATCCCCCCTCTGGCAGGGTGCCGGAGCAGGGTCCCGATTGGTTTGTGGTGGCTATAGAGACTTGCGGCGGCGGAACTCCTGATCTATTCTGCTTTCTGGAGGTTTCAGTATTTATAGGATTTTTTGGCGTAGGTCTCACATCAGGGGGGTCTCCGGGTTGTCCACGAGGCAGGGGCCCACGCCCAAGGGGGTGGGCGCGCCCCCCACCCTCGTGGCCAGCCCCGGACTCTCCTGTCCCAACTCTTTTACTCCGGGGGCTTCTTTTGGTCCAGAAAAAATCATCAAAAATTGGCACGTCAATTGGACTCCGTTTGATTTTCCTTTTCTGCAAAACTTAAAAACAAGGAAAAAACAGAAACTGGCACTGCGCTCTAGGTTAATAGGTTAGTCCCAAAAATCATATAAAATAGCATATAAATGCATATAAAATATCCTAAAAGAATAATATAATAGTATGAATACTTCATAAATTATAAATACATTGAAGACGTATCAGCGGCTGTCTAATTTACTGTTGCGCACACAATCTTACCGGACCATCACGTGGATGAGTTGGTCTCTCAATCTGTACTCTGTCTTAGCGCAAGCCTCGTGATTTTGCTAGTCAAACCACTTGTGGTGTCCTGTCGTACCGAAGATCAAATTTGGTGTCCTGCCACGTTCGTATGGTTAGTTAAGCTCTGTTTTGTTTATTAAGCCACGTGGTGTGATGTACTAGTAAAGATCAAATGTGCTGTGGCATGTAATCTGTGACTAATGGAAATCAATCAGCACCAATAAATCAGTTCCCACGACAGCGTTTATTATTATTATTTTCCTGCTGCCTGCACGCTCTGGTTCATGTGTGCTTACAAGCTACAACTCCTGCAGTTCATCATTTACATTTGAGGGAGTAATCAGCTCAGCATGTACACATATATTTTTGTACCACACACACACACACTACAATCATGATGTGCCTCTTGTATTCGGTGCAAACTTATTCTCTCTCTTTTTCACCATACCTGCTGCTGGACTTGCATATGAATGATGTAAGGTTCAACTACATGTAAATATTCAGGTTCCACTGTTGCAATTGGGGCATTGAAACTTCAACCCCTGTCCACAGAACCAGTTTTGTTAGTGTTAACCACACATCACTTTTCACTGCAGAAATTGAATTTTAGTAAATCACTTTCTGCTCCACATCGGACACGCACCTCGCACACTTTGACACTTATGACGGGAACCCTTCTTGCCGGTTACCTGGACGAGAAAACCACAAACTATTAAGCCAGCAAAATTCGTCACTGAAATTACTGGCTTATACGAATGACCAGCACAAGTGCATACCATTCATTTGTTGGACTCTTTCATGCTGCCTTAACACTCTTGCATCTTCCTAGATATCCTAGCAAACCTGGTTGGCATGTCTTCATCACTGTCCGAAGACTCTAGATCACTTTCCTCCATTGGACCCTATCCCTTATCGTTTGGAGCAATTTGAAATCTTGGCCTGCGACGGAGTGCCTCCTTGCCAGTTACATCTATGCAAACTCCACGCTCAGGCTCCACTTCCATTCTCTGCATCACATGATTCACATCTACAGAAATTGTACACAAGCAACAAAGTTACAAAATAAAAAAAAGTTACCCTCTGACGCGTGAGGATTATATAATAGGAACTTACTGTTGGCTTGGGGTGCTAACATAGTTTGCTCACGTTCCGTTTTGACAGTCTCTTGTTCAGCATTTGGCACCACATCTGCATAGATAGATGGCACACGTTACTAATGAATTTAACTGAAGAAGTCATATTCAAATATGCATCAAGATTCATTTGCTTGTACTAACCCATATCACCCGTGCCGTGGGGCTGCTGCTTGGGCTCAGTATTTGCCATGTTTGCAACACTATCAATGTTTGCCATGTCAGTCCGAGGAATATCAGCTGGGGGGCTCCAAAAAAGCTGGTATCAAGATTACAATTAGTTAGTACCGGAATTAGACAAACTGAGACTAACGTACATCTAAGGCGAACACACTGACTGTGCATGCATTATCCGCCATCAGAGGATGCAATTCCTAATGTCACGAGTCCATGTAACCCCGGGCCTAGTCTGCATTTTCACATCCAGTCCTCAACCATGTTAGTATCTCACCCAACCACTCATTTTTTTAAACCACACTAGTAGTGGTGCTTACCCTACAGAACCCTGGGTTATCTCTTAACATTTGGATTAATTTCTTCACCATTAGAGAACTATACGCAGAGATCCTTGGAATTAGATTTGATCTACGGTTTGCAGCGCCGAAGTACAGCCAGTTACACAAATGGTTTTATTCTTCCGCTTCAGACCTGTTAGAATTGTTTTTGGTGCACTCCCTCCCATCATCCAGATGAACTTTGTGAAAACTGAAAACCCACTCAAATATGTCTCCACCTTCTCATCATGGACCAAAACCCCAGCCAGGAAGATGCTCTGAAAATGATTATTCACACCTCTGTATGTCACGTCGAAGCTGACAACATCTCCAAAGAATGTGTACTGCAACCTGCTGCTCCCTTTTGCCCACATCAAAGTTGTTATCCGATCATCCTTGTCCGCTTGTACACGATAGGTGAAGTGTGGATATCTTGAGCCGAGTTCTGCGAAAACCTCCATAGTTTTCCTCGCATCATCTTCTGCTTTGCTCTCTGCTGATTTTACCACACAAATTCTTCAGAGCTCGTTTTGTGAAAGGCACCTTCTCCATTGAGCCAAAAAAAACTTCCGACAATGCTATATACTTTGGCTAGATTCACATTGTTCTGATGCAATTGCTCAACCAAGTCTCTGTTGTAGACGTCGATGTGCTTGTGTGAAGGCCAGTGTATTGTCTGCCCATGTCGTAGACAGTGATGTGCTTGTGTGAAGGCTGTGATGCTCGTGATGCTCAGCTATGTACCAACCATTGTCCTTTGAACGGAGCAACATTATCAGTGCAGGGCACTCGCATCGGCAAGCTCTACTGTTCTCAACTCCAGCTTTTCCCTGTAAAATCATAATCAAACAAGTACCACGTGTCAGGTTTAACAAAATCCAGGGGCAAACTGCTGAATACAAATCAGTCCAGGAAGGTTATATCAATGCGTACCGCACAACCACAAACAGTTTCTTGCATGCCCTTTGTACTCTCCACATTCAGTCTACTCTTCCCGTACCTTATTCCAAACCCCTTCTCCCACGAGTAAAGGTTGTAGAAATCATAGGCTTCACCGAGTGTATCAAAGCTTGTGCCCAATGCAGGCACAATTACAATGTCACCTCGCTTCTGAGTGAATCCGTGAATTGTCTTCTCAAGGGCGCTGGGCCGTCCATGGCAAGGTGCCCTCTCCGGAGCAACAGCTCCAATTCTGACCCTGCAGTTTGATTACTCAATCTGTCATGCATGTCTTGCTGAACAAACTGATTGATGCTATTTTCTTTCTACATTCAGTGGACCATCCTTTTCGATCTCACATTCTTTCGCTTTATCCACAAGCCACGACCCCTAGCATTGTTTTGTTCCCCTCAAGCTGCATATCAGAAACCTTCCCAACTAAATTTTGGTATCCTGATATAGGACTGCTTTGCTCTCTCGTGTTTCATGAATGACCAATTTTTATTCACCATGTCAAACAAGCCCGCCTTTTAGTCCACGCTCTAACTTATATTCTTACTTTCCCTGTATTCCATGATCTAAGTTTCTAACTAATAGTTTCCAGCTCATTTCCGCTATCTATCCCCTACTATCAGAATCCAGTATCCATAAAGAAATACTAACACTGATATGCTTTCTGTTAACCATCTATTCCTGCTAGTTTGCAAAGTACTGCCTAAGAGGGAACACAAGCGTTTCCAAAAAATGTTGTATACAACTATTCCAATTTTCCCATTATCTACTCATTCCAAAAAAAATCATATACAGCCTGCTACTAAACTGGCCTGACGGCACACAAGTTAGACTGTGGAATTTGTATAGTACACTCAAAAGCGGACAAACACCATTAGCCAATAGATTACTTGCGAGACCAGCCAGGAGTTTTTGGATCAATTTGACCTATAGATTGCTCAGATGCTTGCGGTTCATCATCCCCCTCGGCTCCGGCTACCACATCCGCCGCACATATCTGCCCGCCAATGCTACCGGTGGCCATTGGGGGCAGTTCTTCGGTTCCTGTCGCCAAAGCTGGGTAGAGCTGCGGCTCCAATGGTAGCTCGTTGTCGTTCACCTCTTTCATCACCACGGTCCTGCAGTCCACCAAATCCATGGATCAGAGGCACGGATCCATTGCAGAATCCACAAGCAGGAACTCTCTTGAGACGGGGAGGGGGGGGGGGGGGGGGGGGTTGGGGGGGGGGGGGGGGGACCGGGCAGGGGATTTGGTTTACCTCCTAATCGGTTGCATGAGGAACTCCATCCCGGCCTCCGGGGATCGCCACCGTGTATTCCTTCCGCCGCAGATCTCAGTGGGCGTCAATGGCGATGCAAGAAAACAGGGCCACGGGTGGGAGAGACCTCTTGAGCCACGGATCGGGAGTAGAAGGCAGACCCGAGCCACGGCTCAGGGAATCTCCCGTCACAGCCCCCAACCGCGGCCTCCATCACCGGCGGTTCGTACGCCGCAGCCCCATACGGTATTCCTTCCTCGCGTGAATTAAAAAGGAACGAACAGCTGGCGAGCCACAAATCTCCAAGCCCCATCGAGCCGTCCTGATAACAGGAGCACATGTGCTCGCGACCAGAACAACCACGTCCTGTTTATAGTTACTATGATATCGAGCAAATTGAAGAATTTGTTGCTTTTAAGGGTGCTTATGAAGTTGCTTCTTTAATTGAAAAATATGATATTACTCTCTACGAATCTGAAAGTTTTGACATACTTAAATATTCCTATGAAAACTATGCTCATAATGTCTATGTGAAAGAATTTATTGAGAGAATGACCGTTGCTTTGGAAGAAAATAATGATATGCATGAATCTATAGATAATGATGATTCCGATGATTTGATTGAAATTTCCCTTGATGCACATGATGCTTTCTATTCTTGTGGCCATGATGCCAATATTTCTGAAGACGAATTTGCTATAGTTCCTTATGTTAAACATGAGATCGTTGCTATTGCGCCCATACTTGATAGTTTCTTTGATGAAAAGCGTGATTGCAATGATGTTATTATAAATTCTCTTGAAGTCAATTGTGCTAATAATATGGAAAACCCTAAGCTTGGGGATGCTAGTTTTGCTATGTCTACTACTTGTTGCAATGATCATGATTGGGGTGATTCTTCTTATGATCTTGAACATTTATTTAAGCCCCATGATGAATATGAGATTGATAATAGTGTTTGCAATAATATTGAAAGTGGGTTTGGAAGAGTGTCAACTTTAGATCCCACATATTTGGAGAATGTTCAATCTTATAATTTTTTTGATAAAAGTGGGTTTGGAGAGGTCATGACTTTAGTTAATGTTAATGCCACTATTTTGGAAGAGTGACAACTTTGCATACATGTGGATCGTGTTAAGAATATGTTTTGTGATATCTATATTGCTGAATTTTCTTATAATCCTACATGTAATTATTATGAGAGAGGAAAATATGGTTGTAGAAATTTTCATGTCACTAAATTTCCTCTCGTTATGTTGAGATTACTATTGTTTCTTTCTTCTTCCTTGCATATGCTAGATCTTGCTTGTCTTGCTAATTTTGTTTTTCTATAAAATGCCTATGCATAGGAGGTATGTTAGACTTAGATGTGTTTGTCACGTGTTTCATGATGCTTTCTTTGCGCTTCAATTCTTGTCTTTCATGTGAGCATCATCGAAATCTCAATGCCTAGCTTAGGGCTTTAAACGACAGCGCTTGTTGGGAGGCAACCCAATTTTATTTTTGTTCCTTGCTTTTTGTTTCTGTTTAGTAATAAATAATTCATCTATCCTATGGTTAGATGTGGTTTTGTGTTTTAATTAGTGTTTGTGCCAAGTGAAACCTATAGGATTTTCTTGGATGATAGTTATTTGATCTTGCTGAAAAAATCAGAAACTTTCTGCTCATGAAAACAACTGTTAAAAATCACCAGAACGTGATAAAATACTGATTCCAATTGCAGTAGATCAATAATAAAATTATCTAGGTCGTCCTATTTTGGTTGAATTTTAGAGTTAGATAAGTTTGCGTTTGATACAGATTACTACAGACTGTTCTGTTTTTGACAGATTCTATTTTTCGTGTGTTGTTTGCTTATTTTGATGAATCTATGGCTAGTATCGGGGGGTATGAACCATAGAGAAGTTGGAATACAGTAGGTTTAACACCAATATAAATAAAGAATGAGTTCATTACAGTACCTTAAAGTGGTGGTTTATTTTATCTCGCTAACGGAACTCATGAGATTTTCTGTTGAGTTTTGTGTTGTGAAGTTTTCAAGTTTTGGGTAAAGATTTGATGGATTATGGAATAAGGAGTGGTAAGAGCCTAAGCATGGGGATGCCCAAGGCACCCCAAGGTAAAAAAGGACAACCAAAAGCCTAAGCTTGGGGATGCACCGGAAGGCATCCCCTCTTTCGCCTTCGTCCATCGGTAACTTTACTTGATGCTATATTTTTATTCACCACATGATATGTGTTTTGCTTGGAGCGTCTTGTATGATTTGAGTATTTGATTTTTAGTTTGCCACAATCATCTTTGCTGTACACACCTTTTGGGAGAGACACACATGAATCGGAATTTATTAGAATACTCTATGTGCTTCACTTATATCTTTTGAGCTAGATAATTTTGCTCTAGTGCTTCACTTATATCTTTTTAGAGCACGGTGGTGGCTTTATTTTATAGAAATTATTGATCTCTCATGCTTCACTTAAATTATTTTGAGAGCCCTTTAGAACAACATGGTAATTTGCTTTGGCTACAAAATTAGTCCTAATATGATAGGCATCCAAGATGGATATAATAAAAACTTCCATATAGAGTGCATTGAATACTATGAGAAGTTTGATACTTGATGATTGTTTTGAGATATGAAGATGGTGATATTAAAGTTGTGCTAGTTGAGTAATTGTGAATTTGATAAATACTTGTGTTGAAGTTTGCAAGTCCCGTAGCATGCACGTATGGTAACCGTTGTGTAACAAATTTGAAACATGCGGTGTTCCTTGAGTGTCATCCTTTGTGTGGAGGTCGGGATCGCGCGATGGTTAACTCCTACCAACCCTTCCCCTAGGAGCATGCGTGTAGTGCTTGGTTTTGATGACTTGTAGATTTTTGCAATAAGTATGTGAGTTCTTTATGACTAATGTTGAGTCCATGGATTATACGCACTCTTACCCTTCCATCATTGCTAGCCTCTTCGGTACCGTGCATTGCCCTTTCTCACCTTGAGAGTTGGTGCAAACTTCGCCGGTGCATCCAAACCCCGTGATATGATACGCTCTATCACACATAAACCTCCTTATATCTTCCTCAAAATAGCCACCATACCTACCTATTATGGCATTTTCATAGCCATTCCGAGATATATTGCCATGCAACTTTCCACCGTTTCATTTACCATGACACGCTTCATCATTGTCATATTGCCTTGCATGATCATGTCGTTGACATCGTATTTGTGGCAAAGCCACCATTCATAATTCTTTCATACATGTCACTCTTGAGTCATTGCCCATCCCGGTACACCGCCGGAGGCATTCATATAGAGTCATATTTTGTTCTAGTATCGAGTTGTAAATAAATAGAAGTGTGATGATCATCATTCATAGAGCATTGTTCCAAAAAAGGCCAAAAAAAGAGGCCCAAAAAAAGAGGCCCAAAAAAAAGAGAAAATAAATAAAAAGGGACAATGCTACTATCCTTTTTCCACACTTGTGCTTCAAAGTAGCACCATGATCTTTATGATAGAGAGTCTCTTGTTTTTTCACTTTCATGTACTAGTGGGAATTTTTCATTATAGAACTTGGCTTGTATATTCCAACAATGGGCTTCCTCAAATGCCCTAAGTCTTCGTGAGAAAGCAAGTTGGATGCACACCCACTTAGTTTCTTTTGTTGAGCTTTCATACATTTATAGCTCTAGTGCATCCGTTGCATGGCAATCCCTACTCCTTGCATTGAAATCAATTGATGGGCATCTCCCTAGCCCGTTTATTAGCCGCGTCAATGTGAGACTTTCTCCTTTTTTGTCTTCTCACACAATCCCCATCATCATATTCTATTCCACCCATAGTGCTATGTCCATGGCTCACGCTCATATATTGCGTGAAAGTTGAAAAAGTTTGAAAATTCTAAAGTATGAAACAATTGCTTGGCTGAAACTGGGGTTGTGCATGATTTGAATATTTTGTGTGACGAAGATGAAACATAGCCAAACTATATGATTTTTTAGGGATGAACTTTCTTTGACCATGTTATTTTGAGAAGACATAATTGCTTAGTTAGTATGCTTGAAGTATTATTAATTTTTATGTCGATATTAAACTTTTATCTTGAATCTTTCAGATCTGAATATTCATGCCACAATAAAGAAAATTACATTGAAAATATGCTAGGTAGCATTCCACATCAAAAATTCTGTTTTTATCATTTACGTACTCGAGGACGAGCAGGAATTAAGCTTGGGAATGTTTGATACGTCTCCAACGTATCTATAATTTTTGATTGTGCCATGCTATTATATTATCTGTTTTGGATGTTTAATGGGCTTTATTATACACTTTTATATTATTTTTGGGACTAACCTACTAACCGGAGGCCCAGTCCAAATTGCTGTTTTTTTTGCCTATTTCAGTGTTTCGCAGAAAAGGAATATCAAACGGAATCCAAACGGAATGAAACCTTCGGGAGAGTGATTTTTGGAACAAACGCAATCCAGGAGACTCGGAGTGGGCGTCAAGGAAGCAACGAGGCGGCCACGAGGTAGGGAGCCGCGCCCAGGGGGGTAGGCGCGCCCCCACCCTCGTGGCTCCCCCAACCGACTTCTTTCGCCTATATATACTCATATACCCCGTGAACATCTGAGAGAACCACGAAACCCTATTTCCACCGCCGCAACCTTTTGTGCTCATGAGATCCCATCTTGGGGCCTTTTCCGGTGCTCCGCCGGAGGGGGAATCGATCACGGAGGGCTTCTACATCAACACCATAGCCTCTCCGATGATGTGTGAGTAGTTTACCTCAGACCTTCGGGTCCATAGTTATTAGCTAGATGGCTTCTTCTCTCTCTTTGGATCTCAATAGAAAGTTCTCCTTGATCTTCTTGGAGATCTATTCGATGTAATTCTTTTTGCGGTGTGTTTGTCGAGATCCGATGAATTGTGGGTTTATGATCAAGATTATATATGAACAATATTTGAATCTCCTCTGAATTCTTTTATGTATGATTTGTTATCTTTGCAAGTCTCTTCGAATTATCAGTTTGGTTTGGCCTACTATATTGATCTTTCTTGCAATGGGAGAAGTGCTTAGCTTTGGGTTCAATCTTGCGGTGTTCGATCCCAGTGACAGAAAGGGAACTGACACGTATTGTATTGTTGCCATTGAGGATAAAAATATGGGGTTTATATCATATTGCTTGAGTTTATCCCTCTACATCATGTCATCTTGCCTAATGCGTTACTCTGTTCTTATGAACTTAATACTCTAGATGCATGCTGGATAGCGGTCGATGTGTGGAGTAATAGTAGTACATGTAGAATCGTTTCGATCTACTTGTCGCGGATGTGATGCCTATATACATGATCATGCCTAGATATTATCATAACTATGCACTTTTCTATCAATTGCTCGACAGTAATTTGTTCACCCACCGTAATATTTATTCTATCTTGAGAGAAGGCACTAGTGAAACCTATGGCCCCTGGGTCTATTTTCCATCATATTAATCTTCCAACAACTAGCGATTTCTGGCGCCGTTTATTTTGCAATCTTTAACTTTTCAATCTATACAACAAAAATACCAAAAATATTTATCTTATTATCTCTATCAGATCTCACTTTTGCAAGTGGACGTGAAGGGATTGACAACCCCTTTATCGCGTTGGTTGCAAGGTTCTTATTTGTTTGTGCAGGTACGAGGGATTTGCGTGTAGCCTCCTACTGGATTGATACCTTGGTTCTCAAAAACTGAGGGAAATACTTACGCTACTTTGCTGCATCACCCTTTCCTCTTCAAGGGAAAACCAACGCAGTGCTCAAGAGGTAGCAGTGATGCATAGCAACGAGAGGGGAGAGTGTTGTCCACGTACCCTCGTAGACCGAAAGCGGAAGCGTTATGACAACGTGGTTGATGTAGTCGTACGTCTTCACGATCCGACCGATCCTAGTACCGAAAGTACGGCACCTCCGCGATCTGCACACATTCAGCTCAGTGACTTCCCACGAACTCTAGCTCCAGCTGAGATCGAGGGAGAGCTTCTTCAGCACGACGGCGTGATGACGGTGATGATGAAGTTACCGATGTAGTGCTTCGCCTAAGCACTACGACGATATGACCGAGGTGGAAATCTGTGGAGGGGGGCACCGCACACGGCTAAACAATCAACTTGTGTGTCTATGGGGTGCCTCCCTCCCCCGTACATAATGGAGTGGAGGAGGGGAGGGCTGGTCCTCTCATGGAGCGCCCAAGGGGGGAGTTCTACTCCCGGTGGGAGTAGGATTCCCCCTTCCCTAGTTGGAGTAGGAGAGGAAGGAAGGAGGAGAGAGGGAGAAGGAAAGGGGGGCCGGCTGTTGGGGAACATAGCAATAATTCAAAATTTTCCTATGTGTCACCAAGATCAATCTAGGAGATGCTAGCAATGAGAGAGAGGGAGTGCATCTTCATACCCTTGAAGATCGCTAAGCGGAAGCGTTACAAGAACGCGGTTGATGGAGTCGTACTAGCGGCGATTCAAATCACGGAAGATCCGATCCTAGCGCCGAACGGACGGCGCCTCCGCGTTCAACACACGTACAGCCCGGGGACGTCTCCTCCTTCTTGATCCAGCAAGGGGAGAGGAGAAGTTGAGGGAGGACTCCGGCAGCACGACGGTGTGGTGGTGGAGCTTGTGGTATTCCTGCAGGGCTTCGCCAAGCTCTACGGAGGAGAAGGAAGAGTTGGAGGAGGGAGGGGCTGCGCCAGGGAAGGGGTGCGGCTGCCCTCTCTCTCCCTCACTATATATAGGGGGAAGGGGGGTGGAGGAGGCGCCCTAGGGTTCCCTAGGGGAGGGGCTGTAACACCCTGGGAATCATGCTACAGTAACTCCCTGTGATTAAGCTAATCATGTTGCTAAACAGGGCTTGATCACATTTGAATCACCTTCCTTTCTAACTCCTAGTTCAAACTTCAAATATAATTAAAGTGAAAAATAAAAGTTTTCAAAAACTCAAACAAAAATGTTCAGTGGGTGCCAAATATTACACTGGTAATTATGGTGGAGAGAACACATTTTTATAAAATGCCTAAAGGCTTTTAAATGAAATAAAACAGAAAAGGAAATAAACAAATAAGAGAAAACAGAAAACAAAACAGAAAAAGAAAACAAAGGGTAAAGGGCCCGCTTCCCCCCCCACTGGACCCGCGGCCCAACCCCCCCCCCCCGGCCCAAGCTGGGCCTCCACCCGCAGCCGCGCCCCGGCCCAGCCCACCTCCCCCCCCGCGTCCCCTTCCTGTTCCCCCGACCGGGTCGGAACAGGGCGCGTCGCCGCCGAACCCCCTCGCCGGCGGTGAACCCCGCGAGAGGATAAGGGCGCCAGCGGCCCCGCTCCCTCGGGCCTCTCTCCCACTCACCCCGCTCCCTCCCTCGGCCTCTGCGCCTCTCCCCCGGATCCGCGCCGCTCCCCTCTTCCCCACGCCCGACGCGCTCGCCGCCGTTCCCGTCGTTCACGCGGCCACCGTGCCCCACTCGCCACCTCGCCGTGCCGTACGACGTCGCCGCCCTCGACTACATCCCCTCCGCCTCTCCGCCGAAGCTCGGAGCCACTGCATCGGCCTCCCCGAGCTCGCCTTCATCTTCGGACGCCGGCGACCCCCTTCTTCCCCGGCGACGACCTGCTGCTCCTAAGCACCCACGGGCCTTTCTTGCGCCGCGCGGTGAGCTCCTCTACCTCCTACCCCTCTCCGCTAGCTCGCTCGCGCTCCGTAGCTGCTTCCCTGCGCGCGCCCGAACGCCACGCCGCGGAGCTCGCCGCCGGCGTGTCTCCGGTGACCAAATGGTCACGGGCGTTGGCCCGCTAGTCCGACCGCACCGTGCCGCACCCACCTAGCTAGCTAGTTCGGCCATTCGCGCGCTCTAGCGTAGCTTCCGTCGGGCACCCGTAGCTCCTCGCCGCCGGCGAGCCCGTAGCGGTCGACCCCGTCCGTTCCAGCCCCTCCGACCACCGCCGTTGGACGCGCGACGTCGAGCCGCGTCGAACGCGCCCAGCCCCGCCCCCGCAAACCCACAGTGGGTGAAACCCGCGCCCCTCCCGCGCGCGCCGCCGTGCGTTTTGGTCGCCGGCGATACTCCGGCGCCGGCCGCCGACGTGGCACACCTGGGGCCACCCCTGGGTCACTGCCAGTGGCCCCCACGGGCCCAGTTGACTGGGTTGACCCAGTCAACTGCTGACTGGGCAGGCCCAGTCACTGACATGCGGGCCCCGCCGCAAAAATTAAAAAGAAAAGAAAAAGAAAATGTTTTATAAATAAAAATAAATAGTTTAATTAATCTCTCACTGACAGGTGGGCCCAGTAGTTAATTAGCTAAAAAACTAATTAGTTAATCCTCTGTTAACCCACTGTCTATGACAGGTGGGTCCCCCTTGTCAGTTTGACCAGTCAACCCGGACTGTTAACCGCTGACGTCACTCCTACGTCATGCTGACGTCATATCCCTTTTTCTGTTAATTAAAGAATTCCAGAAATTCAAATAAACTTTGAAAATTCATATCTTTTAAACCGTAACTCGGATGAAAATGTTTTCTATATGAAAGTTGCTCAGAACGACGAGACGAATCCGAATATGCAGTCCGTTCGTCCACCACACCTCCCTAACCTATCGAACTAGCAACTTTCCCCCTCCGGTCCGTCTGTCTGAAAACGCGAAACATCGGGGATACCTCCCGGATGTTCCCCCCCTTCACCGGTACCACCTACTGTCGCGTTAGGACACCCCTAGCACCGCTCGCTGTCATGTCACGCATCGTCATGCTTATGTTTGCATTGTATTTACTGTTTCTTCCCCCTCTTCTCTCCGGTAGACTACGAGACCGACACTGCTGCTGCCCAGTTTGACTACGGAGTCGACGACCCCTCCTACTTGACAGAGCAATCAGGCAAGCCCCCCCCTTGATCACCAGATATCGCCTACTCTCCTCTATACTGCTTGCATTAGAGTAGTGTAGCATGTTACTGCTTTTCGATATCCTATTCTGATGCATAGCCTATCCTTGCTACTACTGTTGATACCTTTACCTGCAATCCTACATGCTTAGTATAGGATGCTAGATTTCCATCAGTGGCCCTACATTCTTGTCCGTTTGCTGTGCTACACTATCGGGCCGTGATCACCTGGGCGGTGATCGCGGGTATATACTTATATATTATATACATGACACATGTGATGACTAAAGACGGGTCGGCTCGTAGGAGTACCCGCAAGTGGATCCTTGTGGCGGAGCGACAGGGCAGGTTGAGACCGCCTAGGTAAGAGGTGGGCCTGGCCCTGGTCGGCGTTCGCGGATACTTAACACGCTTAACGAGATCTTGGTATTTGATCTGAGTCTGGCCATTTGGTCTATACGCACTAGCCATCTACGCGGGAGTAGTTATGGGTATCCCGGCGTCGTGGTATCAGCCGAAGCTCTTTTGACGTCAGCGACTGAGTGGCGCGCGCCGTGTTGGACCGCTTTGACGTAACCGCCGTGATCGTGTGGGTTGCTAGGTCTGCTCGCGGCCGCGTTCGCAACGTGCAGGTGTGCATAGGGCGATGGGCCCAGACCCCTGCGCGCTTAGGATTAGACCGGCGTGCTGACCGCTCTGTTGTGCTTAGGTGGGGCTGCGACGCGTTGATCTTACGAGGCCGGGCATGACCCAGAAAAGTGTGTCCGGCCAATTGGGATCGAGCGTGTTGGGTTATGTGGTGCACCCCTGCAGGGAAGTTTATCTATTCGAATAGCCGTGTCCCTCGGTAAAAGGACGACCCGGAGTTGTACCTTGAGCTTATGACAACTAGAACTGGATACTGAATAAAATACACCCTTCCAAGTGCCAGATACAACCCGGTGATCGCTCTCTAACAGGGTGACGAGGAGGGGATCGCCGGGTAGGATTATGCTATGCGATGCTACTTGGAGGACTTCAATCTACTCTCTTCTACATGCTGCAAGATGGAGATGTCCAGAAGCTTAGTCTTCGACAGGACTAGCTATCCCCCTCTTATTCCGGCATTCTGCAGTTCAGTCCACTGATATGCCTCTTTACACATATACCCATGCATATGTAGTGTAGCTCCTTGCTTGCGAGTACTTTGGATGAGTACTCACGGTTGCTTTTCTCCCTCTTTTCCCCTTTCTATACCGGATTGTCGCAATCAGATGTCGGAGTTCAGGAGCCAGACACCACCGTCGACGACGACTCCCACGGCACTGGAGGTGCCTACTACTACGTGCAGGCCGCTGACGACGACCAGGAGTAGTTAGGAGGTCCCAGGCAGGAGGCCTTGCCTTTTCGATCGTTGCTACCTTTGTGCTAGCCTTCTTAAGGCAAACTTGTTTAACTTATGTCTGTACTCAGATATTGTTGCTTCCGCTGACTCGTCTATGATCGAGCACTTGTATTCGAGCCCTCGAGGCCCCTGGCTTGTATTATAATGCTTGTATGACTTATTTATGTTTTAGAGTTGTGTTGTGATATCTTCCCGTGAGTCCCTGATCGTGATCGTACACATTTGCGTGCATGATTAGTGTACGGTCAAATCGGGGGCGTCACAAGTTGGTATCAGAGCCGACTGCCTGTAGGAACCCCCCTTCCACACTCCTTGGCCGAAGTCGAGTCTAGTCATTGCAAAACTTTTACTAACATGGCTGTGCGGCTTACGGGCCCACGTCGCCATTGGGTGGTACTAGGATCTTTTACTCCTCGACCTTTACTCTGGGACTCTGAACTCTCTTCTACTCGGGTTAAACGAATTTACTAACTCTAACACTAGGATACCGTGACCGCGTTCACCCCAAAGATGGATAAGCCATAGTTGTTTCTTAGAATAGTATTTTGACCAATTCACACACTGTCATTTGACTCCTTTGAAACGTCTTTGCTTTCAGATGGAACCCACGAGGCAGGTTGTTCGCCACACGATGGCCATTGGTGCCTCGGGATCACCTGCGGTGCTAGCTGAGATGATGACCTATCTGGGTTATCGCTGGCACCCTGAGTTCACCGTCTACGAGGAGTTCCAGGACTTTAACCAGGAGCAGTACCGTGCCATCGTCCACCTCTACTCTCGGGAGTACGACTCCACTACTGTGCTGCACACCGCACATGGTGTTGGTGTGACCATCGATATGGCTGTCCACGATGCAGCCTATGCTGCTCTGACACGTCTTCGTGGAGAGTATCATGAGTTGGACACCTCCCCTTTCAGGCACATTGCTATCGCCTCTGATGTTGGTACGGAGGGATACTATACTGCTGCCTACTCCACTGTCACCCGGGAGCCCTTCTACCATCAGCACCTGGTTCTGCATGCTGATGGGCTGGATCGAGCTAACCGAGCTCTTCGCCACGAGATGTACACCACCCGTCAGCACCTTTACCGTGCTCTGACGCTGCTGCACCCCTTTGTCCGGTCTGGACAGGTACCGCGTGCTGCGATCTACCCAGCCAGGACCGTGATGCCCCACGGTGTCGGTTGGCCAGAAGTGGGAGGCTACTCTCCCGCACTTGGTCCTTTTCTGCCACCTGAGCACCGGGCTCTACACCTGAGTATCCGCGGCCCCCAGTCTGCTGACGTGGAGGATTATCCATTACCTCACTACCAGCTGTCGGGCTACGATTACCTCCACAGTACCTCTTGGGACTGATGTAGGCTTGCTTGTAGTATTAGTTGCAGTCGCCGCGAGCCTGTGTGCCGCCTATGATGTTTTAGTTTATGTACTGAACTCTATGTACTGAACTATATACATAAACCCTTTTGTAAGTTATGCCGACTACTATGTAGTAGCTATCGTGCTCCTTCCAATTATGCATGTTTCATCATGAATGATTCTTGTCATTGCAAATTTTCTCAAATGCTGAACTACCCCTGTTATATATTAGCAGGATGGTTAGACCAGGTGGTCGTGGTCGTGGTGGCGATGCCCCACCACCACCTGAGTACATGGCTGGTATGATCCAACAGTTCGAACTGAACCGCCAATTCATGGAAAATATGATGGCTCAGTTTCCTCGCCCCAATATGAACCAGCAGCCAGCCCAAGTGACTCTTCAAGATTTCATACGCCTCAACCCAACCATCTACCGCAGCTCAACTCAGCCTCTGGATGCTGATGACTGGCTCCGTGACATCACCTATGAGATGGAGTCTGCTGATGTAGCCCCTGCCAGCTATGTCAATCTTGCTTCCTTCTTCTTGAAGGGACCCGCAGCTCAATGGTGGGACAGCCACAGGCGTACTCTGCCAGCTGGAACAATCATCACATGGCCAGACTTCCAAGCTGCTTTCCGTGCCCGCTTCATTCCTCAGGGAGTCATGGACCGGAAGAAGCGTGAGTTCCGCAACCTCACCCAAGGCAACAAAACTGTCGAAGCTTATCAGCGGGAGTTTCTGGACTTGTCCCGCTATGCTGAAGAAGATATTGCAACTGATGCACGCAGACAGGAGAAGTTCCGTGATGGCCTTCAAGCTGACATCAAGCTCGCACTTCTAGTGCATGACTTTGCTGATTTCACCACCTTGGTGAACAAGGCCATCAATGTTGAAACTGGTCTGCAGGAATACCAGAGCTCTCAGAGGCGCAACCGTGACACGGGCTCATCTTCGGGCTCGCCCTCACAGAAGCGTAAGATATGGATCCCGAACAGCATGTATCGTCCAAATGCACCTGCTCCCAGGAAATCTTATGCTGCACCGCGTCTGCCTCCTCCACCATCTAGGCAGTCAAGGCTACCAGCTCCCCCACCTGGGGCTCCTGTTCCCACTCCAGATAATGGTCTGTGCTTCAAGTGTGGTCAACCGGGTCACTTTGCCAGGAACTGCTATCAGAATCAGAATCAACTGGCCCTTCCAGCAGCTGGCCGTGGTAACAACCAGCCCCGCAACAACAATGCTAAGTCTCAAGGTCGTGCTCATGCCAACCACGTTGATCTCAGCGAAGCTCAAGACCAGCCTGCTACTGTGATGGGTACACTCCTCGTAAATTCAGTACCAGCATCCGTTTTATTTGATACAGGAGCATCCCATTCATTCATATCAGCAGAATTTGCATTCCTGCATGGCATTCATTACGAAGAGATAAACACTCCGCTAGTGGTACACACCCCTGCGGGCCAATGTCAAACCTCTATGGTTAGTCGCGATGTTACTGTTGAAATTGAAGGACTGGAATTTCTTGTCTCTCCCATCGTACTGAAGTCCTGTAGCATTGATCTCATTCTGGGAATGAATTGGTTAAAAGCGCATACTGCTTCAATCGTTTGCACCACTAAGACCGTCCATCTGCTACACCCTTCAGATGAGATAGTTACTTACCAAGCCCATCTGGTGCAAAATGCCGAGGCAAGGCTCTATGCATTGAATGCATTGAACGCTGCACCACTCGAGGGCATTGAAAACATTCCCGTCGTGCGTGAATTCCTCGACGTCTTCCCTGAAGAACTTCCAGGGATTCCCCCTGCTAGAGCTGTCGAATTCATCATCGACTTGAAACCAGGCACCACTCCTATAGCCAAGCGACCCTACAAAATGCCGCCGCATGAACTCCTTGAGCTTAAGGAGGAAATCGACAAGTCTCTTCGCAAAGGATTCATTCGCCCAAGTTGCTCTCCTTGGGGAGCACCTTCTCTCTTTGTCAAGAAGAAGGATGGGACAAACCGATTAGTTCAAGACTACCGTCCTATAAACCAAGCTACCATTCAGAATAAATACCCTCTTCCTCGGATCAATGATCTGTATGATCAACTGGCGGGTTCGTCAGTGTTCTCTAAGCTCGACTTGAGGTTGGGCTACCACCAGATCCGTGTTCGCGAAGAGGATATCCCAAAGACCGCCTTCGTGACTCGCTATGGTTCATATGAGTACACCGTCATGTCTTTCGGTTTAACCAATGCTCCAGCTACCTTCTCTCGTCTGATGAACTACATATTCATGGATTACCTCGACAAGTTCGTCGTGGTTTATCTGGATGATATCCTGATATTTTCCAAGAACGAAGAAGAACATGCTGAACATCTTCGTCTTGTGCTGGAAAAGCTACGAGAACATCAACTATATGCCAAGTTCTCTAAATGTGAATTTTGGCTACCCGAAGTAACCTATCTCGGGCATGTCATCTCTAAGGATGGTATTGCCGTCAACCCCGAGCGAGTTCAGGCTATTCTTGATTGGACTCCTCCCAAGAACGTTAAGCAAGTCAGAAGTTTTCTCGGTCTCGCCAGCTATTGCCGTCGATTTGTCGAGAACTTCTCTAAGATCGCCAGGCCTCTGACTACCCTGTTGCATAAGGGTGTCAAGTTCCAATGGACAGACAAATGTCAGGAAAGTTTCCAGGCACTCAAAGACAAGTTGACTTCTGCTCCAGTTCTAGCTCCACCTGATACTAAGAAGGACTTCGTCATTTACTGCGACGCTTCCCGTCAAGGGTTAGGCTGTGTCCTAATGCAAGACCGCAAAGTGATTGCTTATGCCTCTCGACAATTGCGCCCTCACGAAGAGAACTACCCAGTTCACGACCTCGAACTTGCTGCAGTCATTCATGCGCTGAAGCAGTGGCGACATTACCTTCTCGGTAATCGTTGCGAGATCTTCACTGACCACCAAAGTCTGAAGTATCTGTTTACTCAGCCAGATCTGAACCTCCGCCAGCAGAGATGGATGGAGCTCGTTGCAGACTTTGACTTGGGTATTTCCTATACTCCAGGCAAGGCTAATGTAATGGCTGATGCCTTGAGCCGCAAGTCTTACTGCAACCACCTCCAGGTTCATAAAGTTCAGCCCTCACTTGTTGAAGAATTCAGGAAGCTGAACCTCCATATTGTTCCTCCGGGTGCACTCGCTCCCCCTCCTAAACAATTTGGCAAGGTGAACCTCCACGTTGTTACCCAGGGTTCCCTCAATACCCTAGTTGCTAAACCAGATCTCGAGGACAGCATCAAAAGGCTACAGAAGTATGACTCTGAAGCCTACAAGATTAAGCGCTACCTCGCAGAAGGAAAGCCCTCATTCTTCACCATTTCTGAAGATGGCACCCTATACTTCAAGGGCCGCCTAGTGGTGCCATGTGCAGAGAAAAACCTGGATATGACACAGGAAGTTATGAAAGAAGCTCATGATACGCCTCTGTGTATCCATCCTGGTAGTACAAAGATGTATCAAGATATCCGTCAAAGATTCTGGTGGTCTAATATGAAGCAAGACATTGCTTGTTATGTTGCTGAGTGTGACGTTTGCCGTCGTATCAAAGCAGAACATCAAAGGCCTGCTGGAACTCTGCAACCTATCTCTATTCCTGAATGGAAATGGGACCATGTTGAGATGGACTTCGTCACTGGATTTCCCAAATCGCAGAAAGGTAATGATGCTATTCTTGTCGTCATTGACCGGCTTTCCAAAGTTGCACATTTTCTGGCGGTCAAAGAAATGATCACTGCTAGCCAGTTGGCAACGCTCTATATGTCCAGGATTGTTTCACTCCACGGTATTCCATTGGTTATCAGCTCAGACCGTGGCAGCTTATTCACTTCAAGATTCTGGGCAAGTTTCCAAGGAGCTATGGGCACTCATCTGTCATTTAGTACTGCGTTTCATCCTCAATCGCAAGGACAAGTTGAACGCGTCAATCAAGTTCTCGAAGACATGCTTCGAGCTTGCGTTATTTCCTTCGGCAAGAAATGGGAGGAATCTCTCCCGTATGCTGAGTTCTCTTATAATAATAGCTATCAAGCTAGTCTGAAGATGGCCCCCTTCGAAGTGTTATATGGACGAAAGTGCCGAACCCCCCTGAACTGGTCAGAAACTGGGGAACGTCCACTCTTCGGTCCGGATATTATCCAAGATGCCGAAGAACAAGTCCGCATTATTCGCGAGAATCTCAAGACTGCTCAGTCACGTCAGAAGAGTCAGTATGACCGTCATCATAAAGACATGGTCTATCAACCTGGCGAAAAGGCTTATCTTCGAGTCACACCTATGAAGGGTGCTCACCGCTTCGGGATCAAGGGCAAACTAGCTCCTCGCTATATTGGCCCATTCACTATTCTCGAAAGGCGTGGAAAAGTGGCATACCAACTGGAACTACCGCCGAACCTTTCTCAGGTTCACGATGTGTTCCATGTGTCACAGCTCCGCCGTTGCTTCAAGGATCCAATCCGAGCTGTGGATCACGAAGTGCTCGAATTGCAGCAAGACCTCTCCTATAAGGAGCATCCGGTCCGCATTCTCGACCAAGCTGAACGCCGCACACGTCAGAAGGCGATCAAGTTTCTCAAAGTCCAGTGGTCGCACCATTCTGAAGATGAGGCCACTTGGGAACGAGAGGATCGTCTGCGCGAAGAATACCCCGCACTGTTTCCTTCTACCTCCTAAATCTCGGGACGAGATTTCTTGTAGTGGAGGAGATTTGTAACACCCTGGGAATCATGCTACAGTAACTCCCTGTGATTAAGCTAATCATGTTGCTAAACAGGGCTTGATCACATTTGAATCACCTTCCTTTCTAACTCCTAGTTCAAACTTCAAATATAATTAAAGTGAAAAATAAAAGTTTTCAAAAACTCAAACAAAAATGTTCAGTGGGTGCCAAATATTACACTGGTAATTATGGTGGAGAGAACACATTTTTATAAAATGCCTAAAGGCTTTAAAATGAAATAAAACAGAAAAGGAAATAAACAAATAAGAGAAAACAGAAAACAAAACAGAAAAAGAAAACAAAGGGTAAAGGGCCCGCTTCCCCCCCCACTGGACCCGCGGCCCAAACCCCCCCCCGGCCCAAGCTGGGCCGCCACCCGCAGCCGCGCCCCGGCCCAGCCCACCTCCCCCCCCGCGTCCCCTTCCTGTTCCCCCGACTGGGTCGGAACAGGGCGCGTCGCCGCCGAACCCCCTCGCCGGCGGTGAACCCCGCGAGAGGATAAGGGCGCCAGCGGCCCCGCTCCCTCGGGCCTCTCTCCCACTCACCCCGCTCCCTCCCTCGGCCTCTGCGCCTCTCCCCCGGATCCGCGCCGCTCCCCTCTTCCCCACGCCCGACGCGCTCGCCGCCGTTCCCGTCGTTCACGCGGCCACCGTGCCCCACTCGCCACCTCGCCGTGCCGTACGACGTCGCCGCCCTCGACTACATCCCCTCCGCCTCTCCGCCGAAGCTCGGAGCCACTGCATCGGCCTCCCCGAGCTCGCCTTCATCTTCGGACGCCGGCGACCCCCTTCTTCCCCGGCGACGACCTGCTGCTCCTAAGCACCCACGGGCCTTTCTTGCGCCGCGCGGTGAGCTCCTCTACCTCCTACCCCTCTCCGCTAGCTCGCTCGCGCTCCGTAGCTGCTTCCCCGCGCGCGCCCGAACGCCACGCCGCGGAGCTCGCCGCCGGCGTGTCTCCGGTGACCAAATGGTCACGGGCGTTGGCCCGCTAGTCCGACCGCACCGTGCCGCACCCACCTAGCTAGCTAGTTCGGCCATTCGCGCGCT
This sequence comes from Aegilops tauschii subsp. strangulata, assembly GCF_002575655.3. Taxonomy (NCBI): domain Eukaryota; kingdom Viridiplantae; phylum Streptophyta; class Magnoliopsida; order Poales; family Poaceae; genus Aegilops; species Aegilops tauschii. The sequence continues at coordinate 504,593,199 of NC_053041.3, read as the reverse complement.
CTAGCGTAGCTTCCGTCGGGCACCCGTAGCTCCTCGCCGCCGGCGAGCCCGTAGCGGTCGACCCCGTCCGTTCCAGCCCCTCCGACCACCGCCGTTGGACGCGCGACGTCGAGCCGCGTCGAACGCGCCCAGCCCCGCCCCCGCAAACCCACAGTGGGTGAAACCCGCGCCCCTCCCGCGCGCGCCGCCGTGCGTTTTGGTCGCCGGCGATACTCCGGCGCCGGCCGCCGACGTGGCACACCTGGGGCCACCCCTGGGTCACTGCCAGTGGCCCCCACGGGCCCAGTTGACTGGGTTGACCCAGTCAACTGCTGACTGGGCAGGCCCAGTCACTGACATGCGGGCCCCGCCGCAAAAATTAAAAAGAAAAGAAAAAGAAAATGTTTTATAAATAAAAATAAATAGTTTAATTAATCTCTCACTGACAGGTGGGCCCAGTAGTTAATTAGCTAAAAACTAATTAGTTAATCCTCTGTTAACCCACTGTCTATGACAGGTGGGTCCCCCTTGTCAGTTTGACCAGTCAACCCGAACTGTTAACCGCTGACGTCACTCCTACGTCATGCTGACGTCATATCCCTTTTTCTGTTAATTAAAGAATTCCAGAAATTCAAATAAACTTTGAAAATTCATATCTTTTAAACCGTAACTCGGATGAAAATGTTTTCTATATGAAAGTTGCTCAGAACGACGAGACGAATCCGAATATGCAGTCCGTTCGTCCACCACACCTCCCTAACCTATCGAACTAGCAACTTTCCCCCTCCGGTCCGTCTGTCTGAAAACGCGAAACATCGGGGATACCTCCCGGATGTTCCCCCCCTTCACCGGTACCACCTACTGTCGCGTTAGGACACCCCTAGCACCGCTCACTGTCATGTCACGCATCGTCATGCTTATGTTTGCATTGTATTTACTGTTTCTTCCCCCTCTTCTCTCCGGTAGACTACGAGACCGACACTGCTGCTGCCCAGTTTGACTACGGAGTCGACGACCCCTCCTACTTGACAGAGCAATCAGGCAAGCCCCCCCCCTTGATCACTTGATATCGCCTACTCTCCTCTATACTGCTTGCATTAGAGTAGTGTAGCATGTTACTGCTTTTCGATATCCTATTCTGATGCATAGCCTATCCTTGCTACTACTGTTGATACCTTTACCTGCAATCCTACATGCTTAGTATAGGATGCTAGATTTCCATCAGTGGCCCTACATTCTTGTCCGTTTGCTGTGCTACACTATCGGGCCGTGATCACCTGGGCGGTGATCGCGGGTATATACTTATATATTATATACATGACACATGTGATGACTAAAGACGGGTCGGCTCGTAGGAGTACCCGCAAGTGGATCCTTGTGGCGGAGCGACAGGGCAGGTTGAGACCGCCTAGGTAAGAGGTGGGCCTGGCCCTGGTCGGCGTTCGCGGATACTTAACGCGCTTAACGAGATCTTGGTATTTGATCTGAGTCTGGCCATTTGGTCTATACGCACTAGCCATCTACGCGGGAGTAGTTATGGGTATCCCGGCGTCGTGGTATCAGCCGAAGCTCTTTTGACGTCAGCGACTGAGTGGCGCGCGCCGTGTTGGACCGCTTTGACGTAACCGCCGTGATCGTGTGGGTTGCTAGGTCTGCTCGCGGCCGCGTTCGCAACGTGCAGGTGTGCATAGGGCGATGGGCCCAGACCCCTGCGCGCTTAGGATTAGACCGGCGTGCTGACCGCTCTGTTGTGCTTAGGTGGGGCTGCGACGCGTTGATCTTACGAGGCCGGGCATGACCCAGAAAAGTGTGTCCGGCCAATTGGGATCGAGCGTGTTGGGTTATGTGGTGCACCCCTGCAGGGAAGTTTATCTATTCGAATAGCCGTGTCCCTCGGTAAAAGGACGACCCGGAGTTGTACCTTGAGCTTATGACAACTAGAACTGGATACTGAATAAAATACACCCTTCCAAGTGCCAGATACAACCCGGTGATCGCTCTCTAACAGGGTGACGAGGAGGGGATCGCCGGGTAGGATTATGCTATGCGATGCTACTTGGAGGACTTCAATCTACTCTCTTCTACATGCTGCAAGATGGAGATGTCCAGAAGCTTAGTCTTCGACAGGACTAGCTATCCCCCTCTTATTCCGGCATTCTGCAGTTCAGTCCACTGATATGCCTCTTTACACATATACCCATGCATATGTAGTGTAGCTCCTTGCTTGCGAGTACTTTGGATGAGTACTCACGGTTGCTTTTCTCCCTCTTTTCCCCTTTCTATACCGGATTGTCGCAATCAGATGTCGGAGTTCAGGAGCCAGACACCACCGTCGACGACGACTCCCACGGCACTGGAGGTGCCTACTACTACGTGCAGGCCGCTGACGACGACCAGGAGTAGTTAGGAGGTCCCAGGCAGGAGGCCTTGCCTTTTCGATCGTTGCTACCTTTGTGCTAGCCTTCTTAAGGCAAACTTGTTTAACTTATGTCTGTACTTAGATATTGTTGCTTCCGCTGACTCGTCTATGATCGAGCACTTGTATTCGAGCCCTCGAGGCCCCTGGCTTGTATTATAATGCTTGTATGACTTATTTATGTTTTAGAGTTGTGTTGTGATATCTTCCCGTGAGTCCCTGATCGTGATCGTACACATTTGCGTGCATGATTAGTGTACGGTCAAATCGGGGGCGTCACAGGGGCGGCGGCCACAGGGGAAACCCTAGATGGGTTTGGGCGCCCCCACCCCTAGGGAACTTGCCCCCCAAGCCGGGAGGGGTGGCTGCCCTAGGGGAGGCGCCCCCACCTCTCCAAGTTAGGTGAGAGGGGTTGGGAGGGGCGCACAGCCCCTTAGTGGGCTGGTGTGCCCCCTCCCCTTGGCCCATAAGGCCCCCCAACGCTTGCCGGGGCCTCCGAAACACCTTTCGGTCACGCTGGTCGTCACTCGGTACTCCCAGAACAATTCCGGACTCCAATACCCTTCGTCCAATATATCGATCTTCACCTCCGGACCATTCCAGAGTTCCTCGTCATGTCCAGGATCTCATCTGGGACTCCGAACAACCTTCGGTAACCACATACTATTTCCCATAACAACTATAGCGTCACCGAACCTTAAGTGTGTAGGCCCTACGGGTTCGGGAACCATGCAGACATGACCGAGACAACCTCCGGCCAATAACCAATAGCGGGATCTGGATACCCATATTGGCTCCCACATGTTCCACGATGATCTCATCGGATGAACCACGATGTCGGGGATTCAATCAATCCTTTATACAATTCCCTTTGTCCATCGGTACGTTACTTGCCCGAGATTCGATCGTCGGTATCCCCATACCTCGTTCAATCTCGTTACCAGCAAGTCTCTTTACTCGTTCCGTAACGCATGATCCCGTGGCTAACTCCTTAGTCACATTGAGCTCATTATGATGATGCATTACCGAGTGGGCCCAGAGATACCTCTCCGTCATACGGAGTGACAAATCCCAGTCTCGATTAGTGCCAACCCAACAGACACTTTCGGAGATACCTGTAGTGCACCTTTATAGTCACCCAGTTACGTTGTGACGTTTGATACACCCAAAGCATTCCTACAGTATCCGGGAGTTGCACAATCTCATGGTCTAAGGAAATGATACTTGACATTAGAAAAGCTCTAGCTAACGAACTACACGATCTTGTGCTATGCTTAGGATTGGGTCTTGTCCACCACATCATTCTCCCAATGATGTGATCCCGTTATCAATGACATCCAATGTCCATGGCCAGGAAACCACGACCATCTATTGATCAACGAGCTAGTCAACTAGAGGCTTACTAGGGACATGTTGTGGTCTATGTATTCACACATGTATTACGGTTTCCGGTTAATACAATTATAGCATGAACAATAGACAATTATCATGAACAAGGAAATATAATAATAACCATTTTATTATTGCCTCTAGGGCATATTTCCAACAGTCTCCCACTTGCACTAGAGTCAATAATATAGTTCACATCACTATGTGATTGTAATGAATCCAACACCCATGGGGTTTGTTCATATCTCGCTTGTGAGAGAGGTTATTAGTCAACGGGTCTGAACCTTTCAGATCCGTGTGTGCTTTACAAATCTCTATGTCATCTTGTAGATGCAGCTACCACGCGCTACTTGGAGCTATTCCAAATAACTGCTCTACTATACGAATCCGGTTTACTACTCAGAGTCATCCGGATTGGTGTCAAAGTTTGCATCAACGTAACCCTTTACGACGAACTCTTTTACCACCTCCATAATCGAGAAAATTCCTTAGTCCACTAGTTACTAAGGATAAGTTCGACCGCTGTCATGTGATCCATTCCTGGATCACTCTTGTACCCCTTGACTAACTCATGGCAACGCACACTTCAGGTGCGGTACACAGCATAGCATACTGTAGAGCCTACACCTAAAGCATAGGGGACGACCTTCGTCCTTTCTCTCTCTTCTGCCGTGGTCAGGTCTTGAGTCTTACTCAATACTCACACCTTGTAACACAGCCAATAACTCCTTCTTTGCTGATCTATTTTGAACTCCTACAAAATCTTGTCACGGTATGTATTCATTTGAAAGTACCATTAAGCGTTTTTGATCTATCCTTATAGATCTTGATGCTCAATGTTCAAGTAGCTTAATCCAGGTTTTCCATTGAAAAACACTTTTCAAATAACCCTGTATGCTTTCCAGAAATTCTACATTATTTCTGATCAACAATATGTTTACAACATATACTCATCAAAAATTCTATAGTGCTCCCACTCACTTCTTTGGAATTACAAGTTTCTCATAAACTTTGTATAAACCCAAAATCTTTGATCATCTCATCAAAGCGTACATTCCATCTCCGAGATGCTTACTCCAGTCCTTAGAAGGATTGCTGGAGCTTTGCATACTTGTTAGCATCTTTCAGGATTGACAAAACCTTCTGGTTGTATCACATACAACCTTTCCTCAAGAAAATCGTCGAGGAAACAATGTTTTGACATCCTATCTGCAAGATTTCATAAATAATGCAGTAACTGCTAATATAATTCCAACAGGCTCTTAGCATCGCTACGAGTGAGAAAGTCTCATCGCAGTCAACTCCTTGAACTTGTCGGAAAACATCTTAACGACAAGTCAAGCTTTCTTAATGGTGACACTTACCATCATTGTCCATCTTCCTTTTAAAATCCATCTGCACCCAACAGCCTTACGACCATCAAGTAGTTCTTCCAAAGTCTATACTTTGCTTTTATACATGGATCCTCTCTCGGATTTTATGGCCTCGAGCCATTCGTCGGAATCCGGGCCCACCATCGCTTCTCCATAGCTCATAGGTTCATTGTTGTCTAGCAACATGACTTCCAAGACAGGATTACGTACCACTCTGAAGTAGAACGTATCCTTGTCGACCTACGAGGTTTGGTAGTGACTTGATCCGAAGTTTCATGATCACTATCATAAGCTTCCACTTCAATTGGTGTAGGTGCCACATGAACAACTTCCTGTGCCCTGCTACACACTAGTTGAAGTGACGGTTCAATAACCTCATCAAGTCTCCACCATCCTCCCACTCAATTCTTTCGAGAGAAACTTTTCCTCGAGAAAGGACCCGTTTCTAGAAACAATCACTTTTGCTTCCAGATCTGAAATAGGAGGTATACCCAACTGTTTTGGGTATTCTATGAAGATGCATTTATCCGCTTTGGGTTCGAGCTTATCAGCCTGAAACTTTTTCACATAAGCATCGCATCCCCAAACTTTTAAGAAACGACAGCTTAGGTTTCTCTAAACCATAGTTCATACGGTGTCATCTCAACGGAATTGCGTGGTGCCCTATTTAAAGTGAATGCGGTTGTCTCTAATGCCTAGCCCATAAATGATAGCGGTAATTCGATAAGAGACATCATGGTATGCACCATATCCAATAGGGTGCAGCTATGATGTTCGGACACACCATCACACTATGGTGTTCCAGGCGGTATTAGTTGTGAAACAATTTCCACAATGTCTTAATTGTGTGCCAAACTCGTAACTCAGATATTCATCTCTATGATCATATCACAGACATTTTATCCTCTTGTCACGACGATCTTCAACTTCACTCTGAAATTACTTGAACCTTTCAATAATTCAGACTTGTGTTTCATCAAGTAAATATACTCAGCATCTACTCAAATCATCTGTGAAGTAAGAACATAATGATATCCACTGCGTGCCTCAACACTCATTGGACTGCACACATCAAAATGTATTACTTCCAACAAGTTGCTTTCTTGTTCCATCTTACTGAAAACGAGGCCTTTCAGTCATCTTGCCCATGTGTTATGATTTGCATGTCTCAAGTGATTCAAAATCAAGTGAGTCCAAATGATCCATCTGTATGGAGTTTCTTCATGCATATCTACCAATAGACATGGTTCGCATGTCTCAATCTTTTCAAAAACAAGTGAGTCCAAAGATCCATCAACATGGAGCTTCTTCATGCGTTTTATACCAATATGACTCAAATGGCAGTGCCACAAGTATGTGGTACTATCATTGCTATCTTATATCTTTTGGCATGAACATGTGTATCACTACGATCGAGATTCAATAAACAATCCATTTTAGGTGCAAGACCATTGAAGGTATTATTCAAATAGACAGAGTAACCATTATTCTCCTTAAATGAATAACCATATTGCGATAAACATAATCCAATCATGTCTATGCTCAACGCAAACACCAAATAACAATTATTTAGGTTTAACACCAATCTCGATGGTAGAGGGAGCATGCGATGCTTGATCACATCAACCTTGGAAACACTTCCAACACATATCGTCATCTCACCTTTAGCTAGTCTCCGTTTATTCCCTAGCCTTTTATTTCGAGTTACCAACACTTAGCAACCGAACCGGTATCTAATACCCTGGTGCTACTAGGAGTACTAGTAAAGTACACATTAATATAATGTATATCCAATATACTTCTGTCGACCTTGCGTGCCTTCTCATCTACCAAGTATCTAGGGTAGTTCTGCTTCAGTGACCGTTCCCCTCATTACAGAAGCACTTAGTCTCAGGTTTGGGTTCAACCTTGGGTTTCTTCACTAGAGCAGCAACTGATTTGCCGTTTCATGAAGTATCCCTTCTTTCCCTTGCCCTTCTTGAAACTAGTGGTTTTACTAACCATCAACAATTGATGCTCCTACTTGATTTCTACTTTCGCGGTGTCAAACATGGCGAGTTGCTCAAGGATCATCATGTCTATCCCTGATATGTTATAGTTCATCACGAAGCTCTAATAGCTTGGTGGCAGTGACTATGGAGAACCATCACTATTTCATCTGGAAGATTAACTCCCATTCGATTCAAGCGATTGTAGTACTCAGACAATCTGAGCACATGCTCAATGATTGAGCTTTTCTCCCTTAGTTTGCAGGCTTAGGAAACTTGTCAGAGGTCTCATACCTCTTGACATGGGCACTAGTCTGAAATCCCAATTTCAGTCTTTGGAACATCTCATATGTTCTGCGACGTTTCAAAACTGTCTTTGGTGCCACAATTCTAAACCGTTAGCATTACGCACTGAACTATCACGTAGTCATCAAAATGTGTATGTCAGACGTTTCGCAACATCTACAAACGACGCTCGAGGTTCAGCACACTGAGCGGTGCATTAAGGACATAAGCCTTCTGGGCAGCAATGAGGATAATCCTCAGTTGACGGACCCAGTCCGCATATTTTCTACTATCAACTTTCAACTAAATTTTCTCTAGGAACATATCTTAAACAGTAGAACTAAAGCGTAAGCTATGACATAATTTGCAAAGACCTTTTGACTATGTTCATGATAATTAAGTTCATCTGATTATTTAATGAACTCCCACTTAGATAGACATCCCTCTAGTCATCTAAGTGATACATGATCCGAGTCAACTAGGCCGTGTCCGATCATCACGTGAGACGGACTAGTTATCATCGGTGAACATCTTCATGTTGATCGTATCTACTATACGACTCATGTTCGACCTTTCGGTCTCTTGTGTTCCGAGGCCATGTCTGTACATGCTAGGCTCGTCAAGTCAACCTAAGTGTTTCGCATGTGTAAATCTGGCTTACACCCGTTGTATGCGAACGTTAGAATCTATCACACCCGATCATCACGTGGTGCTTCGAAACAACGAACCTTCGCAACGGTGCACAGTTAGGGGGAACACATCTCTTGAAATTTTAGTGAGGGATCATCTTATTTATGCTACGTCGTTCTAAGCAAATAAGATGTAAACATGGCAAACATCACATGCAAATCATAAAGTGACATGATATGGCCAATATCATCTTGCGCCTTTTGATCTCCATCTCGAGGCGCGGCATGATCACCTTCGTCACCGGCATGACACCATGATCTCCATCATCGTGTCTTCATGAAGTTGTCTCGCCAACTATTACTTCTACTACTATGGCAACGGTTAGCAATAAAGTAAAGTAATTACATGGCGTTTTTCATTGACACGCAGGTCATACAATAAATTAAGACAACTCCTATGGCTCCTGCCGGTTGTCATACTCATCGACATGCAAGTCGTGATTCCTATTACAAGAACATGATCAATCTCATACATCACATATATATAATTCATCACATCCTTTTGGCCATATCACATCACATAGCATACCCTGCAAAAACAAGTTAGACGTCCTCTAATTGTTGTTGCATGTTTTACGTGGCTGCTATGGGTTTCTAGCAAGAACGTTTCTTACCTACGCAAAAGCCACAACGGTGATATGCCAATTGCTATTTACCCTTCATAAGGACCCTCTTCATCGGATCCGATCCGACTAAAGTGGGAGAGACAGACACCCGCTAGCCACCTTATGCATAGGGTGCATGTCAGTCGGTGGAACCTGTCTCACGTAAGAGTACGTGTAAGGTCGGTCCAGGCCGCTTCATCTCACAATGCCGTCGAATCAAGATAAGACTAGTAACGGTAAGCAAATTGAACAAATCATCGCCCACAACTACTTTGTGTTCTACTCGTGCATAGAATCTACGCATAGACCTAGCTCATGATGCCACTGTTGGGGAACGTAGCAATAATTCAAAATTTTCCTACGTGTCACCAAGATCAATCTAGGAGATGCTAGCAATGAGAGAGAGGGAGTGCATCTTCATACCCTTGAAGATCGCTAAGCGGAAGCGTTACAAGAACGCGGTTGATGGAGTCGTACTCGCGGCGATTCAAATCACGGAAGATCCGATCCTAGCGCCGAACGGACGGCGCCTCCGCGTTCAACACACGTACAGCCCGGGGACGTCTCCTCCTTCTTGATCCAGTAAGGGGAGAGGAGAAGTTGAGGGAGGACTCCGGCAGCACGACAGTGTGGTGGTGGAGCTTGTGGTATTCCTGCAGGGCTTCGCCAAGCTCTACGGAGGAGAAGGAAGAGTTGGAGGAGGGAGGGGCTGCGCCAGGGAAGGGGTGCGGCTGCCCTCTCTCTCCCTCACTATATATAGGGGGAAGGGGGGTGGAGGAGGCGCCCTAGGGTTCCCTAGGGGAGGGGCGGCGGCCACAGGGGAAACCCTAGATGGGTTTGGGCGCCCCCACCCCTAGGAAACTTGCCCCCCAAGCCGGGAGGGGTGGCTGCCCTAGGGGAGGCGCCCCCACCTCTTCAAGTTACGTGAGAGGGGTTGGGAGGGGCACACAGCCCCTTAGTGGGCTGGTGTGCACCCTCCCCTTGGCCCCTAAGGCCCCCCAACGCTTGCCGGGGCCTCCGAAACACCTTTCAGTCACGCTGGTCGTCACTCGGTACTCCCAGAACAATTCCGGACTCCAATACCCTTCGTCCAATATATCGATCTTCACCTCCGGACCATTCCAGAGTTCCTCGTCATGTCCAGGATCTCATCCGGGACTCCGAACAACCTTCGGTAACCACATACTATTTCCCATAACAACTCTAGCGTCACTGAACCTTAAGTGTGTAGGCCCTACGGGTTCGGGAACCATGCAGACATGACCGAGACAACCTCCGGCCAATAACTAATAGCGGGATCTGGATACCCATATTGGCTCCCACATGTTCCACGATGATCTCATCGGATGAACCACGATGTCGGGGATTCAATCAATCCTTTATACAATTCCCTTTGTCCATCGGTACGTTACTTGCCCGAGATTCGATCGTCGGTATCCCCATACCTCGTTCAATCTCGTTACCAGCAAGTCTCTTTACTCGTTCCGTAACGCATGATCCCATGGCTAACTCCTTAGTCACATTGAGCTCATTGTGATGATGCATTACCGAGTGGGCCCAGAGATACCTCTCCGTCATACGGAGTGACAAATCCCAGTCTCGATTCGTGCCAACCCAACAGACACTTTCGGAGATACCTGTAGTGCACCTTTATAGTCACCCAGTTACGTTGTGACGTTTGATACACCCAAAGCATTCCTACAGTATCCGAGAGTTGCACAATCTCATGGTCTAAGGAAATGATACTTGACATTAGAAAAGCTCTAGCAAACGAACTACACGATCTTGTGCTATGCTTAGGATTGGTTCTTGTCCACCACATCATTCTCCCAATGATGTGATCCCGTTATCAATGACATCCAATGTCCATGGCCAGGAAACCACGACCATCTATTGATCAACGAGCTAGTCAACTAGAGGCTTACTAGGGACATGTTGTGGTCTATGTATTCACACATGTATTACGGTTTCCGGTTAATACAATTATAGCATGAACAATAGACAATTATCATGAACAAGGAAATATAATAATAACCATTTTATTATTGCCTCTAGGGCATATTTCCAACACCGCCCCCCACCCCAATTCAGATTGGGCTTGGGGGGGGGGGGGCGCCCCCACCTTGACCGCCTCCTCCTCTCTCCCACTAAGGCCCAATAAGGCCCATATACTCCCCGGGGGGTTCCGGTAACCCCCGGTACTCCGGTAAATGCCCGAACTCACTCGGAACCATTCCGATGTCCAAACATAGCATTCCAATATATCGATCTTTATGTCTCGACCATTTTGAGACTCCTCGTCATGTCCGTGATCACATCCGGGACTCCGAACAACCTTCGGTACATCAAAACATATAAACTCATAATATAACTGTCATCGTAACTTTAAGCGTGCGGACCCTTTGGGTTCGAGAACTATGTAGACATGACCGAGACACCTCTCTGGTCAATAACCAATAGCGGGACCTGGATGCTCATATCGGTTCCTACATATTCTACGAAGATCTTTATCGGTCAAACCGCATAACAACATACGTTGTTCCCTTTGTCATCGGTATGTTACTTGCCCGAGATTCGATCGTCGGTATCTCAATACCTAGTTCAATCTCATTACCGGCAAGTCTCTTTACTCGTTCCGTAGTGCATCATCCCGCAACTAACTCATTAGTCACATTGCTTGCAAGGCTTATAGTGATGTGCATTACCGAGAGGGCCCAGAGATACCTCTCCGACAATCGGAGTGACAAATCCCAATCTCGATCTATGCCAACTCAACAAACACCATCGGAGACACCTGTAGAGCATCTTTATAATCACCCAGTTACGTTGTGACGTTTGATAGCACATAGAGTGTTCCTTCGGTATTCGGGAGTTGCATAATCTCATAGTCATAGGAACATGTATAAGTCATGAAGAAAGCAATAGCAACAAACTAAAGGATCATCGTGCTAAGCTAACGGGTGGGTCAAGTCAATCACATCATTCTCTAATGATGTGATCCCGTTAATCAAATGACAACTCATGTCTATGGCTAGGAAACTTAACCATCTTTGATTCAACGAGCTAGTCAAGTAGAGGCATACTAGTGACACTCTGTTTGTCTATGTATTCACACATGTATTAAGTTTCCGGTTAATACAATTCTAGCATGAATAATAAACATTTATCATGATATAAGGAAATATAAATAACAACTTTATTATTGCCTCTAGGGCATATTTCGTTCATCAGTATCATCCGGTATGCCGACCGGACGGTGAAACAACCAGTAGCTTCTTCATGCCAAGCCCAAAAGTCCGGCAGCCTCCGTGTACACACTGGTATTTTTAGAATCTCGTTTGCATCAACCGGGATAAAAACTGAGCGAACCAGCCCCTCATTCCATTGTGCTGAAGTAGTATCAATAAGATCAGATACTTGCCATGGTGGGTCCGGCACTAAGGATGTAATTGGCCTTTTGAAACTGTCACGAGGGATCAGCGCTTGGTGTCGAAGGGCGGCACTGCGCACACGCCACTACACCATGGGCTGGCAGCTCCTCCTTCGCTACATGGGCTGGCAGCCCATCGGTAAGGAGGGCTGGCAATCCATCAGTAAGGAGGGCTGACACGCCAGCTTCACCAAAGCTTGTGCTACCTGGCTTGTGTGCAATGCGGCTTCCTCTAAAAAAACCAAAGCTTGTGCTACCCCCAAAAAAAACAAAGCTTGTGCTATCCCTAAAAAAAAACTTATGCTTCCACTAGAAGCACAACTATCCCTCAAAAGGAAGGGAAACGTTACCTTCCAACCAGCGGATGAGTCGCTTGTATCCACCGCTTCCGTGGCCATTTGATTTAATTTTAATCATACGACACGTAGCGCTACGCGAGACAGTTCAACAAATTTTGCAACATTGGACATATTGCACACACAATTTTGTAACACGGGCGATGTTACAAACATATGAAGCACCAACAAGTAGCCAACACATACATAACTTGATCATTTTTTCATATATTTTTTCTGCAACATCATCCTTGTTGCAAAAATCCTTCCGCAACATCATCTATGTTGCAGAAAGGTGAAAGACGAAAAAAAATATGTAGCACAACCTCCGTTGCAAATATTTTTTCTGCAGCATTACCTTTGTTGCACAAATAACTCTTAAAAAAATAATGTGTCACGCTAAAAAACACTAACCACTAAGAGCCATTCGTTTCTTTTCTTTTTCTTTGTTCGTCTTTGCGACATGCTTTATGTTGCAAAAATAATCTACAATATGACCTCTGTTTTAAAACAATCTATAGACATTTTCGCAATATGATCTTTGTTGTAAAAAAATCTGCAATACAACATTTCTGGAAAAAGAACTCTACAAATGTTTCCGCAACAAGATCTCTGTTGCAAAAAATATTTTGTAACATAAACTCTGTTGAGAAAAAAAATCTACAGACGTTTCCGCAACATGATCTTTGTTGCAAAAGCTAAGATGCTCGTCAGCCGTTTGATGACGCCGGATCTAGGGGCTAGCGACCCGGCCGATCTTCTAAGAAGATCAGCTGGCGGATGCGTAGCACGGCCCCAAAAGAAGAAGAAAACGAGAAGCACAACTATATTTCTCTTTTTTTTGCAAGGGAAGAGGGTTGTATATTAATTAACCTGGATCGTTGCTATCAAGTTCACACAAGTTTACAACCCTCTCAATGTCTCACCGTAACCAAACGGCCATCTTAACCTCATGTCTACCCATCTGGGCCAAGTGGTGGCTACATGAATACATCTTCTCTAATAGCTTTAACCACTACCTCTCGACCTCCACTCATCATGGCAGCGATCTCCTGAATGATACGGCAACTTGCAATCTGTTCCCCATTGGTTTGGAAATCATTGCGTCTTCTTCGATTGTCCGTCTCAAGAATAAACGATAGGGTGCTCCACTCCAAGGCTAACGCAATTCCCTCTCTACAAGCTTTGAGTTCTACAGCAAGAGCATTATCGCATGTGAATAAATGCCGGCAAGACGTGAAGATGATGCCTCCCAAGCTGTCCCTGAGTACCATACCGGCGCCACCATTTCCTGCTTGTGCTAGAAACACGTCGTTGACATTTAGCTTGAGCCATCCCTGTGGCGGCATGCTCCATCTTGCAATCGATGGTCGGTTTGGCGCTGCTCCTGGCGCCCCCTCACATCTGGTAGCAGGGACACTGATGTTGCTGCATGCATCAGCTCATCTAGGACTGCCGGTGCTATCGCCCTGCGGGCAGCCAGTGCTGCTGCTAGGTGCTTGGCTGATGCTCATCCTAGGCATGGTGCGACACGTACCCAACATGCAGCCAGTGCCGCTTCCGGGCGTCCCGCTGGTGCTGGCCTTTGGTGCTGTTAGAGTAGTCATTATGGTATACGACTTCTAGTCTAAGTCAGTTTTGTACCCTTACCCCAAGTCGGTTTGTACCCTCTTATATACTCTTATATGCCGCATCAAATCATCAATAAGCAACAGTTTTATTCAGCTTTCATGGTATCAGATACCGGTCCCAGGGATTAGGGTATGGCTCCGCCAACGCCACCGCCGCCGCCGCCGCCCGGCTACTTCGAGTGCCGGGCCGCACTCATCGCCAAGGCTGCCAACGCCGCGGCCGCTTCTCTCTCGGCCCTCACCATAGCTCCACAAAACTACCCTGCACCCATCCTCGCCGCACCAATATCTCTTGCTGACACAATCTCCGACGTCAGCCCCTACATCCCCATAGTTCTTGATCTCGCCGCCCACAACTACTACCATTGGAGACATCTCTTCGATCTCCACCTCGGCCGCTGCAACCTGCGCTCGCATGTCGCCGCCAACTGTCTTCCCCGCCCCGACGATCCGCAATGGTTGAAAGACGATCTCGCGATCGTCCAGTGGTTCTACACCCGCATCACCACCGAGATCTTCAACATGCTCGCGCCACCGCTGCCAACATCTGGCACTCCCTCCGTCAGCTCTTCCAAAGCAACACCGACGCTCGGAAAAACGCTCTCCACACCGAGCTTCGCAATATGGTGCAAGGAGACGCCCCGGTGAACCTGTTCTGCCAGTGCGTTAAGACCATTGGCGATGAGCTCCGCGAACTCGGCGATACAGTTAGCGACTCACAGCTAATCAATATCGTCGTCGTCGGCCTCAGCGAAGACTTTGACAAGCAAGCCTCGTTCATACCGATGATACGGCCCCCTCCTACCTTCGCTGAAGTACGTTCCTTGCTACAACTCGCGGCGGAAACACAAGCTCGCAAGGACTCTCGCCCCAAGGTCTTTCATGCTGCGGCTCGTCCTCCTCTGTCGTCTACACCATCACCGCCTTCCAGGCCGGCTCCTGCCGCCGGGCCGTCGGCATCGTCATCTGTTGAACCGCCCCCAGGCTGGCGTCCTAGTCCGAACTACCGCGACAAAAACCCTATCTACAGGCCGCCGCCGACTCGTTCGGTTCCGCCTACGACATCACCAGCACCGAGTCCTGCACCACCCACCAGTGCTCCATCTGCGGTTGCATGGCGGCCTCCTCATGATCCTTGGACGGGGCTTGTTCAAGCATGGCCCATGCCCTGGTCCGCTCCGTCCACCCTCGGTGCTCCGCCGGCATACTCAGGTGCCTGGCAACCCGGCCTTCGGCCGCCTACTGGTGCTCCCGGGGTTCTCAACCCCCGACAGCCGGCCAATGCCTATCACGCCGCCCCGACGTATGCTCCTTATGGTCATTACAGCACCGACGGCGGCGCCTAATACACACCTCAGCCGGCCCTTCTCCCGACGCCACCCCCACCACAGCCGGCCAATGCCTACTACACTCCCCAGCCGGCCCTACTGCCTTCACCATCGTATCCGCCGGCACTGCTTCCGATGCCACCCTCACCTGCGACGCCGAGCTGGGATCAAGCTGCCTTTCTCCAGGCCATGAATAACTTTGCTGCACAAGGAAACTCAGGTACGAATTGGATCTTTGATTCAGGGGCCTCTAGTCATATGTCTGCATCTAGTAATTGGTTATCTTCTTGCACTAAATCTTCTTTCCCTTCCATTATCCTTGGAGATGGATCATCTATTCCTATATATTGTGTTGGTCAAGCTCAACTTCCCTCTTCCACCAAACCTCTTTTACTTCGCGATGTTCTAGTTGCACCCGCCCTCATTAAAAATCTTATCTCTGTTCGCCAATTTACTTGCGACAATCTAGTTTCGGCTGAATTTGACCCTTTTGGTCTATCTGTGAAGGATTACCTGACCAAGGCCGGGATCGCTCGCTTCAATAGCTCCGGTGATCTTTATTCTCTTAATGGAGTTCCTGCCGCCACCCCTCCAACATCCATGCTGGCCTCCGTCGATCTCTGGCATCGTCGCTTGGGCCATCCCAACCCCGCCGTCTTAGCTTCTATGCTTAGTGAATTTACCATACCATGTAATAGGGACTCTCATAATTCTGTGTTTTGCGAGTCTTGTCAATTAGGCAAACATGTGCGTCTTCCCTTTAGTTCCTCTAGTTCTTGTAGCACTTATCCCTTTGAATTAATACATTGTGATTTATGGACCTCTCCCATTGCAAGTGTTTCGGGTTTTAAATACTACCTTGTTATCCTAGATGATTTCACCCACTTTGTCTGGACTTCTCCTCTACGCAACAAATCCGAGGTCCATTCTCTTTTCCTTAATTTTCAACGCTATGTGTCTGTTCACTTCTTCCTCCCAATTCGCTTTATCCAATGTGACAATGGTCGCGAGTTTGATAACATTAAAAATCGTACTTTCTTCTTACAACATGGCATCCTGCTTAGGTTCTCATGTCCCTACACCTCCCCTCAAAATGGTAAAGCAGAACGCTCTCTTCGCACCCTCAATGATATAGTTCGCACTCTCCTCATTCAATCATCTATGCCTCCCAAGTTTTGGGCTGAAGCCCTACACATGGCCACCTTCCTTCTAAATATTCGACCTTCTAAAACTAAACCCAACACTACTCCCTATTATCCCCTCTTTCTTTCCCACCCCGACTACTCCGCGGTTCGTGTTTTCGGCTGTCTCTGTTTTCCCAATGCCTACGCCACTTCTGCAAATAAATTGTCACCACGCTCTATCCCATGTGCTTTTCTCGGCTTCTCTGACGAGCACAAAGGCTATCGCTGTCTCGACCTTCACAACGGACACGTTCATGTCTCTCGTCATGTCACGTTTGTTGAGCACATTTTTCCTTTCTCACAACGCACTACTACACCATCCAACATCCCTAGCTCCGCAAACACCCCCTCTCCCCGTCCTTTCCAACTATATACTCCCTACCTGCCGAACACAACTTATCACCACCACCATTAACACCCACCATAGCCAATCCTAACCATACACTCACCCCACCCGAGACGTCCCCAACACCCCCGACCCCTGCTCCCTCCCCAACACCCCCGGCCCCTCCTCCCACTCCACCACCCAGCCCTACTCCCACTCCACCACCCAGCCCTACTCCTTCGTCCGACTCTTCCGCTGCGCCGGACTCACCAGTACCCACCTTACCCCCTCGTGCTATTCCTACAGCAGCCCCGATTAATGATCATCGCATGCGTACTAGGGCCAAATCAGGATTTCATCAACCCCAAGACCGCCTAAACCTTCATACCTCCGTATCTCTCACTTCTCTTCCAAAGAATTACAAAACTGCTCTACTTGATCCCAATTGGGCCGCTGCCATGCAAGAAGAATATAATGCTTTACTTCAAAACAACACCTGGCAACTTGTTCCTCGTCCTCCCAATACAAATATTGTTTCTGGCAAATGGGTTTTTCGCCAAAAGTTCCACTCCGATGGGAGCCTCTCACGATATAAAGCCAGGTGGGTTTGTCGTGGCTTTTCTCAGCAACAAGGAATTGATTACGAAGAAACCTTCTCTCCTGTTGTTAAACCTAGCACCATTCGCACCGTTCTTAGTGTTGCTGTCTCCTCTTCATGGCCCATTCACCAACTTGATGTGAAAAATGCTTTCCACCATGGTTCCCTTCAAGAAACTGTCTACTGCCAGCAACCTCTGGGTTTTGAAAATCCATCCTTTCCAACTCATGTATGTCTTCTTCAGAAATCTCTCTACGGTCTTAAACAGGCCCCACGAGCTTGGTTTCAACGCTTCTCCTCCTTCATTCAAACAATAGGCTTCACTCCATCTCTCTCCGACACCTCTCTTTTTGTGTATCATCAAACTTCTGACACTGCCTATTTACTTCTCTATGTAGATGATATCATTCTTACCGCCTCCTCTCAAAAGTTCTTAGATCATATTGTCTCTCTTCTTAGATCTGAATTTTCTATGACTGACCTAGGACTCCTTCATCATTTCTTAGGCATTGCTGTTGTTCGAGATTCCTCCAGCCTTTTTCTTTCCCAACGCCAGTATATTCTTGATCTTCTTAATCGTGCTGGTATGCTTGACTATCAATCATCTCGCACTCCTGTCGATACTAGTTTTAAACTTTCGACTACCGGTGAACCCTTTTCCGATCCTACTCTCTATCGTAGCCTAACAGGTGCTCTCCAATATCTCACCATTACTCGTCCTGAAATCTCTTTTGCTGTTCAACAAGCATGTCTCTATATGCATGATCCCCGGGTTCCTCACTATAATCATGTTAAACGCATTCTTCGGTATTTAAAAGGAACTCTCAATCATGGTCTCCACCTCAATAATTCTTCTCCAAACTCGCTTACCGCATACTCTGATGCAGACTGGGCTGGTTGTCCTGACACTCGAAGGTCCACTTCCGGTTTTTGTGTTTTTCTTGGTAACAATTTGATTTCTTGGTCTTCGAAAAGACAGGTTACAGTCTCACGTTCGTCGGCCGAGGCTGAGTATCGCGCTGTGGCACATGCCGTTGCAGATACAATCTGGATTCGGCAGTTACTCTCCGAGCTACATAGGCCTATTGAGCAGGCCACTATTGTCTACTGTGACAACATATCAGCAGTCTACATGACCAGCAATCCAGTTCAACACCGACGCACAAAGCATATTGTGATTGATATTCATTTTGTTCGTGAAAAGGTTGCTCTTGGTCAGGTTCGGGTGCTTCATGTTCCCTCTACGGCTCAGTTTGCTGACATTATCACCAAGGCACTGCCTAGTAAGCCGTTTCAAGATATCTGTTTCAGTCTCAACGTCGTCGAGCCTGCCGTTGATACTGCGGGGGGATGTTAGAGTAGTCATTATGGTATACGACTTCTAGTCCAAGTCAGTTTTGTACCCCTACCCCAAGTCGGTTTGTACCCTCTTATATACTCTTGTATGCCGCACCAAATCATCAATAAGCAACAATTTTATTCAGCTTTCATGAAGGAGTGGTGTCGTCAAAGATGCATGCGTTGCGGTGTTTCCATATTATCCAAGCGGCCAAGGCAACAAGCATCCCAAGACCTTTGTGATGGCTAGTTGGGGAGTCTAGTTTGGTTCATCCTTCAAGCTTGTGGACGAATAACCCACCCTCGTATGTGATAGTCCTGATTCTGGACCATTTCTTCATGTTTAGTAATATAATGTCTGCCCAGTAGGCACTCGGAAAAATATCCTATTAGTAAGCCACCACCCAAATCGGTAAAATATATTTCGAAAAATCACCTCCTATAGAACACCATGCATGGAAACCTACTCGTCCTTCTGACAAAGATAGGATCATGTATAGATCGTTTCTAAAGAAAAGGATCATGCATGGATCTAACTGATGCCCTTGATTTTCGCAAAAGAGAAGAAAAAAAATTAAGGGCATATTCAACGCTGACTCCCAAATCGAACACCATATTCGTCTGCGGACTGGTCCGGACCGATGTCCGCATACTGATACGGGAACCGATCATCCAACAATATACCTCAAATGTCTATTTTACCCGTTTAAAAAGTTAGCAGCAAAAACACTCTTCGCCAAATCCTTTCGTCAAATTAGTAGCCTTCTGCGTGATTACATGTGAAAAGCTTTCGTTAGAAGCTTCCGCCATCTTGCTACGTGTTGTGCCCTATTTGATTAGGAGCTTCCATCATCCAACGAAGCAAAGCAAGAGTTTCCGCCATTTATTCCTATGTGATTAGTAGTGATTAGGAGCTTCCGCCATCATGCCAAACTAGTAGCAATGCTACACATACGTAATGTTACCTTCAGATTTTACGTAAAAGCTGATGTGGGGTTTGTTAATTGGGCCAGGATTTGCAGCTGGGGCCCACCCCGGTTAAAATGTGGGGGGGGGGGGAGAATTTTATGTAAGGTTACGTAATCCTACGTAGAATGTTTCGTAGGTGTATAATTATCGCCAAACTAGCTTCCGCCAAATCCATTATATGCTTGAGTCAAAGCCTAAAGTAGCACTACTTTTTTTTGAGGGGTAAAAACCTGCTTTATTCATCAAACTCCACATGAAGTGGGATACAAGCTTGGTCGTGGGGAACACTATACCAGACATGGTGACCTGGACCTCTAGAGAGTGCAAACTTTGCTAAGCGATGTGCTTCAAAGTTAACAGCACGGCTTTCAAAAGAAAATTTACAAGAAAAGGTAGAGGCTTTGATATTGATCTCGTTAATGACTGCACCATAAACACCACGTGCCCTTCTGTTGATGTCTAGCACGACCTGTCGGCAGTCCGAGGCCACGGTGAACTGGTGAATGCCCGAATCCTCAGCCAGGGACAAGGCTTGCCGACATGCTATCACTTCCAATGTGAGGGGATCATAAACTCCCTCAACTACAAGAGCCGAGCTTCCCATGTAATTGCCCTCTTCATCTCTACAAACAGCCACCGCAGAACCACCCCTTCTTACACGCACACCCGCATCGACATGGATCTTGTAATGACCAGGAGGTGGCTTCTTCGGTCTTGCATGGCCTGGCAGTGGCGCCGGGCCGTTCCTGTTCTGATTCTGCTCTGTGTTGCTTATGATCGCCAGGTCTTGTAAGTACCTCTCGATGAAGCAGTGGGTCGCTTGAGGGCTCTGGAATATTGCTTCATGGATAGCTTTCCTCCGGGCGTGCCATATGGACCAAAGTGTGACTGCCATGATGATAAATTGATCATGTGTCAACAATCCCGTCACCGTAAACAGCCAGTTTTTTGCTTTTGGTTCAGTATTCGACGTGATTTTATGTGTGATCTCCTCGTCCGCTAGCGCCCAAACACTTCTTGAAGATGTACATTCCAAGAGAGAGTGCCGCCACGAATCCTGAACTCTGCATAATCCGCAAGTGCTTGAGTCAGCCATATGACGATGTGCTCGTACGTCGTTCGTTAGTAGCGAATGTTTTGATAGTCTCCAGAGGAACATACGGATCTTACCAGGGACTGCTGTTTTCCAGAGATACTTCCACGCCCCCTTTTCTGGCCTTGCGTTTGATGGACCAGCTTCTCCATCTAACCACGCCTCTCTTCTCTGTCTAGTCGCCACAAGCATTTTATAAGCTGATTTTACCATGAAGGATCCATGCTTTTCATAATGCCAAGACCAGAAGTCCGGTAAATTGCGTGTGCAGAGTGGAATGCCAAGTATGATCTCTGCATCCATATGCAAAAAGTCACCTGAACTAGTGCTCTGTCCCATGACGCCGTGGCGCTAACGATCAACTCAGACACCATAATAGGTGGATTCTGAACACGACAGCCGAGAGGCTGAAGGAACTCCTCCCGAGGCAGCAAATTCTGTTCCCAGATGTGCGTGGATGCACCGTTGCCAAGACCTTGCTTTAAGGTATCCCTTCCCTCGACCATAGCTCGCCAAACTTGGCTCGGATGCCTTCCTAGCTCCGCTTCAAGGATGTCAGATGCTGGGTAGTATATACTCTTGAGAACTCGGGCACATAATGTACCAGGATATTGAAGCAGCCGCCATGCTTGCCTGGCTAGCATGGCAAGGTTGAAAAGTTCAAAATCCTTGAAGCCTAGACCCCCATGCCCTTGGGTTGAGTCATGGTCCTCCAAGATACCCAATGAGGCTTTCGTTTGCCCTCTTTACTCCCCCACCAGAACTTTCTGATTAACATGTTTAGATGTTCACATAGTCCCCTCGGAAGCTTGAAACATGACATTGAAAACACCGGTACCGCTTGTGCCATAGATTTGACAAGAACCTCCTTTCCTGCCGTGGACATTGTACGCTCTATCCATCCTTGCACCTTGCTCCAGAGCCGATCTTTTAGATACTTAAAAGCACCATTCTTAGAGCTGCCAATATCAGACGGCATTCCCAAATACTTCTCGTTAAGGGTTTCATTGGGTACATTTAGGGTATCTTTTATCTCCTGTCTGACCGAGTGTGGCACTCCTTTGCTGAAATAGATAGATGACTTGGCATAGTTAATGCGTTGTCCGGTTGCCTGATAGTAGGTATTCAGAACATGGTACACCTCATTAGCCTCCGCACTATTTGCCTTGAAGAACAGCAGGCTGTCATCTGCGAATAGGAGATGGTTCATCGGGGGCGCCGTAGGTGCCACCTTTAGACCATTCAGATTGGATGACTCACTTTTTGATTTTAGGAGGCACGAAAGGCCCTCTGCTGCTATCAAGAACAAGTACGGAGATATTGGATCCCCTTGTCTGATTCCTCTAGAAGGTTCAAATTGTTGTAGCTTCTTGCCATTGAACAACACTGAGAATTTGGCCGTGGTTACAAGGCTCATCACTATGTCAACCCACCGGTCATTGAAGCCCAACTTCAACATAATTGCCCTAAGATAAGACCACTCCACCCTATCATACGCTTTCATCATGTCAAGCTTGAGTGCACAAGATTGGTTCTTCTTAGCCTTGTTACGCTTCATAAAATGCAAACACTCATAAGCTGTGATGATATTGTCTGTAATCATTCTCCCTAGCACAAAAGCAGACTGTTCCTCTGATATGATGTCAGGTAGGACTATTTTCAACCTGTTAGATATCACCTTCGAAGCAATTTTGTATAGTACATTGCAAAAGCTAATTGGACGGAATTGAGACAAATGTGTAGGATTTTTCACCTTGGGTATGAGAACTAAAACAATCTCATTGATGCATTCTGCTGACTCGGTGCCTTCCACAATTCTCAGGACCGCCTTGGTCACATCATCGCCACATGTTTCCCAGTGGTGCTGAAAAAAATGAGCCGGGAAGCCATCAGGCCCAGGTGCCTTTGTCGGGAACATCTGAAACAGGGCAGTCTTCACTTCTTTCTGGGTATACGGGCGTTTAATATGTCATTCATGCTTTGCGTGACTTTGGTCGGAACTGTGTCCTGGACCTGCGCCATATCTTGGACTCCCTCTGTTGTGTACAGCTTCTGATAAAAAGATGTGGTCAAGCTCTCCATCTCAGATACATTTTCTGTTGCCTGACCATCCTCTTTTAGAAGTGATTTTATCTGATTTTTCCTCCTCCGCCTGTTGGCCCGTAGGTGGAAAAAATATGCGTTCTTATCCCCGTGCATTAGCCATTCCATACGCACACGCTGCCTCCAAAGGATCTCCTCTCTGTGAAATAATTTAGTTAATCTCTCAACTATTTTTAATTCCACATGATTTGGACCCGATCTGCTTGGGATCTCCTGTAACTCCTGTAGCTGTCTCTGGAGTTGTTGGATCTCGCGCCGCACATTGCCAAAATGTGTTCGGTCCCATCCGGACAGGTCAGATGAAAGCGACCGGAGCTTGTCGCTTATGGAGCTCACCGAATCTCCCGCTCCACTCACCCATGCTGATTGTAACAGAGGCACCAGACCGGGGTCCCTTTCCCATGCCAATTCATATTTAAAAGGAACGCGGGGCCCGCTTGCATGCAACCTCATGCACGTACTGCACGTACAGTGGAATATGATCACTTGTTGCCGATATAATTACACGATAGTACCACATTTGGGGCGGTGGTGGCGAATTGGTACCACTTGGAAATTTTTACGTGTCAGTATCACGTTTGGGTCGAACCGTTGCAAATCGAGCTAATCTTCGTATTTCTACGTATTGACGATGGAACTGACCGCCCAGGCCCGCACGTCAGCTGCCACGCTAGCGAATCAGCACCCGCCCGCTCGCTCGATACGTGCGGCCCGGCTCGAACCGGACCGGCCCGTGCTCTGTCTCTCCCTCCTCGCTCGTGCCTTCCTCCTCGCTCTTCTCTCGCCGACCTCGTTGCCGCCCGCAGCGTTGCCGGACCGGACCGCCGCCGCCCGCCATGGTTTTCGAAGACGAAAGCAGTGAGGAGACGTCCAGCCTGCCGTACATGCGCTCGACCTCATCCACGGACGGGCTTAACCAGGTGATTTCCCTTGAGCTAGGGTTAGGGTTAGGGTTTCAGATTTGGGGCTTTTTGATTTGGTTGATTTTGCTGGGTTTTGATTTGGGCATTTTGTTTGTATGAGGTTCGGCAGGTCCCTTTCAGCGTTGAAGATCCAGATTACCAGGGGCTTGAGCTGGAAACTATGTCGCCATGTGAGAAGCACGGGAAGGCATCTGAGAGGCTTGTCGCATTTGAAGGAACAGACACAGGGAGAAGGTTCTTAGCATGTGCAGAGCCGGTATGAATTGTAGGGTGATAGTTGGATATTATATTTTGGTTGATAGTGTCATTTTATTGTTGGTTTGACAGTGGCATATTGAACATGACTACAAGGCCTGATTATTAGGGCATATTCACTTTTGCAACAGTAGTAGCAGTAGTTTCATGACAGTGGTACTGTTATTTAGCAGTGGCATTGTTCTTGGTATCATGTGAAATATTCAGTTTGGGACTTCTACAGGTTTTATGTTGCTGTTGTGGCATTTTTATGTAGTTAATGACAGTGCACTGTTAATTATGTTGCTGTTACACTTTTACTCCTGTTTGGAACTAAATATTGAGTGCACTGTTACTTTTATGTTGGGATGCACCTGCTGTTATGTATCTAAATGCTACAAATATTCAGTTGAATGGAGCATATGTACTGCATATGCTTTGGTAGTTCAGCAAGTTTGCAGTTTGAGATTGCTCTTGTTTTGTAGCTGATTAGCAAAATCTAGTTCAAATCTGTAGCTGAGTGGTGTTGTAATTTGTCATGCTGTTATTTAGTGGGTAGGTACATCTCAATTACCAGTGTAGCTTAGTGATGCTATTATTACCAATTTAGAAAGGAAAAACAGTGGTAGGAACTAATGTAGCTTAGTGCACTAGTTATTTACCTGTGGTATGAACTAACTTGTTTATTATTTATCTTTTTGCTCTTTTTGCAGGAAGGCAGAATTGTGGGTTTGTTGAATGGGTTGATCACCAGTGGCCCCCAACAATGCAAAATGCATTGTTGAAGCTGTGAGAAATGGTTGAAGATAGCAGGAGTGCTAGGGTGAATGATAATCTTGAAAGTTCTTTCACTATCCACCATCTGACAGAAGAGAAGAACAAGTTGGAGGCCAACTATGACAAGCTAGTCCAAGATGTGCATGAGCTTATGAGCTTCCAGGAGGAGAGGGTGGTGGATTTCAGACATCTGCAGTCTGCCATTACATATCATCATGAATGCAGAAGTGAACTGGTGGCTGATATGAAGGCACAGATGGCAAAGAGAGATGCAGAGTCTGAGAAGCTTAAGCAGAATTATGAAGTGCTACTGAACCTGACAAGAGCTCAAGCTACAGTCATCCGGAACCTGAAGTTGAAGCATATTACAGACAAGCAATTGCTTAGTGAAGCTAAGATGAACTTGGAGTTGAAGAATGCAAAGCTCACAAAGTCTGAGGAGAAGCTCACCCAAGATAAGCTAGAGTTGAAGTTTCAGGTTTCAGATTTGCTTAAGGGAAAGGAAAAGCATGGTGAAGAGATGGTGCAGCTAGAGCTTCAGTTTGCTGAGCTGATGAAGGCAGAGGAGAAGCTGAAGGAGAAGATCAAGGGGATCCAGGCCATCTTAGAGAAGTGAAGAAAATGAATATGAGACTAGTGGGCAATGCTGACCTTTTGGGCATGATGGTTGTGTAGTGTATGGCTCTACTAAGTGTGAACTTCTCTAAGATGAACTATGGCTGTGTATGTATGTAGTAAATATGCTTTTCATCCTTTTGTGAGAAAAGGATGAACTATGCATCTAAACTCCACTATGTATTGTGAACAATGGTTGTGTACCCTATAATATGTTGAACTCCAGTAACTATTGTGTGTTATGTTTGCTAGACTTGAAATGATATTATATCATGCATTGGAAGATGGATCAGATATTCTGTGTTATGTTTGCTAGACTTCAGATTATGATTTCTCATGCACTAGGTTTTATATTAGATGATTATGTTAGCATTGGAAGACTATTTGATGGTTATGTTAGCACCGTAAACCCTAATGGTTAGGTTTAGGTGGCTCCGTCGACCCCTAGGCACCGTAAACCCTAAAGGTTAGGTTTAGGTGGCTCCGTCGACCCCTAGGCACCGTAAACCCTAATGGTTAGGTTTAGGTGGCTCCGTCGACCCCTAGGCACCGCAAACCCTAAAGGTTAGGTTTGGGTGGCTCCGTCGACCCCGAGACACCGTAAACCCTAAAGGTTAGGTTTGGGTGGCTCCGTCGACCCCGAGACACCATAAACCCTAAAGGTTAGGTTTGGGTGGCTCCGTCGACCCCTAGGCACCATAAACCCTAATGGTTAGGTTTAGGTGGCTCCGTCGACCCCTAGGCACCGTAAACCCTAATGGTTAGGTTTGGCTGGCTCCGTCGACCCCTAGGCACCGTAAACCCTAATGGTTAGGTTTGGGTGGCTCCGTCGACCCCGAGACACTATAAACCCTAAAGGTTAGGTTTGGGTGGCTCCGTCGACCCCGAGACATCGTAAACCCTAAAGGTTAGGTTTGGGTGGCTCCGTCGACCCCTAGGCACCGTAAACCCTAATGGTTAGGTTTAGGTGGCTCCGTCGACCCCTAGGCACCGTAAACCCTAAAGGTTAGGTTTGGGTGGCTCCGTCGACCCCGAGACACCGTAAACCCTAAAGGTTAGGTTTGGGTGGCTCCATCGACCCCTAGGCACCGTAAACCCTAATGGTTAGGTTTAGGTGGCTCCGTCGACCCCTAGGCACCGTAAACCCTAAAGGTTAGGTTTGGGTGGCTCCGTCGACCCCGAGACACCGTAAACCCTAAAGGTTAGGTTTGGGTGGCTCCGTTGACCCCTAGGCACCATAAACCCTAATGGTTAGGTTTGGCTGGCTCCGTCGACCCCTAGGCACCGTAAACCCTAAATGCAGCAAAAAATCCTATGCGAGGCAATTCATAAAAGGAAGAAAACAAGAAAGGGGGCCCAAACAGAGCCGAGGATGCTCGCAAGCAAGTGCTAGGGAAAAAAAGGGGCATTCTTTTGGGGCTTGTCCAACGGGCAGTGACTTAGAGTTTTCTTTTGAGAAAGAGATGGATAGTTATGAGCGCATCTTATATGGTGATGTAAACGTCTCATCCAAACGGGTGTGCACGGGTAGAGTTGTAGCTGTCGAGGATGAGGAGGGCGGGGTTACACATGTTGCAAAGGAGACCGATGAGAAGGAGGAAGAGTACGCACTGCGAGGTGGGGAATCAGTTGGCGAAGACAAAGATGAGATTGGCACATCGGCGGCCTCCGAGGAGGAGGACCGCCGGGCCAAATGAAAATCCTAGGCTGGAACTGCCGTGGTATGCTCTCCAACACGGCAGTTCGTGAGCTTCTGGATCTACAGAAGCGTACAAGGGCAGATTTAATTTTCCTTTCTGAATCCCATTTGAATAATTGTAAAGCCGATGAGCTTTGTCGCGTATTAGGTTTTGATTCTATGTTTGTAGTGGAAAGTGATGGTAAGGCCGGTGGCCTCGCTTTGTTTTATCATGAGTCCAATAAAATTGAGTTGAACTATGTCTCGCCCCATTTTATTGATATTGTTTTTATGTATGAGAATGTGGTTCAGTGGCGGTTCACGGGCTTCTATGGTCACCCGAAATGGAATGAACGCCATCTATCTTGGGATGACATTCGCAATCTACATAGTAAGAGCAACCATCCTTGGGTGGTTTTGGGGGATTTTAATGAAATTTTATACCCCTCGGAAAAAGAGGGTGGTGTAGCTAGACCACTTGGTATGATGAGAGAGTTCCGTGAATGCCTAACGGATTGTGGGCTGGAAGATGTAGGCTATTTTGGGGACATGTTCACTTGGAGGAGAGGCGAAATACGTGAGCGCCTTGATCGGGCAGTTTGTAACTTAGCATGGGCAAACAAATTTCCACGAGCGGCAGTTATCAATGAAGAACATGTTCATTCTGACCATCGCCCAATCGTACTGGATATGGAGTATTGGGATGAAAAAATCTTTAAACGCCAAGAGGGGCGTGTTAAACAATCTGAGGCGAGATGGTTGAAGGAAGAGACGGTCACTGAAATTGTTAAGGCATCTTGGGAGAAAGCAAAGCTAGCAGGTATTGGACCCTCACTTGCTGACCGTACGAGAGCAATGCAAGCCGATCTACATACTTGGGACCGAGAAACGCTAAAGGGACCAAAGGTGAGAATTAGAAAATTAAAAAAAAGAGTTGGAGAAACTAAGGCGTGGCCCATTGAATACGGAATCTCGATGCCGTCAGAAGGAAATTATAATGGTAATTGAAAATATTTTGGAGCAAGAGGAAATATTTTGGTTACAGAGAGGACGAGCAAATTGGTTGATGCATGGGGATCGTAATACGTCGTTCTTTCATAATGCTGCCACAGCCAGGAAAAAAAGAAATAATATAAAGAAACTATTAGACGAGTCTGGAAACTGGTTAACATATAAGGAATTGACGAATCACATTACTGGATATTTTACAAAGCTTTTTACATCGGAAGTTCAACACCCGAATCAAGATGTTTTATCACTTGTTCAAAGGAGAGTGTCAAACGAAATGAATGATGTTCTACTTGCCCCTTATACCGCGGAAGATGTTCGCCAGACTTTATTTGATATTGGGGACTTGAAAGCTCCAGGGCCAGATGGACTCCATGCTATCTTCTATAAAAGGTTTTGGCCCATGCTGGGGGAAGACTTAAGTGAGGAGGTCCTAACAGCAATCAACACATGCACTATACCGGAGGGTTGGAATGATACAGCGATCGTGATGATTCCTAAAATTAATACACCAGAGAAGGTAACTCAATTTAGGCCGATCAGCTTATGTAATGTGCTATATAAAATAATTGCAAAAATGGTGGCTTCTCGATTGAAGGTTTTTTACCAGAAATTATTAGCCCAACACAGAGTGCATTTGTACTGGGTAGATTGATAACGGATAATATTTTAGTGGCCTATGAATGTTTTCACACAATAAAGAACAAAAGAGAGGGTAGAGAGGGCTTGTGTGCTATAAAACTTGATATGCATAAAGCCTACGATAGAGTTGAGTGGACTTTTTTGAAGGAGATTATGTTGAAACTGGGCTTTCGTCGTGAGTGGGTTAACTTGATTATGCAATGCGTCTCAACCGTAGAATACAAAGTAAGGATCAATGAAGAGGAAAGTGAGAGATTTAAGCCTACGAGAGGGTTGAGACAGGGGGACCCGCTATCACCATACCTTTTTTGCTGTGCACAGAAGGATTGAATGCCTTGCTTGTGCATGCTGAGAAGAATGGAAACATATCAGGAGTAAAGGTCTGTAGAGACGCCCCACCGGTCACAAATCTTCTCTTTGCGGATGACTCATTGATCTTAATGAAAGCCAACCAACATAATGCGAAAAACCTGAAATCAGTACTAGATTTATATTGTGTGGCGTCAGGACAACTGGTAAGCATTGAAAAATCCAGTATTTTCTTCAGCCCTAATACAAAGGTAGAGATCAGAGAACAATTGTGTACAACGCTAAATATAATGACGGAGGCTCTCACTGATAAATATTTGGGCTTACTAGCAAATGTGGGTGTTGATAAAACAAACTGCTTTAGTTTTCTGATTGAACATATTGTTAAGAGAATTAGTGGTTGGAAGGAAAAATTACTATCTGCCGGGGGGAAGGAGATCCTATTAAAGGCGGTGATCCAAGCCATACCTACCTATGCATTGTCGGTCTTTAAAATTCCTAAAAAAATTTGTAAAGGAATCATTGACGCGATGGCGCATTTCTGGTGGGGAGACGAGGAGAACCAGAAGAGAATGCACTGGATGGTCTGGTGGAAAATGTGTGTACCAAAAAACCAAGGAGGAATGGGATTCCGTGATATCCACTGTTTCAACCTGGCTCTTCTTGCAAAACAGGCATGTCGTCTCCTTGATAATCCCGACTCCTTGTGTGCTACTATTCTAAGGGCAAAGTACTATCCTAATGGTGATTTGCTGAACTCCAAGCCAAAGCATGGTGCTTCCTTCACCTGGCAAAGCATTATGGCAGACATCACTACTCTCAAGCGAGGTTATATTTGGCGAGTGGGGGATGGACATAACATCAATATTTGGGAAGATGCCTGGATCCCAAATTGTGCCACTAGGAAGATTGTGACCCCTAGGAGGGGGCATTTATTATCAAAAGCTGTAGATTTGATTGACCCGGTCTCCAATGATTGGGATGAGGACCTGATTAGACAAACTATGTGGACCATCGACGCACAACGGATTCTTTCAATCCCAATTTCGCAACATAATATGACATATTTTATTGCTTGGAGTTTTACGAAAAATGGTCTGTTTTCGGTACGGTCTGCTTACTTTGTGGAGTGGAACTACCAGTATGGGAGCAAACTAAAATATTCCAACGGGATGGGACAGAGCACATGTAACCCTATATGGTGTCGGATATGGAAGTTATCTTGTCCGGCTAAATTCAAAATATTTTTATGGCGGACACTACATGGTACTCTTCCATGTCGGGCAACACTCACTAATAGACACATGAAGGTCTCACCCTTGTGTCCTACATGCTCCCAGGGTGTAGAAGATACAAAGCACTTGCTTTTCCTATGTAGAAAAGCGAAGGAGGTTTGGAAAAGGCTAGGGTTGGATATGATTATTGAGAGAGCTTGTGAGATTGATCGTGCTGGGGAGGCAATACTGGAATACTTATTACTCCTTCCAGATCAAGATCTGCGCATTATGGGGTATGAAAATGTTCGAGAAATGGTAGCTATCTCTGCTTGGTATCTATGGTGGGAAAGAAGGAAATTAGTGCATAAGGAATTCACTCAAAATGCGACTCAGATCTCAATGGGGATCATAGCTCTTACATATAATTTTGTAAATGCATCATCTTCAAATGCGTCCATAAAAAGGGGGGGTTGGCAATGTCCTCCTAGGGGCTTTGTGAAACTCAATGTTGACGCCTCTTTTGACCATGACTTGCTGGAGGGTACGATGGGGGCAGTATTGAGAGACGACAAAGGTAGGTTTATTGCAGGAGGGAATGGAAAGATAGACTACTGTGCGGACGTTCTCATGGCGGAGGCCTTAGCTCTCAAATTTGGCCTAGATTTAGCGCAAAGGGCGGGATGTAATCGCCTAATCATCAACTCTGACAATCTGGAGGTGGTTGAGACAATGCAAGACGGAGGACAGTCAGCGGGAGCGGCGGCGGCAATCTTCGATGACTGCTATCACTATGCTTGTGATTTTATCATGACTAAATTCGAACATTGTAATAGAGAGGCAAATAAAGTAGCACATGAACTTGCTAGATTAGCCAGATTTTTTCCGACTTCGGTTTGGTTTGAGGAGCCTATTAGTGGAATTGTAACATTTCTCACAAACGATGTATTGGTTATTGCTAATGAATAAAATTTCGTTTATTTCAAAAAAAAAAGGTTTAGGTGGTTCCGTCGACCCATAGCCACCATAAACACTAATGCCTAGGTTTAGGTTGGTTCATCCATATGACCAAATAGCAAAACAATGCCATTAAAGTATGAACATAAACCATCAAGTTATCCACCCAAGTGGCATCAATCCATGAACCATCAAGTTATCAGCACAAGTTGCTTTAGTGGCATCAAACACAAAAGAAAACACATTGTAGTGGCATCAAACTCTAAATAATACACATTGTACCATGAATACAAGTTGCTGATGTATCATCAAAGCAAAATAAAGCACAATGTATCATCAGCACAAGTTGCTGTAGTGGCATCAAACCAAAATAAAGCATCAGCAGTAGTTACTGGAGTGACATCAAACCAAAAGATAACATTCCACATTGTAGTAGGTGCACATTGTAGCATCAGCAGAAGTTTGCATCACCTTCTGCCACCTCTACTAGCATTGAACTAGGCCATCCATCCAGTGTGTGTGCCATCAGTTGGTGGAGGAGGAGCACTAGAAGTTGAGGCACCATACTGCCTTGGGGCAGAGAAAGGCCTTGAAGAATGAGCACCTCTCCCAGCAGTAGATTGAGCACTAGAAGATGCTCTTCCAGATCCTCTTCCACCACTAGCCCTTCTTCCAGCACCTCTGCCAGCACCACTTCCACCACCTCTACCAGGAGCACTTCCAGTTCTTCCAGCTGTTGGTGTTGGTGCAGGAGCTCTAGTTGTTGGTGCAGGAGCTCTAGTTGTTGGTGCAGAAGCTCTAGGTGTTGCTGAAGCAGTTCTAGGTGTTGCTGAAGCAGCTCTAGGTGTTGCTGCAGGAGCTGTAGGAGCAACACCTCTTCCTTGTGAATTCCTTGCAGCAGGCTTGGAAAACAATTCAAAGGAAACACACTTAATAATACTACAAGTAAGAAATGTACAAGGGACAAAGGTAATTTACAGAAACATCAAAGTGAAGAACTAGTTCAAAGGGCTTACCACATGTTTGTTCTTTCTTAAGGCCAACTCAGGTTTCAACTGTTTAAGGCAGCTTGTGTATTTATGCCCTTGTAATCCACAATTGCTACAAGTTATTGTCCCCATTCTTGAGGTGGACTTTGGCTTTGGAACTTCAAATTTTCCCTTTATCCTCTTCTCTTTCTTTCTTCCTTTCTTGACTTTAAATGCTGGAGGTTCTATGTCTAGACCTGGGGTCTTTGTCCAGTCATGCTCACCAGGGACAGGATATATCATTGGTTCATATGCTACCAAGTAATATGGTTTCTTGAAAAATTTGCTTACAAAGTCCTCTAGAAACCTTTTTGCCTTGTTAATTGCTGAGATGACATGGTTACATGGGACTCCACTGAGGTCCCACTTTCTGCAACCACAGGTTCCAAGTTCCAAATTGACAGCATGTATTTGCTCCCCACTAGTTACTTGCCACAAGTTAACACCTGCTTGAATGGATTTGCAGTACCTGGCCCTTTCCTTCTCAATTTCCAACTTCTCACTGTAATGTGGTGTGATCTCCCATCTAGCTTCCTTTCCACTCTCTCTATTCCTGTGCCACCTAACCATCTGCTTATCCTTTATGCCATCACACATAGTTCTTATTGGTTTTTTCCTATGATCTAGGATGTACTTGTTAAACACCTCAGACAAATTGTTGACAACCAAGTTAGTCTTGCAATTTGTGTCAAATGCATGCCTAGCCCAGGTTTTCTTGGGTATTGCACTAAGCCACTGCCAAGCTTCCTCACTCTCAGCTTTGAGATCATCCATTGCTATATTAAATTTGTGTTCATTATATGCATAACTGGCATTATCCATGCACTTCTTAAGGTCTTCCCCCCTAAAGCCAGCATTTTGGAAGTTTGCATATATGTGTCTTAAGCAGAATCTTTGATGACTGTTAGGAAAAACTCTATCAACTGCAAACAGTAGCCCCTGGTGCACACAATTTAAACAGCTAAGCTACTGTCTAATACACATGTAAACACATATTTAGCAGGCAATGCAAGGTGGATAGACATTCCTTCTGTCTGTCAGACATTATAGTATATGGACCATACTGTCCAACTTCTCCTCCAAGACAAATTTTCAGTTGGTGTAGAAACCAACACCAGTTTGCTTTGTCCTCTTGTCCAACAATGCCAAATGCCAGTGGGTATATGTTGTTATTGCCATCTCTACCAGTGGCAGCAAGGATTTGTGCACCAGTGGTTAGCTTGATAAAACATCCATCAATACCTAAAACAGGAAGTAAACATAACATGTTAAATGCATTTATATGTGCAAGCTATTGAAACTAACAACATCAAAGTAGTGTACAAGCTAAAATAAACTAACCAATGAATGGTCTACACCCCTGTAGAAATCCCTCCCTTGCTCCATTGATGCAGTAAAACATGGCATGGAATCTGGGTCCTGGATGTGGGATTTTTTCAGTGGCTCTTGGAGTTACAGTGCTGACTACAACTCTACTCCCAGGGTTTGTATCCATGACAGTCTGAGCATAGTCTCTTAGCCTTGGGTATTGCTTCTTATGATCTCCCAACACAGCCTCAACAGCTAGGTTTTTTGCCCTATATGCCATAGCCTTGGGCACATCCACACCATACTTTTCCATGCAGGCATCAATAAGTGTATGTATGCTAGTAGTGACATCAGATATGAATAGTGGCTCATATTGCTTTGCAAGCCACTTGGCACTTACCCTGGTTGTTTCAGTAGAACTAGGGCAAGTGTGTTGTAATCTCATCTTCTTAATTGCAAAAGTGTTTTCCCCTTTTATAACAGCTGCCACAATGCAGAACTTGCATTGTGAATTCTTGCAATGCACAATGATCCTCTGATCCGAGTTCCTATGATACTTGAAGTCTCTGCACTGAGTGATGTGCAAGCTCAACAAAGCATATCTGAATTGATGTTGATCTATGAAACACATTTGCAGTTGTAGTTGTTGGTGTGGTTGCTCCAAATCCTCATTGTACCATACTCTAGGTGGCCTCTTCTTTGCCCTGCTCTTCCTTCCTTTAGGTAGCACAAATGCTAGTGGCTGAAACCCATCATCTTCACTGTCCTTCAGTAAACTATTATCTTCTTCATCTGATGATGGTTTCCAATCAGGTTGCACTTCTTCTAAAACACTGGAATGTGACCTTGTTGTTGGTCCCCTCCTTACTTGCAGCTTCTGCTTCTTCTTTGCTGGCACAGATATTTTTTCTTCCTCTTCTGGAACAATTGGGTCATCATCCTCCAAATCAAATAATTCCTCTACCTCTGTGTCACCCTCATAATGCACTTGTTCTTCCTCCTCTGTTTCTTCTTCTGATTCTTCATCCTCTGTTTCTTCTTCATGTTGTTCTTCTACTTCTTCCTCTATCTGTCTGTTTCCCTCTTCCATCTCCATGTCTTCAGCATCATTCATTTCCTCATTATAGTTAGGCCTTAAATCCCCAATATAATAAGGGTTAGTGTCACTGTCATATTGCCCTTTAGATGAAGATGCATAACTGCCATCACAGCCATCTTGTTCTTCTTCCACAACTTCTTTTAACTTTGGATTTAGAACACTCCTGCTCTCTTGTGTTAAAACAGCAGGGCCTACAGCTGCAATAGAGCAGCTACTCTGACCTTCATAAGCTACACCTTGCTGGTCAACATCATACACAGGAGGATCAGCCAGATCATAAACCACAGGCTCAGAATAAACAATGGCATCTAATTTTTGCTTCTCTACAAAACCCTTTTGTGCTAAACTGATAGCTGGTGGACAAGCCCTAAATAGCAAATTAAGCACCAAACTCTCCTCATTCTGCCTCTTGATCAACTGTAGTTTAACATTACTATCAACCAATTCCAAACCCTGCTCTCCTGGGGTCTCCATGTAAAACAGCAGTGAATTATCAATACTAAAGCCTTGTGTTTCCATCAATGCAACCATATTCAGATATGTCACATCTGAACAACTTAACTTCCTCTCTAATAGATCATTATTGTCAAAATGGATCCTAACATTCCATATGTCTTCATGTAAACTACAATTCACATGCAATTTGCCTAATCAGTACACTATAACCCTAATTAGCAAATAAATGAGAAAAAAGACAGAAACAGAAACTTACAGGACGTCGCCGAGCCCGTGGGTCAGCTCGTGGCTATTGCTAGGGTTCGCCACCCATTGTTGTGCCAGTCGTACCCGCTGCTCCATGGACAGTGCGGGCTCCATGAACTCGTCGTCGTCGCTGGAATACTCAGAGCTCGAGTAGCCGTCGCCGCCCTCGATTGGAGATCTCCCCTCGATTCCTCCTACCGCGCCGCTGCCGAAGAGGGGAATGTTTGCGCCCCCGCCATCGCCGTTGCCGCCACCGCCGCTGCCGCCACCACCGCCCGGGGTCGCCGCCGCCATCGCCGTAGAGACGCGCGAGGGAGCTAGGGTTCGTCGACCAACAGAGGAAGAGAAGAAAGGAGAGGGAGAGATAGAGCACGGGCCGGTCCAGTTCGAGCCAGACCGCACGTATCGAGCGAGCGGGCGGGTGCCGATTGACCAGCGTGGCAGCTGACGCGCGGGCCCGGGCGGTCAGTTCCAGCGTCAATACGTAGAAATACGAAGATTAGCTTGATTTGCAACAGTTCGACCCAAACGTGGTACTGACACGTAAAAATTTCCAAAAGTGGTACCAATTCGCCACCACCGCCCCAAATGTGGTACTATCGTGTAATTATCTCCTTGTTGCCGCTAATTTGTGCTCAAGTTTGGCTGTGGGAAAGGCAATGGTCCAGGCTGGGTTCGCCACGCCTATGTCCAGTATTACTTTGGTATACGACCCTCCGGCCACCTTCCGTTCAAAGGTCCAATCCGTGCCAGTGTAACCTATGTCAGATAGGCCACAAGTATCTAGAGCATCCCTGAATGCATCCATCTGTGCCTAGCTTCTATTCCCGACTCCATCGTGTTCATGTGCATGAAGCACCTCATTGAAATCACCTAAGACTAGCCAGGGTATATTGTTAGTGCCAACAATTCCCCTAAGCGTGTCCCAGGTCTTGTATCTTTCATTCACTTGGGCTTCTCCATAGACGAAGGCACTAGTAGAAAAGAGGGCTTTGGTTCAGGGCGGGTCAGCCCATTAGTCCCGGTTCAGTCCAGAACCGGGACCAATGGGGGCACTGGTCCCGGTTCGTGAGGCCAGGGGCCTGCCGGGCCTCGTGGGGGCATTGGTCCCGGTTCGTCTGGCCCCTTTGGTCCCAGTTGGTGGGACGAACCGGGACCAATGGGCCTCGCTCCTGGCCCACCACCATTGGTCCCGGTTGGTGGCTTGAACCGGGACCACAGGCTGCCCTTTAGTCCCGGTTCATGCCACGAACCAGGACCAATGAGGTGCCTATATATACCCCTCGCCCGCAAGCAGAGCACTCCAGTGCTCTGTTTTTCTCTGGCTGGCGAGGGGAGGGCTTTGTAGTGCTCTAGCTCACCTCCTATGCACATGAGGTGTTCGATGAAATGCCCGAGCCACACTAGTTAAGCTTTCTCCTCTCGAAGCTCGACCTCAAAGCTCCATTTTCCTCGAGATTTGTCTAGGTTTAGCGGCCCGTCACGTCCCATTCCCGTCTTCACCACCCGTCCCACTATATTCTCCTAGAGATTAAGCTTGAGCAGGGAGTAGTAACCGTCTTAGACTCGAGACGAAAAGATCCCCAGGACTATGCGGACATGACTCAAATGCTCGAGAAGTAAGTCAAATCGATCATTATCCACCATATCAGCAACTTTGTTCATTTCCTGATATCAAGTAATTGTTTTATTTGTCTGGTAGGGTTTGGAGAAAATTCACCAAAAAAGCTCCGGGACTGCCGAAGAAGCTGCAATTTAGACACCCGAAAGTATGTACTATAGTAGCATGTTCCGCGCATCTCCTAGTGATTCATGCGCTAGTTTCATCAATACCATTTAGCATGCTTGCTTATCAGTTTGATTGAGCTCTATTTCTTGTAAAGTGGTTGTGGCAGGAACCCGGGAATAATTACTGTGGATACTACGTTTGCGAGTCCATCCGCTACACGACCTGTGAGCGGGGCTACTCTGACGAACAATATGAAGTGCGTAAGCAATAATATTCACAATTTTATTTTATTACCATCATTTGTGTTGAGTTTCATTTATTCATATATATATATATGTATTGACCCCCTTCTTAAAATTAGATCTTTCGGATGCGGGATGAACTCCTAGCACCAGATCGTATGCGAGCAATTCAAGAGGAATTGGCGGCATTCTTCCTTGACCACGTGATCGCTGAAAACGGAGAATACTATGTGGACCCTATGTTCTTACAATTTAATTAGGAGATTATATTGTAAGAGATAATTATTGTATATATGTAGCCGGTAGTGTCGGATAGATATACGAGAACTTGTTGTTCGACCAATCTCTCGGAGAAGGAGAGGTGGTCGATATCACTTCTCTCTGTATGCATATGTTCATGACGATCTTCTGTTTCCTTCATTTGGTTACTAGCTAGCGTGTCTAGTCCTCTCCATACGTATACAGTACATAGCGTCGACCAAGCATGGAGATAAGAGAGGACACTTCTCTCTATTAATTAGCTAGCTAACACAATATATGAAACACCTAAATTAACCCCCCAAAACCCCCAACCCCCCCCCCCCCATTTCAAAAAAAAACAAAAACCCCAGCCCCTGAAATGCTGACGCGTGGATGCCTATTGGTCCCGATTAGTGCCACCAACCGGGACCAAAAGCCCTCCTGCCTGGGCTCGCCGCACCGGCCACGTGGAGGCCCATCTGTCCCGGTTCGTGTAAGAACCGAGACTAAAGGGTTAGGGCATTAGTAACGACCCTTTAGTCCCGGTTCAAAAACCGAGACAAAAGGCCCTTACCAACCGGGACAATAGGCCCTTTTTCTACTAGTGAGGTAACCCTTGTTTTAACATTCAGAAGATCGTTTATGACTGCATCAATGTGGTACTTAGAATACCCGACAACTTCAAGCTTTATTTCTTCATTCCAAAAAATTCCTAATCCACCACTTCTGCCTGAACAACTAACAACAAAACTCTTATTAAAACCTAACGAACCAACCGGATTTTCAACTCTAGATCCCTCTATTTGAGTTTCAAGGATACATAGTACAGAGGGGGCAAACTGCTTCGCTAGTTCACGAAGCTCTTTGACTGTCGCAGGTTTGCCAATCCCGCGACAGTTCCAGCACATGAGACTCATTGCACTAGGCGCGACCCCACTTGGGAGCCCGCCAAACGCGCATCAAGATTTTTGGTCACCGTTGTATTCTTCCCACTGTTCTTGTCGGTTGTGTTCGAGTTTTGCCTGGTTCTCTTCGGCTCTTGTACTCAAGAAGGGCTTGGCGGGATCTCTGGTGGAGGTAACAACAAAGGGTTGCTAGCATTACCACTGGCAGACGCCAATGTCAAGGATGATTTAGGGTCACTCGCCATAACCCCTCTCTTCCTGTTATTGTCTGCCTCGTCCATATATAGCCACATCAGAAGTATGGTTGGCTGTATCTTCCTCACTGTAAACTTCAAAAGGATTGGACTGGGTAGAGCCCCGACCGCGTCCTCTTCCAGACCGGTCTCTGCCACGGCCTCCTCTCCCTCCATTGCCATCATATTGTCCTCTTCCCTCCCCTGGGCCTCTTCCCGGCCCTCTGAACAATGATGCTCTGAGGTCCTTTAAAACTAATGCCTTTGGTGGGTGAACCCCATCGCCACATTCTTTAAACAGATGTTCGAGATATCCACACACGGCGCACCAATATGGAAGCCGTTCGTATTCAACTCTAAATATCACTCTCTGGAGAACATCTTTCTTCTTGATCACAAGTGAGACTGCATTCTTGAGGGGCTTGGTCACATCAATCCTTACTCGAACCCTGGCGAAGTTCCCTTTCAAAGTCCTGAGATTTTGGTTCAGCAAAGATGAATTCTCCTACCGTAGCTGACAGTGCCTTGATCTTGGAAAAGAAACCATCCGGGTGATCATGGATCTGCATCCAGATATCAATCATATTAAGCTCTACGACGGCTTAGTGAATCCATCATAATGAGCTAGAACTACAGTTTTTCCTTTGAAGGTCCATGGCCCATCCTCCATACCCGTTCCCAATCGCCGAGGCACCCAAACTGCATAGTGTACAAGTTCTCCTCAAGCGGCCTAATATTTACTTCCTTCGCCAAGTCCCAAGCAGCCCTCATGTTCCTATAAAACCAGTACTGGCTGTACGTTTTCTCCATGTGAACCCTAGCAATGGCCATCCAGCGCGTTGCCTCCGCCGGAAGTTCCTCATCTTCGATCACGACGTCCTCAAGATCGTCTTCCTTCAAGCCAAGTTCTTCCATCATCGCCTCCAGATCGGAAGCAGCCATGCCCGATCCTGAAGCAACATCATCCATCGATCTCTTGCTCGAGGTGTCTGTTCCGCGAGTGGTAGTGTCCCTAGGGCCCTCAGCCCCCGCCATCAGCGCACCGGCGAGGCTAGCAGGGAGAGGAGGGGAGGGGAGATTGCTTCTCTATGAGGGACGAAAGTCGCCGCCGCCGAGAGAAAGGTAAAACCCTAAAGTAGCACTACTAGGTTCCGCCAAATGCTACACTAATTACTGCCATCATGTGTGATTTCCGCAATATCAGTGGCCCATCCGGACAGAGAAAACATATATGACGGCTTTTGGTTCGTCGTGTGGATGTCCAGACTCCTGCAAAGCCCCTCTTTGTTTGGTTTCGGTTTGCAGGAAAATGGACGTTCGGGCTGATCGGCGTACGGATGCAGGATTGCGTTGAATGACGAACTGCATCAAGCAGCGCGATCCGAACACTTGCTGGAGTTTTGAGGGTCCAAAATACCCTTGAAAATGAAAGGAAAAGAAACTTTCGTCATACAAAATGAGCTCAAAGGCAGTCTCAAAGTAGAGCGGCTCAACGCAGTCTCTCGCTCTTACCTTGGGTCGATACTCGATAGCGACTCCTGGTAGCTAGCACGGTGCGACTGCGCGGCTCCGTGAGACGCCGGCGACCTAACACGTAGCGTGTCGAGCGATACCAACCGCCCCCCGCCACCAGAAATCTACTGCACTCATGAGCACGGACGGATTTTCTCCGGTGCCGATTCGGCCCCGTCGTTTCACTTTTGGAGGAGGGAGAATGCATGCACGGGGAACCTCTATCCGTGCGCACATAGTTTGATCTCCATGTGCATCTTTAGTTTTGAGCGGAAGTTCCTCCGTGTTCAACGGCGGGTGCATCCTTTTGCTGATAGCCTCCTATGCTCCATCGCTGTAGGAAAAGTGCTTACGCTGGGCCACTAAGCCAAAAATCAGAACAAGCTTACCCATGGCCAATTGGCCATTGATGTCCCGGTTCATGCATGGATCTAAAACAAGTCACTCGATGAACCACTCAGCAATGAGCGTTGTGATCGAGGACAACATCACCTGTCGAAAAGACGTACAGCGACTAAATTCCAGGGAGAAAAAAAGGGGAGAGATGCGTCCGGTTGTGTGGCATTGACATATGCAGTACTGGAACAAGGAAAAAAGCTATACGTTGCCGCAGCCCGTACATCATCACGCCTCGTGGTCGTTTAATTTGACTCGCACGTGCAGGAACGTGTTTAACAAGCCAGAGACCCGCCGGTCGAGCAGGTGGATATGACTTTGCGCGGAATGTCAAGCAGAATCATGCATGTTGCAGCGCCCTGAGCAGTATAAACCGGACCAGAGAAGAGAGAGTGCTCGGCCAGTCGCACCTGAACCACACACACGCCGACGCGCGCACGTCAGCATCGTCCCGGCCGGTCGGCCCCGGGTGCGTGTCAGCACTTGTAGGTGCGGCTTCTCCCCGGAGCTAGCCCGGGTCCTCGTCGACCGATCCTGCCGCTTACTTTCTTGGTCACTTTCGGCACCTGCAGAGTACGCAGGTACCACGAACTGTCCGCATCTGTCTGTCCGAGCCAGTGCTTTTCATCGACTGTGGAGCCACGAAATCTAGGCCGAGGCACGTAATTTCTTCAGTCTAGTCAGAGTTTTAGACACACAGCGAGCTGAGCTGAGCTGACGCCGGCGAGAACGGTCTACCGCTAGCTACCCTGCTTGTCAGCTGTCACGTCGGCGTCCGAGTATTCAAAGTCCCACTTCCCGGGCGCACGAAATTCTCGCGGTTGTAACTTCCACGCTAGAATTCCATGCGCACGCATGGCCGGCGACCTAGATAGATCACCTCCATCCTCGTACGTGCTACACCCGGCCGGGGTCCGGGGTCGGTGTCGCTTCCACGACGCTTCGGCCTCCACGCACGCACGTCCGGGCTGCCGGCTGCCGCTGCCGGTGCCGATTTTCCAACGCCTCCGACCATTCCAAGTTTCCGACGGTCAAAGCCGAAGAGGCAGCCCATCAACTTCGATCCCTATATAACAAGCCCGGGCCACAACACAACGGCAAACAAAGCATCAGAATACCTACTGCTCGCACATAGACGACACACGTTACACGTACGTGCGTAGCTGCGGCGTATTTCTTCTTTACCTGCTTCCCAGTCAAAAGAGAGAAAGAATGGCGGCCAGGCTCAAAGCGGGAGCACCGGCGGGCGCTCTCCTCGTGGTGGCGTGCCTGGTTCTCGCGACGGCGGCGGCCGTGAGTGGCGCCAGGCCGCTCGCGGCGCGGGAGGAAGGCGGCACTGCGCGTGCGGTGATGGTGGAATCGCCGGCGGGCGATGCAATCCAGACGGTGGCGAGGGCCGTCGAGCGCAGGTTAATGTTCGACGTCGGCATGCTCCTCGGGATCAAGGACTCAGGGCCCAGCCCCGGCGCCGGGCATTAAGCGCCGGACATGCCATGCCATGCCACGGCTGCCATTAGAACTCGGGAGGAGGCGTAGGATGATTCATGGTTTCATGATTGTTTCTTTAGTTCTTTATTCATGTATATGTACACGAGTAACGGAGTAAGTACCAGCGTGTATATGTGTCTGATTTTGCAGAGTACGCAGGTACCACGAACTGTCCGCATCTGTCCGTCCGAGCCAGTGCTTTTCATCGACTGTGGAGCCACGAAATCTAGGTCGAGGGACGTAATTTCTTCAGTCTAGTCAGAGTTTAGACACACAGCGAGCTTGAGCTGACGCCGGCGAGAACGGTCCACCGCTGCCCTGCTTGTCAGGTGTCACGTCGGCGTCCCAGTATTCAAAGTCCCACATCCCGGGCGCACGAAATTCTCGCGGTTGTAACTTCCACGCTAGAATTCCATGGGCACGCACGGCCGGCGACCTAGATAGATCACCTCCATCCTCGTACGTGCTACGCCCGGCCGGGGTCCGGGGTCGGTGTCGCTTCCAGGACGCTTCGGCCTCCACGCACGCACGCCAGCCCGGGCTGCCTGCCGCTGCTGATTTTCCAACGCCTCCGACCATTCCGACTATCTTTCTTCGGTACAACCCCTAAATACAACAACGGCTGAGATCGCTCCGTACCCCTTCATTAAAAAGGGTAGGATCGTCCCATCACATAAAAAGCCGCCGCCCACGCGACGGGGCTGTACGTCGACTGCCCGTACACGTGGCCGTCCGCGTACGTACGACGATGACCAGTCATGGTCAAAGAAAGAAAAAGACGACGCAACCTGTCGAGCGGCGTTTGCGTGGCGACGTGGACGCGACCTGTCGAGCGGCGTTTGCGTGGCGACGTGGTGTTGGCCAGAGAAAAAAAATAAAAACGAAAAAAAGTACGACGCGACGTGTGGACGGACGGTTGCGTGCCGTCGCAGCGTCGGTCAAGGGCGGTTCCCGAGGCGGCCGCTGCCCCCGAGACGCCATTAATGCCGGCGTTAAGCCGGGGCGTTGGTCACCTACCCGTCTGGCTCCCCCACCCACCGACGCCCGTTCATAAACACTCCGCTCCCCTCCCCTCTGCCTCCCCCACCCCAGTCGGCGCGTCTCACCCCACTCACCTCACCCACCGACGCACTCCACCGACGACGCGCCCTCTGACGACGCGCTCCCTTCCCGGCGGCCTCCATGGCATCCAACGGCAGCGACGGCAGTGGCGGCTCGTGGCCGACTAGCCTGGGCACGCCGGAGACCGACGGGCTCATCCGGGTCAGGCTGATGGTGCCGTCGGGCTGCCGTCTGTCGCACGCCTTCCGTATCACCGCCGACGGGTACCCGACGAGGGGGCCCGGCGCGTCGCGGGATGTGCTCCGCCGGCACGAGGGCGGCCGCTGGAACATCGTCGGCCGCGCTAGGTTCTGGAAGGGGAAGGACTACTGGAGAGTCGTCGCGCAGGCTCGTCGGGAGTTGCGGACGGGCGGCTCGTCGTCTGCACCGGGCGGCTCGTCGTCTGCCCCGCGCCGGCCCCGCCGTCCCCCTCCGGCGGCCACGCCGTCTCCAAGCTCGTCCCGCCGTCCGGTGCCCACCCTCGCCGGGCCCGCCTCCCTCCCGCCGTCGAGATCCCGTCGGAGCAGTTCGCGCTGCGCGAGGACGATGACCCCAACGACTGCCCTGGCTACCTCATCGCACTGCGGGCGTCGCAGGCAGAAGCGGCGGTCGCGGAGGCGAGAGAGGCCGCCGAGCTGCAGGTCGCACTCAACGCCGCGGCGGCTATGGCGGCTGCTGCAGAGGCCGCCGAGTTGCAGGCCGCACTGGATGCGGCGGCGGGCATCGGTGCGGTGCAGGCGCAGGCGGCTTCGGTGGAGGACGACGCCGCCGACTGGGACGACGGCGGCAAGAGCAGCGATGACGACAGTGGCGACGGTGACGGCGGTGCGGGCGAGATCGTGGACCTCGCCGCCTCCTACGATGAGTAATTAGGTTTAGATTAGGTCCTGTTATGTTTAATTAATTTCGCTTAGGTCCTGTTTAATTAAGTCTTTTTATATTCTAATGTAAAATGAATCGTCGTAAGGTTTAATGAACTATTATTATGTTGGAATGAAATTTAGATGAAAATTATTATGGAATATTGTGGAGAAGTTTTTAAATTTTGAATCATTTTATAAAATAAAAATTAGGTGAAAGAAATTAAAATTTAATAGTTTACCGGGAAAATTGAAAGAAGAATAAAAATGATATAAAAGAAAAGAAGAAGAGAGGAAGAAAGGAAGAGGAAAAACGAAATTAGAAGAGGGAATTTGTAAATATTTTGAAAAAGTTAGTATGAAATAATTTTCACTAGCTCATGAGATATT
Organism: Aegilops tauschii subsp. strangulata; assembly: GCF_002575655.3. Classification (NCBI taxonomy): domain Eukaryota; kingdom Viridiplantae; phylum Streptophyta; class Magnoliopsida; order Poales; family Poaceae; genus Aegilops; species Aegilops tauschii. The sequence goes on along the minus strand of NC_053041.3, from coordinate 504,548,551 downwards.
TATCCTCTCAAGGGGAGCCGGCCCCCGGATCGCTCAATGCAGCTACTCAATGTCAATGTTTATATACAGTAAGGTGGTCAAAAACATAACAGTGTTTTCCGACTGTCGATGCCAAAAACCATAGAAAATGCAAACAGTTCCAAAATGCACTGAAAATTGGCACGCATGATTCTCATGTAGATACAATGCGATATAAAAATTTGGGCATGTTTGAAGGGTACAGAAAAAAACACGATGTGCCGGACACACCTTTCCACACCGAAACCACCGCCTTCCACACCAAGTACCTGAGCGGTTTCACGGAATGCAGTCAACTTTTGCCAGCGCGTGTGTGGCCCGGCTCGGGCACCGCACGCCAGAGATGAACGAAATCCGACAACGAACGCATGTTGCGTCACGTCCGGGCAGTATTTTAAGGGTTTTCGGGCCGGAAAATCGTAGAAATTATATAGAGCCTCGAAACGCGACAAATTTTTGCGTGCGTGCCCTGCATGGTCACTGCAGCACGTGGAAAAAATGGGCCCGTTTGGCGGATGCGAAGGAGAGACGTGCGCCCGAGGGTCCCCTCCGCCCATACCGAAACCACCCTCTTCCACACCAAGTACCTGAGCGGTTTCACGGAATGCACCCAAGTTTTGGTAGCGCGTGTGGGGCCCCGCCCGGGCACCCCACGCCAAAAATCGTAGAAATCCGACAACGAACGCACCAACATGCTCATCCTTCCCGCTTGGACCATCTACATCTCCCTGTAAATTAATGCATGAAACCATGTATGTCAGTCAGTTATTATTTTAATATGTAATGTATATAAGTTTCAAAACTTACTTTGCTGGAGCTGTCATCATGAGATGCATCAACATGCGATTTGTCAGTTTCATCGTCCACAATATTCCTCACAAAGTCCCCGTCCTCGTTCATCTACGCATATTTCAAAAAAATACATGTAAGCGCTCATATGGTTATTATGTCATTTTTTCTCCTATTTTTTTAAAAACATACCCGGATTGCACTTTGAGCAAATGAATCATCTATATCCATATCATCATCATCATCGCCATGTCGCTGCATGATGCAAAAAAACATGTAATTATCCGTGCGGTTTATCATATTTATTGTTTTTATCAACATTGATCACACTTACATTGCCACTATAAGATTCATCCAAACTCATGTAGTTCTCCTCAACAGGTTCACCCATATTCAGTGACGAGGTTTCGTTGTCCTCGCCGTAATCATCGCCATCATAATCGCCCTTCTCCTCTAACTATACATGTTTAAAAAAAAATTCTAAGATCAATCGAACACCGTGTAACATCATCCTAAAATAATTTGTTCATCAAGCACAACGACGTCTCAAACCAACCTCTTGCACGGCGGCGAGGATTTCAGCTGGATCCATTTTGTCCGATGACGAACGCGCTAACGGCGTGACGTTGCTGGCCGGCCGAGGCAGGTGTCGACGGCGTGAGGACGATGGCCGGTTGTAGCAGGCGGAGTCCGCGGAGGAAGGCGGCGACGAAGATCACGGGTGGGCGGCCATCTGGGCGACGGGAAAGGAACGCGGAGGCAGCGGCAATGGCGCCGGGGCACGCGCGGCGGCCTGTTTGGGTGGTGACCCGAGCGACGGCGACTTCGTGGAGACGGGGGCCGACGTGGAGACGGCGTGGATGCGTTTAGGGTTTAGGGTTACGACGGCGGCTCCCCTGACTTTTTTTTAATAACTATTGACGCAACGTGGAGACGTGCGAGCGTACGGCGGCGACGGGTGCGGGTACGCGGGCGGGCGTACGGGGCGCGACGTACAGCGACGGGTGCGGCATACGCGGGCGTGCGTCGGGGAAATGACCATACTACCCATTATACGTTTGGGGGGGTGGTGGGGGGGGGGGGGGGCAGAACCAACAGGCAGCAGCAAACGAAGCATCAGAATACATAATAGATACACGTACGTGTGCACCTGCCGCGTATTCTTCTTTGCCTGCATCCCAGTCAAAAGAGAGAAAGAATGGCGGTCAGGCTCAGAGCGGGAGCACCGGCGGGCGCTCTCCTCTTGGTGGCGTGCCTGGTTCTCGCGACGGCGGCGGCCGTGAGTGGCGCCAGGCCGCTCGCGGTGCGGGAGGAAGGCGGCACTGCGCCTGCGCGTGTGGTGACGGTGGAATCGCCGGCGGGCGATGCTATCCAGACGGTGGTGAGGGCCGTGGAGCGCAGGCTAATGTTCGACATCGGCATGCTCCGCGGGATCAAGAACTCCGGGCCCAGCCCCGGCGACGGGCATTAAGCGCCGGAAATGCCGTGCCATGCCACGGCTGCCATTAGGACTCGGGAGGAGGCGTAGGATGATTCGTGGTTTCATGATTGTTTCTTTAGTTCTTTATTCATGTATATCTTTACTCCTAAAGGGTTCGTTTCGTTTGGTTTGGTTTCGAACGCATGCATTAATGCCCAAAAATCGTCTTAGTTATCTCCTATCCAATTCCTGCCTTGCCCACAATTGCATGAAATTAATTTGACAGACCAGTTAATTATGTGTGTTAATTAGCCAGATAGGCTACACCCACTTTCGGTGCACCCATGCAAGAAAACATAACAAAAAATTCCGAAACTTTATGGGAATGATCATCAACAAATGTTACGGGGCTTGCAAAGTTTGGTGGTCAAATAACATTTGAAAAGCTCTCTACAAAAAAGACAAAATAACAAAATCTGCTCAAACAGTGCACTTACATTTTGACTAATTTTCAGTGAATTTATCTTTTTTGTAGAGAGCTGCTCGAATGTTATTTGACCACCAAATTTTGCAAGCCTCTCTAACATTTGTTGATGATTGTTTTCACAAAGTTTCGGATTTTTTCAAAATGTTTTGATATGTTTTCTTGCGTGGGTGCACCGCGAGTGGGTGTAGAAGAACCACTCTCGATCTTTGGATGGAAGGATCACATTAATTACGAAGAGTGTCATTATTTGGTCGGGAGGATTATGTTAATTATGAAAACTATATCAAGCATTTGACAGTAGGATCACTTTAACTATGAAGAGTATTAGTTTTTGGACAGAAGGATCATGTTAATTATAAAAAGAATCATCGAGTGTTGAACGAAAGGATCACGCTAATTAAGGAGAGTGTTATTATTTGGACGTGAGTATCACATTAGTTATGAAAAGTATTATCGAGCCTTATACGGGATGATCATGTTAATTATGAAGAGTATCACCAGTCATTAATGCAAACAATTTGGAAACGAAGCACTGAATCAATTTGGAAAACAAGCCATTGATGCAATTTATTAGCCAGATAATTAATTACACATGCAATTAATTAAGTCCTTTTAAGTAGGGAATTTTTGGGCCAAATTAATTATGAAATCAAGCCATTAATGCAATTAATTAATTAGTAAGACACATAATAAGGATGCAGATAATTAATAGTTGAAAGTTTTTCAAATTTATCATTACTCTTAAACCCTTATCTTGCTTACGAAAAAACCCATCCGCTCTCACCTTCCCACACGCACAAAAAAAAACCACCTCCCTTGCCTCACGCAAAAAGGAAAAAAAGCAGAAAAATGATTTGGAACAAGCACCAAATCAATTTGGGAATCAAGTAATTAATGTAATTAATTAGCTAGACAATTAATTACGCGTGCAGTTCGTTAAGCCTGTTTAAGTAGTGATTTTTTGTGACAAATCAGTTTGATTTGCTTTGGTTTGGTTTCGCACGCATCCATTAATGTTCATAAATCGTTTCAGTTATCTCTTGTCCAATTCTTGCCTTCCCCATAGTTGCATGTAATTAATTAGCCACACGAGTTAATTATGTGTTTTAATTAGCCAGACAGTTAATATGCCCATTTAATTTGGAAAGTATAATTGAGCGTACGACGGGAGGATTATACTAATATGAAGAGTATCATTCTCTAGACGGACGGAAGTTTTTTTTTTCAAATTTATCGTTATTATTAAACCCTTGACCCCCCTTACGAAAGCCCATCCGCTCCCACCTCCCCACACGCACAAGAAAACCAACCTCCCTTGCCTCACGCAAAAAGAAAAGAAAAAAAATAGAAAAATGATTGGAAACAAAGCACTAAATCAATTTGGGAATCAAGTCATTAATGCAATTAATTAGCTAGACAATTAATTACATGTGCAATAATTAAGTTCATTTAAGTAGTGGTTTTTTCGTGACAAATAAATTTTAAAATCAAGCCATTAATGCAATTAATTAATTATTCAAGCACTTAATTAAGGATGTAGATAATTAATAGTAGGAAGTTCTTTCTATCATGTCTCTACTATTAAAGGGGAGTCGGGGACTATACGTGGTATGTCCAAATCCCCTCCCCTTGATTCCCTCTACGAAAAAAACCCATCCGGCCCCACCTCCTCATACGGACAAGAAAACCCACCTCCTTGCCTCGCGCAAAAACAAAAAAAGATCGGGCTCCTCCCGAACCCTTCCCCTCAAAGATGATTCGTTGCCTATCTCACTATCGGGCTGACATCCTCTAAAACAACGACACGCCTTAGGGCTGAACCGGTCGCCGACGTGCATCCTCAGAGGAGGTGCCCAAGGAGCGTGCCTCAGGGTCGGTCCGGTCGAGAGGCAATTGCGGGAAGAGTCTTCAATCGGTCGATGTCCCTCGTACCATCATCTTCCTATCCGTGCATTATTTCCATAATGGGACGAGTGCTGCAGCGGACGACCGGATGAGCACGGATGTATCAACCTAGCCGCCACCACCTTGAGAGCACAAAGCGAGCTTCCTATAGACCTTTTTTTCTTTCGCAATTACATGTTAACGCATACATGCACCAATTGTACAAACTCTCGGATTTCTGTTAATTTAAATATTATTCATTTTTAATGGATATGTGTGCCATCACATGTTCCAAAAATTATGTAAGCAATCATTCTTGACCTAAGGTCATGTATTGCTAGGGAACGTAGTAATTCAAAAAAATTCCTACGATCACGCAAGATCTATCTAGGAGATCATACCAACGAGTGGGGAGAGTGTGTCCACGTACCCTCGTAGACCGAAAGCGAAAGAGTTTAGTAACGCGGTTGATGTAGTCGAACGTCTTCATGATCCAACCGATCCAAGTACCAAACATACGGCACCTCCATGTTCTGCACACGTTCAGCACGATGACATCCCTCGAGCTCTTGATCCAGTTGAGGACGAGGGAGAGTTCGTCGGCGCGACGGCATGGCGACGGTGATGATGAAGTTACCGGCGCAGGGCTTCGCCTAAGCACTACGACGATATGACCGAGGTGTTAAACTGTGGAGGGGGACACCGCACACGACTAAGACAATTGATCTTGTGTGTTCTAGGGTGCCCCCTGACTCCGTATATAAAGGAGGAGAGGGGAAGGCCGGCCAGCCCCTGTAGGGCACGCCAAGAGAGGAGTCCTATTAGGACTCCAAGTCCTAGTAGGATTCCACTTGGTGGAAGGGGGAAGAAGGAAGGGAGAGGGAGAGGGAAAGGGGGGCCGCGACCCTTCCCCTAGTCCTATTCGGACTCCCCATGGGGGGGCACCTCCTCGTGGCCTGCCCTCTCTCTCCCCTAAGGCCCATGTTGGCCCATTACTTCCCCGGTGGGTTCCGATAACCCCTCCGACACTCCATTTTTACCCGGTACCTCTCGGAACTCTTCCGGTGTCCGAATAACATTGTCTAATATATCATTCTTTATGTCTCGGCCATTTCGAGACTCCTCGTCATGTCCGTGATCTCATCCGGAACTCTGAACAAACTTCGGTCATCAAATCACATAACTCATAATACAAATCATCATCGAACGTTAAGTGTGCGGACCCTACGGGTTCGAGAACTATGTAGACATGACTGAGACACATCTCCGGTCAATAACCAATAGCGGAACCTGGATGCTCATATTGGCTCCTACATATTCTACGAAGATCTTTATCGGTCAAACCGCATAACAACATATGTTGTTCCCTTTGTCATCGGTATGTTACTTGTCTGAGATTCGATCGTCGGTATCGTCATACCTAGTTCAATCTCGTTACCGGCAAGTCTCTTTACTCATTCCGTAATGCATCATCCCGCAACTAACTCATTAGTCACATTGCTTGCAAGGCTTATAGTGATGTGCATTACCGAGAGGGCCCAGAGATACCTCTCCGGTACACGGACTGACAAATCCTAGTCTTGAGCTATGCCAACCCAACAAACACCTTCGGATACACCTGTAGATCATCTTTATAATCACCCAGTTACGTTGTGATGTTTGATAGCACACAAGGTGTTCCTCCGGTATTTGGGAGTTGCATAATCTCATAGTCAGAGGAACATGTATAAGTCATGAAGAAAGCAATAGCAATAAAACTAAAAGATCATAATGCTAAGCTAACGGATGGGTCTTGTCCATCACATCATTCTCTAATGATGTGATCCCGTTCATCAAATGACAACACATGTCTATGGCTAGGAAACTTAACCATCTTTGATTAACGAGCTAGTTAAGTAGAGGCATACTAGGGACACTCTGTTTGTCTATGTATTCACACATGTACTAAGTTTCCGGTTAATACAATTCTAGCATGAATAATAAACATTTATCATGATATAGAGAAATATAAATAACAACTTTATTATTGCCTCTAGGGCATATTTCCTTCAGTCTCCCACTTGCACTAGAGTCAGTAATCTAGATTACATAGTAATGATTCTAACACCCATGGAGTCTTGATGCTGATCATGTTTTGCTCGTGAAAGGGGCTTAGTCAATGGGTCTGCAACATTCAGATCCGTATGTATTTTGCAAACTTCTATGTCCCCCTCCTTGATTAGATCGCAGATGGAATTGAAGCTTCTCTTGATGTGCTTGGTTCTCTTGTGAAATCTGGATTCCTTCGCCAAGGCAATTGCTCCAATATTGTCACAAAAGATTTTCATTGGACTGATGCACCAGGTATTACACCTAGATCGAATATGAACTCCTTCATCCAGACTCCTTCATTTGCTGCTTCTGAAGCAGTTATGTACTCCGATTCACACGTAGATCCCGCCACGACGCTCTGCTTGGAACTGCGCCAACTGACAGCTCTACCATTTAATATAAATACATATCCAGTTTGTGACTTAGAGTCATCCAGATCAGAGTCAAAGCTTGCATCGATGTAACCATTTACGACGAGCTCTTTGTCACCTCCATAAACGAGAAACATATCCTTGGTCATTTTCAGGTATTTCAGGATGTTCTTGACCGCTGTCCAGTGATCCACTCTTGGATTACTTTGGTACCTCCCTACTATACTTATAGCAAGGCACACATCAGGTCTAGTACACAGCATTGAATACATGATAGAACCTATGGTTGAAGCATAGGGAATAACTTTCATTTTCTCTCTATCTTCTGAAGTGGTCGGGCGTTGAGTCTCACTCAACTTCACACCCTTGTAATACATGCAAGAACCCTTTCTTTGACTGATCCCTTTTGAACTTCTTCAAACATTTATCAAGGTATGTGCTTTGTGAAAGTCCAATTAAGCGTCTTGATCTATCTCTATAGGTCTTGATGGCCAATATATAAGCAGCTTCACCGAGGTCTTTCATTGAAAAATTCTTATTCAAGTATCCTTTTATGCTATCCAGAAATTCTGTATCATTTCCAATCAACAATACGTCATCCACATATTATACTAGAAACGCTACAGAGCTCCCTGATACGTCTCCGTCGTATCTACTTTTCCAAACACTTTTGCCCTTGTTTTGGACTCTAACTTGCATGATTTGAATGGAACTAACCCGGACTGACGCTGTTTTCAGCAGAATTGCCATGGTGTTATTTATGTGGAGAAACAAAAGTTCTCGGAGTGACCTGAAACTCCACGGAACTTATTTTTGGAAAATATTAAAAATACTGGAAGAAGAATCCACGTCAGGGGGCCCACCACCTGTCCACGAGGGTGGGGGCGCGCTTGCCCCCTGGGCGCGCCCCCTGCCTTGTGGGCCGCCTGACGCTCTACCGACCTCAACTCCAACTCCATATATTCGTGTTCGGGGAGAAAAAAATCAGAGGGAAGGATTCATCGCGTTTTACGATACGGAGCCGCCGCCAAGCCCTAAAACCTCTCGGGAGGGCTGATCTGGAGTCCGTTCGGGGCTCCGAAGAGGGGAATCCGTCGCCATCGTCATCATCAACCATCCTCCATCACCAATTTCATGATGCTCACCGCCGCGCGTGAGTAATTCCATCGTAGGCTTGCTGGACGATGATGGGTTGGATGAGATTTATCATGTAATCGAGTTAGTTTTGTTAGGGTTTGATCCCTAGTATCCAGTATGTTCTCAGATTGATGTTGCTATGACTTTGCTATGCTTAATGCTTGTCACTAGGGCCCGAGTGCCATGATTTCAGATCTGAACCTATTATGTTTTCATGAATATATGTGAGTTCTTGATCCTATCTTGCAAGTCTATAGTCACCTACTATGTGTTATGATCCGGCAACCCCGAAGTGACAATAATCGGGACCACTCCCGGTGAAGACCGTAGTTTGAGGAGTTCATGTATTCACTATGTGTTAATGCTTTGGTCCGGTACTCTATTAAAAGGAGGCCTTAATATCCCTTAGTTTCCATTAGGACCCCGCTGCCACGGGAGGGTAGGACAAAAGATGTCATGCAAGTTCTTTTCCATAAGCACGTATGACTATATTCGGAATACATGCCTACATAAATTGATGAATTGGAGCTAGTTCTGTGTCACCCCATGTTATGACTGTTACATGACGAACCACATCCGGCATAATTCTCCATCACCGATCCAATGCCTACGAGCTTTTCACATATTGTTCTTCGCTTATTTACTTTTCCGTTGCTACTGTTACAATCACTACAAAACCCAAAAATATTACTTTGCTACCGTTACTGTTACTTCCATATTACGTTGCTACTAAATACTTTGCTGCAGATACTAAGTTATCCAGGTGTGGTTGAATTGACAACTCAACTGCTAATACTTGAGAATATTCTTTGGCCCCCCTTGTGTCGAATCAATAAATTTGGGTTGAATACTCTACCCTCGAAAACTGTTGCGATCCCCTATACTTGTGGGTTATCAAGACTATTCTCTGGCGCCGTTGCCGGGGAGCATAGCTCTATTCTTTGAGTCACTTGGGATTTATATCTGCTGGTCACTATGTAGAACTTGAAAGACGCAAAAACAACAATTTATCCCTTAATTACGAGGGGAGGTAAGGAACTGCCATCTAGCTCTGCACTTGATTCACCTTCTGTTTTGAGTAAGCTTGCGACACCTAAACCTGCTTCTGCTATTCATTCTGATATGTCGCATGTTATTGATGATGCCACTTCTGCTATGCATGATACTTATGATGAAACTACTTCTATGCTTGATACCACTGTGCCACTTGGTGAATTTCTTGATGAACAACTTGCTAGGGCTAGAGAGAATGAAATTATTGAAACTGATAATATTGAAGATAGTGATGATGAAGACTCTCCCCCTAATAAATATGAATTGCCTATTGTGCCCGAGGGTTATGTTCTGGATGAAGAATCTGCTAGAGCAATTCTTGCTTGCAATGATAGAAGTGATCTTAAGAAATTATTAGCTAAATGGAAGAAGCAATCTCTTAATGCTAGAATGAAACCTGACCCTGCCTTTGCTACTTCACCTATCTGTGTTACTGATAAGGATTATGAATTCAGTGTTGATCCTGGTATAATTACTTTGGTTGAATCTGATCCTTTTTATGGCTATGAATCTGAAACTGTAGTGGCACATCTTACTAAATTAAATGATATAGCTACCCTATTCACTAAGGATGAGAGAACTCGCTACTTTTATATCCTTAAAATATTTCCGTTCTCATTAAAGGGTGATGCTAAGATATGGTTTAATTCTCTTGATCCTGGTTGTGTGCGTAGTCCCCAGGATATGATTTATTACTTCTCTGCTAAATATTTCCCTGCTCATAAGAAACAAGCTGCTTTAAGGGATATATATATATAATTTTGTGCAAATTGAAGAAGAGAGTCTCCCACAAGCTTGGGGAGGCTTCTCCAACTACTTAATGCTTTGCCTGATCATCCTCTTAAGAAAAATGAAATACTTGATATCTTTTATAATGGACTAACCGATGCTTCCAGAGATTACCTGGATAGTTGTGCTGGTTCTGTTTTCAGGGAAAGAACACCGGATGATGCTGAAATCTTATTGAATAATATGTTGATAAATGAAAATAATTGGACACTTCTTGAGCCAGCTCCTGAGCCTATTCCTAAACCAACTCCGAAGAAAAGAGGTGTTCTATTTCTCAGTCCTGAAGATATGCAAGAGGCAAAGAAATCTATGAAAGAAAAAGGTATTAAAGCTGAAGATGTTAATTTACCACCTATTGAAGAAATACATGGTCTTAATTTACCGCCTGTTGAAGAAACATATGATCTTAATCCATTACCTATTGAAGAAGCTCATGGTCTTGATAACTCGACACAGGTAGTAAAGGTAAATTCTCTCTATAGATATGATAAAGCTGAAATCCCTCCTACTAAGTTTGGTAGCCATTGTCTGGATGAGTTTGATAACTTTATGGTTAAGCAAGAAGATTTCAATGCTTATTTTGGTAGACAATTAAAACAAAATGCTTATATGATTGAACACTTGGGTGATTATATGTCTAGAGTTAAAGGTGAACTTAAACTCATTAGTAAACATCCATCTATGGTTACCACTCAAGTAGAACAAGTACTTAAAGCTCAAAATGATTTGCTCAATGAAATGAATAATAAGAATAATGACTATGCTGTTAGAGTAGCTACTAGAACTGGTAAAATGACTCAGGAACCTTTGTATCCTGAAGGCCACCCTAAGAGGATTGAACAAGATTCTCAGAGAAATAATATTGATGCACCTAGTCCTTCTAAAAGGAAGAAAAAGAAAAATGATAGGACTTTGCATGCTTCTAGTGAACCTATTGCGGAACCACCTGAGAATCCTAATGATATTTCTATTTCTGATGCTGAAACACAATCTGGAAATGAGCATGAAACAAGTGAAAATGTTAATGATGATGCTCAACCTAGTAATGATAATGATGTAGAAATTGAACCTGCTGTTGATCTTGATAACCCACAATCAAAGAATCAACGTTATGATAAGAGAGACTTTGTTGCTAGGAAGCAGGGTAAAGAAAGGGAACCATGGGTTCAGAAACCCATGCCTTTCCCCCCAAACCATCCAAGAAAAGGATGATGAGGATTTTGAGCGCTTTGGTGAAATGATTAGACCTATCTTTTTGCGTATGCGATTGACTGATATGCTCAAAATGAATCCTTATGCTAAGTACATGAAAGAAATTGTCACTAATAAAAGAAAGATACCGGAAGATGAAATTTCCACCATGCTTTCTAATTACACCTTTAAGGGTGGAATACCAAAGAAACTGGGAGATCTAGGAGTACCCACTATACCATGCTCCATTAAAAGAAACTATGTTAGAACTGCTTTATGTGATCTTGGAGCCGGTGTTAGTGTTATGCCCCTCTCTTTATATCGTAGGCTTGATTTGAATAAGTTGACACCTACTGAAATATCTTTGCAAATGGCTGATAAATCAACTGCTATACCTGTCGGTATTCATGAGGATGTGCCTGTTTAGGTTGCAAACGTTACTATTTTAACGGACTTTGTTATTCTTGATATTCCTGAGGACGATAGTATGTCTATTATTCCTGGAAGACCCTTTTTGAATACTGCAGGGTCTGTTATTGATTGCAACAAAGGCAATGTCACTTTTCATGTTAATGGCAATGAGCATATGTACACTTTCCGAGGAAACAACCTCAAATTCATAGTATCAACTCTATTGGAAAAATTCCATCGATTATTTTTGGAGGCTTTGAATTTCCTCTTCCTATTGTCAAAAAGAGATAAGATATTCTTATTATTGGGGATGTGCATATCCCCGTTGAGGTAACATAGTGTTATTCGAAACTTCTCTGGTTCCATGTTATTCGGAATGAGTTTGTTAACAAGACTTGATCAACCTTGTTAGTGGATTCCTTTTGATGAGCATGAGATGGATGAAGTTAGAAAGCACAACCTTCTGTACCCTCCTTTTACTTTCTGTTATTTACTTGAAATAAAGTAAAAATAGTATTTTTCTGTCAGTTTTCTGAATTATCTGTGCAATATAAAAATACCCCGAAAATAAAAGTTCTCCAAATGCCCTGAAATTAAAACATGATTTTTTCTGGAATATTTGAGAATATCTGGCACTGAGAACACAGCAGGGAGAGCAAGCACCTGGCCACGAGGGTCCAGTGCGCGCCCACCCCTACAGGGCGCGCCCCCTGCCTCGTGGGCCCATGGTGGCTCCCCTCCACTTATTCCTGCACCCACACACTTCTTCTTCCTCCCAAAAAAATCACTATCTAGCTCAAGCACGAGTTCTAGCTCATTTTGCTGCGATTTTCGATCTCCTTGCTCAAAGCACCTCTCACAAAACTGCTTGAGGGGATTGTTGCTTGGTATGTGACTCCTCCATTGGTCCAATTAGTTTTTGTTCTAGTGCTTTATTCATTGCAAATTTGTGCTGCCTATGTGACCATGCTCTTGAGCTTGCATGTCAAATTTATATGGTTCCAAGTAGTTCTAATGCATGATATAGTCTCTAGGCACTTGTAGGAGTAGTTGCTATCAATTTTGTTGAGCTTGGTTCACTTTTATTTTGAAGTTACTAAAAATTTCAGAATTTTTCAGAAAATAATGAAGAGATTTTTGAGGGGCTCATCGAGCCGAAGCTCGAGGGAAAAGCAAAGTGAGGAAGCAGAGAGGCCCAATTATAATTTGCCTCGCACCGCGGAGGTTCGGCCATGTGAATGGCCTTGCGATGATTTCTTGAGAGCAGCCGGGATTTATGATGATTTTTATGAATTGGCTGAGAATGCAGGCCTCACCGACTTCCTCCGCGACCAACGCGAACAGTATCTCTTACTCACCAATACTTTTGTGCAAAACTTCTACTATTATCCTAAGGAATCACCTCCTTCAGTAGAGTTTCATTTATATGATGTGGTTAAGAAGATGTCACTAGATGAATTTTGCAAGGTTTGCAAAATACCTTTCGAGGGTAGCTTAGAGGAACCACATCGTAAGGATGTGGACGGGTTCATTGATACTATTACTGTAGGGGAAACTAGGAAGGTTTCCGATGCAAGAATCACTAGCATACATTTTCCTATTTTACACTACTTTGCAATATTTGCTAGTCGTTGCTTAATTGGTCACGGAAACTGTGGAAACCTTAGTGTTCCTGGTATTATCATTTTGTTCCATGGTTTATTCTGCGATAACACTGTTAGTATGGGCGGTATTATTGCTAAACGGTTAAGTTTGAACCGTACAAAGGGCCCCATCTTTGGAGGTATTTACGCTTCACGCCTTGCTGCACATTATAACATACCTATTAGGCACTATGAAAAAGAAGAAAAATTGCTGCCCACTGCTTATTTAGATTATAAGAGTATGGTAGCGCATGACTTTATTGTTAAGAATAGGGAAGGGGCGCTTAAATACAAATTGTTCTTTGATAAACATCACCCCGAGACTATTACCTTGCCTGCTCCTTCCTTGTTTGATTTATCTGCAGGTCCGTATCTCGTTCCGCTGGCGGCCATTCACGCCTACTGGAACCCTATACCAGCCACAGAGCCGGAACCACAATTTGAACCTCCACGACAGTCTAATTACCAGTGGGATCCGGAGATGATTGCCAACCAGTGGCAATCAGAGTCTTCTTCATCTCAGTACAACCCCGTCTACAACTATGGATATCCGTCAGGCCATCCGTGGCAATAAACCAACTTAGGCCAAAAGCCTAAGCTTGGGGGAGTACGTATTTCTCACCGACATTACATTCATGTTCACACACTCATTGCTAGATGTCGGCGCTCATACTTTTTCACTGTAATATCCATGCTAGTTTATTTTATTTTTCTTGCTTTCTTCTTGTGTGTTTGTTAAATCTTAAGAAAAAAAATTAGTGTAGCTTTAAGCTAGTTTACCTTTCTTGCTGTAGTAGTAATAATTAAAAGAAAACCCAAAAAGATTTCCCGTTCTTCTTTTGCTTGTTGGGAGCTTTCCCGTGTAAATAGCTTTATTTATTTTCTTTTCTTTGGGGGTCGATAGGAGAAGACCATGATTAAAATTGTTGAAGTGGCTCTTATATGCATTATTGTTGATTTAACCAAGAGTCCATATTGCCTTGTCTTCTCCTGCTTATTGAATGCTCGCAGATTCCAGCTTAGTCCAATGCACATGCACTCTTATTATTATTCACATCGTTCGATCATGAAAGTGAAAGGCAATTATGACGATATATGATGGACTGACTGAGATGAGAAAAGCTGGTATGAACTCGACCTCTCTTGTTTTTGTAAATATGATTAGTTCATCGTTCCTGATTCAGCCTATTATGAATAAACATGTTTGCAAGGACAATTAGAGATTATAGTTGCTTGTGCCTGATACGTCTCCAACGTATCTATAATTTTTGATTGCTCCATGCTATATTATCTTCTATTTTGGACATTATTGGGCTTTATTATTCACTTTTATATTGTTTTTGGGACTAACCTATTAACCGGAGGCCCAACCCAGAATTGCTGTTGTTTGCCTATTTTAGAGTTTCGCAGAAAAAGAATATCAAACGGAGTCCAAACGGAATGAAACCTTCGGGAACGTGATTTTTGGAACGAACATGATCCAGAGGACTTGGACCCTACGTCAAGAAACAAAAGAGGAGGCCACGAGGTAGGGGGGCGCGCCTACCCCCCCAGGCGCGCCCTTCACCCTCGTGGGCCCCCTGTTGCTCCACCGACGTACTCCTTCCTCCTATATATACCTACATACCCCCAAACGATCAGAAACGGAGCCAAAAACCTAATTCCACCGTCGCAACCTTCTGTACCCACGAGATCCCATCTTGGGGCCTGTTCCGGAGCTCCGCTGGAGGGGGCATCGATCACGGAGGGCTTCTACATCAACACCATAGCCTCTCCGATGATGTGTGAGTAGTTTACCTCAGACCTTCGGGTCCATAGTTATTAGCTAGATGGCTTCTTCTCTCTTTTTGGATCTCAATACAATGTTCTCCCCCTCCCTCGTGGAGATCTATTCGATGTAATCTTCTTTTGCGATGTGTTTGTTGAGACCGATGAATTGTGGGTTTGTGATCAAGTTTATCTATGAACAATATTTGAATCTTCTCTGAATTCTTTTATGTATGATTGGTTATCTTTGCAAGTCTCTTCGAATTATCAGTTTGGCTTGGCCTACTAGATTGGTTTTTCTTGCAATGGGAGAAGTGCTTAGCTTTGGGTTCAATCTTGCGGTGTCCTTTCCCAATGACAGTAGGGGCAGCAAGGCATGTATTGTATTGTTGCCATCGAGGATAACAAGATGGTTTTTTTTATCATATTGCATGAATTTATCCCTCTACATCATGTCATCTTGCTTAAGGCGTTACTCTGTTCTTATGAACTTAATACTCTAGATGCATGCTGGATAGCGGTTGATGTGTGGAGTAATAGTAGTAGATGCAGGCAGGAGTCGGTCTAATTGTCTCGAACGTGATGCCTATATACATGATCATAGCTAGATATTCTCATAACTATGCTCAATTCTGTCAATTGCTTAACAGTAATTTGTTCACCCACCGCAAATACTTATGCTCTTGAGAGAAGCCACTAGTGAAACCTATGGCCCCCGGGTCTATTTTCCATCATATTAATCTTTCAATACTTAGTTATTTTCATTGCTTTCTATTTTACTTTGCATCTTTATCATAAAAATACCAAAAATATTATCCTATCATATCTATCAGATCTCACTCTCGTAAGTGACCGTGTAGGGATTGACAACCCCTTATCGCGTTGGTTGCGAGGATTTATTTGTTTTGTGTAGGTGCGAGGGACTCTCGCGTAGCCTCCTACTGGATTGATACCTTGGTTCTCAAAAACTGAGGGAAATACTTACGCTACTTTGCTGCATCACCCTTTCCTCTTCAAGGGAAAACCAACGCAGTGCTCAAGAGGTAGCAGTGCCATGCTTGATTAGCTATGAGTTATAATGGTTTACCTTGCGTGCCAACATGCTACTAAAATGGTTGTGATGTGGTATAGTGGGGTGGTATCCTCCTTTGAATGATTTAAGTGACTTGACTTGGCACATGTTCACGCATGTAGTTGAAACAAATCAACATAGCCTTCACGATATTTATGTTCATGGTGGATTATATCCTACTCATGCTTGCACTCAATGTTTATTAATTCTAATGCATGTTCATGACTGTTGTCGCTCTCTAGTTGGTCGCTTCCCAGTCTGTTGCTAGCCTTCACTTGTACTAAGCGGGAATACTGCTTGTGCATCCAATCCCTTAAACCCCAAAGTTATTCCATATGAGTCCACTATACCTTCCTATATGCGGTATCTACCTGCCGTTCCAAGTAAATTTGTATGTGCCAAACTCTAAACCTTCAAATGAAATTATGTTTTGTATGCTCGAATAGCTCATGTATCAACTAGGGCTGTCCGTATCTTCCATGCTAGGCGGGTTATTCTCAAGAGGAGTGGACTCCGCTCCTCACTCACGAGAAAATGGCTGGTCACCGGGATGCCAGTCCTATGCTTTATGCAAACTAAATCAAAATAATTGTAAACAAAACTCCCCCAGGACTGTTGCTAGTTGGAGGCACTCGTTGTTTCGAGCAAGCCATGGATTGATGCTTGTTGGTGGAGGGGGAGTATAAACTTTACCATTCTGTTTGGGAACCGCCTATAATGTGTGTAGCGTGGAAGATATCGCCATCTCTTGGTTGTTATGTTGACAATGAAAGTATGCCGCTCAAAATATTATTTATCTCTATTTCAAAACCGAGATCTGGCACCTCTACAAATCCCTGCTTCCCTCTGCGAAGGGCCTATCTATTTACTTTTATGTTGAGTCATCACCCTCTTATTAAAAAGCACTAGCTGGAGAGCACTGCTGTCATTTGCATGCATTATTATTAATTTATATTGGGTATGACTACGATTGGATCTCTTTTACCATGAATTACAATGTCTAGTCAGTCCTTGATCTTTAAAGGTGCTCTGCATTTATGTTTTGCGGTCTCAGAAAGGGCTAGCGAGATACCATCTTGTTATATCATATGATGATTTTTTTGGGAAAGTGTTGTCATCCGAGATTTATTATTATTGCTCGCTAGTTGATTATGCCATTGACATGACTAATCATGAGACCTAAGAGTTATTGGGAATGTGGTTAGTCATAATCTTTGCTGAAAACTTGAATGCTGGCTTTACATATTTACAACAACAAGAGCAAACAGAGTTTGTAAAAGTTTTTCTTTATCACTTTCAGTTTATCAACTGAATTGCTTGAGGACAAGCAAAGGTTTAAGTTTGGGGGAGTTGATACGTCTCCGTCGTATCTACTTTTCCAAACACTTTTGCCCTTGTTTTGGACTCTAACTTGCATGATTTGAATGGAACTAACCCGGACTGACGCTGTTTTCAGCAGAATTGCCATGGTGTTATTTATGTGCAGAAACAAAAGTTCTCGGAATGACTTGAAACTCCACGGAACTTATTTTTGGAAAATATTAAAAATACTGGAAGAAGAATCCATGTCAGGGGGCCCACCACCTGTCCACGAGGGTGGGGGGCATGCCTGCCCCCCTGGGCGCGCTCCCTGCCTCGTGGGCCCCCTGACGCTCCACCGACCTCAACTCCAACTCCATATATTCGTGTTCGGGGAGAAAAAAAATTAGAGTGAAGGATTCATCACGTTTTACGATACGGAGCCGCCGCCAAGCCCTAAAACCTCTCGGGAGGGCTGATCTGGAGTCCGTTCGGGGCTCCGGAGAGGGGAATCCGTCGCCATCGTCATCATCAACCATCCTCCATCACCAATTTCATGATGCTCACCGCCGTGCGTGAGTAATTCCATCGTAGGCTTGCTGGACGGTGATGGGTTGGATGAGATTTATCATGTAGTCGAGTTAGTTTTGTTAGGGTTTGATCCCTAGTATCCACTATGTTCTAAGATTGATGTTGCTATGACTTTGCTATGCTTAATGCTTGTCACTAGGGCCCGAGTGCCATGATTTCAGATCTGAACCTATTATGTTTTCATGAATATATGTGAGTTCTTGATCCTATCTTGCTAGTCTATAGTCACCTACTATGTGTTATGATCCGGCAACCCCGAAGTGACAATAATTGGGACCACTCCCGGTGATGACCATAGTTTGAGGAGTTCATGTATTCACTATGTGTTAATGCTTTGGTCCGGTACTCTATTAAAAGGAGGCCTTAATATCCCTTAGTTTCCATTAGGATCCCGCTGCCACGGGAGGGTAGGACAAAAGATGTCATGCAAGTTCTTTTCCATAAGCACATATGACTATATTCGGAATACATGCCTACATTACATTGATGAATTGGAGCTAGTTCTGTGTCACCCCATGTTATGACTGTTACATGACGAACCACATCCGGCATAATTCTCCATCACCGATCCAATGCCTACGAGCTTTTCACATATTGTTCTTCGCTTATTTACTTTTCCGTTGCTACTGTTACAATCACTACAAAACCCAAAAATATTACTTTGCTACCGTTACCGTTACTTCCATATTACTTTGCTACTAAATACTTTGCTGCAGATACTAAGTTATCCAGGTGTGGTTGAATTGACAACTCAACTGCTAATACTTGAGAATATTCTTTGGATCCCCTTGTGTCGAATCAATAAATTTGGGTTGAATACTCTACCCTAAAAAACTGTTGCGATCCCCTATACTTGTGGGTTATCACTCCCACTCACTTTCTTGTAAATACATGCTTCTCCAAAAGTCTGTATAAAACCATATGCTTTGATCACACTATCAAAGCGTATATTCGAACTCCGAGAGGCTTGCACCAGTCCATAAATGGATCGCTGGAGCTATCACACTTTGTTAGCACCTTTAGGATCGACAAAACCTTCTGGTTGCATCATATACAACTCTTCTTTAAGATATCCATGAAGGAATGCAGTTTTGACATCCATTTGCCAAATTTCATAGTCATAAAATGCAACAATTGCCAACATGATTCGGACAGACTTAAGCATCGCTACGGGTGAGAAGGTCTCATCGTAGTCAACTCCTTGAACTTGTCGAAAACCTTCCGCAACAAGTCAAGCTTTGTAGATAGTAACATTACCGTCAGCATCCGTCTTCTTCTTGAAGATCCATTTATTATCGATGGCTTGCCGATCATCGGGAAGTCAACCAAAGTCCACACTTTGTTCTCATACATGGATCCCATCTCAGATTTCATGGCCTCAAGCCATTTCGCAGAATCTAGGCTCATCATCGCTTCCTCATAGTTCGTAGGTTCGTCATGGTCTAGTAACATGACTTCCAAAACAGGATTACCGTACCACTCTGGTGTGGAACATACTCTGGTTGACCTACGAGGTTCGGTAGTAACTTGATCCGAAGTTTCATGATCATCATCATTAACTTCCTCACTAATTGGTGTAGGAATCACTGGAACTGATTTCTATGATGAACTACTTTCCAATTCGGGAGAAGGTACAATTACCTCATCAAGTTCTACTTTCCTCCCACTCACTTCTTTCGAGAGAAACTCCTTCTCTAGAAAGGATCCATTTTAGCAACGAATATTTTGCCTTCGGATCTGTGATAGAAGGTGTACCCAACAGTTTCCTTTGGGTATCCTATGAAGACACATTTCTCCGATTTGGGTTCGAGCTTATCAGGTTGAAGCTTTTTCACATAAGCATCGCAGCCCCAAACTTTAAGAAACGACAGCTTAGGTTTCTTGCCAAACCACAATTCACATGGTGTCGTCTCAACAGATTTAGATGGTGCCCTATTTAACGTGAATGCAGCCGTCTCTATAGCATAACCCCAAAACGATAGCGGTAAATTAGTAAGAGACATCATAGATCGCACCATATCTAATAAAGTACGGTTACGACGTTCGGACACACCATTACGCTGTGGTGTTCCAGGTGGCGTGAGTTGTGAAACTATTCCACATTGTTTCAAATGAAAACCAAACTCATAAGTCGTAGCTCAAATATTCTCCTCCACGATCAGATCGTAGAAACTTTATTTTCTTGTTACGATGATTTTCCACTTCACTCTGAAATTCTTTGAACTTTTCAAATGTTTCAGACTTATGTTTCATTAAGTAGATATACCCATATATCTGCCCAAATCATCTGTGAAGGTCAGAAAATAACGATACCCTCCGCGAGCCTCAACACTCATCGGACTGCATACATCAGTATGTATTATTTCCAACAAGTCAGTTGCTCGCTCCATTGTTCCGGAGAACAGAGTCTTAGTCATCTTGCCCGTAAGGCATGGTTCGCAAGTATCAAGTGATTCCAGAAGCCCATCAGGATGGAGTTTCTTCATGCGCTTTACACCAATATGACCTAAATGGCAGTGCCACAAATAAGTTGCACTATCATTATTAACTTTGCATCTTTTGGCTTCAATATTATGAATATGTGTATCACTACAATCAAGATTCAATAGAAATAGACCACTCATCAAGGGTGCATGACCATAAAAGATATTACTCATATAAATAGAACAACCATTATTCCCTGATTTAAATGAATAACCCTCTCGCATCAAACGAGATCCAGATATAATGTTCATGCTTAACGCTGGCACCAAATAACAATTATTCAGGTCTAAAACTAATCCCGACGGTAGATGTAGAGGTAGCGTGCTGACGGCGATCACATCGACTTTGGAACCATTTCCCACGCGCATCATCACCTCGTCCTTATCCAATCTTCGTTTAATCCGTAGCCCCTGTTTCGAGTTGCAAATATGAGCAACAGAACTAGTATCAAATACCCAGGCGCTACTGCGAGCATTAGTAAGGTACACATCAATAACATGTATATCACATATACCTTTGTTCACCTTGCCATCCTTCTTATCCGCCAAATACTTGGGGCAGTTCCGTTTCCAGTGACCAGTCCCTTTGCAGTAGAAGCACTCAGTTTTAGGCTTAGGTCCAGACTTGGGCTTCTTCCCAAGAGTAGCAACTTGCTTGCTATTCTTCTTGGAGTTCCCCTTCTTCCCTTTGCCCTTTTTCTTGAAACTAGTGGTCTTGTTAACCTTCAACACTTGATGCTCCTTCTTGATTTCTACCTCCGCAGCCTTTAGCATTGCGAAGAGCTCGGGAATTGTCTTTTCCATCCCTTGCATATTATAGTTCATCACGAAGCCTTTATAGATTGGTGGCAGTGATTGAAGAACTCTGTCAATGACACTATCATCAGGAAGATTATCTCCCAGCCGAGTCAAGTGGTTATGGTACCCAGACATTCTGAGTATGTGTTCATTGACATAACTATTCTCCTCCATTTTGCAGCTATAGAACTTGTTGGGGACTTCATATCTCTCAACTCGGGCATTTGCTTGAAATATTAATTTCAACTCCTGGAACATCTCATATGCTCCATGACGTTCAAAACGTCATTGAAGTTCCGATTCTAAGCCGTAAAGCATGGCACACTGAACTATCGAGTAGTCATCAGCTTTGCTCTGCTAGACGTTCATAACGTCCAGAGTTGCTCCTACAACGGGTCTTGCACCTAGCGATGCTTCCATGACATAATTCTTCTGTATAGTGATAACCCACAAGTATAGGGGATCGCAACAGTTTTCGAGGGTAGAGTATTCAACCCAAATTTATAGATTCAACACAAGGGGAGCCAAAGAATATTTGAAGGTATTAGCAGCTGAGTTGCCAATTCAACCACACCCGAAGATTAATTATCTGCAGCAAAGTGATCAGTAGCACAGTAGTTTGATGGTTTTGATAGTAGTAACAGTAGCAACGGTAACAGTAACAGTGATAGCAGTATTTTTGTAGCAAGTGTAACCGTGATGATAGCAGTAGTAACTTAGCAGAAACAATATAAGATAGATTCGTAGGCATTGGATCGGTGACTTGTTGGATGATATTCATCATGCACTGCTACAGGATGCTGCTAACGCGACACTACGATCAGAGACCCTTCGAGAAACTGTGTGCGATGCCATAATCGCAAACGGTGGTGTATGAAAACCGTCAGAAATGTATAAAACGTTTGCGTTGACGGATGCATCAAACACGGTTCAGGTTTTAGTTGCGTGTGTGATGAAGGGCATATGGTTCAGTTCAATTAAATGTTTGCGATGAGGAGGAACAAAAGAAACGGGCAGCCAAATGAAGGTGTGTGCGATATACAGCATACGGTTCACTCGGATGAACTGTTTGTGATTAGGCAACACAAAAGAAACGGGCAACCAGATGAAGGCGTGTGTGATACATAGCATACAGTTCACTCGGATGAACTGTTTGTGATTAGGCAAGACAAAAGAAACGGGCAGCCAGAAGAAGGTGTGTGCGATATAGAGCATACGGTTCACTCGGATGAACTGTTTGTGATTAGGCAACACAAAAGAAACTATCAGCCAGATCAAGGTGTGTGCGATATACGCATGCGGTTCACTCGGCCCTTGTCGTCAGTGTGTGACCTCTATGGCAACCGTTCGCTCCCCAGGCGCCTCTTCGTGTACCGTGGCAACCGTCCACCGCCTCTTCGCCTTTCATTCCCTCTCGATTTGGAACTGCTGTCGCACGCTCTTCCTCCCTCCATTTGCCTTCACCCTTCCTTCTGCCATTGTTCGATCATCTTCTCCACGGAGGGAACAGGCCGGAAACGACCTCGTTATTCTTGCCCCGATCTGAATGATGATGTGGTGGAGGAACTCATTGATCGGTGCGACGTCATCACCTCGGCTAGCATGGCAGGTTCGCCCAAGACCATTCTCGAGTCAACTAATAACATCATTACAAGGAACCCAAGGGTCCAGGAGCGGTTTGATCTCCCCTATCTTCTTTGCCGTGACCCTGCTGACTGGCGCGGGGACGAGGGAAGCCTCGCCTTGTGCAAGTTGATGCCGCTTGATAATGATACGTATGATGTTAAGATGCCATCGCTTGAGGGCAAGGCTTGGGCAGGCGCAAATGGAGATTGGGTTGTTTATATTGGGTACAACTGCGAGTGGGAACTTGTGAATGTGTACACTCGTCACCGGGTTCCACTTCCAAAAATCTCAGACTGGTGACCAGAGGTTGAGTACACCAGTATTCTACGTGAGTTCAAATACGATCATGGTGACTGTCGTCTACGGAAGATAGCAATTTGTCGAGTTCCCAACCGCTCTTGGGATTACATGAACTATGAAGTTGTTGCTATCTTCGACAAGCTTGTTGCCGTCCTTACTTCCACGCCTCGATGGATATTGCTCAAAAATCAGTTTCTGTACACGGATGAGTACTGTGATGCAATTCAATACCAGGGTCTTGTGTTTGCTGCCACCACTCGTGGCACTGTTTTTGCATGGAATCCTGATGCTTTCGGTTCGTTTGTCTTCCATCGTAATTAGAATTGTTTCATCCACATGCATGCGGGTTAGCTAGTTTCCCTTTACTAATTAATTAACCTTCTTGTGTTTCCAAGGTCCTGTGAACATTCCACCACCTATACTTGAATTTTTTTATAACCAAGGGGGATATGACGATGCTGATGATCACGAGCAGGACCCATATACTCAGTGGCGCCTGGCAACTTTTTCCGATGGATCACCTCTTCTTGTCTGTATATAGGGCACTGCTGATGTTACTAAGGAAGCAGGTGTTGTCTCGCATGGTCGCACTCTCTAGACCTATTCCAACATACGTTGCAAGGTATTCGGGATGGATACTAGTGTACTAGCGCCAACACCTTCTCCATGGTTCGGTATTGAAAGTCTTGGAGGAAACTCGCTCTTCCTTGGACAAAACTATCCAATGATGGTGGAAGGCGATCCAGCTGCTGTTGACACAACGTTACTACCATCTGTGAGAAGCAACTGTATCTATACCTCGGACATTGCTATGCTTTCCTACCGTCCCAATATGGGTTTTGACATAGGCCGCTTCAGCCTGGATGATCAGTCCTGCACTGGTCTCGAGATTGACAGTAGCTGGCCCTTCCCAGATAATCACTTCTGGTTCAAAGCAAGCGCTTCCAACGCCGACAAGTGGTTGAGCTGAAGTTCATTTCATCGCTTTGTTATTTGTTGTGTGAGAAAAACTTCACTTTACTAGAATATTTTGTTGGGAATGATCTATAATCCAACGTGTATCCTCGTTGTCGTTGTGGGTTGATGACTTGTTGTATGTAATCAATGATACATTTGCATGTGGGTCCATCAACTCATGCCTGCTAGTGGTGTCCATATGAACAGTGCTAGTGATTTTAGTTGCAAAAATTAGATAGTGCTAGTGATTTTTAGCTGCATATTTTGACAAATCACAGTGTTACAAGGTTGACAAATGGCAATGTTACTAGATAAACAAACGTCAATCTTTCTAGTTTGACAAATGGCAACATACCCAAAATGACAAATATGCAAATCTTACCCAATTGTTTGTACGTGATTGCACACGGGTCATGCAAAACATCCGTTTGCGTTGAAGGGATCCAGAAATCCTGCTCGGCACATTTTCCCTTGTCTTCCTGGGGAAGCTGTCGGTTTGCATACGGGTGTTCTAACTAAAACGTTTGCGATGAGTGTTTTATATTTAAAAACCATTGACTTTTTTTCAAAAGAAAATCGTTTGATAAGTCTGTACATTAAGAGAGAAAAACGCAAGTTCGTTCAAACCATATCTTTCATTCAGTCACACTAGGAATTTATATTCATATGATCGAGAATTCGAGATACAGTATTAAACCCCAAAAAAACTATTTCCGGCGGCGGCGGAGGCGGCGTGCCGCGCTGTCGTTGTCATCCTCCGGGACGCCGTTGTTGAAGTCTTCAAGGCAGCACAAAATGTTCTTCACTTGTAAATCAAACATCATGTCGTCGCGCGATCGACGGGCGGGGCGCGGGAGGACGGCAACTGGCGCCGCTGAGACACTAGTAAAAAAAGACACATCCGTGACATTTTGGGCCGAATGAATTTTTTTTCTGTCATACATATGACACTTCTATGATGATAATTGTGACAAAACCTGGTATCATCATAGATGTGGTGGGCTCCTACTTCTATGACAAAAAATCATGACAGAAAATGGGCTTTTCGTCCTGGGCGGGCCGGAGACGCAGCTGCATGACATTCTTTGGGCCGTCCATGACGGAAAAAAACCGTGGTAGAAGCGAGGGCGAGGAAAATTTCGGGGAGTTCCCAGTTACGGTGGGAGGTCGGGGGCCGAGCGATGCGCGTTTCTCTTGTACACGTACGCGCGTGTGTGCGAGGCGTTGGCTCTAACTAAACCCGAGCGAGGCGTTGGGCTCTAACTGAACCCGAGCGATTGCACTACAGGCTACGCGTTACTGAACCCGAGCGATCGATCGATGGCTGTTAACTGAACCCGATCGAGCGATTCCTTCGCTACTGCTGCTAACTGAAGCCGATCGATTGGATGAACAGTGAGCGTTGCGGGGGGGGGGGGGTTTGGATGAACAGTGAGTGGTGGCGTTGCCTCTGGATAAACAGGACCCCGTGGTGTGGAGGGCTGGATGAACAGTAGACGGTGGAGGGGTGCCCGTGGAGGGGTAGTTGAACAGGACCCCGTGGTGTGGAGGGCTGGATGAACAGTAGACGGTGGAGGGGTGCCCGTGGAGGGGTGGTTGAACAGGACCCCGTGGTGTGGAGGGCTGGATGAACAGTAGACGGTGGAGGGGTGCCCGTGGAGGGGTGGTTGAACAGTAGCCGGTGGAGTAGCGCGTGGTGGAGGCTGGATGAACAAGAGCCCGTGGAGGCTGGAGGAGGTCGACGGTGGAGATGAACAGTATCTCGTGGAGTCCCGTTTTGCGGTACGCCACACCCCTCCCGATGAACAGGAACCCGTTTCGACCGTAGGAGGTCCGTTTCATCCGATTTGCAGTACGCCACACCCCTCCCGATGAACAGGACCCCCGTTTCGACCGTAGGAGGTCCGTTTCATCCGTTTTGCGGTACGCCACACCCCTCCCGATCAACAGGACCCCCGTTTCGACCGTAGGAGGTCCGTTTCCTCCGTTTTGCGGTACGCCACACCCCTCCCGATCAACAGGACCCCGTTCCGAACGTAGGAGGTCCGTTTCCTCCGTTGTGCGGTACGCTAGGCCTCATTTCCATCGCCTGTTCCGTTCCGACCCAGCCGGTTGGCGTTTCGTTGCCTCCCGATGAACACGACGCATTCTGTTGCCTCCCCATGAACACGACGCATTCCGTTGCCTCCCCATGAACACGACAACGACGCTATTTCTCCATTCCGACCCAGCCATGTACACGAGCCCTGGCTGTACGTATGCGCGAGTAGGCGTTCGAGACCCCGCCCGTATGTACACATACGTGGCCGTATTTTCTTTCTTGCACCCTGGCCGCTGTACGTACGTGTACATGCTACGTGCGCGCCTCTACTACGACACGTACGCGCCTCTACTATGACATGTGCGCGCCTCTACATCCACCAGTATATATGTACGTACACGTTCGCGACCAGAATGACAACGCTACGTACGCTTCGACCAGGTGGGTCCCGACTGTCAGGCACTTCCTTGCCTGCGAAGATGTAGCTGGTGGGTCCCAGCAGTCAGGGGGGCGAATCATTTTTTTTGCCCGGACGCACTTCCTTGCATGCGAAGATGTAGCTGGTGGGTCCCAGCAGTCAGGGGCAAACGTTTTTTTTTGCGAAATACGATGGCCCGTCCGGTGGGTCCCCGCTGTCAGGTGGAGGAATAATTATTTTGCACGTAATAAGGAGGCACTTCCTTGCTGCGGCCGTGGACCCAGCTGTCAGCCTCTCCACGTATAGTCCACGTCCGATGGAAGCCGTTCCTTGACCACGTTGACCACGCCGCGCCGAGAGCACCAGGGCGGTGGACGATGGTGAGGCCTAGGAAGGGGACGACGCGGAGCCGGGGAAGACGCGGCAGTGGATGCCCACGCGTAAAGGAGTACGAGGGTTCACTGGTTCGCTGCGGTGTTAGGCTGCCGTCGCCGCAGAATAATAGGGGGTGTGGGTGAGTAGAGGGATGGCCTGGCCAGCGGTGGGAGTAGTAGGGGGCGGTGAGGCCTCCGCCGCATCGCAGCCGGCCACGGGAGGCAGGAGCACGAGGCACGACCGGCGCTGGTTTGGGCGGCTGGAGCAAGAAGACCAGAGGTTGAAGAAGCACTACGGCCGTTGGATGGACATCGTACAGTCACTAGAGCTAGAATCGTGCATATTGACTAAGTTGACAAAGCCCTCCGTCCCCGTCAACTTAGTAGGCCCACAAGTCAGCCTACCACTATACTGGGTCCCAGCTAACAGGGGGAGTATTCATTTTTTTGTGCGTAATAAGGAGGCACTTCCTTGCGTGTGAAGATATAGCTGGTGGGTCCGAGCTGTCAGCGGCGGTAACGTTTTTTTCGTGAAATACAGAGGCCCTTTCGGTGGGTCCCTGATGTCAGGTAGAGGAATCATTATTTTGCGCGCAATAAGGAGGCATTTCCTTGCGTGCGGCCGTGGACCCAGCTGTCGGCCTCTCCACGTACAGTCCACTTCAGATGCATGTCGGTCGTTGACCACGTTGACCAGGCCGCGCCGAGAGCACCAGGGCGGTGGACGACAGTGAGGCCTAGGAAGGGAATGACACGGAGGCAGGGAAGACTCGGCAGTTGTTTCCCACGCGGAGGGGAGTATGACTGTACGAGGGTTTACTGGTTCGTCTGCCGTCGCCGGAGAATAACAGCAGGTGTGGGTGAGTAGAGGGATGGCTAGGCCAGCGATGGGACTACGGTGGGGCGGTGAGGCCTGCGCGGCAGCAGAGCCGGCCGCGGGGAGGAGGGAGCAGGCAGTCCCGCTGGCGCTTGTTTGAGCGGCTGGAGCAGGAAGAGCAGAGATTGAAGAAGCACGACGGCCGTTGGATGGACATCCAATAGTCAGTGCTTGTGCGTCAACCTTTTTTTAGGAAAGCCTCAAATCTGTGGAAAACAGCATACAACCCATCTGCCATTATTTCTAATAATTTACAGCCCATTTGCTAATTATTAAGGTTTTTTGGAGCCCATATTCTTTTTGTTAGCATTACAGC
Organism: Aegilops tauschii subsp. strangulata; assembly: GCF_002575655.3. Lineage (NCBI taxonomy): Eukaryota > Viridiplantae > Streptophyta > Magnoliopsida > Poales > Poaceae > Aegilops > Aegilops tauschii. The sequence continues at coordinate 504,520,348 of NC_053041.3, read as the reverse complement.
CCATATCGTGGCCACGATTAAAAAATTATACGAAATTTTGCATATTTCGGTGTGGTCCGAACTGTTTTTAATCCCGAAATTTTGACTCGCATTCAAACTGATTTTAAAAATAAATGTATATCAATATATAATCCAACAAATTCTCCATTCATAAAAATTAATGTAATTTAAAATCTCGGAATGAAAAAAAAGATATTTGAAACTAGTTGCCGATTTGATGTGTTTTAAAAATGTACAACCCATTTCTCATTACTGATGGGCCATTTTCTCGGCCAGCCGAATGAAAGCTCTCCTTGTCTTGAATGATTTGCAGCCCAACAGGCCTGACAAAGCGACTTACTTGGCAAATCACAAAAAAACTGGGCTGTGGCCATGGACCCAGCTGTCAGCCTCTCCACGTACAGTACTCTTCCGATGAAATGTCGTTGACCACGCCGCGCCGAGAGCACCAAGGCGGTGGATGATGGCGAGGCCTAGGAAGGGGACGACGCGGAGCCGGGGAAGACGCGACAGTGGATGCCCACGCGGAGAGGAGTACGAGGGTTCACTGGTTCGGCTGTGGTGTGAGGCTGCCGTCACCGCAGGGCCTGGCTAGCGGTGGGAGTAGTAGGGGGCGATGAGGCCTCAACGGCAGCACAGCCGACCACTGGAGGCAGGAGCAGGCGGTCTCCCCGGCGCTGGTTTGGGCGGCTGGTGCAAGAAGAGCAGCGATTGAAGAAGCAGTAGGACCGTTCGATTCAAATCCAACGGTTACTACTGCTAGAATCGTTTGTTGACTAAGTTGACTAGCCCTGCGTACGCGTCAACTTAGTAGGCCCACAGGTAAGCCTCCCAACCGGTGCGCCCCAGATGTCAGTGGGAGGAATCATTTTTTTTCGCATAATAAGGAGGCAGTTGATTGCGTGCAGCCAGGCCAGCGGAGGGAGTAGGGTGGGCCGGGGAAGCCTGCGCGGCATAACAGCGGGCCACAAGAGGAGGGAGCAGGTAGTCCCGCCGGCGCTAGTTTAGGCGGCTGGAGCAGGAAGATCAGAGATTGAAGAAGCACGTCGGCCGTTGGATGGACATCCAACAGTCACTGCTGCTAGAATCGTGTGTTCACTGACAAAGCCTTGTGTAAACAAGTCAGCCTCGAAATCTGTGGCGTGTACAGCCCATTTGCTATTATTTTTATAATTTTTACTCATTTTCTAGTTCATATGGAATTTATTGCAGCCCGTTTTCCATTTTTAGAATTGCTGGCCATTTTCTGGTCAGTACCAGGGTCAAAAAATTAACTAAATATGTGGGAAATTTTGAAAATTCGCAAATTTTTGCTGGGGAATGAAATATTCTTAACCAAAAATTAATAGCCATACTAAAACAAATTTAAAAATAAATTAGTACTATGTCATGTTAAATCCAATGAAATACGTATAAGATATCAGTGAAGAACAAAAACAAAAAAAGAAACTTATATCCCATTTGCTATATTTTTTTTGGAATTTTCAACCCCTTTTGGTATTACTTTTAACAGACATTGACCATACTCTTAAGCCATGCCGGAATGCATCCCTCCTCATCTTGAAAGATTTGCAGCCCAGTAATTCGGAGAAAACAAATAGGCCTAGCTTGGGTATTCTTCAAAAAGAAATACTGGGCTACCTATTTTCCCAAAGAACTGGTGCATGAGCATTTAGCTTTATTTATTTATTTACTTATTTATGTTTAGGGGACCATGAGCATGTACCTGGGCCGGATTCATGTGAGAGCCTCCCTTCCAGTTAATTATGGGCTTCTCTATTGGGCCTTCCTCAGTGCGCTGCATGTTATCAACAAGTGGAAAATGTGTTCCGTACGAAAAATAGTATGCGCTATGTACGGTATGGGGCACTAAAGGATCGAACTGTGCAACGACTTCCAAAACATTGTGTTTGTCGTTCTAACAACACATTTATTCAACCAACAGACGAAATATACTACTGATTGTACATTGAAAACAGCAGCAGCAGCAACCAGGGCTGGGGGTGCAACAGAAGCAGTAAGCAGGCCAGAAGAGTGACGACGCAGCTCTCTCTTCCAAACCAAACATCAGCCATCATTATAAAAGGGCTACCAAAAAAGAACAAGTGTATGCATCAAACTAAATAAAGATCCTACTACACCAAGTGTACGCATCTAACTAACTGGCTCAGTTAGACGTTACTATTTATTAAGCTGTGAAGATTGGCTGGCGGCTTGAACCAGATGGGTGCCTGACCGGGGAAACTCCAGCCAGCAGGTCGAAGTCTGATACTTGCGACCCTCTCTCCTACTTTGGGCTGCAGAGCGTGGCGGCACATATCAGGGTATGGTGCTTGCGGAGACGCATGGTACGCTGTGTACACACAGTTTTGCCTGATGAACGAAACCGCGCTGCCATCATGATCCATGCCATCAGTTATCTCCTGGTTAATCGGATAATTCAGTCCGATAAACAGAGAGCATGTACCAAGGCTACTTACCAGTCTCCAGTCAAAAATTCCTGAAGGCCCAGAGAAGCTGGGATCCTTCGTCTACTGCTATGAGTGCCCAGTGCCGTTTTGGGGCTCGCCCGCGGACATCGTGCATCACCTGACGCAGGCGTGCGACGATCACTACTGGCCCTTGGCGAAGAACATCAAGTACGAGACGTGCTACCCGTTCACCGTGCCGGAGTCGCTGGAGGATCACCACCGCCTGCTAGTCTCGGAGGAGGACGACAGCGTCTTCCTCTTGATCGTGGGCACCGGCGAGGCCCGCGCAGGCCGCCGCCCCGTCTTTGTAGTGTGCGTCAGGGGCGCTGACGCTGACACTGACACGAGGCTGATGTACGGGTGCGTGCTCACTATTACTACCCCTCGGAGGTACGTGGGCGGCGACACTGGCTACGTCAAGCTGACTTGGACTCTGCCGAGCTGGGACCTTCCCGCGATGTGGACATGGAAGACGCATGGTATTATTTGACCCCCAACAATGTGCACGGGGACTCCAAGGAGGTTCAACTGGACATCTGCATTATCAAGTTAAATGTTGATCATTAGTCTTCGCTCAATGTAATCCGCTGTCTAAGCATGTGGAGACTTCCATGCATGATCTTGCTCTATTGGAGTATCCCGCATGAATGAAAGTGTATCCATTTATGGTTTAGTCTAGAATCTTCCATGTATGAATTTTTACTACAGTACTGGTGAAAGACTTATGATGAACCATTTCTTACATATCCTCTGCCCCCTTCCAAGTCATCCTGATTTAATCCCTCCATCTAGGTGTATAAGGGCATGGTTAATACTTAAATAGTATAGCCAACTGTTGACTATAAGAAAGTGCCATGTCATCTGTAGCCAACATGTATAACAACGGATACTCAAAAACTAATTCTTGAAGATCATTTCTTGCAAAGCACAATAAGAGTTATTTCTTCACAAGTTTTGGATGCAGGTTGAACAGTTGAACGCTTTTGTTTGCAAAAGATACTTTTTTATCTATTTCACCCGGATGTTTGTGAGCTCTAGAGATGAAATAATATCCGAACAAACCTATCGATACCCGTTACACATGAGATGACCCCCACATCCTTTGTCAAAATAAAAAACTCCCCGATCAATGCATTTCACTCTTCCGTGCAACGCACGGGCACCTTACTATAGATTAGTACGACCAAAAATTGAACTAACATTATATATAGTACGATAAATGATGATGCATGTCACCTAAAATTATATCATTGAAAACTATGTTCAAATACGAATCCAACGATATTGTTTTTGTTGACATGCACTAACATTTTGTCAGTTAAATCTTCAGTCAAATTCAATGGGGGATAAACCACGACCGATGTAGTACTAGTGTAGAGGGCGGCGCTGCACGGGAGTCTCGCCCCGCTCGTGGCGCGGTAGTAAAGCCGTCATATCACAAAAGCCAACCACTCCCAGTAATAAGTGGCCTGGTAAAATAAACGGACAAGCAACCATCACATCCCTCCGTCTTTTTTGCATTTCATCTCTCTGCATTTACTTTCTCCGGTTCATCTCGCACACTCGATCCCTCGCTACTACTCCTAGTATCCCTAGCTACTACTCCTAGGGCCAGTTCTTTTGGCGGCTTCCCCAGCTTTTCCCATAAGACTAGTCACAGTGGAGAGTAACATTAAGGCGCCTCACTCATTTATTTGGGCTTCTAAACTACTACTAGTAGTACCTTCGTCCTGGTTTATTCCTCACCATTGTAATTTGTGCTAAATTTTGACCAAAGATTTAACTGATAAAATATTAGTGCATGTGACATGCACTAACATTTCATTAGTTAAATTTATGATCAAAATTTGACACAGATTACAATGGGGACCAATAAACCAGGACGGAGGTAGTAGTGATGGGATTACTAATCTAGAAGCCTAAAAGAACTGGCCCCTGGTACTCCTACTAGTAGTAGTACTCAAGTTGGAATTCCAATTGCACGGCACAACTTGTTAGGCAAAAAATTCGATACAGGGTGTAGGAAGCAGTTTGGGAATTTGCATGCCTTTCCAACCAGTGAGATACTCCGTACAAAGTACGACAGAGAAATAACCACAGAGAAGGAAGCTAAAAGTAAACAATCAAACGAGCATTTTTGCATTTGTTTTGCATTGGATCGTTTCACAAGCTTGACTAGTGCTGTTTTTCTACTTTTACAAAAACCGCATCGTAATGTTAAAACGTGCATTTGCACGTACATAAGTAATAGTAGTAGTCCCTCCGTCTAGGTGTATAAGTCTTCCCTCCTTCTTGGTCATGGTGCACAACCAAAGATGACTTATTGACCTGGACGGAGGGAGTAGCACAGTCTGCAAGCATATATCGAGAGAGACGTGTAGTGCGATAGTATATAGTAAAGTTTGTGCTATATGCACGTACTTGCAAAATGCGTACGAATACACAAGGTTTCCAAACTTTCCCTTTTACATACTTAATTAAGGACGCTAAAAATTCCTGAACGTTCGAGATTTATCATTTGTGCCCCAAAACTAATGAGATCGCCTTACGAAACAAAAATTATACTCCTCCTAAAAGCCACGGCGCTCGCAGGAGCGCTTGCGGCGCGCCACGAGTCCCTGGTGCGCGGCTGTTTCCCAGCGCGCTGACACAACGCCTCTTCCTCAGCCTCGCAACTCGCGAGGTGCTGATTGGCGGCTTGCCGGTGGGCGAGCGCGATATCACCGGTGTGGTGATCCGACGCCAACAGGTACTCCTCCTCGCTGGAAGCGTGCACCCGGTCCACGTACCGCCAAGCGTAGATGAGGCACTTGGGCCCGACTGCACTCAGGGCGTCGGCACGGGCGTCCTCCGCCACCCTCACGGCCCTCGCACGAGCCTTCTGCCAAAGAGCCAATTGCCTGACTCTCTCGGGCGCGACATAGGCCTCCCAGGCAGCTTGTTCCGCGGTGCGCTTCTCTTCCTCAGCCTTCTTCTCCGCCTCTATTTTGGCGCGCTCTGCTGGAGGCAAAGCCTCCCACAAGGCGACATCCATTTCTTTCCAAAGCTCCTCAAGGCTGGGGGGCTCGGCGGGCGGCGCGACGTTCTCCTTGTAGCGGGGAGCCGACGCGTCCTCCGGCGCGCGTGATGGCAAGATTGGGAACGCCGATGCGTCCACCTCGACGCGTCGCGGCGAGGAGCGAAACACCGACGCGTCCTGCTCGACTAGTGGCGGCGAGGAATGGAACGGTGACGTGTCGCGTCACGGCGAGGAGCGGAACGCCGATGCGTCCTCCTCGACTAGTGGCGGCAAGGAACGGAACGGCGACGCGCCGCGTAGCGGCGAGGAGCGGAACACCGACGCGTCCTCCTCGACTAGTGGCGGCGAGGAATGGAACGGCGACGCGTGACCGTCCGCGCGGTGCAGCGAGGGGCTCCTAGGGCTTGGGAGGGGCGATGCCATGGTGGTCGACGTGAGAGGGAGGGGGAGGAGATAGCGATGAACGTGAACGTGAGGGGGGAGGAGATAGCGATGTCGTGGGAGGCGTTGTATTTATAGTGAGCAGTGGCACACCGACGTAAGATATGGACTGAGCTGCACTGACTTAACTGCAGGTCCAGTTGCGTCACTGACATGTGGGCCAGACCCCTGTTGGGCCCATATGTCAGTGACCCAATGCACCTGCAGTTAAGTAACAGCTACGTGGGCATATTTGTTGGAGTAAATTACGGGGGAGCGAAGGGGTGGAAATATTGTTGGTCACAATGGATTGGACGAGCGTGGGGGGAGGAGAGTCATGCATGCAGATTTTTTCACACGGGGTGGAGTGGTGGGACCGCCGGAGGGAGAAGGAGAGTTTGGCAGGCATATTGTTTCCACACATGGAGAGGAAAAGATTTGGAGACGAACGGGCTTCCTGCAGGTATGGGGAACGGTGCATAATAAGTCATCTTGCATGCCGGGCTAGGTATAGCGTGGAGGAAGCGGAGCTTAGGGTTTGCATTGCCGGTCTCTACATAGGTATTTCTCTTCATAATCCTGTAATTTTAGAGACTGATTGTGCTTTTGTGGTAGCGTCTCTTGCATCGGGGGACTATGACAGGTCTGCTATGCGTGACCTGAAGATGAAAGCGTTGAGCATCTCGAAGTTGATCAACAATCTTCAATTGTCAAAGATTAGCCGTTCGGCCAATAAGGTGGCACACTTAATCGCTAAGTATAGCTTTGACAATAGATTAGATGGTATTCTTGTAAATAAGGTACCGCCCTGTGTGGTGAATATTGTATCAATGAGTGTACTGGTGTGGCTGGTTAATTAATATAAGGTGGTGTTAAAAAAGTATAAATTTGGTCAAACACTTTGCAAACGGTTGACGGGAGTAAAAAGGACCAGAGGGAGTATCATGCATGCGGAGTAGGAAAAAAATTGCTTGTCTAAAAAAAGGCAAAAAAATTGCTCATTTATAGCCGGTCGAAGTCTCAAAGGGCGCGACCGTGCGAGGGAGGTGAAGGTCGTGGGAGGCGCGACGTTTGACGGAATTAAGTGAAGTTACATCCACGCGCCGGCATGGCGTGCGAACAGGCAGAAGCTATACCGTCAGGCCTACGATATGGGTCTAGTAGACATGACATCTAGTGGGTCCCGCATAGTTCTCGAGAACTCTTTGGGGGCTTGCAGCCGTTTATCCACCGGGTGGAGTCGTCAGCTGTTCGTGTCCTCGTGGCATTAGTAAAGGCTGAAAGAAAGCGTGCAACAGCCCTTGAGAATGTAGCTGAGTTCCTGAAGAAGCGAAAAGAGCATTCAGATGCTCTCTTCACCCAAGCCAAAGAAGAGATGGAAGAAGCCAGAAATAAGCTAGCAGAGGCAGAGCAGGCTAGGCGTCTCTTGCTATCTAAAACTGTTGTCAATACAAAATTTCCTTCATAATAGCTAGGTTCAAATGTTTATCCAGTCAGCATGCCTGTTGTGATGTCCGTGCATCTACTGATGTGGCACAAAATGTTTTTTTCGGGTCATGTAATAACAACAATTACTTTCCAAACAATAACAGACGAAGCATTGGACATGGTATAGTTCACGCGCAAGCCCGACATTCCAAGTTCAACTTCCACATCAAACTCATGTTCACAGATATCTGCACATTCATACATAATGTCCACAACCATGATTCACTTCAAAGCCAAAAAAATGCAAGGAGAGTTATAAATAAAGAAAATCCTCTACTAGTTCCTGCTACCAGTGCGAGCACAACAAGTCAAGGCCATGCGTAAATTAATTATATTTTAGTCATTTTTTGTGTTCTAAAATGCCTGCCGGCTCGCAGAAGGACGTGTTGCTGGCACACACGTGGATTCAATGAAGGCAGGCAGGTCAGTCTTAAGCTGGTTGCAGGCGGCGAGGAGGCGTGCTCAGCCGGGCCTGCAGCGAGTGCGGCCCTCTTGGCCGGCGCGCCGGTTCAATGCCTGCGCTATGAGAGGTCACGTCCATGTCAGAGCAATCACTCCCTCCAGTCCTTTTTGTTTGGGTATAACAAAATCTCATTTTCCATTCACATTTTACAAGTAAAATTCGTGGACAAACTTTGACTCAAAGTACGATGGGGACTAGTAAACCAGAATGGAGGTAGTAGTTTTTTTTAATCAAAGAAGGGTTTCCCCTTCCGATTTTCATTACTGAAAACCAGCATCTAAATCTAAACCATAGTATTTGCCCTAGAACTACCAGGTTCAACATCTCGCAACATAAACCCATACAACCTCCATCGCAAAAAAAACCCATACAACCATACGCCAAGGAGGTACGTAGTACTATGAATTCCATTTTCGCTCCATACCAATCGTTCTAAAACCTACTTACTACTTATAACGCGCCATTGAAAATCGGAACTCTTAACCCCGCTAAAAAAACGATATTTTAAACGTGGCTACTCAATCTGTGGCAACTGGCGAGCCACCGCGCTCCAAGTCATTCACCTGTGGTCCCGACCATCAACTCCTACGGATCAAATTATCACGCGAGCTGACTATTCCTACAAAGGTGCTCCACCACGTACCCGGTACCCGCGAATGCAGCAATCGTGCACCTAGGGTTTTAGGGTTTATTTGTTAACGTCGCCTTTACGTAACACTCATGTGTGCAAGACAGCGAGAGGCCGACTGCATGCGTGCGCCTCTTCTCTTCGTATATGTACTCCACCGTTTGTCTGGTGTCCAAAAAAATATAATAACTACTAGCAATGTGCCAATGCGTTGCCACACGATCAAAGTAGATTAATACATATTCACCGATTTGATAGAAAAAAAGTCAAGTTTTGAAATACGTATATCACTAAAAATATGTTATGTTTCACTCAAAATATATTCCTTTGGCGGGTTTAATGAGATAAGGGAGGAATGTTGTTGGTTTCAAGATTCGAGAAGTGGTATATGTCTAATTTCTACTCTTACTAGCAAGATGCCCGTGCGTTGCACGGAACATCAAGATCTTGTGGGAGAAAAGGATGAACGAGGGAAGGCCTTATCTGCAAATGTGGTGAAGAGTGCGGGTAAATTGCCATATTTTCCTTCCTATCCGTCAGATATAAATCGGACGACCTACATTGCAGGATGGCAGGCCCACCATCATCACCAACTCTATTTTTTATCCCTACTCTTATAAAAAGCATTGTCGGTGATGATCGTGTGCCTCCCATCCTGCAATATAGGCCCTCCGATCTATATCTGACGGATATGAAGGAAACTATGGCAATTTTGCAAAAAGATACCGACACCCCTCTCCACATTTGCAAATAAGGCCTCCCCTCATTCATCCTTTTCCCCCACAAGATAAACTACTCATACAAATGCACCTTGATGTTCCGTGCAACACATGTGCATCTTGCTAGTTGTTGCAAAAAGCCCATGTGTGTGTGAGAGAGAGGGAGAGTGGAGGAGGACGGAGTGCATGTGTGACAAAGACACAAGGAGTGTGTGTGCGATATGTATCAGCTTAAAATGAGGTGATAGTGTGTGTGTGCACGATCGAGAGGGCGTGTCTCAAGAAGGGAAGAAAAATCTACATAGATACAAGGAGCGGGAGAGAGACATGTATGCGATGGTGGAAGCACGAGTGTGCGGGTGTATAAACCTATCTAGAGGCTAGCTAGTCGATAAATGTTTGTGAGAGAAATACGAGTCGGGGTGCGAAAGCAAGAGTTTCGTGTGTGTGAGTGTAACAGCCCCAAAATTGGGTTATCAAATTTTGTGCTGTTATTCTCTCCTGGCACTCATTTTCAAAATTTTCTCCTGAGTTTGCTGGATGACCCTGAGAAAATTTTGTCATTTCCAACCTTTCAAAATCCTGCTCATGTCTATTTCAGTGGGCAAGACCTCATTTGCATCAGCTCAATTCCTCTTAAACCCTAATTCCAAATTTTTGGAATTTGGATATGCCCTTGTGATTACAAAGGAGCCACCATTTTCCTTGTTCTGTTGATCCTCCCAATTGATCCCAGATATCATCCTATCTTTCTTAACCTTGGATATGCAAAAATATTGCTAAGTCCAATGCAATATTTTTGAATTATGATTTATTCCTTTTCTTGCCTTTCTGAGGAATAAAATCCAAAGGCATATCTAGCCATCTCCTAAATTCATGAAAATTGGTGGAGTTGATGCTTATGCCTAATCCAAGCTCTGGCAAGTATATTGGCCATAATTAAATAAGGAAAATTGCCTTTTCCTATTTAATGCCAATATTGCATTTCTGCCAATTTCCAAAGGAACTACTATTTTTATAGCAGAGAAAATTCCCACATAAATTGTGGAGCTTGTCCTTGCTATATAATCACTAGTTACATTCTAATATCATGATTCCACAGTTCAAAATTTGGCACATGATCCAATGCAAGTTTTTGCCTTCTCTGAAATTTTGCAAAGGAAGTGCTTTATTGCTAAGTCCAATTGAGCTGCAATTTGGCAGGCTGTTTAACATTGTTAAATAACCCATGGATACCAAAGATGAGCTCAATCCATTCACCCTAGCTCCCTGTGCAATTTTTCAAAGTTTCTGACCAGAACACAAGTTTGTGAAGGAAGTACCTTCATAGTGTTTCCAAATGGGATGAAACTTTTCCATCCTCTCAAGTATCTCAAATAATTATCCTCCACCCAAATTCAGTTCATTTCATTGAACTATGTGAGCACAGGAGCAATTCTTGTTTTCTGTCCAAATTTTCAGTTTGTGAAGCAAGTGTATTTTATCTTGCTCCATTATGGCTGATAATTTTTCCAGGACTTCTCCTACTCATATAACCTATCTCCACAAGATTGTGGATAATTTCACTTGACCAATTGCCCTGAGGAGTTTTCTGAAGTTTTTGGACAGAAATGATAGCTGTGAAGGAAGTACCATTTTGGTGAGTCCATTTGGTATGAACTTTTTACAGCATCATGGTATGTTCAAATCACTAGGCTTTACCAAGTTATAGCCCAATCCATCACTCCTAGTGAGTGTTTCATCATGATTAAGTTTTTGGGTCAGTTTTGGTGGTTGTACAGCAACTATGGTAAATAGTTGTCCATTTTACCTCAAAACTCCCAGGACCGTAGTCCTTTCTACCCCAAGCCTCTCGGACATCAAATTTACCATTTACCCTCTCTGGTTTAATCTCTAGGATGTTGCCAAGTTTGCAACAGCAAACTTGTGGAGCTTGTTTCACTCATCTCCATTTGTCTCTGCCTGATCTTTCACCATGGCAACACTCCACGCTGGAAGAACTACGCGGTAGACATGAACTTACATCAGTAAAAAAACCAGAGCGCGCCATGCCAGTGGTGACTACGAGGGCAGCCAGCCAAAACGGTGGTCTAGCCACTGTTCGCGTCGGCATCGCTGCTCCGACCAGCTCTGGCCTCGCCATTAATGCCCAACAGTTACCCCTCGGCGTCCTCTTCCCTCTGGACCTCTGGCCCCCTTTGTTTTCTTCTCCGGCGAGCCGTGCCAACGACCGGAATAGTGCGCTCCTGTGCATCGTCGCCTTCCTCCCCGGTGTCCTCTTCCTCTGTTCGTCTCCGAGCGCTGCTCGTCTCCGTGACTCTCTGGCGCTCGTCCACTTCCCCCTCGTCGCCTTCCCATGCCTCCCCGTGACTGCTGAGCATGGTAGAGCCGCGGCCGGACGCGCTCGGCGGTGCCCGGCTCGGATGCCCCTGCCCTGGCTATAAATAGCCCGTCCGCGCCTCGTCCGAGCTCATCAGCAGCTCCCCCGCCCTCTTCTACGCCTCCCCAAGCGCTCATTCTTCCCGGAGCCCCTCTCTGTCCCCCTCCCCATCGCCATAGCTGCCGCCTCAGGTTTCGCCCGATTCCGGTGCTCCCGAGCTCCCCCCGTCGTTCCTCCACCACCACTGCATCCCCCATGATCCGGCGAGCCTCCCCGTGGTCTCGGCCTCTCCTCTCCTCCACCGTAGCCCCATTTCACCGACGACCAAACCCCCTCTCCGCCGCAGGCCCTGCTGCCCTCTGTCCGGCGCCCGTCGGCGGCAGCGGTTACCCCCATTAGATGCGCCTCTTCCTCCTGAGAAGATCGGTAGGTCGCCCGTCTCCTAGGGTGGCCGGATGCGCCGGCGGTCGCCGTCGGGGCGCGCCTGCTCCCTCGGCCAGGCGAGCACCGCGCGGGAGGAAGAAGGAGACCGACCGGGCGGGCCCCACCTCCATGCGGGCCCCGCAAGTCAGCCACCCAGGGGTTGACCTGGCTCGCTGACCTGGCGTAAGTGGAGACACCCCGGGTCAGATGCGCTTTCGCCTTCGGAAAGCGTACTTCGCCGTGCCTTCTAACAGAAATACGTTTTCGCTTTCTGAAAATGTACTTTCTGTTGCCTACGGTCAGTACTGCGCTTTCCCTTCTCTGAAAACGTATTTTCCTTAGTGCGCTTTCTGATTTGACCGACAAGGGCCTGTCTGTGAATATTTATTTTACAGATTAGTCCCTGTGATTCAAACGGCCGTATCTTTGCAACCATAACTCCGATTGAGGTGATTCCAACGCTCCCGTTCTCTGTCCGTCGAGCTCTTTCCGTTGGTATCATTTCCATAATATTTTCACACAGTGAAAATGACCATTTTTCCCTTGCACGTAAACAGCCCCTCCGAGAGAGAACTGTTTCCGGCAAATCTTTCCGCGATCGTTTCGCACTTTTTCTCGGAGTATTCCTCGACCCCCAGGCAAGCCAACCTATTATCATGAGCCCCGAACGTGCATGTTGACTTTGCTTGCACCTTGTGTGTGTGTAGTTGCAATTATTTCATATCGTTTTCGTCTGCAGTTATTCCATTTATGCCTGTCATGCATGCTTATGTTTTCATGATACCTTGGCCATGCTAATTAAAATGTTATTATTTGCCATGTCACTACTCTACTTTATTTTCGTGGCATCGTTATAAGATGTTATGATGATTGAAATGCACCGTGACATGCTAGTACTTGATATTGTCATGCTCTATATTTGATAGTTGTGTACTTGAGAAGTTCGATATTTTGTCCATCTATTTGTACGCTGCATGCTCATTGTTGCACTCATGTTTAATATGCTCATGATGATGGAGGAGAAAATAAAATGATTTAATAATAACAAACCTCCTCCGTCATCGATGGGATCGAGGCATAGTGCCACCAAATCGAACTTTTTCAGTGCAGCCACATTTGCCTTTGTGGGAAGGCCTTAATGCGAGCTATTGTCGTGACCTCTCGCCGGTGCCTCCCACTAGGGAAGGTTATGGGCGTGCTTACCCTGATCAGGTAAGTAGACATAACCTTGTGTGCTCGTTTTTGAGATTTTTGGTACCAGTCCCCGAGTGGGAGTTGACCACGACGGTGGTCGGGGTGTCTTTGGTAGACACGGGGCCACCCAGGACCAGCCCATTGGGGATTGGGTCGGAGTGGCCGGGAGAGCGTCATGGCAGTAGGTTGGTTTCGTCGGAATGCCGTTGGTCCACCCGAATGGGATGACGAGGCCAGGGGTTTCGTGGTGTGGGTACAGTGTGCTACCTTTGCAGAGTGTATAAAGTCTATCGATAGCAACAGTTCGTAGTAGGTCCCACTATCAGGTCTGGGTCGAAATGGAGGACAAACCGAAATAATTAAGTTGGTAAATAAAAATGTGATAACAAGAATATGGTAACTTGAACTATGAGATAGTCGTGAGGAGTCACGACGATATTTTGATGATGAGATAAGTGGTTGTGATCGCCGTAAGGATCACGGGCCAAATATTGGTCGTGGTTGTGATCGCCGTAAGAATCACGGTTGGAGACCAAGTGTTGGTCGTGGTTGTGATCGCCGTAAGGATCACAAGTTGTTCTTGAGAAAGACCACTTTGGTGGTGTGTTTGTGATCCAGAGATGATCACAGTTGATAACAGAGTCTGAGGGACTCGGTGCACAAGTTTGGTTGCATTGCTGGAATAATATATCATTATTTGCATTTAAAGAACCATGATAGAACAAAAGATGATTGCATAATGTTAACATGCTATGTCTGCATTGGATATTATTGGTAGTTTATTTTCAGCATAGTTTCTTGATGCCATTCTATGCTTTGATTGACATGTTAAGTTATGCCATGATTGAGATAAAATTCTATGTTTTGCTATTACAATGTTATAATCATGTTCTGATATGCCATGTCATTGCCATGTTAGTAGATGTTATGATTTTGTTCATGCTTAGTTGATTTTTATCATGCCATGTTTAGTAATTGATATGAGATAGGGTGTTGCATGCGCTCGGTTCTTGCTTTGTCTGCAGCTTGTTTGGATGCGATGTATTTGGTTGTCTTGCAAGTACATTCAATGTACTGACCTGGCGTGTCATGCCAGTTTTGTAGGTCGTACCCGTATTGCTCGCTTGATCCGTCGTGCTAGGCCGTAATCTTGCCAGTCCTGTGAGTTGTGGAGCCCAGCCAGAGTTGTTATGCTGCCAAACCAAGACTTCCGCCGCCATTTTTATCAGACTTCCGCTGTCATTTAATAGCCTTAGGGCTATGCCAGATAATTGTATTCATCAATGATGTAATCTCATATACATGTATTTGATGAATATTTTGTACCTGGAATGCTATATTATGGACCTGTCGTGCGTCAGGTGTTATCCTGGGCTGACGTGCGAAGGCCCCCTGCTCCATGCGGATCTGGGTGCCACAGTGAGAGAGAGACGGTAGTCGGGAAGGGGAGTGGAAGCAGGAGTTGTGTGTGTGTGTCTGTGAGAGAGAGAGAGAGAGGAGACGGTAGTCGGGGTTGTCTGATCGGTAAACAAATGAATAATGTCAGTCTGGGATGGAGACGAAAAGGAGACCGCAACAAATGTTGTGTCTACAGGAGAGAGAGAGAGAGTAATTTTAGTGGTATGAGTCATATGTAGAGACATATAGGGTGTGTGAGAGAATCCCATAGAGAGAAAGACAAAGTGAAAGACGAGTGGAGACTGTGTGTGTGGCGGTGAAAAAGAAAGCTTAGGTACCGAGTGATACCAGAGAACAGTAGAGACGTGAGAGATAATGAAAACCGTGTAATGTATAATGATAGGGAGAGTGTGACACTTATCAAGGGAGACGTCGAGAGACCATGTTTGCGAGGATAGGAGAAACATGAAGTGAGCGTGCGGGTGAGCTGGAGAAAAGAGAGTGATAGCTACCTGAAGGAGCATGCGTGCGAGAGAGATGGGCGTGAAAGGAGTGAACAAAAAAGGGATTCAAATATTTGAATTCGAGATGATGATACATGTAATCCATACTCGAACCAAAATTGATCTATCAAACATGCATACTCATATGAATTCACACACATCTATGTTATTTAATATGTAGATATTACTGATCCATACATTTTAGTAGAACATAATTTGGTTAATTTTTTTCGAATTCAACCTTAAGATTTCGAGATCGTTGTATTTGTAAATCATATTATATATATAAAGGAGCAGAATTCTTTGTTGTGCTTTTGAAAGTATATATAAAAAATGATGTATATAGAATGTAATTCCAATTGAAAATGGATCCCGCCCGAAAAAAATAGAATACAAACGGGATTCGAATTGAGTTGGCACGGTAAACGTGCACTCTGCAAAATTTGAACAAAACGGGGAAAGTCGTAGTAACCGCCCGAAACCAAAATCTGCGAGATGGAAATCACTACTGCCTATCCCTGCCACGCAAAGCCTATCTGCTGGATTTCTATAGGTTTCAATAGGGGTAGGTTTATAATTTCACCCAAACGTGACGTAATCGCCTCTCACCCGGATTCATACACGGTGGGCGCCAAAACACAGTGTGTCCTCGGCCGAAATTGACTCCCTCCCCGATTCATATTCATACACGGTGGGCGCCAAAAACAAACTCTCGTCGGCAAATATTCGGTGTATGCGAGATTACCGTCCTATCCCCAACCGACTAATGTTGCTGTGATGTAGTAGAAATTTGAAACGGGGGCTAAGTTTGTAAATTTCCTCGCATTTGAGACAAGCGTGCCCTGATTACATGGTTCCCCCCTTCCTCTCTACCTCCCTTTTCCCCATTCGTACTCCGTGGGCGCCAAAACACCCTCTCCACCCCACCCTCCTCCGTCCGCCGCCGTCCGCCACCCCATCCACCGCCGTCCTCCTCCACCATGCCAGAGCTGATACCCCGACGCCGCCGTCCATTACAAGAGATCGACCTCTCTCATCCACGGCTTCGGACCGGGATCCTTGCATCCCGTCCTCTCGCTTCATCCCCGCCGTCGTCCACCTTGCCGGCGCCGCTCCTACGACCGTCTCGTCCACCGCGCCCCGCCGCCACCGTCTACCCTCCTAGATCTGCTTCCACGCCGCCGACAGCCATCGCTACCGCAACACCGTCAAATTCTCAGCAGATGCGTACACGACGCCGCACCAGAGGCAGTACTCTTTCGTATCTGCTCAACTTATTTATCGCAGCAAGAAAATAGATCACCATTGCTTTACTCTGATTTCTTGTCTTGGTTGCGAAGTTGCCTTTGTCTGGTTTGCACCTTCAGATCCGCCATGGCACGCTCAACACTATACTCCCAATGCTTATGGTTTTCCCCTTTTATATTCCACACTAGTTAAATCACAGTAGACTAAATTTCAAAATTGGGTCAGTCGATTTTTCAGAGCTCGCCGGAGTTTGCTGGTGCGATCGAAGGGGCTCGGGTGGTTGTGGGGCCTCGCCGAACGAAGAAAATTCGATGCGGGTGGGGGTTGGGGCGGGGGTGGAGGGTGGGGGTGGCGGAGGAACACAGGCGGTGGGGGCCGGTGGTCCGGCCGGCGGCCCGTGCGGTGTTCTGTATGGGAAGAATCAGAGACGAGGAAGAAGAAGGGTTAGGAGACGTAGGATCTTCATCCAACTGCCTGAAATGGTTGAGAGACAGCTGGGAGTTGCATTCTTAATGTGCTCTGGTTCATCATGTGTGGGCACTGCGCAACCAACATTTTATTATCCAAAATCTGCTTGCTCGTCTTTACCATGTTCCTCTTCCGTTCTTCTTTAATATGTACTCTCTCCGTTCCTAAATACAAGTCTTTGTATAGATTCCACCATGGACTACATATGGAGCAAAATGAGTGAATCTACACTCTAAAATGTATCTGGATACATCTGTATGTGATCCATAGTGGAAATCTTTACCAAGACTTATATTTTGGAATGGAGAGAGTATGATAGTAGTACAGTATGTTCCTTGTACTGAAGATGAGCAGGGACATTTGAAGTGTAGAGGTCTATACGGTCGGTTGTGATGGACACTTTGAGCCTCTTTGATTCGTAGGATCTTGTAAACATAGGAATAGGATTTGTAGTGGCCTGCCCACTTGAATCCTATAAGAATAGCAAGGAAATGCGGGGAGCTGTGTCGCCTTTGAGAGTTACACTGATATTAACAGTACCGCACCTTCACTTGAAGAGAGCTGGTATCCGAAGCCTTTCTAGCAGTACCGGCAATACTAGCACATATATTCCTGCAAGTTCCACTTTGCTGATTTTACTCTGATGCTTAAGGTTTTCCCGTTATATCTACACTATGATCCGTGTAGCTGCTTTGTGTCGCACTAGCAGCAGTCCACTCTTGAAGCTAAACACTGCAATGACTTACAAAATTGGCACCAAGGCATTGAGTGCCATTCTGGATGCAATGAAACTCATACACTCCCCACCTGTTGATTCTTGTTCAGAATATGATCCTAATGACTATTCTAACCTCGAGGAGTCAAAGGCAGATGGCCTGTCCTGTTCACCCATCTAGGTGCCTGTTCTAATTTGGCAATGTTTTATTGATTGCGGGTATCTTGCATATGTTGTCTTGCATTTCTTCTACTTTGTTGCACCGCTATCTGCTTAGTTTACTCATCATATATGTCGAGATGCCATGCCCATCCATTATCAATACATATTCCATCTATCATCATACCATGTTTTTCCACTCAAATGCTGTTCTTGTGCATCAGACATCAAAAAGGAAGAGGGTGATTGCCGAACCTGAAGGAGCACCAGCAAAGTCCTTGAAAAACGTGGTGGTGCCGGAGAAATCAGACAGCACCCCACATATATTGGCTGTACAACCAGTGACACAAAACGTAGGACCGACTCCAGCAGACTGTACCCATACTTCACTGGCCACACCACTAGCCCCACCACACAGGACCTGCACTCCAGCAAAAGGTATGCCGATTTCATTTGCCATAGCACCAGCTGTACCACAGAAAAATCCCACTCCAGCAAAAAGTACAGCAAGTCCACCAGCCGAAGACCTATCCCAACTGCAGAGATGGCCAATTCCTGCAGATTGGAACCCCATTCCATTTATTCCCAGTTTAAAAGACAATGCTTTCAATGTTGTTAGGGACTACGTGCATATATTCCCATCATGGGAAGATTATTGTGAAGACAAACACCATTTTCACATCTTCCTGTCCAACTTACGTGTAAGTGCTATTATTCATGGTTATTATTTTCCTGTTTTCTGCTGATTGAACACATCAATGATTTATATTACATTGTTGTAACTAGGCGAGGGTTAATCTGGATAGTCATGACGAGCAAAGCTTGCTTGTGCTTTTCAAGGAAGCATTGCAGCAGTATCGGTGTTACCTGAGGAAATCACACTTTGATGGCAAGTCTATAAACGAATTTCTGGTGAAGTCTCTTGTGCTAAATTTAGAAGACATTGAATGGAAAAACCTTGTTATGCACTGGTCTCGTTCCCAGGATGAGGTACTGTCTATGAAATCACATGACAATTTGAACTTCTACTTTTTCGCATGTGCCTTACGGATCTTTTTTGCAGGAAATGTGCTCGAAGAAGAATTCCGGTTTGACAAGAACGACAGGATATCGCAAATATGCTGCCCGCTGCTTTGCACTTGTTAGTACCTGTTGTCCTGTATCACTGTACTTGCATACATACCTGGTTCATTATGTGACAGCAGTATGCATGATAGCTTGCTTATCAATTGTTCGCTCCAAATTATCTGATCTGTATGAATGGTTACATTAGTGTAGAATATATCCAATGCCAATGTTTTTTTAGCTCTGCATTGTTCTTGTAAGTACATGCTGTCCTTTATCAGTGTACTTATAATGACATGTAGTTGTTCATGTACCATCACTCTGTAGCTTATTTTCCTTTGCCCTCCATTTTCTACACATCAGATCTATATTTACTCTTACCATAAGGTTGGTAATGAAGAAGTTTAGCTGTGCATTGCTCTTGGCTGTACTTTTTGCCTGTATCGCTGCACTTACATTTATAGCTACTTGGTTATGTAGCATCACTCTTCATCTTATCTTAAATATTCTCCATTTTTTCGTATATTATCACATCTATATTTACTCTTAACAAAATGTAGAATAAAGGCAATGCTTTTGAAGAAGATTCTGTGGTAAACTTCTTGAATTGCCCACCCATCAGCATGGACAAGGCCTTTATAGAGCCTGTCTTCACCAATAATGTAAGTTTGTCCATCTCAAGACTTCAAACTTTGTTGTATATATTTGGTTAGGCATGACTGCAACAGCTGTTTATTTTTGGTGTTTGCATCAAATTGCTTGTTTAAAGTTTATTATGTAGTTCATAAACAAAAGTTTGTCCTTTCTCAATTTAAGTTTTCAGTTGTACAACCAAGTTCCTTCTTCATACCATGTAAATTAAACTATACAGAGCAAATGATCTTCTTTTGCACTGCATGTATGCTTCTATTCTTCATCCGCAATCCAGTGGTGTGGTGAACCTACCCACTACAGCACAATGTCATATTCTGCAATGTCTTAACTATGAACAATGTCATATCATTCTACTATTATTTAAACCGTCTCTTTGTTTGCCAATCTGAAATAGTATAAATTGACAGCACACTAACCATTGATACTTATGAGTTCTTGATCTGTAATCCAGTGGTGTCGTGAAGCTGCCAACTCATTCACAATGTCATTTCCTGCCATGTCTTGACCTGAACAATACCATATTGTGTTAATGCAATTTTAAACTGTGTCACTTTATTCGTCAGTAAGAAATGTAATGAATTGTCAGCACTGATACTTTTATGTGCAAAACCTGTCATCTGTCTGCTTGTTTATCTTTCAGAGTGAGGAAGATATAAGTGTTGAACAAGCGCAGTCTCATCATCTTGCTCAGCTGCTTGCGCTGCAGCTCCCCAGCAGGTCTAACCTTTCTTGAACTCTATTGAAGTGCTGTCGGTTTTGTATATTATTTTGTCGGCGTGTTTATTTGCACTAGTGGCGATCTTTGATGCCCAGTGTATGTAATCTGCTGTCTGCTTGTGCTTTATTATCATAGTGGCGAACTTTGATGCCCAGTGGATGTAATATGCCGTAATTTCTTTATTGTATAGTCTAGGTTTTTTCTTATTCACGATGCTGCAGTTATTTTACTGTATATATATATATATATATATATATATCCTGTTTTCGCAGTAAACCGGCCAAACCGTAAAATTACGGTACATAATCGGGCCGTCATGCAATCACGATGTAGGTTGGGCCTGAAAGGTGCCGAACAGCTCACGGGCCGGCAGCAGCCCGAAATGAACCCCGGCCCATGATTGTGCGAATCAAATCACGGGCTTTTAACAGGCCAAAATTGTCTCGGTCCTTGTTTGGCCCAATCAGATATCGGCTGCGAGCAGGCCGGATGCAAACCGGGCCATAGTTAGGCCGAACTATATGACGGGCTTTTAACAGGCTGAAATTAATATAGGGCCGAAATGTTAAACGGGCCCTTAACAGGCCAAAACTAATATCAGGCCGAATTACTAAGCGGGCCTTTAGCAAGTGGGCCCAAAAGCATAGTGTCCAGTTGACAGGCCAAATCTGATATGGGCCATAATTGAGCCCAAAGCCTCTTAAAGGGCCGCACCTGATCTGGGCCGTAATTTGGCCCAGAACGTGGTAGGCTTTTAACGGGCCGGATCTCATATGGGCCACTATTAGGCCTGGAGCGTGGCAGGCCATTAATGGACCGGATCAAATATGGGCCGGCATTTGGCCCAAAACATGGCAGCCAGTTAATGGGCCGGCCTACTAGGGTCCTCAAAATCTTGTGGGCCTACAGCTGGGCCAGCCCATTAATGTCGGCGAAATCTCATGGGCTTTTAGCTGGGCCGGCCCATTATGATCCGCAAGAATCTTGTGGGCCTTTACCTGGGCCGGCCCATTATGGCACACAAAAATCTTGTGGGCCTTTACCTGGGCCAGCCCATTATGGCCCGCAAAATCTTGTGGGCCTTTAGCTGGGCCAGCCCATGATGGTCCGCAAAATCTCATGGGCCTTTAGCTGGGCCGGCCCATTATGGTCCGCAAAATCTTGTGGGCCTTCAGTTGGGCCGGCCCATTTAAACTTGATGGGCCGGTCCACGTGTCAACATATCATAGGCGCGTCTCGCCCATTGGATGAGTGACACCTGTGCCAACGCGGACCTGACACGTGTCTCCTCTAGCCAATGATGATTTTACATGTGGAAAATCCCCATTGGTCGGGGTTGTTAACGGGTTATCGGATCCAAAACCCAACCCGATAGCTTAACGGCGTTCCGTTATGGTGGATGCCACGTGTCGGTCACCCTTAACGAAAGCACTTCTGTGACGTGCGATTTATCATCATGGAAGTGGACACTTCCGTGATGATAATTTTGGTAATGTCATGGAACACTTCTACGACAGCACATGTATGACTATCTTGATTCTGTCATAAATTTGTCATGGATGTACATGCATGACAAAAAACGCGACCTACTGTGACAAACACGTATCATCACGGAAGTGTCTTTTTTTTGTAGTGAGAGGTAGCGGCCGACGGCAATGTCCCATGCCGCTGAGGGGGGCGTGCGCACGGGCACTGGCGTGGCGGGTGCAGCCAAACGCACAAGGGCCGGCGCCACAGTGGGTGTAGGGGCGCGCACGGGCACGGGCACGGGCGCTGGCGCTGGCATGTACATGAGCTCGGGTGGGTTCGTGGAGACCTCGCTGACGCCCGCGGCTTCCAGATCTGCGATAGTGCTCGGCGACCAACCCGTCAATGCTACGGGGATGGTCGCTGGCACGGGCGCGGGGATGGGAGCTGGGACGGGAGCGGGGGTAGCAACCGCCGTGACCAGCTCGTTCTGGGCCATGTCCATGAGGCCCCATTCCTCCTTATTTTCTATCTCCTCTGGCTCGGAGTCGACTTCACCAAACTTGAAGACTAGTGGCAGATGTTCGTTCTGCGCCATGGCGTTGGTGGAGGTCTGCGGGAGGGAGGGGAATGGGAGGTGAACAGTAAGGCCGCCCGTATTAAACAGCGGCTCGGGCGCCATTAATGGAGAGGAAGGCGGGCAGCCATGGAAGTCAAAGGGCTCACTTCCCAGTGAGCCTGCGTAGCGTACAGCTTGCACGCTTCCCGGTGAGCGTGCGCATTCGAGGACAGCTTGCACGCCTCTCGGTCAGCCTGCGCACCGGACTGCGCTCGCACGTCTCCCGTTCAGTCAAGGTCAAGCAACTGTCCACACGACATCTCCTACAACCATTAAAACCAAGACACGTGGCATCACATGAATGGTTAACAGAACGCACACGGTTTGAATTCTACAAACGTTTGAGATATTAAAGTGGCAGCTATTTTTTCGAAATGCCTTTGTTGGCTTTCATTATTCGAGTGCGCATTCTCTCAAAATGGACACGAAAAACGCCACAACATGCCGGGTGCCATTCCATGATAGCATGCCAAGTTTCATGAATTTCAGACGAGTTTTGAATTTACTAGAATTTAAAAACAGGCATCTCAATGTTTTGGCGGCAATCAACGATGCCCTGGTGTTTGAAATTCATTCCCATTTCTTGCATGGGACCTAAGCATGCACCCAAGGACACACATTTGATTTTTCAACCAATTTATATGCACCGGAGCATGTGCATGTAGTTCAAATTTGAATTATGCACATAAATGCATTGAAAACTCAGTTAATGCATAAAAATGTCCAAACGAACCCCCAAAAATCCCCAAAATTGACACAACACTCCTGTTGTTCTATCTTGACACGAGAATTTTTTTGAAAGCAATAAGAGGCAATGGATATCGTTTCGTCCCCAAAGGTGGGACGTTCCCTACCGAAACCATCATGCTTGTTGTGAGAAGCTGTGGTTTGTGAGAAGCATATACCCGAACCAGCCCCGAATGGGACAATTTTTTTACCACGACATGTTGATGCCGCTCCATGATAGCATGCCAAGTTTCATGAATTTAAGACGAGTTTTGGATTTACTAGAATTTAAAAACCAGGCATCTCAACGTTTTGCCGGCAATCAACAGTGCCCTGGTGTTTGAATTTCATTCTCATCTCTTGCATGGGACCTAGAAATTCACCCAAGGACACACATGTGATTTTTCAACCAACTTTGGTGCATTGGAGCATGTGCTTGTAGTTCAAATTTGAATTATGCACATAAAATGCCTAGAAAACCCAGTTAATGTATAAAAAAGGCCAAACGAACCCCGAAAAATTCCAAGATTAAACACAACACTCCTGTTGTTCTATGTTGACACTAGAATTTTTTTGAAAGCAATAAGAGGCAACGGATATCGTCCCGTCCCCAAAGGTGGTACGTTCCCTATCGAAACCATCATGCTTGTTGTGAGAAGCTCTAGTTTGTGAGAAGCTTATACCCGAACCTGCCCCAAATGGGACAATTTTTTTACCACGACATGTTGATGCCGCTCCATGATAGCATGCCAAGTTTCATGAATTTTAGATGAGTTTTGGATTTACTAGAATTAAAAAACTAGGCATCTCAACGTTTTGCTGGCAATCAACAGTGCCCTGGTGTTTGAATTGCATTCTCATCTCTTGCACGGGACCTAGAAATTCACCCAAGGACACAGGTTAGATTTTTCAACCAACTTTAGTGCATTGGAGCATGTGCTTGTAGCTCAATTTGAATTATGCACATAAAATGCCTAGAAAACCGAGTTAATGCATAAAAATGTCCAAACGAACCCCAAAAAATCATAAAAATTAACACAACACTCCTGTTGTTCTATGCTGACACTAGAAATTTTTTGAAAGCAATAAGATGCAATGGATATTGTTTCGTCCCCAAAGATGGGACGTTCCCTATCGAAACCATCATGCTTGTTGTGAGAAGCTCTGGTTTGAGAGAAGCTTATACCCCAACCTATCCCAAATGGTACAAAATTTTCACCACGGCATGTTGATGCCGCTCCATGATAGCATGCCAAGTTTCATGAATTTCAGACGAGTTTTGGATTAAATAGAATTTAAAAACCTGGTATCTCAACATTTTGCCGACAATCAACGGTGCCCTCGTGTTTGAAATTCATTCCCGTCTCTTGCATGGGACCTAAGCATGCACCCAAGGACACACATGTGATTTTTCAACCAATTTATATGCACTAGAGCATGTGCATGTAGTTCAAATTTGAATTATGCATATAAAATGCCTAGAAAACTCAGTTAATGCATAAAAATGTCCAAACGAACCCCGAAAAATCCCAAAAATTGACACAACACTCATGTTGTTCTATGTTGACACGAGAAATTTTTTGAAAGCAATAAGAGGCAATGGATATCGTTTCGTCCCCAAAGGTGGGAAATACGTTCCCTACCGAAACCATCAGGCTTGTTGTGAGAAGCTCTGGTTTGTGAGAAGCATATACCCAAACCTGCCCCAAATGGGACAATTTTTTTACCACGGCATGTTTATGCCGCTCCTTGATAGCATGCCAAGTTTCATGAATTTCAGATGAGTTTTGGATTTACTAGAATTTAAAAACCAGGCATCTCAACGTTTTGCCGGCAATCAACAGTGCCCTTGTGTTTGAATTTCATTCCCATCTCTTGCATGGGACCTAGAAATTCACCCAAGGACACACATGTGATTTTTCAACCAACTTTAGTGCATTGGAGCATATGCTTGTAGTTCAAATTTGAATTATGCACATAAAATGCCTAGAAAACCTAGTTAATATATAAAAAAAGGCCAGAATAACCCCGAAAAATTCCAAGATTAAACACAACACTCCTGTTGTTCTATGTTGACACTAGAAATTTTTTGAAAGTAATAAGAGGCAATGAATATCGTCCCGTCCCCAAAGGTGGTACGTTCCCTATCGAAACCATCATGCTTGTTGTGAGAAGCTCTGGTTTGTGAGAAGCTTATACCCAAACCTGCCCCAAATGGGAAAAAAATTCACCATGGCATGTTGATGCCGCTTCATGATAGCATGCCAAGTTTCATGAATTTCAGACGAGTTTTGGATTTACTAGAATTTAAATACCAGGTATCTCAACGTTTTGCCGGCAATCAATAGTGCCCTAGTGTTTGAAATTCATTCCCATCTCTTGCATGGGACCTAGAAATTCACCCAAGGACACACATGTGATTTTTCAACCAACTTTGGTGCATTGGAGCATGTGCTTGTAGTTCAAATTTGAATTATGCACATAAAATGCCTAGAAAACCCAGTTAATATAAAAAAGGTCCAACGAACCCCGAAAGATTCATTCCCATTTCTTGCATGGGACCTAAGCATGCACTGAAGGACACAGATTTGATTTTTCAACCAATTTATATGCATCGGAGCATGTGCATGTAGTTTAATTTTGAATTGTGCACGTGAAATGGCTAGAAAACCAGTTTAATGTATAAAATGTCCAAACGAACCCTGAATAATTCCAATTCATTTACGACACACATATAGTTGCATGTTCACTGCAGATAAAAGGTCTAGCAATTCAAACATCGTCCATTGCCGCTGTGACCCCATTTTGTAATTCAAATCAAGTAGATCCCACACAGTTTATTATCACCAACTGTGTGAGATGTAGTACAAAATATCTTGGAGCACCGTCGGTGTATAGTACGCCTATGGCTTACGCGAGAAGGTGCGTCGGCTATAGTCCACAGCCGGCGTGTCAAGCACACTAGCTCACTCCCCAAAAACTCCCGCCTCTGCATCCCTCGCAATCTCAAAAATATCTACCGTCTGGAAGGTTTTAATGTTTGATAGCACACGATTAGTATGTGTGGACCATGTGCGACGTCTGTTACTCCCGCTCTGCTTCAGTCCCTTGATTCAAATTTTCAGTAGCCCCAGCATTTTATTCCTGCCTCTGCATCCTCGCAATCTCAAAAATATCTGCTCGCCCTTGATCCAAATTTTCAGTAGCCCCGCCTTGTTACTCCTGCCTAGTAAAATTTTCAGTTGCCGCAGTATTTCCTCAAACACAACCTTGCCCCCCTCCACACACACCCCGAAACCTCCGCTCACACAGACACACACAACCCTCCAAACCATTGGTATGTCGTCGCCATTGCCGGCACCTCCATGCTCAACCTCTGCTTGTGTGCTAGGGAGCTCGAGGAGCCATTGGCCAAAAAGAGGTTTACGCGGCCTTTTTGCCCGACGCCGGCGAGAGGTGGCCGCTGAGGTGTCCTTGTTGTCCTCCGCGGGCCCGATCCGCTGTCGCCGATCCCCCGATCCGCCCGCCCCCACGCCCCTCCGCAGGTTCGAGGACTTCCCCGTCCTCCCTCGGACCCAGCAGCCGACGAAGTCCTACCTCGGGGTCCGGCAGCGGCGGCGGGGGACGTGGCTCGCCGAGATTACAGATCAAGAGACCCACACCCGCCGGTGGCTCGGTAGCTTCCACACGGCCGAGCTCGCGGCCATGGAGTACGACCGCTGGCAGGTCTGCTACCACGGCGCGGCGGCTAGGCTCAATTTCCCCTTCGGCACACGTCCGGTCCACCTTGTTCCGCCGGAGCCAGGGGTGGTGAGCTCGGCTATGGCGCGGGAGGACCGTGGGGCGTGGGAGCGCCTCAAGGCTGAGGCTGCCGACGTGGCCTACATGCAAGAGCTCCGCCGGCACCACCCGGAGCTCGTGGAGGTGGAGCGGGCGATCTTTGCCGGCGCGGAGGGTGTGACGCCCCCGATTTGACCGTACACTAATCATGCACGCAAATGTGTACGATCACGATCAGGGACTCACGAGAAGATATCACAACACAACTCTAAAACATAAGTAAGTCATACAAGCATTATAATACAAGCCAGGGGCCTCGACGGCTCGAATACAAGTGCTCGATCATAGACGAGTCAGCGGAAGCAACAATATCTGAGTACAGACATAAGTTAAACAAGTTTTGCCTTAAGAAGGCTAGCAAAAAAGTAGCAACGATCGAAAAGGCAAGGCCTCCTGCCTGGGACCTCCTAACTACTCCTGGTCGTCGTCAGCGGCCTGCACGTAGTAGTAGGCACCTCCAGTGCCGTGGGAGTCGTCGTCGACGGTGGCGTCTGGCTCCTGGACTCCAACATCTGGTTGCGACAACCAGATAGAAAGGAAAGGGGGAAAAAGAGGGAGAGAAGCAACCGTGAGTACTCATCCAAAGTACTCGCAAGCAAGGAGCTACACTACATATGCATGGGTATATGTGTAAAGAGGCATATCAGTGGACTGAACTGCAGAATGCCGGAATAAGAGGGGGATAGCTAGTCCTGTCGAAGACTAAGCTTCTGGACATCTCCATCTTGCAGCATGTAGAAGAGAGTAGCTTAAAGTCCTCCAAGTAGCATCGCATAGCATAATCCTACCCGGCGATCCCCTCCTCGTCACCCTGTTAGAGAGCGATCACCGGGTTGTATCTGGCACTTGGAAGGGTGTATTTTATTCAGTATCCAGTTCTAGTTGTCATAAGCTCAAGGTACAACTCCGGGTCGTCCTTTTACCGAGGGACACGGCTATTCGAATAGATAAACTTCCCTGCAGGGGGTGCACCACATAACCCAACACGCTCGATCCCATTTGGCCGGACACACTTTTCTGGGTCATGCCCGGCCTCGTAAGATCAACACGTCGCAGCCCCACCTAAGCACAACAGAGAGGTCAGCACGCCGGTCTAACCCTATGCGCGCAGGGGTCTGGGCCCATCGCCCTATGCACACCTGCACGTTGCGTACGCGGCCGGAAGCAGACCTAGCCTAGTGGCGTTCCAGTCCAATCCGGCGCGCGCCACTCAGTCGCTGACGTCAAAAGAGCTTCGGCTGATACCACGACGTCGGGATACCCATAACTACTCCCACGTAGATGGTTAGTGCGTATAGACCAAATGGCCAGACTCAGATCAAATACCCAGAACTCGTTAAGCGTGTTGTTTATCCGCGAACGCCGACCAGGGCCAGGCCCACCTCTCTCCTGGGTGGTCTCAACCTGCCCTGTTGCTTCGCCACAAAGTAACAGTCGGGGGCCGTCAGGAACCCAGGCCCACCTCTACCGGGGTGGAGCCACCTGTCCTTTCAGCCCCCTCATCAGAATCACCTGCGGGTACTCCTCGAGCCGACCCGACTTTAGTCACCACATGTGTCATGTATATAATGTATATAGTATATACCCGTGATCACCGCCCAGGTGATCACGGCCCGATAGTATAGCACAGCAGACGGACAAGAATGTAGGGCCACTGATGGAAATCTAGCATCCTAGACTAAGCAGTAGGATAGCAGGTAAGGGGAACAACTGTAGCAACAATGACAGGCTATGCAACAGAATAGGATTAATCGAAAGCAGTAACATGCTACACTACTCTAATGCAAGTAGTAGAGAGTAGAGTAGGCGATATCTGGTGATCAAGGGGGGGGCTTGCCTGGTTGCTCTGGCAAGTAGGAGGGGTCGTCGACTCCGTAGTCGAACTGGGCAGCAGCAGTGTCGGTCTCGTAGTCTACCGGAGAGAAGAGGGGGAAGAAACAGTAAATACAATGCAAACATAAGCATGACGATGCGTGACATGTCAATGAGCGGTGCTAGGGGTGTCCTAACGCGACAGTAGGTGGTACCGGTGAAGGGGGGAACATCCGGGAGGTATTCCCGATGTTTCGCGTTTTCGGACAGACGGACCGGAGGGGGAAAGTTGCTAGTTCGATAGGTTAGGGAGGTGTGGTGGATGAACGGACTGCGTATTCGGATTCGCCTCGTCGTTCTGAGCAACTTTCATGTTGAAAATATTTTAATCCGAGTTACGGATTAAAAGATATGATTTTCTAAAGATTTTATTAATTTCTGAATTTAATTAATTATTTAATTTAATTCGAAATTAGGATTTATGACATCAGCATGATGTCATGCTGACATCAGCAATCAACAGGGGTTGACTAAGTCAACTGACATGTGGGTCCAGTGGGACCCACCTGTCATTCACTGTTAAGGTTAATTAGGGTTTAGCTAATTAATTATTATTTAATTAAATTAAACAGGATTAATTAACTTAATTAATTAATTTATTTAGTTAATTAATTAATTAAAATTATTTTTATTTATTTATTTATTTATTAATCTTTATTAATTAAATTATTATTATTATTTTATTTATTGTTATTATTATTATTATTTTTATTTTTAATATTTTTATTATATTTATTATTATTATTATTATTTTATTTATTATCTCTTTTTTTTATTAACAAACGTTCTGGTGGGCTAGGCCCCGTTGTCCAGTGGCCCAGGTGGGGCGAGGCCCACCTGGCAGCGGCCCAGAGGGGGCGATGCGGGTGCTGTTTCGGGCGCGGGCGCGAGCGTTCGCGCAGCGGGCGCACGGGCGCCAGCCCGAACAGAGGCGCACCCGACCGGGCGCTGCGAGGCGGCAGGGGAGCTCCGGCGAGGGGGTACGGCGCGCGGGGCGGGCAAGGGCACCGACGGGGCGAACGGATCCGTGGCGGGCGGAGCAGAAGTGGCACGGCACCAGGGCGAGGACGGGAGGAGCGCCGGGCGGCACCGGAGCGGGGCGCGGGGAGCGGCAGCAACGGTGGCGGGCTCGGCGGCAGGTGCAGGCGGAGTTGCCGCAGGGCTCGGGGGCGCGCGAGGCGCGGCAGACCGGAGCGGTGAGGGGGGGGGGGGCAGCGCGTGCGGGCGGTAGCAGGGGAAGCGGGCGGCAAGGCGGGCACGGCCGGTCGGAGTAGCGCGTGGCCAGGGCGCGGCCGGCCGCGGTGAGCGCGGGGACGGAACGCGCGAGGCGCGGCGACAGTCGCGGGGGGGTGCGAGGAGAGGGGGCGGGAGCCCGGGGCCTCACCGCGGGTCCGTAGGGATAAGGGCAGTGGGCGCGGGGAGGACGACGGGGACGAGGCGACGAGCTCGGAGGCGGTTCGGTGACGGAGAGGGGCTCCGCGCGGCGACGTCGGTCTCAGGCCGCCGTGGTTGTCGGGGGCGAGGCGGCGGGCGCGGCGACGGGGTCGAGCCCTCCTCGATCCAGATCGGGGGAGAGGGAGGAGTGAGTGGGATATTTCGGGGGTGGGGGAGGTGTCGGTGGGGGTGGGATAAGGTGAGAGGGGGGAGCGCGGGGTGGGCCGGCCGGCTGGGCCTGGGGTGGCCTAGTTGGGCCAGGTCCAGTGGGGGGGGGCCTTCTCCTTTTCCCTTTTTTTTTCTTTGTTCTGTGTTCTTTTGCATTTTCTTTTTATTTATTTGTTTATTTTCTTTTCTGTTTTATGTCATTTAAAAGTATTTAGGCATTTTTTAAAAAGGAGTTTTCTCCACAATAATTACCAGTGTATTATTTGGCACCCACCGAACATTTTTGTTTAAATTTTTGAAAACTTTTATTTTCCACTTTAATTATATTTTGAAGTTTGAACTAGGAGTTTGAAAAGGAAGGTGATCCAAATGTGATCAAGCCCTGTTTTAGCACATGATTAGCTTAATCACAGGGGGTTACTGTAGCATGATTCTCAGGGTGTTACAAATCTCCCCCACTACAAGAAATCTCGTCCCGAGATTTAGGAGGTAGAAGGAAACAGTGCGGGGTATTCTTCGCGCAGACGATCCTCTCGTTCCCAAGTGGCCTCATCTTCAGAATGGTGTGACCACTGGACTTTGAGAAACTTGATCGCCTTCTGACGTGTGCGGCGTTCAGCTTGATCGAGAATGCGGACCGGATGCTCCTTATAGGAGAGGTCTTGCTGCAATTCGAGCACTTCGTGATCCACCGCTCGGATTGGATCCTTGAAGCAACGGCGGAGCTGTGACACATGGAACACATCGTGAACCTGAGAAAGGTTCGGCGGTAGTTCTAGTTGGTATGCCACTTTTCCATGCCTTTCGAGAATAGTGAATGGGCCAATATAGCGAGGAGCTAGTTTGCCCTTGATCCCGAAGCGGTGAGCACCCTTCATAGGTGTGACTCGAAGATAAGCCTTTTCGCCAGGTTGATAGACCATGTCTTTATGATGACGGTCATACTGACTCTTCTGACGTGACTGAGCAGTCTTGAGATTCTCGCGAATAATGCGGACTTGTTCTTCGGCATCTTGGATAATATCCGGACCGAAGAGTGGACGTTCCCCAGTTTCTGACCAGTTCAGGGGGGTTCGGCACTTTCGTCCATATAACACTTCGAAGGGGGCCATCTTCAGACTAGCTTGATAGCTATTATTATAAGAGAACTCAGCATACGGGAGAGATTCCTCCCATTTCTTGCCGAAGGAAATAACGCAAGCTCGAAGCATGTCTTCGAGAACTTGATTGACGCGTTCAACTTGTCCTTGCGATTGAGGATGAAACGCAGTACTGAATGACAGATGAGTTCCCATTGCTTCTTGGAAACTTGCCCAGAATCTTGAAGTGAATAAGCTACCACGGTCTGAACTGATAACCAATGGAATACCGTGGAGTGAAACAATCCTGGACATATAGAGCGTTGCCAACTGGCTAGCAGTGATCGTTTCTTTGACTGCCAGGAAATGTGCAACTTTGGAAAGCCGGTCAATGACGACAAGAATAGCATCATTACCTTTTTGCGATTTGGGAAATCCAGTGACGAAGTCCATCTCAACATGGTCCCATTTCCATTCAGGAATAGAGATAGGTTGCAGAGTTCCAGCAGGCCTTTGATGTTCTGCTTTGATACGACGGCAAACGTCACACTCAGCAACATAACGAGCAATGTCTTGCTTCATATTAGTCCACCAGAATCTCTGACGGATATCTTGGTACATCTTTGTACTACCAGGATGGATACAAAGAGGCGTATCATGAGCTTCTTTCATAACTTCCTGTGTCATATCCAGGTTTTTCTCTGCACATGGCACCACTAGGCGGCCCTTGAAGTATAGGGTGCCATCTTCAGAAATGGTGAAGAATGAGGGCTTTCCTTCTGCGAGGTAGCGCTTAATCTTGTGGGCTTCAGAGTCATACCCCTGTAGCCTTTTGATGCTGTCCTCGAGATCTGGTTTAGCAACTAGGGTATTGAGGGAACCCTGGGTAACAACGTGGAGGTTCACCTTGCCAAATTGTTTAGGAGCGGGAGCGAGTGCACCCGGAGGAACAATATGGAGGTTCAGCTTCCTGAATTCTTCAACAAGCGAGGGCTGAACTTTATGAACCTGGAGGTGGTTGCAGTAAGACTTGCGGCTCAAGGCATCAGCCATTACATTAGCCTTGCCTGGCGTATAGGAAATACCCAAGTCGAAGTCTGCAACAAGCTCCATCCATCTCTGCTGACGGAGGTTCAGATCTGGCTGAGTAAACAGATACTTCAGACTTTGGTGGTCAGTGAAGATCTCGCAACGATTACCGAGAAGGTAATGTCGCCACTGCTTCAGCGCATGAATGACAGCAGCAAGTTCGAGGTCGTGAACTAGGTAGTTCTCTTCGTGAGGGCGCAATTGTCGAGAGGCATAAGCAATCACTTTGCGGTCTTGCATTAGGACACAGCCTAATCCTTGACGGGAAGCGTCGCAGTAAATGACGAAGTCCTTCTTAGTATCAGGTGGAGCTAGAACTGGGGCAGAAGTCAATTTGTCTTTGAGTGCCTGGAAACTTTCCTGACATTTGTCTGTCCATTGGAACTTGACGCCCTTATGTAACAGGTTAGTCAGAGGCCTGGCGATCTTAGAGAAGTTCTCGACGAATCGACGGCAATAGCTGGCGAGACCGAGAAAACTTCTGACTTGCTTAACGTTCTTGGGAGGAGTCCAATCAAGAATAGCCTGAACTCGCCCGGGGTTGACGGCAATACCATCCTTAGAGA
This sequence comes from Aegilops tauschii subsp. strangulata, assembly GCF_002575655.3. Taxonomy (NCBI): domain Eukaryota; kingdom Viridiplantae; phylum Streptophyta; class Magnoliopsida; order Poales; family Poaceae; genus Aegilops; species Aegilops tauschii. Next base: position 504,487,355 of record NC_053041.3, on the reverse strand, counting down.
TGACATGCCCCAGATAGGTTACTTCGGGTAGCCAGAATTCACATTTAGAGAACTTGGCATATAGTTGATGTTCTCGTAGCTTTTCCAGCACAAGTCGAAGATGTTCAGCGTGTTCTTCTTCGTTCTTGGAAAATATCAGGATATCATCCAGATAAACCACGACGAACTTGTCGAGGTAATCCATGAATATATAGTTCATTAGACGAGAGAAGGTGGCTGGAGCATTGGTTAAACCGAAAGACATGACGGTGTACTCGTATGAACCATAGCGAGTCACGAAGGTGGTCTTTGGGATATCCTCTTCGCGAACACGGATCTGGTGGTAGCCCAACCTCAAGTCGAGCTTAGAGAACACTGACGAACCTGCCAGTTGATCATACAGATCATTGATCCGAGGAAGAGGGTATTTATTCTGAATGGTAGCTTGGTTTATAGGACGGTAGTCTTGAACTAACCGGTTTGTCCCATCCTTCTTCTTGACAAAGAGAGAAGGTGCTCCCCAAGGAGAGCAACTTGGGCGAATGAATCCTTTGCGAAGAGACTTGTCGATTTCCTCCTTAAGCTCAAGGAGTTCATGCGGCGGCATTTTGTAGGGTCGCTTGGCTATAGGAGTGGTGCCTGGTTTCAAGTCGATGATGAATTCGACAGCTCTAGCAGGGGGAATCCCTGGAAGTTCTTCAGGGAAGACGTCGAGGAATTCACGCACGACGGGAATATTTTCAATGCCCTCGAGTGGTGCAGCGTTCAATGCATTCAATGCATAGAGCCTTGCCTCGGCATTTTGCACCAGAGTAGCTTGGTAAGCAACTATTTCATCTGAAGGGTGTAGCAGATGGACGGTTTTAGTGACGCAAACTCTAGAAGCAGTATGCGCTTTCAACCAATCCATACCCAAGATGAGGTCGATGTTAGACGTCTTCAGGATAATGGGAGAGGCATAGAATTCCAGCCCTTCGATTTCCACGGGGACATCGATGCCAACCAAGGAGGTTTGACACTGTCCCACGGGGGTTTTGACCAATACAGAGGTGTTCATCTCCTCGCATTTAACGTCGTGCTTGTATGCAAAATCTTCTGACATGAATGAATGCGATGCACCTGTATCAAATAAAACGGATGCTGGTACTGAATTTACGAGGAGTGTACCCATCACAGTAGCAGGCTGGTCTTGAGCTTTGTTGAGATCAACGTGGTTGGCATGAGCACGACCATAAGACTTAGCATTGTTGTTGCGGGGCTGATTGTTACCACGGCCAGTTGCTGGAAGGGCCAGTTGATTCTGGTTCTGGTTGCATTCTTTAGCACGGTGCCCTGGTTGACCACACCTGAAGCACAAGCCATTATTCGGAGTGGGAACAGGAGCTTGGGATGGTGGAGCTGGAAGTCTTGACTGCCTGGACGGTGGTGTAGGCAGACGAGGGGCAGCATAGGTCTGCTTTGGGGCAGAAGCATTTGGACGATACATGCTGTTCGGGATCCATATCTTACGCTTCTGTGAGGGCGGGCCCGAAGATGAGCCCGTGTCACGGTTGCGCCTGTGTGAGCTCTGGTATTCCTGTAGACCAGTTTCAACATTGATGGCCTTGTTCACCAAGGTGGCGAAATCAGCAAAGTCATGCACTAGAAGTGCGAGCTTGATGTCAGCTTGAAGGCCATCACGGAACTTCTCCTGTCTGCGTGCATCAGTTGCAATGTCTTCTTCAGCATAGCGGGACAAGTCCAGAAACTCCCGCTGATAAGCTTCGACAGTTTTGTTGCCTTGGGTGAGGTTGCGGAACTCACGCTTCTTCCGGTCCATGACTCCCTGAGGAATGAAGCGGGCACGGAAAGCAGCTTGGAAGTCTGGCCAGGTGATGATTGTTCCAGCTGGCAGAGTACGCCTGTGGCTGTCCCACCATTGAGCTGCGGGTCCCTTCAAGAAGAAGGAAGCAAAATTGACATAGCTGGCAGGGGCTACATCAGCAGACTCCAACTCATAGGTGATGTCACGGAGCCAGTCATCAGCATCCAGGGGCTGAGTTGAGCTGCGGTAGATGGTTGGGTTGAGGCGTATGAAATCTTGAAGAGTCACTTGAGCTGGCTGTTGGTTCATATTGGGGCGAGGAAACTGAGCCATCATATTTTCCATGAATTGGCGGTTCAGTTCAAACTGTTGGATCATACCAGCCATGTACTCAGGTGGTGGTGGGGCATCGCCACCACGACCACGACCACCTGGTCTAACCATCCTGCTAATATATAACAGGGGTAGTTCAGCATTGAGAAAATTTGCAATGACAAGAATCATTCATGATGAAACATGCACAATGAATGGAGCACGATAGCTACTACATAGTAGTCGGCATAACTTACAAAAGGGGCCATGCATAGAGTTCAGTACATAGAGTTCAGTACATAGACTAAAACATCATAGGCGGCACACAGGCTCGCGGCGACTGCAACTAATACTACAAGCAAGCCTACATCAGTCCCAAGAGGTACTGTGGAGGTAATCGTAGCCTGACAGCTGGTAGTGAGGTAACGGATAATCCTCCACGTCAGCAGACTGGGGGCCGCGGATACTCAGGTGTAGAGCCCGGTGCTCAGGTGGCAGAAAAGGACCAAGTGCGGGAGAGTAGCCTCCCAGCTCTGGCCAACCGACACCGTGGGGCATCACGGTCCTGGCTGGGTAGATCGCAGCATGCGGTACCTGTCCAGACCGGACAAAGGGGTGCAGCAGCGTCAGAGCACGGTAAAGGTGCTGACGGGTGGTGTACATCTCGTGGCGAAGAGCTCGGTTAGCTCGATCCAGCCCATCAGCATGCAGAACCAGGTGCTGATGGTAGAAGGGCTCCCGGGTGACAGTGGAGTAGGCAGCAGTATAGTATCCCTCCGTACCAACATCAGAGGCGATAGCAATGTGCCTGAAAGGGGAGGTGTCCAACTCTTGATACTCTCCACGAAGACGTGTCAGAGCAGCATAGGCTGCATCGTGGACAGCCATATCGATGGTCACACCAACACCATGTGCGGTGTGCAGCACAGTAGTGGAGTCGTACTCCCGAGAGTAGAGGTGGACGATGGCACGGTACTGCTCCTGGTTAAAGTCCTGGAACTCCTCGTAGACGGTGAACTCAGGGTGCCAGCGATAACCCAGATAGGTCATCATCTCAGCTAGCACCGCAGGTGATCCCGAGGCACCAATGGCCATCGTGTGGCGAACGACCTGCCTCGTGGGTTCCATCTGAAAGCAAAGACGTTTCAAAGGAGTCAAATGACAGTGTGTGCATTGTTCATAATACTATTCTAAGAAACAACTATGGCTTATCCATCTTTGGGGTGAACGCGGTCACGGGATCCTAGTGTTAGAGTTAGTAAAGTCGTTTAACCCGAGTAGAAGAGAGTTCAGAGTCCCAGAGTAAAGGTCGAGGAGTAAAAGATCCTAGTACCACCCAATGGCGACGTGGGCCCGTAAGCCGCACAGCCATGTTAGTAAAAGTTTTGCAATGACTAGACTCGACTTCGGCCAAGGAGTGTGGAAGGGGGGGGGGGTTCCTACAGGCAGTCGGCTCTGATACCAACTTGTGACGCCCCCGATTTGACCGTACACTAATCATGCACGCAAATGTGTACGATCACGATCAGGGACTCACGGGAAGATATCACAACACAACTCTAAAACATAAGTAAGTCATACAAGCATTATAATACAAGCCAGGGGCCTCGAGGGCTCGAATACAAGTGCTCGATCATAGACGAGTCAGCGGAAGCAACAATATCTGAGTACAGACATAAGTTAAACAAGTTTTGCCTTAAGAAGGCTAGCACAAAAGTAGCAACGATCGAAAAGGCAAGGCCTCCTGCCTGGGACCTCCTAACTACTCCTGGTCGTCGTCAGCGGCCTGCACGTAGTAGTAGGCACCTCCAGTGCCGTGGGAGTCATCGTCGACGGTGGCGTCTGGCTCCTGGACTCCAACATCTGGTTGCGACAACCAGATAGAAAGGAAAGGGGGAAAAAGAGGGAGAGAAGCAACCGTGAGTACTCATCCAAAGTACTCGCAAGCAAGGAGCTACACTACATATGCATGGGTATATGTGTAAAGAGGCATATCAGTGGACTGAACTGCAGAATGCCGGAATAAGAGGGGGATAGCTAGTCCTGTCGAAGACTAAGCTTCTGGACATCTCCATCTTGCAGCATGTAGAAGAGAGTAGCTTGAAGTCCTCCAAGTAGCATCGCATAGCATAATCCTACCCGGCGATCCCCTCCTCGTCACCCTGTTAGAGAGCGATCACCGGGTTGTATCTGGCACTTGGAAGGGTGTATTTTATTCAGTATCCAGTTCTAGTTGTCATAAGCTCAAGGTACAACTCCGGGTCGTCCTTTTACCGAGGGACACGGCTATTCGAATAGATAAACTTCCCTGCAGGGGGTGCACCACATAACCCAACACGCTCGATCCCATTTGGCCGGACACACTTTTCTGGGTCATGCCCGGCCTCGTAAGATCAACACGTCGCAGCCCCACCTAAGCACAACAGAGAGGTCAGCACGCCGGTCTAACCCTATGCGCGCAGGGGTCTGGGCCCATCGCCCTATGCACACCTGCACGTTGCGTACGCGGCCGGAAGCAGACCTAGCCTAGTGGCGTTCCAGTCCAATCCGGCGCGCGCCACTCAGTCGCTGACGTCAAAAGAGCTTCGGCTGATACCACGACGTCGGGATACCCATAACTACTCCCACGTAGATGGTTAGTGCGTATAGACCAAATGGCCAGACTCAGATCAAATACCCAGAACTCGTTAAGCGTGTTGTTTATCCGCGAACGCCGACCAGGGCCAGGCCCACCTCTCTCCTGGGTGGTCTCAACCTGCCCTGTCGCTTCGCCACAAAGTAACAGTCGGGGGCCGTCAGGAACCCAGGCCCACCTCTACCGGGGTGGAGCCACCTGTCCTTTCAGCCCCCTCATCAGAATCACCTGCGGGTACTCCTCGAGCCGACCCGACTTTAGTCACCACATGTGTCATGTATATAATGTATATAGTATATACCCGTGATCACCGCCCAGGTGATCACGGCCCGATAGTATAGCACAGCAGACGGACAAGAATGTAGGGCCACTGATGGAAATCTAGCATCCTAGACTAAGCAGTAGGATAGCAGGTAAGGGGAACAACTGTAGCAACAATGACAGGCTATGCAACAGAATAGGATTAATCGAAAGCAGTAACATGCTACACTACTCTAATGCAAGTAGTAGAGAGTAGAGTAGGCGATATCTGGTGATCAAGGGGGGGGCTTGCCTGGTTGCTCTGGCAAGTAGGAGGGGTCGTCGACTCCGTAGTCGAACTGGGCAGCAGCAGTGTCGGTCTCGTAGTCTACCGGAGAGAAGAGGGGGGAAGAAACAGTAAATACAATGCAAACATAAGCATGACGATGCGTGACATGTCAATGAGCGGTGCTAGGGGTGTCCTAACGCGACAGTAGGTGGTACCGGTGAAGGGGGGGAACATCCGGGAGGTATCCCCGATGTTTCGCGTTTTCGGACAGACGGACTGGAGGGGGAAAGTTGCTAGTTCGATAGGTTAGGGAGGTGTGGTGGATGAACGGACTGCGTATTTGGATTCGCCTCGTCGTTCTGAGCAACTTTCATGTTGAAAATATTTTAATCCGAGTTACGGATTAAAAGATATGATTTTCTAAAGATTTTATTAATTTCTGAATTTAATTAATTATTTAATTTAATTCGAAATTAGGATTTATGACATCAGCATGATGTCATGCTGACATCAGCAATCAACAGGGGTTGACTAAGTCAACTGACATGTGGGTCCAGTGGGACCCACCTGTCATTCACTGTTAAGGTTAATTAGGGTTTAGCTAATTAATTATTATTTAATTAAATTAAACAGGATTAATTAACTTAATTAATTAATTTATTTAGTTAATTAATTAATTAAAATTATTTTTATTTATTTATTTATTTATTAATCTTTATTAATTAAATTATTATTATTATTTTATTTATTGTTATTATTATTATTATTTTTATTTTTAATATTTTTATTATATTTATTATTATTATTATTATTTTATTTATTATCTCTTTTTTTTAATTAACAAACGTTCTGGTGGGCTAGGCCCCGTTGTCCAGTGGCCCAGGTGGGGCGAGGCCCACCTGGCAGCGGCCCAGAGGGGGCGATGCGGGTGCTGTTTCGGGCGCGGGCGCGAGCGTTCGCGCAGCGGGCGCACGGGCGCCAACCCGAACAGAGGCGCACCCGACCGGGCGCTGCGAGGCGCCAGGGGAGCTCCGGCGAGGGGGTACGGCGCGCGGGGCGGGCAAGGGCACCGACGGGGCGAACGGATCCGTGGCGGGCGGAGCAGAAGTGGCACGGCACCAGGGCGAGGACGGGAGGAGCGCCGGGCGGCACCGGAGCGGGGCGCGGGGAGCGGCAGCAACGGTGGCGGGCTCGGCGGCAGGTGCAGGCGGAGTTGCCGCAGGGCTCGGGGGCGCGCGAGGCGCGGCAGACCGGAGCGGTGAGGGGGGGGCAGCGCGTGCGGGCGGTAGCAGGGGAAGCGGGCGGCAAGGCGGGCACGGCCGGTCGGAGTAGCGCGTGGCCAGGGCGCGGCCGGCCGCGGTGAGCGCGGGGACGGAACGCGCGAGGCGCGGCGACAGTCGCGGGGGGGTGCGAGGAGAGGGGGCGGGAGCCCGGGGCCTCACCGCGGGTCCGTAGGGATAAGGGCAGTGGGCGCGGGGAGGACGACGGGGACGAGGCGACGAGCTCGGAGGCGGTTCGGTGACGGAGAGGGGCTCCGCGCGGCGACGTCGGTCTCAGGCCGCCGTGGTTGTCGGGGGCGAGGCGGCGGGCGCGGCGACGGGGTCGAGCCCTCCTCGATCCAGATCGGGGGAGAGGGAGGAGTGAGTGGGATATTTCGGGGGTGGGGGAGGTGTCGGTGGGGGTGGGATAAGGTGAGAGGGGGAGCGCGGGGTGGGCCGGCCGGCTGGGCCTGGGGTGGCCCAGTTGGGCCAGGTCCAGCGGGGGGGGGGGGCCTTCTCCTTTTCCCTTTTTTTTTCTTTGTTCTGTGTTCTTTTGCATTTTCTTTTTATTTATTTGTTTATTTTCTTTTCTGTTTTATGTCATTTAAAAGTATTTAGGCATTTTATAAAAAGGAGTTTTCTCCACAATAATTACCAGTGTATTATTTGGCACCCACCGAACATTTTTGTTTAAATTTTTGAAAACTTTTATTTTCCACTTTAATTATATTTTGAAGTTTGAACTAGGAGTTTGAAAAGGAAGGTGATCCAAATGTGATCAAGCCCTGTTTTAGCACATGATTAGCTTAATCACAGGGGGTTACTGTAGCATGATTCTCAGGGTGTTACAGAGGGCGGTGAGGTTATCGCGCTCTCCTCCGATGACGAGGTCGAAGGTGGCGAGGACGGCGGCGAGGTTATCGCGCTCTCCTCTGATGACGAGGTCGAAGGCGGCGGCGACGGCGGCACGGAGGGCATCGAGGTGGGCCCCGAGGACGAGGAGATCGACGTTGACGAGTGGAGGAGTGCCTTCCCCAATGACCCCGACGACGGTACTGGCCCGGACCTGGCTCGCGATACACCGTACATGACGAGGAAGGATTGGCTCGACCTCTACTTCGACCGAAAGTAGTTTAGCTTAGTTTAAATTTATGTTTTATGTTCGGTTATGCAAAACTATCTATGTTTATGTTTGAATGCATGCTACTTTCAGTTGAACCTGCTTTGAACTTGATCAAATTGAAGTTTACAACCTTAGGTGTAGGGATCGACTAGAAAAGGCCAAAAAATGCTGGAGGATATATATATATCCACTAGGGGTTTTAGTCCTTTAACTTTTTAATGATCGCCTAGAGATGTCCTTATGACTTGTTTATTTCAGTTCTTCACAATGTGATGCTCTATATGTGCAACTATTTGCCGTGCAGTTCAATTTCATCAATAACAGTTTCAAAAATACCATTATGAACTACGATATTTATTTGCTGTTAAGGATATTGCAGTTAACATGCCTTTTCGTTTTTCAATTGTTGTTTAGCAACATGCATTGTACTAAATGACTAAATATGCAATCCCAGGCTACATAGCAACAAGGAAGAGTGTTACCTTAATGTTCTGATGATGTCTAGATATACATGTAATAAAATCTTATATAATGGGATGGATGGAGTGTTGTACTACATCATTTTTCAATTGTTGTTTAGCTTCTAATATTAACTTGGTGCTTTTAGGTACATATATCATTGCCAAAGATCCACACTTCGACCCTTTCTGCGTATGGGGCAATGAGATATTCATGAACCAGCATCAAGTGAGGAAACTGATAAAGATTGTTATTAAAATGGGTCAAAAGATGTCAATCGAACTATTTGTTTACACTTTATGCAAGATAATAGTGAACTGCAGGATGGTAAGTAAGAGCCCTGTAGCCTTCTTTTTACTGCCCATAATGAGTTGTGTTAGATGACAATATCTGAATCTTTTTTCTTTTGCAGTGGATCCTGAAGCAGTTTACTCAAGATTACCTCTCAAACTACATGATTGGCGGCTGACCATCACAAGGGGTTGGACTAGAGTCCTGCATGCCTTCTGCATCCAGGAGAGCACAATAGGGCCATTCCGCTTCACCTTGTTCAGCAACTGGAATGTCTCTCGCCTCTTTCTTTACCATATGTAATAGTACAAGTATAGAACCCTGGTACATCATTCTTTATTTGGTGCTTATGTAATTCTTAAACATATGTACCTGTGAATTGAATAATGCATTGGTTGTTTGAACCTGATGGATATGAATAAAGCTATAGCCTACTTTCAAGTTTAAATTAGGTACAATTTTAAATAGCAGCAATTAAATTAGGGCGAAATTACGTTGTGCAGGTCATTACGGCACACACGGTTGGTAAAACACAAACGTTTGCGATATACACCATAATCCGAGATGGTTCACAGAGAGGAAACATGTTCAAGCATGCACACAATTGCTGTTCGCAAAGCGTGTGTGATGTCAGACACTATCACATACGGTGCGGGAAAACTAAATGTGTGTGATTTTCTACCTATCGTACACGGTTTATAATCATGAACTGTTTGTGATGTGCTAGGCATCATAAATCTCCCGTGGCTGGAATCTACCTAGAATCTGCCTGGAAAGCTCCCGTGCCTAAAATCTGCCTGGTTTTAGGCAGAACCACAAAACTCCGACTGCGATGGCAATGCGAGCACAAACGAGTAGCAAGGATGAAGCGTTTGGGACATTCGAGATATCGAAAACGTTTATATAGGGACAACTGTATGCATCAAGGCTCCCTATCCCCGACGGTTTCTGGGTCGTGTGGGAAGGACCCCCTATCGCCCACACTCACTTGGTGACGGTTCCAAATGCCGTCACGGAAAGGGGTTAAAAACCATTTGTTTAGGAATGACGTGCACCAGTGATGAGACAGTTATAACCTAGGGCGATACGGCACTAGCTCCAGTTCGTTAATATAATGTTGGCATGTATTCCGTAAATAGTCATACGTGCTTATGGAAAGAACTTGCATGACATCTTTTGTCCTACCCTCCCGTGGCAGCGGGGTCCATATTGGAAACTAAGGGATATTAAGGCCTCCTTAATAGAGAACCGGAACAAAGCATTAACACATAGTGAATACATGAACTCCTCACACTACGGTCATCACCGGCAGTGGCCCCGATTGTTGTCACTCCGGGGTTGCCGGATCATAACACGTAGTAGGTGACTATAACTTGCAAGATCGGATCTAAAACATGGATATGATGGTGATAACATAAACGGTTCAGATCCGAAATCATGGCACCCGGGCCCAAAGTGACAAGCATTAAGCATAGAAAAGTCATAGCAACATCAATCATAGGACATAGTGGATACTAGGGATCAAGCCATAACAAAACTAACTCGATTACATGATGAATCTCATCCAACTCCTCACCGACCAGCGAGCCTACGAAGGAATTACTCACTCCTGGTGGGGAGCATCATGGAATTGGCAATGGAGAAGGGTTGGTGATGATGAAGAATGAAGATCCCCCTCTTCGGAGCCCCAAACAGACTCCAGATCTGACCTCCCGATGAAGAACAAGAGGTGACAACAGCTCCATCTCATGGAACAGGATAATTCTTTCTCCCTGATTTTTTTCTGGAAAAATAGGATTTTATAGCATCGGTTTCAGGGTCTACGGGGCCACCAGGTGGGGACAACCCACCTGGGCGCGCCCTGGTGGGTTGTGCCCACCCAGGGGCCCCTCTCCGGTAGGTCTTGGCTCCAGAAATTCTTATTTATTATATAAAAATTCCTCACAAAGTTTCGTTCCATTCTGAGAACTTTTATTTCTGCACAGAAACAACACCATGGTAGTTCTGTTGAAAACAACGTCAGTCCGGGGTTAGTTTCATTCAAATCATGCAAATTAGAGTCCAAAACAAGAGGAAAAGCGCTAGGTAAAGTAGATACGTTGGAGACGTATCAACTCCCCCAAGCTTAAACCTTTGCTTGTCCTCAAGCAATTCAGTTGATAAACTGAAAGTGAAAAAGAACAACTTTTACGAACTCTTTTGCTCTTGTTTGCATAAATAAGCTTAAACATCACCCAGGTTTTCAGCCAATCATTATAACTAACCATGCCGACAATAACTCTTAAAGATTATATTGACTCATATCAATGACATAATCAGCTAGCGAGCAGTAATAAGACATCTCAAACAGCAACACGTTGTCAAAACAACCATGATATAATATAACAATAGTGGTATCTCACTAGCCCTTTCTGAGACCGCAAAACATAAATGCAGAGCACCTACAAAGTTCAAGCAGCGACTAGACATTGTAATTCATGGTAGAAAAGATCCAGTCATGATGCACCCAACATTAGCTACACACAATGCATAAGTCAGGACAACTGTGCTCTCAGGTTCTGGCGCTTGTTTTAGAAGGTGATGACACAACATAAAAGTAAATAGATAGTCCCTTCGCAGAGGGAAGCAGTGATTTGTAGAGGTGCCAGAGCTCAAGTTTTAAAAACAGAGGTAAATGATATTTTGAGACATGCACCCTTCTCATTCACTTTACGACCATCAATTATCATTATCTTCCATGCTAAGCAAGCTAGCGGTGGTTCCCAAGCGATAAAAGTAAAGATTTTGACTCCATTGGGAGTTTTTGTTTGATTATTTAAGATATTAACTCTTTTCAGTTGGCAGTTTGGTACTGGGCATCCCTATTACCGCCCTTTTCTCGTGCGATGGCGAGTGAATAAACACTCGACTTGAGAATAACCCGCTTAGCATGGAAGATACCGACCACCTCCTGTCGTTCCATGAACGATCCAGGCACACAAAAAGGATATTTATTTGAAGTTTTTAGAGGTGGCACATCCAAATTTACTTAGGACGACAGGGTAATACCGCATATAGGTAGGTATGGTGGACTCATCTGGAATAACTTTGGGTTCAAGGTTTTTGATGTACAAGCAGAGTTCCCACTTAGTACAGGCGAAGGCTAGCAATTAGATTGAGAAGTGGCCACCTAGAGAGCAACAACGATCATAAACATGCATTATGCATAAGTAACATTGGACACTAGCATGAGTAGGATATAGACACCATGAACATAAATATCATAGAGGCTATGTTGGTTTTGATCCAACTACATGCATGAAGATGTGCCAAGTCAAGCCACTCGAACATTCAGAGGAGGATACCATATCATTGTATTACATCACAATCATTTTAACGCTATGTTGATATCCAAGATAAATCATTATCCACTCCCAGCTACTAATGCATGGCATGAGAAACTATAATCTCTAATTGTCATTGCAAACATCATAATGGACTGAATCATGGATACTAGGTTAAACATATTTACACAAACAGAACAAGTGGAGTTCATACCCGTTTCTCTCTGCCACGGCTAGTTCATCGAACATCGTCATTATTGCCTTTCACTTGCACGACCGAACGATGTGAAAATAATAATAGTGCAAGAGTGTCATGGACTAAGCTAGAATATGCAAACATTTTATTCAACAGGAGAAGACAAGGTAAAATGGGCTCTTTAATAGATCAACAATTATTCATAAGAAAGCCACTCAACATTTTCATCGTGGTCTTCTCCTCGGTAAGACTCAAATAAAAAGAAAAGAAATTTAGAGAAACACACTGAAATATTTTTGGAGTTTTTGGTTTTCTTGAACAAGCAGATAAAAGGGAAAAGCAAAATCAAGAAAAACTATTTACACGGGAAAGCACCCAACAAGAAAAAGAAGAACAAGGAAATCTTTTTGGGTTTTCTTTTTAGTGCTACTACTAAGCATGCAAAGAAAATAAACTACTACAACTATTTTTTTTGGTTTTTCTAATGTTTTTCAAACACATAAGAAAAAAGCAAGAAAATAAATCTAAGCTTGGATGATACAATGAAATAGTGTGAACACCGACAAATAGAAATAAGTGGACATGAATGTAATGTCAATGAGAAACACATACTCCCCCAAGCTTAGGCTTTTGGCCTAACTTGGTAATCGATCAGTAATCTGGATAGTAGTTGGCGTGGTAGCTCATGGAGGCTCTCGGTGCAGATGCCTCGGCCTGCCGTGCTGCCTCCACTGCTGCATTGTGAGCTCGGGCCTCACTCTCAAGAACAAAGTATCTTCCTTTGCTATGATAGTCAAAAAGAGCAGGTGCAGGCAAATATGTGTGCAAAATAGATTTCTGGTTAAACAACAGATTGTAAGTGAAATTGTGGACTTTTCCTTTGAGGATCTTATGACTTTTCAAAGCGTCCAAATCTAAATACTGTGTGGGTAGGATAGGGTCGAAGGGCAAAGGTGAAACACCCAACCCTCGTGCTAAACGCGTGGCATATATTCCCCAATAGAAATAGCCACTATTCGCGTTATGCTGAATTCTGCATGCAACAATTGCTCCTAGGTTATAACTCCTATCACCGGTTAGAGCAGTGAGTATGAGGCTCAAGTCTGGGGCACAAAGTGTACTACAGTCTTGCTTGGCTAATACATTTCCCGTTGAATAATGCAAAGTACTGAATTGCGGGAAAATGAATGCTCTTTATTCTACCTTGTGTCACTCCCCTCCTTTCACTGTAACAAAGACTACTCAAGAATGTTTTGAACTCTGCCTTTGGTGGTTCGTCAAGTGAACCCCAAAATGGGAGTTTGCAATGGTAAGAAAAATTCTCTAGTGGGATGGTAAATGGATTATCATAAAGCATAAACGACACCCTAGACTCATGGGGGTGGAATTTAAATCCTTTGACAAATGATTCAGTGAGAATGTGGTGTTGTTCGCACTTATCTGAAATGTAGGGACTGAGACCGGCATTGTGAACATAGTGCTCAAATTCCTCCTTAATGCCCACACACATCATATAGTCATCGCAAGGCCATAAACATGTTTTGGTAGCGACATCTCGTGTGGAACTTTCACTTGGTTCAACATAAGACCAGCGAGCGGAACTGTCACTAGAAGATGCCCCCGAGGATCGCCTTCTCGAAGAACTCCTTCCAAAAAGGTTCATCGTGTTCACGTACAATTTTCTGAAATTTTTTGAGTGACAGAAATTTATCAACAAAACTTTATAAGATTGATCATAGGGATACGTAGAGACCATATCAAGCATTCAAACTACTTAGAACTCTAAGAATTCAACATGCAAGCTCATCTACAGCAGCACCAAGAGTAGCTAATCATTCAAAATATAAACCACTAAAACAAAAACTAATTGGACAGACGGTGGAGTTACATACCAAGCAACAATCCCCCAAATCAGTTTCAGAAACGGAGCTTCGAGCAAAGAGCTTGAAATCCGCGGGTTTGAGAGCAAGAACACGGGAGAGAGAGCAATGGAGAATTTTTTTTCTGGAGGTACGTGATGATGTGGTGTGAAGGGATAAGTGAGGGGCCCACCTGGTGCACCTCCCTCTGGTATTATTTGCACCAAAAATTCGGAAATATTCAGAAAAAATCGTATTAAATTTTCAGACCATTCTGAGAACTTTTATTTTTGGGTCATTTTTTATTGCACGGTAAATTCAGAAAACAAGCAAAACATGGCATTTTATTTTATTTAACTAATAAAAACAGAAAACAAAAAGTAAGGACAGAAGGTAGTGCTTACTAAATTCATCAATTTCATACCACTCAGAAATGATTCATTAATAAGGTTGATCAGGTCTTATTAACAACCACTTTCGATTTGCAATAAACCGAAGAACTTTCGTAAATCACTAAGTTACCTCAATGGGGATATGAATGTCCCCAACAATAAGCATTTCATATTTCTTTGTAACAGTAGAGGTATTTGAAAACTTCCAATAGTGATTGTCGAAGATTTTTCAATAACATTAATACCATTCACTTGGAATTGTTTCTTCAGAAAGTGCACCGTATGCTCATTACCATTGATATGAAAAGTGACTTTGCTTTTATTGCAATCAATAACAACCTCTGCAGTATTCAAGAAGGGTCTACCAAGGATAATCGACATGTTGTTGTCCTCGGGCATCTCAAGTATAACAAAGTTAGTCAAAATAGTAACATTAGCAACAACAACGGGCACATCCTCACAAATACCGATAGGTATGGCAGTTGATTTGTCAGCCATTTGCAAAGATATTTCGGTAGGTGTGAGTTTATTCAAATCAAGTATTTTGTATAAAGAGAAAGGCATAACACTAACAGCAGCTCCTAAATCACATAAAGCAGTTTTCACATAATTCTTTTTGATAGAGCAAGGTATAGTTGGTATTCCCGGATCTCCAAGTTTTTTAGGTACTCCATCTTTGAAAATATAATTAGCAAGCATAGTGGAGATTTCAGCTTTCGGTATTTTTCTTATTAGTGATGATGTATTTCATATACTTTGCATAAGGAGGCATTTTCAAGATATTAGTCAAGCGAGTACGCAAAAAGACTGGCCTCAGCATTTCAGCAAAGCGTTCAAATTCTTCATCATCTTTCTTTTTAGTTGACTTGGGTGGAAAAGGCATAGGTTTATGAACCCACGGTTCTCTTTCCTTACCGTGTTTTCTAGCAATGAAGTCTGTTTTATCATACCTTTTATTCTTAGGTTTTGGGTTATCAAGATCAACAAGTGGTTCTATCTCAACATCATTATCTGGTTCTTTATCATTGTTTGGTTGAGCATGTTCATGAACATCAACATTATCTTTTTCATTATCGCTAGGTGGATGTTCATTACCAGATTGAGTTTCAGCATCAGAGATAGAAACATCATTATCATTATCAGGAGGTTTTTCTATTTCAGGTTCACTAGAAGCATGCAAAGTCCTATTATTTTTCTTCTTCCTTTTCTTTTTAGAAGGACTAGGTGCATTAGCATTAGCTCTTTGAGAGTCTTGTTAAATTATTTTTGGGTGTCCCTCAGGATAAAGTGGTTCCTGAGTCATTTTACCTCCTCTAGTTACAACTCTAACAGCAAAGTTATTTATATTATGATTCATTTCATCAAGCAACTCTCTTTGAGATTTAGCAACTTGTTCTAACTCGGTTTGAACCATAGAAGCATGTTTTCCAACACCTCTAACATCATTTGAGATTCTAAATAACTAGTCACTCAAGCGAGCAATCATATCAGGATTATATTTCAATTGTTTCATAACATTTTCATTGAAGTGATCTTGTTTTCTAATGTACTTTTCAAACTCATAAAGGCATTGTCTAGGGTGCATATTGTGAGGATTATCATTATCACTGAACTTCATTAAATAATTTACCTCTACCACCTTAGTCAGTGGTGGTGCATCAAGGCCATGTATTTCTTCAATAGGAGGTAAATTTTTAACATCCTCAGCTTTAATACCTTTTTCCTTCATAGATTTCTTTGCCTCTTGCATATCTTCAGGACTGAGATATAATATACCTCTCTTCTTCGGAGTGGGTTTAGCTGGTGGTTCAGGAAGAGTCCAATCATCATAATTTTTCAATATATTATTCAATAATTCTTCAGCTTGTCCAACAGTTTGTTCCTTGAAAACACAACCAGCACAACTATCTAGGAAGTCCCAAGAAGCATCGGTTAGTTCATTATAGAAGATATCAAGTATTTCATTTTTCTTAAGAGGATGATCAGGCAAAGCATTAAGTAACTGGCAAAGCCTCCCCCAAGCTTGTGGAGACTCTCTTCTTTAGTTTGCACAAAGTTAAATATTTCCTGTAAGGCAGCTTCTTTCTTATGAGCAGGAAAATATTTTTCAGAGAAGTAATAAATCATATCCTCAGGACTACGCATACAACCAGGAGTAAGAGTATTGTACCAAGCTTTAGCATCACCCTTTAATGAGAACAAAAATAATTTGAGAATATAGTAATAGCAAGTCTTCTCATCATGAGTACAAAGGGTGGCTATGTCATTCAACTTAGGAAGATGTGCCACAACAGTTTCAGTTTCGTAACCATGGAAAGGATCAGATTCAACCAAAGTAATTAACTCTGGGCCGACAGAGAATTCATAGTCCTTATCATCAATAAATATGGGTGAGGTAGCAAACTTAGGATCATATTTCATTCTAGCATTCAGAGATTTTTCTTTATACTTGCATAATAATTTCTCTAAATCATCTCTATCCTTACAAGCAAGAATATCTCTAGTTGTCTCCTCATTCATAACATAACCTTCCGGTACCTTTGGCAATTCACATCTAGGAAGGCTAGCTCTAGCAGGTGTTTCAGGAGTTTCAGTTTCAAGCTCATCATTAGATTCAACAACATCATGTTGTATTACTCTAGCAATTTGTTCATCAAGAAATTCACCAAGTGGCACATGATCATTATCAAGCATGGTACTAGCATCATCATAAGCATCATTCATAGTAGAATTAGCATCATCAATAACTTGCGACATATTAGAATTGATAGCATGTGGTGGTGTTGCCAGTTTACTTATAACAGAAGGTGAATCTAAGCTAGATGGCAGTTCCTTACCTCCCCTCGTATTAGAGGGAAATATCTTAGTCTTGGCATCCTTCAGATTCCTCATGGTGATAATATGATAATAATCCCAAGTGACTCAACAAATATAGCTATGCTCCCCGGCAACGGCGCTAGAAAAAGGTCTTGGTAACCCACAAGTATAGGGGGCCGCAACAGTTTTCGAGGGTAGAGTATTCAACCCAAATTTATAGATTCGACACAAGGGGAGCCAAAGAATATTTGAAGGTATTAGCAGCTGAGTTGTCAATTTAACCACACCTAGAGATAAATTATCTGCAGCAAAGTGATCAGTAGCACAGTAGTTTGATGGTTTTGATAGTAGTAACAGTAGCAACGGTAACAGTAAGAGTGATAGCAGTATTTTTGTAGCAAGTGTAACAGTGATGATAGCAGTAGTAACTTAGCAGAAACAATATAAGATAGATTCATAGGCATTGGATCGGTGACTTTTGGATGATATTCATCATCAGACAGTTATAACCTAGGGCGATATGGCACTAGCTCCAGTTCGTCAATATAATGTAGGCATGTATTCCGTAAATAGTCATACGTGCTTATGGAAAGAACTTGCATGACATCTTTTGTCCTACCTTCCCGTGGCAGCGGGGCCCATATTGGAAACTAAGGGATATTAAGGCCTCCTTTTAATAGAGAACCGGAACAAAGCATTAACACATAGTGAATACATGAACTCCTCAAACTACGGTCATCACCGGGAGTGGTCCCGATTGTTGTCACTCCGGGGTTGCCGGATCATAACACGTAGTAGGTGACTATAGACTTGCAAGATCGGATCTAAAACATGGATATAATGGTGATAACATAAATGGTTCAGATCTGAAATCATGGCACCCGGGCCCAAAGTGACAAGCATTAAGCATAGCAAAGTCATAGCAACATCAATCTTAGAACATAGTGGATACTCGGGATCAAGCCCTAACAAAACTAACTCGATTACATGATGAATCTCATCCAACTCCTCACTGACCAGCGAGCCTATGAAGGAATTACTCACTCCCGGTGGGGAGATCATGGAATTGGCGATGAAGAAGGGTTGGTGATGATGAAGAACGAAGATCCCCCTCTCTGGAGCCCCAAACAGACTCCAGATCTGGCCTCCCGATGAAGAACAGGAGGTGACGGCAGCTCCGTCTCGTGGAACATGATAATTCTTTCTCCCTGAATTTTTCTAGGAAAATAGGATTTTATAGCGTCGGTTTCAGGGTCTGCGGGGCCACCAGGTGGGGACAACCCACCTGGGCGCGCCAGGAGAGGGGGGCGCACCCTGGTGGGTTGTGCCCACCCAGGGGCCCCTCTCCGGTAGGTCTTGGCTCCAGAAATTCTTATTTATTATATAAAAATTCCTCGCAAAGTTTCGTTCCATTCCGAGAACTTTCATTTCTGCACAAAAACAAAACCATGGTAGTTCTACTGAAAACAGCGTCATTCCGGGGTTAGTTTCATTCAAATCATGCAAATTAGAGTCCAAAACAAGTGGAAAGTGTTAGGAAAATTAGATACATTGGAGACGTATCAACTCCCCCAAGCTTAAACCTTTGCTTATCCTCAAGCAAATCAGTTGATAAACTGAAAGTGAAAAAGAAAAAATTTTACGCACTCTTTTGCTCTTGTTTGCATAAATAAGCTTAAGCAACACCCAGGTTTTCAGCCAATCATTATAACTAACCATGCCGACAATAACTCTTAAAGATTATATTGACTCATATCAATGACATAATCAGCTAGCAAGCAGTAATAAGACATCTCAAACAGCAACACGTTGTCAAAACAACCATGATATAATATAACAATAGTGGTATCTCGCTAGCCCTTTTTGAGACCGCAAAACATAAATGCAGAGCACCTACAAAGTTCAAGCAGCGACTAGACATTGTAATTCATGGTAGAAAAGATCCAGTCATGATGCACCCAACATTAGCTACACACAATGCGTAAGTTAGGACAACTGTGCTCTCAGGTTCTGGCGCTTGTTTTAGAAGGTGATGACACAACATAAAAGTAAATAGATAGTCCCTTCGCAGAGAGAAGCAGTGATTCGTAGAGGTGCCAGAGCTCAAGTTTTAAAAACAGAGGTAAATGATATTTTGAGACATGCACCCTTCTCATTCACTTCACGACCATGAGTTATCAATATCTTCCATGCTAAACAAGCTAGTGGTTGTTCCCAACCGATAAAAGTAAAGGTTTTGACTACATTGGGAGTTTTTATTTGATTATTTAAGAGATTAACTCTTTTCCAGTTAGCAGTTTGGGACTGGGCATCCCTATTACCACCCTTTTCTCGTGCGATGGCGAGTGATAAACACTCGACCTGAGAATAACCTGCTTAGCATGGAAGATACCGACCACCTCCTGTCGTTCTATGAATGATCCTGGCACACAAAAAGAATATTTATTTGAAGTGTTTAGAGGTGGCAGATGCAAATTTACTTAGGACGGCAGGGTAATACCGCATATAGGTAGGTATGGTGGACTCATCTGCCATAACTTTGGGTTCAAGGTTTTTGATGTACAAGCAGAGTTCCCACTTAGTACAGGTGAAAGCTAGCAATTAGATTGAGAAGCGGCCAGCTAGAGAGCAACAACGATCATAAACATGCATTATGCATAAGTAACATTGGACACTAGCATGAGTAGGATATGGACACCATGAACATAAATATCATAGAGGCTATGTTGGTTTTGATTCAACTACATGCATGAACATGTGCCAAGTCAAGCCACTCGAACATTCAGAGGAGGATAACATATCATCATATTACATCACAATCATTTTAACACTATGTTGATATCCAAGATAAAACATTATCCACTCCCAGCTATTTATGCATGGCATGAGAAACTATAATCTCTAATTGTCATTGCAAACATGTTTAATCATAATGGGTTGAATCATGGATACTAGGTTAAACATATTTACACAAATAGAACAAGTCGAGTTCATACCAGTTTCTCGCTGCCATGGCTAGTTCATCGAACATCGTAATTATTTCCTTTCACTTGCACGACCGAACGATGTGAAAATAATAATAGTGCAAGAGTGCCGTGGACTAAGATGGAATCTGCAAACATTTTATTCAACAGGAGAAGACAAGGTAAAATGGGCTCTTTAATAGATCAATGATTATTCATAAGAGAGCCACTCAATATTTTCATCGTGGTCTTCTCCACGGTAAGACTCGGATAAAAAGAAAAAGAAATTCAGAGAAACACACTGAAATATTTTTGGAGTTTTTGGTTTTCTTGAACAAGCAGATAAAAGGGAAAAGTAAAAAAGAGAAAAACTATTTACACGGGAAAGCTCCCAGCAAGCAAAAGAAGAACAAGGAAATCTTTTTGGGTTTTCGTTTTAGTGCTACTACTAAGCATGCAAAGAAAATAAACTACTACAACTATTTTTTTGGTTTTTCTAAAGTTTTTCAAACACATAAGAAAAAATCAAGAAAATAAATCTAAGCATAGATGATACAATGAAAAAGTGTGAACACCTACAAATAGAAATAAGTGGACTTGAATGTAATGTCGGTGAGAAACACATACTCCCCCAAGCTTAGGCTTTTGGCCTAACTTGGTAATCGATCAGTAATCTGGATAGTAGTTGGCGTGGTAGCTCACGGAGGCTCTCGGTACGGATGCCTTGGCCTGCCGTGCGGCCTCCACTGCTGCGTTGTGAGCTTGGGCCTCGCTCTCAAGAACAAAGTATCTTCCTTTGCTGTGATAGTCAAAAAGAGCAGGCGCAGGCAAATACGTGTGCACAATAGATTTTTTTTAAACAACAGATTGTAAGTGAAACTATGGACTTTTCCTGTGAGGATGTTATGACTTTTCAAAACGTCGAAACCTAATTACTGCGTGCGTAGGATAGGGTCGAAGGGCAAAGGTGAAACACCCAGCCCTCGTGCTAAATGCGTGGCATATATTCCACCATAGAAATAGCCACTGTTAGCGTCATGCTGAAGTCTGCGTGCAACAATTGCTCCTAGGTTATAACCCCTATCACCGGTTAGAGCAGTGCGTATGAGGCTCAAGTCTGGAGCACAAAGTGTACTACAGTCTTGCTTGCCTACTTTACATTTCCCGTTGAATAATGCAAAGTACTGAATTGTGGGAAACTGAATGCTCTTTATTCTACCTTGTGCCACTCCCCTCCTTTCACCGTAACAAAGACTAGTCAAGAAAGTTTCGAACTCTGCCTTTGGTGGTTTGTCAAGCGAACCTCAAAATGGGAGTTTGCAATGGTAAGCAAAATTCTCTAGTGGGATGGTAAATGGATTATCATAAAGCATAAACGACACCCTAGACTCACGGGGGTGGAATTTAAACCCGTTGACAAATGAGTAAGTGAGAATGTGGTGCTGTTCGCACTTATCTGAAATGTAGGGACTGAGACCGGCATTGTGAACATATTGCTCAAATTCCTCCTTAATGCCCACACGCATCATATAGTCATCGCAAGGCCATAAGCATGTTTTGGTAGCGCATCTCGTGTGCAACTTTCACTTGGTTCAACATAAGACCAGCGAGCGGAACTGGCACTAGAAGATGCCCCCGAGGATCGCCTTCACGAAGAACTCCTTCCAAAAAGGTTCATCGTGTTCACGTACAATTTTCTGAAATTTTTTGAGTGACAAAAATTTATCAACAAAACTTTATAAGATTGATAGCAGCTACTCATAGGGATACATAGAGACCATAGCAAGCATTCAAACTACTTAGAACTCTAAGAATTCAACATGCAAGGTCATCTACAGCAGCACCAAGAGTAGCTAATCATTCAAAATATAAACCACTAAAACAAAAACTAATTGGACAAACGGTGGAGTTACATACCAAGCAACAATCGCCCGAAACAGTTTCAGAAACGGAGCTTCGAGCAAAGAGATCGAAACCCGTGGGTTTGAGAGCAAGAACACGGGAGAGAGAGCAATGGAGAATTTTTTCTGGAGGTAACTGACGATGAGGTGTGAAGGGATAAGTGAGGGGCCCACATGGGGACCACAACCCACTAGGGCGCGCCTGGGGGTCCTGGCACGCCCAGGTGGGTTGTGCCCACCTGGTGCACCTCCCTCTGGTATTATTTGCACCAGAAATTTAGAAATATTCAGAAAAAATCGTATTAAATTTTCAGAGCATTCTGAGAACTTTTATTTTTGGGTCATTTTTTATTGCATGGGAAATTTAGAAAACAGGCAAAACATGGCATTTTATTTTATTTAACTAATAAAAACAAAAAACAAAAAGGAAGGACAGAAGGTAGTGCTTACTAAATTCATCAATTTCATACCACTCAGAAATGATTCGTTAATAAGGTTGATCAGGTCTTATTAACAACCACTTTCGATTAGCATGAAACCGAAGAACTTTTGTAAATCACTAAGTTACCTCAATGGGGATATGAATGTCCCCAACAATAAGCATTTCATATTTCTTTTTAACAGTAGGTAGAGGTATTTGAAAACTGCCAATAGTGATTGTCGGAGATTTTTCAATAAGATTAATACCATTCTATTGGAATTGTTTCTTCGGAAAGTGCACCGTATGCTCATTACCATTGATATGAAAAGTGACTTTGCTTTTATTGCATTCAATAACAGCCCCTGCAATATTCAAGAAGGGTCTACGAAGGATAATCGACATGTTGTCGTCCTCGGGCATCTCAAGTATAACAAAGTTAGTCAAAATAGTAACATTAGCAACAACAATGGGCACATCCTCACAAATACCGATAGGTATGGCAGTTGATTTGTCAGCCATTTGCAAAGATATTTCGGTAGGTGTGAGTTTATTCAAATCAAGTCTTTTGTATAAAGAGAAAGGCATAACACTAACACCAGCTCCTAAATCACATAAAGCAGTTTTCACATAATTCTTTTTGATAGAGCAAGGTATAGTTGGTATTCCCGGATCTCCAAGTTTTTTAGGTACTCCATCTTTGAAAATATAATTAGCAAGCATAGTGGAGATTTCAGCTTTCGGTATTGTTCTCTTATTAGTGATGATGTATTTCATATACTTTGCATAAGGAGGCATTTTCAAGATATCAGTCAAGCGAGTACGCAAAAAGACTGGCCTCAGCATTTCAGCAACTTCATCATCTTTCTTTTTAGTTGACTTGAGTGGAGGCATAGGTTTTTGAACCCACGGTTCCCTTTCTTTACCATGTTTTCTAGCAATGAATTCTCTTTTATCATACCTTTTATTCTTAGGTTGTGGGTTATCAAGATCAACAAGTGGTTCTATCTCAACATCATTATCTGGTTCTTTATCATTGTTTGGTTGAGCATCTTCATGAACATCAGCATTATCTTTTTCATTATCACTAGGTGGATGTTCATTACCAGATTGTGTTTCAGCATCAGAGATAGAAACATCATTATCATTATCAGGAGGTTTTTCCGTTTCAGGTTCACTAGAAGCATGCAAAGTCCTATCATTTTTGTTCTTCTTTTTCTTTTTAGAAGGACTAGGTACATTAGCATTAGCTCTTTGAGAGTCTTGTTCAATTCTTTTTGGGTGTCCCTCAGGATAAAGTGGTTCCTGAGTCATTTTACCTCCTCTAGTTGCAACTCTAACAGCAAAGTCATTTATATTATGATTCATTTCATCAAACAACTCTCTTTGAGATTTAGCAAGTTGTTCTAACTGGGTTTGAACCATAGAAGTATGTTTTCCAACACCTCTAACATCATTTGAGATTCTAATTAACAAGTCACTCAAGCGAGCAATCATGTCAGAATTATATTTCAATTGTTTCATAACATTTGCATTGAAGTGATCTTGTTTTCTAATGTAGTTTTCAAACTCATAAAGGCATTGGCCAGGGTGCATATTGTGAGGATTAATATTATCATTGAACTTCATTAAAGAATTTACCTCTACCACCTTAGGCAGTGGTGGTGTATCAAGCCCATGTATTTCTTCAATAGGAGGTAAATTTTTAACATCCTCAGCTTTAATACCTTTTTCCTTCATAGATTTCTTTGCCTCTTACATATCTTCAAGACTGAGATATAATATACCTCTTCTTCGGAGTGGGTTTAGCTGGTGGTTCAGGAAGAGTCCAATCATCATAATTTTTCAATATATTATTCAATAATTCTTCAGCTTCTCGGCACGACGAACTGTAGCAACGGTGCATACTCAGGGAGAACACTTATACCTTGTGTAACATCCCAAAATTCTAAATTTTGTAATGTTATATTAAATACATAGTTTTGATTGTTTGTTTGATTGTGGTGTGGTTGCTTGTGTGAAATTGAGTGAAATTTGAAACTTTTTTAAAGTTAAATGAGAGGGAATAAAAGGACTTTCCCAAACTTTCACTTTGCTTTCCGATCTCCATGAGTTCAAATTCTTTTCACATACAAAACCCTAGAGAGAATATGATATGACTTCTTCCATTTAAATAAATGAAAAGGGTTTTGAAAATATTTGAATTTCATTTGGAATTTTTTTCGAATACAGAAACTTTAAGCAACTCAATGATTTTCATGAGAGAAGATAAAATGAATTCTTCAAAAACATATGAAATATGAGTTGGAAGTTTAAAAGAATCAAATTTAAAGTCCCATTTGAAAGTATTTTCAATTTGGAGTTATTTGGTTTTTATTCAAATTATTTTTCTCAAGAAATAAAATATATGGAAAATAGGGTAAAATGATTCCCTACAGTAGAAAATTGGAGAGAAATAAATTTGAAATCATTTTGGTATTTTTGAAAAGATTTTTATTGGGTTTTATTGCACCAGTAACATTGTTTGCTTTATTTAAAATTTTGTGGATTTTATTTGATGCTAGAAAAATGTTCATGTTGTAGGAAATCTTTTTCTGAAAATTTTGGCATATTATATGCCTATAGTATATTTTTAGTTTATTTGGTTTTATTTTATTTTTTGTAAAATTGTTCTAAAAAAAACTTCTCTCGAACTGGGCCGGCCGAGCCGAGCCAGCCCAGGCCCAAGTCGCCGCTGCCTCCCTCGCCGAGTCTGGCATGGACTCTAGCCCCGTCGTCGTCCAAGCTCAGGACGCCTCCCGAGGTTCGCTGCCCCCTCTATTTATACTCCACCCCACCCCCTGTTTCCTCGTCCGCCGCTGCCGCACCCCGCACTCGCCGTCATTGCCAGCCGCCGCCGCCGCTGCCGTCTAGCGCCGCCTTGCCCGCACCGCCGCCCGCGTGCCGCCGTCGCCGGCGCCGCCGCCTCGCCCGACGCCGCGCCGGACTCGCCTGATCCGCCGCCGACCCGCCTGAACCGATATAAACCGCCCGGTTCACCGGTTTTCTTTTTTAGTTGTTTTTGTTTTTGTTTTCGTTTCAAAATCGGTTTCTTTTTTTAGTTTAGTTATTTAATGAACGTTCGTTAGTTAGGATTCTGTAGCGAACGAATTCATTAGATTAGGTTCTGTAGCGAACGTTCGTTCGCTAGATTTATTCCTTTTCTTTTTAATTACTGCCAGGGACCTATTCGTTAGTTTTTTTTATAGATTAGTCCCTGTTCTTCAAACCTTCATTACTTTTGCACCGTTTATCCAAATCCAACAAAACCAACGCCCACTTCGTCGTTATGATCCCCTCTACCCAGATAATCAACTTGAACATATTTTTGAAAATTCTAAATTTGGATTTCAAACAGATTTGAATTCAAACATCTTTTGTTCATAACTCGAGTTTTATAACTCCGATTTAATTGATTCTTTTTGCTAATCGAAGCTCTTGACCTAAACTTTCTGATAAGACCAAATTCCCCTAATTTTGGTACTGTTAGAAATTGTTTTCTGCTGCAAGAGTTAATTGCTTGTTTTCGAAGTTTTCCGAGATCTTTTCTTTGATTCTTTTGCATGAGTGCTTATGTATGTAATTGATTGCTTACGATAGATTGAACGGAGTGTGACGAGTAGAACTATCAGGAGTTATGAGTGCGAATCATCTTCACCAACAGTACAAGGCAAGTTCACACTTTGATCATATCCCTTTATTACCCAGTTTTTTATGCATTAGTTTCAACCCTCAAACATTGCATGAGTAGGATTTGATTAACATGTGGGTATTGGGAAGTAGCTGATGAGGTAGAACCTATTGCCTTATCTTTCAACCTTGGGAGTTACTACGTTATGCTTATTATGCTATGCTATGCTCGTAAACGTGGTTTGGTTTGAGAGATTTCATGAAAGATGTGAGAGTTATTGTTAACTAAGGTTTAACTTAAGGTGGCTACTTTAATACACATCTGTGTGGATTGGTTAGGGCACCCTGGGGATACCAGTGGATTTCCCGGACACCTGGGGAATCCAGTGTTGTCCTAGGAGATCCCGGGGTTACCGTGTGACCATCCTATGGTTTGCCACCCAGGCTCAAAGGGATCATAAGATTATTCATGCTAGAAACTTCCGTGTGCAGCCACAAGCCATTATGGGCTCTGGCATAGTCGAGTATTTTGTGTGACCTCTTACAGTGGTAGACTAGCAGATGTAGGGGGTGTAGGTGGTACTGTCTACTCGTCGTACAGAGTTAATACTTCTGAAAGACTATGTATCGGTCATCCATTTCTCAAACATCGTATAGTGCGAGAAATTCAACGGAGGAGATCGAGTCTTGTGGGGAAAAGTGTGCAAACCTCTACAGAGTGTACAAACTAATCATGATTAGCCATGTCCCTGATATGGACATCTTGAGTATCTGGTTCTTGAATTATTGATTTGATCTCATCACTTTACTTAATTAATTTGTTGGGTTGTTAACTTTTAATTGTGATTGAGTTGGGGTTACCTTCTCAATATTTTTCAACAAACTTTGTAGTTAAGTAAAATATATTCCTTTGTTGTAGGGAAAATTGGCTTTATGCAAAAATTAAACTTAGAGCCTCCACCAGCCAAATATGCATATAGAAGTGGTTATTATTCATCATTATCCTATGGTGTGAATTTGCCAGTACATTCAATGTATCGACCTACATGGCTGCAACATCTCATGTTGCAGGATTCTTATGACGAGTAAGTGATACGTTAGGGTTACGATGTCTACACTGAACTTTGCCATTGGTGTTGTTGGGAACTCCACAACTTTGTTGTTACTTCCGCTTTATGGATTCAGGTAATAGTATTTACGTTACTTTATACATGTGATTTAGCTCTGTTATAAATCCTCGAGTACTTTGTGTGTCAGCATACCGATCTAGGGATGATACTTGAGCACAGAGACTTGATCCATTTGGGTCGGGTCGCTACAAGATGGTATCAGAGCACATGTTGACTGTAGGACGTGACCCCTAAACTGGCAAGCCCATAGGAAAGATTTTCTCTAAAACTTTATTTTCAAAAAGATCTTTTACCTCTCCTCTTTTCTAAGCTTTATTAAAAAAATTCCCTTTTAGTTAGACTATACCCCTTCCCCTTTTGACCACGCGATCAACTAATGAGACCACTCTGAGAAGATATTGGACAACTAAGACCACTTCGGAATGAAGAGGATTTTATCCAGCATTATAATAATGGAAACTACAGCGATTGAAGACTCCGAAGGCTAGGAGAAATTAGAGGCTCTGAAGAATTTCTAGATTTATATGACCTAGGAAGGCTACCCTTATTTTCAGACTATTGAAGCTGTCAATACCCGAGATGAAGGTGTGTCGGAGAAAGACCGGAACATGGAGTGTTAAAACGCAAAGTTTTGTCAAGAAAACCCCAAGACAAGAGATATCGACTATGGAATGATAGATCGTGGCAATGACAAGGGAAGAAACATGGCTATCCATGATGTTATCGCCCGCTTATACTATTGTCACCGTGCTGAGTTAAGCATGCATTTCGTCGGAAGGATTGGATGACAAAAGGGCTAATGGAGCAACTATCAGCAAAAGATAAAGTTTTAAACCTTAGCTGGTGTATTGCCAGGATCTAAAGTATTAAATCAAGAATTTTAAGATGGACCTTCAGGAAGCCGTATTTGACAAGGAATCATTTCGTGAAGAACTCAGGACCCAGAAGCTGAAAGTAGCCAAGTTGGAGGAGCAAAACCTCGAGATACCGGAGATTCATGAGGAACTGAAGGACAATAGGACCATGGATCATGCCAAGGATGTTGAAACCTAGAAGTTTAGAACGCAACTCCAGAAATATTAAAGGACATCACCAGAGACTTCGCGTCTATAGAGATGATTTGGCAAAAGAACTTGAGAAGGACAAGAACGATCGGAAGAAGCCATCAGAGACATGAACAAGACTTGAAGAGTTTGGCGACCTTGAACAATTATTGACCTTTAGCAGACCAAACCCCTATTATATGCCTACGCTGGATGCGATGATTGTGAGCTGTCATTTGTTTGATGTTTTTCCGATAGCCACAAAATAAAAATCTGTCTCTTCAAAACTTTTTGTATTGTGTGTATCCCTCACTATCTATCTTATCTCCCCCCAAAACCCTTGGAACCAATAGAGGATGAGTGGAGATGAGGTCATATTTTCTGGACCGATAAGTCAATTGGAGACAGACCGATAGATTCAGAACATGGAAGATCACATGAAGAATAACACTATATCCAGAAAGGATATGGCCGAGCATGCTCTTCAGTGCTTTGAAAGAGGTGCTGCTACTTCGTGGAGGATGTACAAAACCATCAATGGATGGCAAGGAGTAACCACTTGGAAGGAATTTAAGTGGACTCTGCTAAAGTCTCAGCTTGTGTCCCAGAAATTGAAGCCTTATGTAAATGATATGAAGAAACCTTGTGCATGCAAGCTCTGTGGAGAAATAGGACACAACCATAAAGAACACAAGGATGAATGCCCTCATTGTGAAGAAAGTCACCTAGCTGAAGAATGCCCAACTAGGCAGATTACTTGTTTCTTGTGTGAAGGGACTACCCACTACCCTGCTCAATGTCACATTTACACCGTGGTTCAAAGAACCATCCAGCAGAAGAAGTAAGCAATCAAAGGAGCCCTCATGGAAATGTTAGAAGAAACTATGATGAAGGAAGAGGTGGAGGACACACCCGAAGAAGACCCAATTAAACCCTGCACCAAGTCTTGCTATTCATGTGGAGAAGATCTCCCAGAACTGTTTGAAGGGGGATCTAGTAGAATTCCCGACAGAGGAAATAGAGTATGACCCACAAGAGATATAAGCCCTAATTGGAACGGAAAAGTCCAAGAGGAGAAATAGATTGGATTCTAGGAACAACCCAATTTCTACAAAGAAGGACCTGAGTCATATCACATGTTTCAGGTGCAAAGATTCAGGACACTACTTCAATGATTGCCCAAAAGCAAGGTAGTCAGAATCCCGATTCGACTGCTAGAATCCTATGACTTCACGACCCTACGGAAGCATGTCGATCCAAATCCCACTATGAATCCGAATCAGGTAGAATCCATGTTGAGTTGTGATCCAAATCATAGAATCCTGTACAAAAATGTACAATCCCGACTATGGTATGGACTACATCCGATTCTACTAACCTATCTAAGTTGTTTGTTTAGTTGTAGCAAAATAGTATGCCATAATCCAGACCCCTTTATACCTCATGGACCTTTATTCCCCTCCCAAGTCCAAACGCTCACCCGCAAACACCTTTGATCTAGCTCTAAGAAACCCTAGATCGAAATTGAGGATCAGGCTTGTCGATATATGGAATTGGTGTGAAAAGGAGGATGCTTCAAGATTGATCAGAGAAGGAGAGCAAGACCCTTCAAGGTTTAGCACTGTAGGTCAGATAGACAAGTGATCGACTATTCACGCACTCTAAAAAGAACATAAGTAAATTTCATGCATCGAAGGTATAAATGTTATATATGTTTCCCTCTCATACATGTTCCATACATGCGAGCTAGATGGTAGGTTAGCTATAAAAAGAAGTGGAATACAACTAGCATTGATGTGTGCGTTCTCTGCTCCATATTTAGTGTCAAAACGCTATAGAACCCATATAAATTTCTTGTGTGCATACAAAATATCTTATTTGAGTAAATCTAGTAGAATCCTCGATTCCACGACTCGATCTTATGACTCGATTCTGTCTGAGGAAAAACGATCCGACCCCGAATCCCGACTCTGACTACCTTGCCCAAAAGGGAAGACGAGGACCCAAGAAGGCTATGTAATCACAAGGAAACCTCGAGACTTGTCAGAAGTAATATGTTTACGTTGTAATGAAGCAAGGCACTTTCCCAGAGATTGTCCCAATGAGGAGGAGACTTGCGCTAAATAGTTGAGTTGAAGAAGAAATATAGTAGTAGTAGTGGGAACATTTCTTTTAATATTGAGGTGTTGAGTTGGGGCATGTAACGGAAATGCAAGAGATTGTAATAAATTCATGAAATCAATAAAGTTCATGTGTCATGATTTCATACCTTGAATTGTACGAGTTGTTACTCTATGAAGAAGGATTTTGACCATTTTCGAGGATATGAGAAATATGGTGTATGGAAGAATTTGTGCAATTCAAGGGTGGTAGTACCTTTGAGGACACTTGACCCCTGGAAAAGATAATGATATTCCATAGAGTGGACTTCAGACGAAATAAGTACGAGTTTTATCTCGATATGTGGGATACCCTGAGAGTATGAAGGGATGAAATACTATTGGATATAAAGGAGGTATAATTTTGGTAATATGGAGCAATAGTAACTCCATGATGAGTCTGAGTAATCATGTCTTAAGTTTGGTACGAATAGAAGGAAGGGAGACGGTACAATTGGATGGATTTGAGAATTCTAGGAAGCTGGATGTTGGAATAATGACCAGTTGCCCCGATGACGAGTTCAAGGTTTACAAGTGATGAGATGGGCCATAACCCACAGGCTCCAGGACCTGCCAAGAAGCAAGCACACTCTTGCTGAAGGAAAAACCCTGGAAGAAGTTACGACTTTATCAACAAACGATCTTATAGGAGTTTACGCAAAACCAGAGAGGTGTGAAGAAACGATAGATGTTCGTTTGGCTTGTAGAATCAATGGATTTATCCGAACTTGGTTCGTTGACAAGAGAAATTCTGCAATGCTTGTGAGGATGACCGAGTGTTAGAATGCAAGATTCGCTAAACCATATACAAGGTAATGATTTGGGTGCGGGATGGATTGATCACCATACCGACTTACTCTTATTATTCACCTTGCTATATGGAATGGTAAATCTGAGTGACTTACCCATAGTAGAGCGACGACGATCAAAACCTTGTTTAAACCTTAGAACGGTATGACAATTTTTCCCCTTGTACAAGGCAGCTGTTGCCAATCGTAGGATATACGGTGAGGTTCAATCCAGACCCATTTCCTGCAGGAGAAACCATAAATTGTTGACGACCATGAGATATCGATAGTTGTTTAGTATTGGCGCCAGACCCGTTAGCTAAGAAGACCCAGTCACAGGAGGACCGTACCCAGATAAAAAGACAGAAGAATTGAAGAAAAGGTTATGCCACTACCGGAAGAGCCCAGAGAAGGAATTTTCCCGAGAATGTGAGAAGACAGACCCTGCCAACAATAAGGATGGAGTATAAGAGTTTTGATGGAACCGTAACCATGCTTCTAAGGGTGGAAGCAACCAGACCCCCCATGACAATCGATGGATTTTGAGAAGACCCCCGAACCTAACCTATTTCTTTCTAGCCTCTTCGAATATCGAGGGCGAGATTCATTTTAAGGGTGGTAGGTTTGTAACATCCCAAAATTCTAAATTTTGGAATGTTATATTAAATAAATAGTTTTGATTGTTTGTTTGATTGTGGTGTGGTTGCTTTGTGAAATTGAGTGAAATTTGAAACTTCTTGAAAGTTAAATGAGAGTGAATAAAAGGACTTTCCCAAACTTTCACTTTGCTTTCCAGTCTCCATGAGTTCAAATTCTTTTCACATACAAAACCCTAGAGAGAAGATGATATGACTTCTTCCATTTAAATAAATGAAAAGGGTTTTGAAAATATTTGAATTTCAGTTGGAATTTTTTTTTTGAATTCAGAAACTTTAAGCAACTCAATGATTTTCATGAGAGAAGATAAAATGAATTCTTCAAAAACATATGAAATATGAGTTGGATGTTTAAAAGAATCAAATTTAAAGTCCCTTTGAAAGTATTTTTAATTTGGAGTTATTTGGTTTTTATTCAAATTATTTTTGTCCAAAAATAAAATATATGGAAAATAGGGTAAAATGATTCCCTACAGTAGAAAATTAGAGAGAAATAATTTCAAATAATTTTGGTATTTTTAAAAAGATTTTTATTGGGTTTTATTGCACCAGTAGCATTGTTTGCTTTATTTATATTTTTGTGGATTTTATTTGACGCTAGAAAAATGTTCATGTTGTAGGAAATCTTTTTCTGAAAACTTCGACATATTATATGCCTATAGTATATTTTTAGTTTATTTGGTTTTATTTTATTTCTTGTAAATTGTTTTAAAAAAACTTCTCTCGAACTGGGCTGTCCCAGCCCAGGCCCAAGTCGTCGACGCCTTCCTCGCCGAGTCCGGCATGGACTCTGGCCCCGTCATCGTGCGAGCTCGGGACGCCTCCTGAGGTTCGCCGCCCCCTATTTATACTCCACCCCACCCCCCTCTCTCCTCGTCCGCCGCCGCCGCACCCCGCACTCGCCGCCGTTGCCAGCCGCCACCGCCGTACCCTGCACTCGCCGCCGTTGCCAGCCACCGCTGCCCTCCCCCGCCGTCGATCCCGCCTTGCCCACACCACCGCCCGCGCGTCGCCACCCGCCGCCCGCGCGCCGTCGCCGCCGCCTCGGGACCCAGCTTGATCATGACTCCATGCCAACGCACACCCATTTGGTTGCAAGCATGCAGCCTTCACGATCCGGCAGCGCTTCGCCGTCCAGAGCTAATCATTACCAGAGTATTCGAGGAAGGATATTAGAACCACAATGGGCTTCTAATTATGAGGACAAGAGGATTAGGCTAGCTCTAATTAGTCAACCTGGACCAACTAGAACTAGAAGAACTAGAGGAGGCTTCAAAACTTGTGTGTGCAAAAGAGCAAAATCCCCTAGTATATAAAGGTTGGAGGGAGAGGGAGGGCTGCCACCAAGGGGGAAGGAGTCCCCCTTGGTGCACCGGCCTAGGGGAGGAGGATCTGACTCCTCCCTTTCCAAAATTCACTAAGGAAGGAGGCACTTTCCCACTTGGGCCTTTTTGGCCCAAGTTTCCTTCCACCTCTTGGCCTTTTAAGGCCCATTAATATTAAATTAGATATAAAATAGTTCTAACTATTTTCAGACCATTATATATACTCCCTCTGTCCCATAATATAAGAGCATTTTTAACACTAGCGTAGTGTCAAAAACGCTCTTATATTATGGGATGGAGGGAGTATAATTTAACATCCCCAGAAATATTTTCCACCTATATATATTTATCGGTAACACCTGATATTCACCGAAACCCTTCCGGTGACCCTAAAATGCTTTCGGATCCTCTCGGAACTATTCTGTATATTAATGAAAAAATTTCACAAATATATTCTCATCACTCCCATCCTACTAACACTCAACAATCGTGATTTTCTTAAGGTTGTGACCCCGTTGGTTCAGTAGCTCATAGACATGAACGAAACCGTTCGTTCAATGACGGACATCGGAACCGTGGACGTCCATATTAATCCCTATGAGCACACGAATGATATTCGAGTGAACCTTTGGTAATCATGTGATATTCCATTTGCTTCGCGATACTTCACAAAAGCCAGGATGCATCAGTATCCTCCTGAGTCATCACCATGCTCACTATATCGAAATACTCGTTACTGGTTTTGTTCTTCTTTCTTGTTATTGTGTCTAGGCATCCCTGTGATGAAGTCACCTATGTCTGGCCAGACGATGATGGATTCCGTCACACCAAGAGGGCCCTAAGAATATCTCTCCATCGTCGGAGGAGCAAATCCCACTCCTGAGCCATATAGTCCCTTGTCAAACTTTCTGATGAGCCTGTAAGTTGTCGTTGTGACCACCGTGTTATAGGTGACATTTGAGAAACCCCAAAGCCCACCATACGGTAAGAAGTGACTACGAAACTCTCATGGTCTAAGGAGCAAATTCACACAGTAGTACTCTGTGTTATTACAATTGATTACAGACAATATTAACTCAATTCATAACATACAAGATTGGGTTGGTTCAATATGATCGTTCTTCCAACGTCATAATCTCAATGTTGTTTTAGGACTATCGTTACACTTAACGATATCCTAAGATTTGGAAAATGTGATCACCAACAACACTTGAGCTACCTAGAGGAAAGACCAGGAACTTTTTATTTAACCGTTTATCATTAATTCCACACATGCATATGAGTTTTTCACTAAATCACATATTCCAGGATCATAGCAGTTATAGCATAGAATGTAGACTCTATAATTATGAATATGGAAATATAGTAATACAAATATTATTGACTCTAGGGCATATTTCCAACAGTCTCCCACTTGCACTAGAGTCAATAATCTAGTTAGCACTTTTAACTTTTACACCAATGGCAATCCGGCGTCAGTCAATGCTTTGCTTGTGGTATAGACTTCGTCCTATCGAATTTGACAATATTCAGATCCGTGTGTATCATTTGAATTTCAATGCATCTACCAGGCTTTCACATAAATTCATAATTTGTGTGAAACTGGCTTTGTATGTATTGAATCACTGGCATAACCTATGATTCTTTAAACTGAGCTATGGAACCACTATTAAGAACAGTGGTCCATTTGCATAATCATCTGAAATCGTACCAAGTTCATAAATGAACTTTTGATTCATCACCCTTTATTGTTACTTCTAAAGTGACAATATATAATCAACCATCTGTTGTGGAATTCACCACTGTAATGTTGTCGGACCAATTCCAACTTACCGTGCCACCATTAACCATTTAATTGAA
Organism: Aegilops tauschii subsp. strangulata; assembly: GCF_002575655.3. Lineage (NCBI taxonomy): Eukaryota > Viridiplantae > Streptophyta > Magnoliopsida > Poales > Poaceae > Aegilops > Aegilops tauschii. Next base: position 504,452,465 of record NC_053041.3, on the reverse strand, counting down.
ACTGAAAAATCACTTCGAGTACTGATGAGGATTTTATTGATGTACTTACTTACAATGAGCCTGCACTGATGTCACTCCTTACAACAATCTCTTCATCTTATCCATATGCGAGAAACATGTTGCTACTTGTGAGCTACATTGGGATTTCCTTGAAGAGCAGAGGATGAAGCAATACAGTAGAGACAAGTATTTCCCTCAGTAAAGAACCAAGGTTATCAATCCAGTAGGTGAACCACGCAGAACCTCGTTAATAGTACCTACACACAAAAAGCTAATACTTGCACCCAACGCGATCAAGGGGGTTTGCAATCCCCTCGGCGGTTATTTGGAAGGATCACATCTCGTAGTGATAGATGTTGGGGAACATTGCATGGAAAACAAAAAAATTCTACGCACACGCAAGATCTATCTTTGGAGATGCATAGCAACAAGAGGGGAGAGTGTGACTACGTACCCTCACAGACGGTAAGCAGAAGCGTTTAGTAACGTGGTTGATGTAGTCGAACTTCTTCGCGATTAGCTCGGTGACGTCCTCACCTTCTTGATCTAGCAAGACGAGCGAAGTAGTGGATGAGTGCCGGCAGCACGACGGTGTTGTGATGGTGGTGGTGATGCTATCTTTGCAGGGCTTCGCCTAAGCACTCCGAAAATATGACCGAGGGCCGAAATTGTGGAGAGGAGCACCGCACACGGCTAAGAGATTGTCGTGGTCTTGTGTGGCGCCCCCTCCCACATATATATAGGTGGGGGAGAGGAGGGGAGGCAGCCTAGGGCTCCACAAGTGGCCGGCGGCCACCTGGGCCTTGCCCTAGCTGCGCCCGCTTGCCTTTCTTAGGCGCGTGGGGAAAGGCAGGGGAGGGTGGTGCCCCCCTTTCCTTTCTCCCATGAGGAGGGAAAGGCAGGAGGGGCCAGCCTCCCCCTTTCCTTCCCTTAGGGCCGGGGGGCAGGGAGAGGGCACGCCAGCCCCCTTGTGGGCTGGTCTGTGCCCCCCTTGGCCCATTAGGCCCATAGACCTCCTGGAACCACTTCTGGTGATCCGATGACTACCCGGTACCTCCCAAAACACTTCCGGTGTCCAAATATCATCGTCCTATATATCAATATTTACCTCCAGACCATTCCGGAGCTCCTCGTCATGTATATGATCTCATACGGAACCTCGAACAACATTCGGTCACCAAATCACATAGCTCATATAACACTATATAGTCAACGAACGTTAAGCGTGTGGACCCTACGGGTTCGAGAACTATGTAGACATGACCGAGACACCTCTCCGGTCAATAACCAATAGCGGAACCTGGATGCCCATATTGGTTCCTACATATTCTACGAAGATCTTTATTGGTCGAACCTTATGACAACATACGTAATTCCCTTTGTCTATCGGTATTTTACTTGCCCGAGATTCGATCGTTGGTATCTTCATACCTAGTTCAATCTCGTTACCGGCAAGTCTCTTTACTTGTTCCGTAATACATCATCTTGTAACTAACTCCTTGGTCACTTTGCTTGCAAGCTTCTTATGCTGTGTATTACTGAGAGGGCCCAGAGATACCTCCCCGATGCACGGAGTGACAAATCCCGATCTCGATTCATGCCAACTCAACAGACACCTTTGGAGATACCTATAGAGCATATTTATGATCACACAGTTATGTTGTGACGTTTGATAGCACACAAGGTATTTCTCCGGTATTCCGGAGTTGCATGATCTCATGGTCGAAGGAGCATGTACTTGACATTAAGAAAGCGGTTGCAATAAACTGAACGATCATATGCTATGCTAACGGTTGGGTCTTGTCCATCACATCATTCTCCTAATGATGTGATCCCATTATCAAATGGCAACTCATTTATATGGTTAGGAACCTTAACCATCTTTTGAACAACGAGCTAGTCTAGTAGAGGCTCACTAGGGACATGACATTTGTTTATGTATCCACACATGTATTTAAGTTTCCGGTCAATACAGTTCTAGCATGAATAATAAACCTTTATCATGATTAAGGAAATATAATAATAACCATTTTATTATAGCCTCTAGGGCATATTTCCATCAGTCTCCCACTTGCACTAGAGTCAATAATCTACTTCACATTTCCATGTGATTAACACCCAAAGAGTTCTAAGGTGTGATCATGTTTTGCTTGTGAGAGAGGTTTTTAGTCAATGGGTCTGCAACATTCAGATCCATGTGTACTTTGTGAATATTTGTCTACAATGCTCTACATAGAGCTACTCTAGCTAATTTCTCCCACATTCAATACGTATCCGGATTGAGACCCAGAGTCATCCGGATCAGTGTCAAAGCTTTCATCGACATAACCCTTTACGACGAACTTTTTATCACCTCCGTAACCGAGAAATATTTCCTTAGTCCTCTTAGGTACCTAAGGATAATTTTGACCGCTGTCTAGTGATCCACTCATGGATCATTATTGTATCCCCTTGCTAGACTCATGGAAAGGCACACAACACGTGTGGTACACAGCATGGTATAATTTATAGAACCTATGGCCGAGGCATAGGGAATGACTTTCATTCTCTCTCTATCTTCTGCCATGGTCGGGCTTTGAGTCTTACTCAACTTCATACCTTACAATACAGGCAAGAACTCCTTCTTTGACTGATCCATTTTGAACTCCTTCAAAACTTTGTCAGGGTATGTGCTTTGTGAAAGTCCTATTAAGCGTCTTGATCTATCTCTATAGATTTTGATGCCCAATATGTAAGTAGATTCACCGAGGTCTTTCATTGAAAAATTCTAATTCAAGTATCCTTTTATGCTATCCAGAAATTCTATATCATTTCCAATCAGCAATATGTCATCCACATATAATATCAGAAATGCTACAGAGCTCCCACTCACTTTCTCTTAAATACATGCTTCACCATAAGTCTGTATAAAACCATATGCTTTGATCACCTCATCAAAGCGTATATTCAAACTCCGAGATGCTTGCACCAGTCCATAGATGGATCGCTGGAGCTTGCACACTTTGTTAGCACTTTTAGGATAGACAAAAACTTTCGGTTGCATCATATACAACTCTTCTTTAAAAAGCCTGTTAAGGAATGCTGTTTGGACATCCATTTGCCAGATTTCATAATCATAAAATGTGGTAATTGCTAACATGATTTGGACAGACTTAAGCATTGCTACGGTTGAGAAAGTCTCATCGTAGTTAACTCCTTGAACTTGTCGAAAACCTTTTGCGACAAGTCGAGCTTTGTAGACAGTGATATTACCATTAGCGTCCGTCTTCTTCTTAAAGATCCATTTATTCTCAATGGCTTGCCGATCATCGGGAAAATCCACCAAAGTCCACACTTTGTTTTCATACATGGATCCTATCTCAGATTTCATGGCCTCAAGCCGTCTGTTAGAATCTGGGCTCATCATAGCTTCTTCATAGTTCGTAGGTTTGCCGTTTTCTAACAACATGACTTCCAGGACAGGGTTACCGTACCACTCTGGTGCGGTACGCGATCTGGTCGACCTACGAGGTTCAGTAATAACTTGATCCGAAGATTCATGATCATCATCATTAGCTTCCTCTCTAGTTGGTGTAGGCATCACGGGAACGGTTTTCTTGGATGTGCTACTTTCCAATTCGAGAGAAGGTACAATTACCTCATCAAGTTCTACTTTCCTCCCACTCACTTCTTTCGAGAGAAACTCCTTCTCTAGAAATGACCCATTCTTAGCAACAAAGATCTTGCCTTCGGATCTGTGGTAGAAGGTGTACCCAATAGTTTCTTTAGGGTATCCTATGAAGACGCACTTCGCCGATTTGGGTTCGAGCTTATCAGGCTGAAGCCTTTTGACATAAGTTTTAAGAAACGACGGCTTAGGTTTCTTGCCAAACCACAGTTCATATGGTGTCATCTCAACGGATTTAGACGGTGCCCTATTTAACGTGAATGTGGCAGTCTCTAATTCATACCCCAAAACAATAGTGGCAAATCGGTAAGAGACATCATAGAATGCACCATATCTAATAAAGTACGATTATGACGTTCAGACACTCCATTAACTTCCACTTGATTCAAGCAATTTTAGTACCCAGACATTCAAAGCACATGCTCACTAGCTGAGCTATTCTCCTCCATCTTGTAGGCAAAGTACATGTCAGAGGTCTCATACCTCTCAACACGAGCATGAGCCTGAAATACCAATTTTAGCTCTTGGAACATCTCATATGTTCAATGGCATTCAAAACGTCTTTGGAGCCCCAATTCTACGCCGTAAAGCATGGCGCACTAAACTATCAAGTAGTCATCAGATCGAGCTTTTTAAACGTTCATAACGTCTGCATCAGCTCCTACAGCAGGTCTGTCACCTAGCGGTACATCAAGGACATAATTTTTCTGTGTACCAATGAGGATAATCCTCAGATCATGGACCTAGTCCGCATTATTGCTACCATCATCTTTCAACTTAGTTTTCTCTAGGAACGTATCAAAAAAATGTGGAAGCTACATCGCGAGCTATTGAACTACAACATAATTTGCAAACACATTTTGACTATGTTCATGATAAATCTTAGTTCAGTTAATCAAATTACTAATAAACTCCCACTTAAATCAACATCCCTCAAGTTGTCTAAGTGATACATGATCCAAATCAACTAAACCATGTTTGATCATCACGTGAGATGGAGTAGTCTTCAATGGTGAACATCTTTATGTTGATCATATCTACTACATGACTCATGTTTGACCTTTCGGTCTCTAGTGTTCCAAGACCATGTTTGTACATGGTAGGCTCGTAAAGTTTAACCCAAGTATTATGCGTGTTGTCGGTGTACAAAAGTACGGGCCTTCTATACCCCTTTACTTGTGCACGGGCAGTTATAGCCACACCTGCGGCCACGCTTGGCGGGGGCAGAGGAAGCGAAGGTACAAGACCACCAGAGCAGCGCCCAAGCCAGAGGCGTAAACAGCAAGAGGGGCAAGATGGATCTCCCCCGGCAAGAGCCTTGTCGGGGCGGCCTCCACAGCCCCGGCAAGAGCCTTGCCGGGGCAACTTGCCCAACACCAGCGAGGCCGCCACCCTTGAGCCTAGGAGTCCTGACACCACCAACAACATTGGAACCAAGGCTCGGGAGGCGCCTGCATGGTGGCATGCAGATCTTTGTGAAGACCAGAGGCCTGCAAATCTAGATGGGAACCAGAAGACGAAGACCCCCGGCAAGATCCTTGCCGGGGAGGCCCACGAGACCCCGGCAAGACCCTTGTCGGAGACATCTGCGGGGCCGCAGCCAGGCCCACACTTACTAAGGCTCTGCCGCCCTGCGGCCATTCCAACACGATGATTAGCTCCCCAACTAGGCGAACGCCTGCGTGGCAGCATGCAGCTTCTAGGCCAACTACCAAACACCTGCGTGGTGGCATGCAGATCTTCGTGAAGACACTGCCACCGCACCAGCTCAGCAGCCAGCCAGCCAGCGTGGCACAACACGCCTCGTCAGTATGGACGCGCGTTAGAGCAAGGCGAAGCGGCGACAGACAGGCGAGTTTCCTTGTCGTCCCCGATAAAGCAAGAGGGCATGTCGGCAGCGCATTAAATGTGTTTGTCCTACCGTGCCAGGCGATAGACTTGTATATAGTACATACTTTCCACCTCCTGTGTGCCACTGTGGCGACCCCTTTGACTATAAAAGGAGGCCCGAGGCGTACTAAGGAAGGATTCAGACCTTTTGGACTACGCACGCACCGTAGCTAGTTCAAGAGCTCAAGAACACCAGATATACACCAAAGCAGGATTAGGGTATTACGCATCTCTTGCGGCCCGAACCTCGATAAAATTCCCCCGCGTTAATCTTCTGAACCCGCTCTTTCCATAGCCCCGCGCCCCGCCAACCGTAGAAGGGATCCTCGTGGTCCCATAGGTGTAGTTTCCACCGACATCTTTGGCGTGCCAGGTAGGGGGCGCAAGCTGTGAAAATCCGGTTTGAGAGTTAGCGCGTCGACTTCATCATCACCATGGCCCCCAAGAAGAAGGGGATCACAGCGATCGGGTCGTCCGGAGCCGGCCCGTCCGCACCAGCACGGTCGGGCGACGGTGCAGCCACAGATGGTGCCGGAGGCGCGGCCCGCGAGCATCGACGACACTCTGGCAATCGGAGCCAGGTGAGCGGCGTCGTTCGGGTCCAAGACGATGAGCCACATGTTGCTGGGCCCGGGGGCGGGGCTGTGCTACCCACGGGCGGCGCGGCGACCTCCCGGACGCCTCAGCTGTCGTCCATGCTGCGACCTTCCCAGGCCGCGTGCGATGAGCCACACCGCGATGTCGGCGCCCCCGGGCGCCGCCGCAGGAAGAGCCCTTTACGTCACTCTCAGGATGCACCAGGTCGGCGTGCGCACCTGGACGCTGACGGAAGTGGCACGCGACCGCGAGACCGTGATAGAGCTCCTTCTAACGTGGTTAGAAGTCGGAGCGCATCACGGTCCACGCAACTTTCGCTGCCACCCATGCCAGTAGAAGCGCTGGCGCGCTTGCAACTGCTCCTCGACTTTCCTCCCGCTGCGGAGAAGCTCGACGAGTGGAGAGCCACCATTCGGAGCCTCATCAGCTTCACCAACAAAGATGAGCCACCCCCAGCGAGACCCTCGTGCCGGTGTTCTGTCGAGCCGGCGCATGCCAGCGGTGGGAGGACCGGGGATGCCGCGACCAAGGTGCACTCTCCTCCTCCACGACCGCGACAGCAGCCGTTGGCTCATCAGGCCGACGCCTGTGACAATGTTTTCACAGCGTCGTCCAACCCGCGAGCCCGCTGCGACCAACGCCAAGTCCTTCGGGAGCGAGCTCGGGAAGACGCTCGGACCACCATCGAGCGGCGGCGGGATGCGCGCCATCAGTTAGATAGGCGCGAGGGACCCACTATGGACCGCCCAGCGCCGGGGGGCACCGATGACCTACCTTACGAGGTGGGTTGTCCAGCATTTACCCATGAGCTGCGACAGTTCCATTTGCCCTCCCACCACATGTTCAAGCCTGATGTTGGGGAGAAGTACAATGGCAAGACCCACGCGTCGGAGATCCTCAGCATCTACACCATCGCGATGCAAGCTTCCGGGGCTCGCGACGATAAGGTGCTCGCCAATTATTTCCCGTTGGCACCTAAGCCCAACGTCATGTCATGGTTGATGCACCTGCTGGTGGATTTCATTTCTTCTTGGTCAGATCTGTGCCACGAGTTTGTTGGCGCCTTTACTGGAGGCCACCAAGCTCCTGTCCAGGCGAGTGATCTGCATGTCATCCCCCAGAAGGACGGCGAGTCCCTGTGCAAGTACATACAAAGGTTCAGCCATGTGCAGTACACCATCCTAGATGTTCATCCCGCTGCTGTCATCAGTGCATTCAATCAGAATGTACGCAACCACAAGATGCGTGAGGAGCTAGTGATGAACAAGGTTAAGGATGTAGCCGAGCTATATATTCTGGGCGATAGGTGCGCTCGGGCTGAAGAAGGAAGGAAGTACCCCTGTGAAGATGTCGACACAGAAACCGACTCCATAGATGAAGACGCCGTCGCTCCAGCGAAGAAGGGACAACGCCGCAACAGGAAGCATAAGGGCAAGACCGCACTTGCCATCAAGGGATCCGGCGACCCCGGCGCTGCCAAGAAGGCCAAGGCTGACGACCCCGACAAGGAAATTGCTGGGTGCACCGCCTGCCGGGCCTTGGTGACTGCCGACAAGCCAGGAGGCTCCAACAAGCAGTACTGCAAGATCCATCGCACCAAGGGACATGACCTCCAGAATTGCCGACAGGTTGAGCTGCTTGTAGAAAAGCAGAAAGCTGAATATGAAAGGCGGGACAAGGAGAAAGGTCAGGATGGTGCTAAGGGGTCCAGCAAGAAGCGTGGTGGCCAAGGAGGTCGCCGCGGCAAGGATAATCAACAAGAGTGGCCCGCCCGGGGCCACGACAAGGAGGGAGATGATGATCATGATGAGGATGACAAGTCCAGCGAGCACGAGTTCCAGAAAGCTACAGAGGCCATGTGCGTCGACGGTGGCGCCTCATTGCACACCTCTCACCGCCAACTGAAGAAGTGGGCGCGTGAGGTCACTCCGGCGGAGCCATCGTTCGATGCCCAGAAGCCCCTGAAGTGGTCCAGCCCGCCTATCATTTTTGACACCGAGGATCACCCTGATCGCACAACTGTGGTCGGGTGTTTGCCGTTGTTGGTTTCGCCAACAATACGCAACCTCAAGGTGACAAAGGTGCTAGTTGACGGTGGGGCCAGTCTGAACTTGATCTCGCCTGCTGTGATCGAGAAGCTACAAATCCCCGAAGGGTAAGATCACGCTGCCCGTTACATTCGGGGGCGAGCTGAACTATAGGACGGAGAAGATTGTTTTTGATGTCGCCAAGATTCCCTGCCCTACAATGGGATCCTTGGCCGCCCAGCGCTGGCCAAGTTGATGGCAGTGTCACACTACGCCTACAACACATTAAAGATGCCTGGGCCGATGAGCATCATCACCGTCCCCTCTGACAAGATAGACGCGCTCATCTGCACTGACCAACTCTACCGGGAGGCGGTTGCGGCAACTGCCACCAAGGCACTTGCTCCTGCTGCTGGAGCCCCGGGAGGAAAGAAGACCGACAAGGCCTCCTGCACCCACTCCGGCAAGCGCACCTCTTTGAAGTGCCGCGCTTCCGTCGAGGACGTGCCAGAGAGCTCCACCGGCAAGAACAAGAAATCCAGAGCTGCACCACCGGAGACCGAAGGTGCCCGTTAAGGAGGACGGCACGGGCGGAGCTTTCACGATAAGCTCTACCCTCGACAGCAAATAGGAAAGCGCGCTCAGCGCCTTCCTGCAGGAGAATGTTGATGTGTTTGCATGGCAAGCATCTGACATCCCCGGCGTTCCCAGGGAGGTGATTGAGCACCATCTTGTTGTCTGTCCTCATGCGCGGCCCGTCAAGCAGAAGGTCAGGAAGCAAGCTTTGGAGCAACAAGAGTTCATCATCAAGGAGATCAGGAAGTTGCAGGCGGCAGGCCTGGTCAGAAGAGTGCTCCACCCCACATGGTTGGCCAATCCAGTGGTGGTGCGTAAGACAAATGGGAAATGGAGGCTGTGTATTGACTACACATATATCAATAAAGCCCGTCCAAAGGATCCTATCCCTCTGCCACGCATCGACCAGATTGTGGACTCCACTGCTGAGTGTGACCTGCTGTCATTCCTCGACGCCTATTCAGGATACCACCAGATCTTCATGATGAAGGAAGACGAAGAAAAGACCGCGTTCATCACCCCATGTGGTACGTACTGTTTTGTGCGCATGCCTTTCGGGTTGAAAAGCACTGGTTAAACATTTGCTTGAGCGGTCCAAATTGGTTTTGAGCCCCAGCTGCATAGAAATATGGAAGCTTATATGGATGATATAGTGGTCAAAACCAAGGACAGTGCCACACTCGTGCAAGATCTAGAAGAAACATTTGCAAACCTGTGCAAGATCAACCTCAAGCTCAGCCCAGAGAAGTGTGTGTTCGATGTCCCATCCGGCAAACTTCTTGGGTTCTTTGTGTCTCAACGCAGAATCGAAGCAAATCACGACAAGATCAAAGCAATTGAGCAGATTGAGGCGCCAAGACGGGTTAAAGACGTCCGTAGGCTCGCCGGCTGCGTTGCTGCTCTGAGTAGGTTCATCTCCAAATCTGCTGAGCGCGCCCTCTCCTTCAAAGTTTTGAAAAAGGCGGGTCCGGTAAAATGGACTCGGGAGGCAGAGGCAGCGCTGCAAGATTTGAAGAGGTACCACTCCTCCACGCCCATACTAGTCGTGCCTAAACCACAAGAACCATTGCTGCTATACTTAGCAGCAACGAATGAAGTGGTCAGTGCTGCACTGGTGGCACAGAGGGAACTTGAGGAAGAAGTAGCAGTAGCGGCGGAGCCGTCGGATGATGGGCCGGAGTCCTCCCCGACAGGGCTAGACGCTAGCAAGGCTGAATCTCCGGCAAGGCCTAGTCCCGGCAAGACAAAGTCTGCGCAAGTGGGCAGAGCAGAGCAGAAGAAGAAGGTGATGAAGCACCCGGTTTATTTTGTCAGCTCCCTCTTGTAGGGGGCTAGATCGAGATATTCCAGCATAGAGAAGCTACTTTTCGGCCTCCTCATGGCCTCGAGGAAGCTGCGTCACAATTTCCAAGCACACGAGATCACCATCGTCACCCGCCTCCCTTTGCAACGAATCTTGCACAACCCGGATGCAACCGGGAGGATTGTGTAATGGGCATTGGAGCTGTCAAGTTTTAGCCTCAAGTTTGAAAGTACTTCAACTATCAAGAGCCGAGCCTTGGCAGAGTTCATAGCAGAATGGACATCAACGCCCAGTGAGGAGATCCAAGAGACCACCCTTCCCGGCAAGGAGACGAGCCGTGATTGGATTATGTACTTTGATGGAGCCTTCTCACTGCAAGGTGCTGGTGCTAGCGTGCTACTGGTCGCACCCACCGGAGAGCGCCTCAAGTACGTAGTCCAGATGCACTTCCCCCGGGAAAAATCAATGAACAACACGGCGGAGTACGAGGGATTGCTTGCTGGTTTCAGGATCGTGGCAGACCTCGAAATCAGAAAGCTCATCATCAGAGGTGATTTGCAGCTCGTCGTCAAGCAAGTTAACAAGGATTACCAGAGCCCGTTGATGGAGGCCTATGTGGATGAAGTGAGGAAGTTGGAGGAGCGTTTTGATGGACTGCAAGCAGAGCATGTTCCCCGAGCATAAAACAGCATTTCCGATGACCTGTCAAAACGCGCTGCCCTCAAGCTGCCTGTGGAACCAGGTACTTTTGTGCTTCAATTAACTCAGCCATCCGTTGAGCCATCAGTAGGACAGAACAAGCAAAGGTAGGCGGGCCCCGGCAAGTACTTTCCGGCTGAGCTCCTAGGAGTCACCGGCAAGGATGTTGTCGGGTGCCCCAAGCTTGTCGGGGAGCAGCAACCTTCGGCAGGGCCTCAAGCCCTGACTGTAGAGGCAACTACCCCCCGCGGCTATAGATGAGCCTTTAGTCCTTGTCGTCGAGCCCCAGGCTTCGGCATGGGCGCAACACACCGTCCGTTTCCTCCAAACAGGGGAACTCCCTGAGGAACAGGAAGAAGCAGAGAAAGTAGCCCGTCAGTCCAGCATGTACCAGTTTGTGGATGATGCCCTATACAGGAGAAGACTGAACGGCGTGAAATTGAAATGCATTCCCCGGGAAGACGGACTGGAGCTGTTGGCAGAGATACATGGAGGCATGTGTGGCTCCCACATAGGGTCGAGAGCCCTTACCGGCAAAGCATTCCGGCAAGGTTTCTTCTAGCCCACTACCCTCCAGGATGCAACTGCACTAGTAACCAAGTGTGAAGCATGCTTCCATTCGAAGAAACCCCATCAACCAGCTCAAGCTCTCCAGACAATCCCTCTTTCCTGGCCATTTTCTGTCTGGGGGCTCGACATACTGGGTCCCTTTCCCCGCGCTATCGGGGGCTTCAAGTACTTGTACGTTGCAATCGACAAGTTCACAAAGTGGCCAGAAGTGGAAGCAGTGAGAAAGGTGACAGCACAATCAGCCGCCAAGTTCTTCAAAGGACTGGTTGACCGTTTTGGTGTGCCAAACTGAGTCATCACCGACAACGGCACGCAGTTCACGAGCCGCACCTTCATGCACTACATTCAAGACCTCGGCAGCAAGGTCTGTTTTGCTTCTGTTGCTCATCCCAGAAGTAACGGCCAGCCTAGGAGGGCAAATGCAGAAGTGCTGCAAGGCCTCAAGACCAGAACTTTTGACAAGCTGCACAAGTGCAGAAGGCGCCGGATTGATGAGTTGCCAACGGTTCTTTGGTCAATTAGGACGACACCGAATCGATCCACTGGCCAGACACCCTTTGCCCTGGTATATGGGGCAGAAGCAGTTCTCCCCACAGAACTCATATACGGGTCACCTTGAGTGCTCGCTTATGATGAGATTAAGCAAGAGAAGTTGCGTCAAGACGATGCGACGCTCCTTCAGGAAGATCGTCTCCAGGCTGCTGTGCGAGCTGCTCGCTACCAGCAAGCCTTGCGCCGCTATCATAGCCGCAAGTTTCATGCCCAAAGCTTTGAGGAAGGCGACCTTGTTCTTCGGCGTGTTTAGTCGGCCAAGAATTCCAACGAGTTGACGCGGAAGTGGGAAGGCCCTTATCCAGTAATACGAGTCACCAGGCCCGGCGCAGTCCACCTGGAGACCGAAGATGGTATTCCGGTGAACAACTCCTGTAATATCGAACATCTTCGCAAGTTTTACCCATAAGGCGCGGTTGCCGCCCCCCCCCCCCGGCAGGCCACTTTTTGTACAAGCCTTGCTGGTAGAGCATGTAACCCTTTGTACAAAGCCAGGTGCAGACCCTGAGCAACAGATAAATAAATGAAGCGCTGGCGCCATAAGTTTTAGCATGCATGCTAGGTTGAGTCTCTCTCTCTGCTAGGGTCGATAGTGCTTCGCGGCGACTAACCCCTAGCTTAGAGGTCGAGTGCGTGTCTCCCTGTCCTTTCTAGTCCTTCTCGTTGGTTTACAGGCTGCGCAGACATTTCTGCAGAATCATTTGGAGGAAAGGAGATAGACCGACGCCCTGACCCCGGCAGGTTAAGGTTGCCGGGGGCTGCAGATTCAGATATCCGACCACGGCAAGCCAAGGTTGCCGGGGGATGCAGATTCAGATAAGTCTTTTATCCCCCCGCTATACACTTCCGTATGGAACTTGAACGTACGAAACTTCGTTCATTCTTATGCCCCCATGCTCCCTCTTTCCTATGCCCAAAAACCCTTCTTTTTGGGCCGGAACCTGGTTGTAGTTGCGGTGGAAAGGAAACAAACGAAGGGCCTAATCTTACTTTGCCCCTACCTCCGCCAAAGGCGTGGGTGTAGTCGAGCTGCAGAGTGGGAGGACGGCAAGGTTTGTTGCTGGGTGACGATGTTTATCTTAAGATAACAAGGACTCATTCCTTGGTGTGAGCCTCGCTCGCGCACAAAAAAGACCCAACAAGCACCCTTTTCTTCATTAATGCGTTGTTAACAAGTACAGTTCATACGGAATGTAAACCTAAGCAAGGGGTTACAAAGTTTAAATCTAACAATTGCCCGCAGGCTTAAGAACTAAAAAAAGATAAGATGCCCGTAATCCCTTTCTTGTCCGTCTCCTCAGGGAGCGGACCAAGATGGCAAGAGGGCAAAAGGAGCGCCTAGGCGAGGTACAAGCAGCAGAAGACACCAAGAGAACATCCCGGCGACCGTCCAGAAGAGGGCTGGTGATGATGGTGCCAGGAGAAGAGCCGAAAGATGAGGCAGCGGGCCGGCAATACGCGACGAAGCCATCGGTCCCATCGTACTCCGACTTGACGGCCCGCCACTCGCCTTCTTCGTCTTCTCCGACCTTCCAACGCCAGCCGCCCAGGGAGACGAGCCCGAGAAGTTCAAGGAGCTGACCCCACCCCCGGCAAATCGTTCTGCCGGGGGGGGAAGCCAGGTGCAGATGATGGTGCTGCCGGTGTCGCCCGAGGACGGTGTGTCCGACGCCTAGTCGGACCCGTCCCCGTCGTCCTCCCCATCGGTCTCCTCCTCATCACTCTCGCTCGAGGAGGAGCTTTCATCGTCGGTCGAGCTCTCCGCGCAGCACCCTAACCTGATTCCCGAGCGCCCAAAGACCTTGACGGAGAGCAGATCATTCTCTATTAATTTCAACTGGAGAACGTTCCCCTGCAATAGGCTGTGGGCACAGGAAAAAGTCTTCCACCCACGACGGAGATACATTCCATGAGGGGCTGGGAAGTCGACATCAACCCGAATGCCGCCGTTCCCACAACCCCTCATGTGCAGTCTCGAAGCCTGTGGCGGGTCGAGCTCCATTTCCCGAGCGAACGGGGTGGGGAGGCGGAGATGACTGCACACTGGCTTGTACAGCCTGATGAAGAACTCGCGGGGCTGGTCTCCGGCATGGCCCTCCATTGGGAGGAGAGCTGCCGGCGGAAGCGCGGCCGGAGCGCCACCCCGTCCTCCTCTCCCCCGAGCGCCACGGCGACCTCGGCCACGCCCCTCCCTCTCCCCCTCGCGGCAGGCTCCGCCGCCACGAGTTCCGGAAGAGGGGGGACACGCTGTCGAGCAGAAGCCCTCGTCGTCGCCATTGGAGTACCGGCACGCCCTCTCACCATGACAGGTAGAAGAAAAGGACCAAGCAGGGAGGAGATGGATGCGGAAGGGTACCGTCCCTCTTCCCTTTTTATAGAGGGACGGGGCCGAGGCATGGCCTCCCCAATCCAACGGTGTCCGCCCCACTCGACCAATCTGGCCGTTAAAGGCGCAAGGAATCAGGACCGACCCGCTGCCCCAATCAGCGACACCCGGTTTCTCGCCTCGGCGTTAAGGCCCATGCCCTCCATCTCCACCACCTACCCTCCCTGAGGCATGGAGGACACGTGACGGGCAAGCCAGGGATTAGGGAGACAAGTGGGACGGCCGTTTTCCACCCCATGATCGTGGGGCGCGGGCGCCGCGAAGGCCACGACCTGAGTCCACCTTGTAAATGAGCAGCGCCCCTGCGGTTTCCTCTTTTTACGGGGAAAACGTATGCCACCTCTTTACTATTCACCACAACGTGACGCAAGCATGCTGCGACCGCTCCACGCACAACCCCCACGTCACGCATTCAACGCGGGTCGTGAGGAAGCGCAACTGGCGAAGGGATTGCTGTGGTTGTAACTCTGCCACGCGTGCCCGCGCACCGTTCTAGGCCTGGCCCAACAACGCTCTGCGCTTACATGTGGCCTAGGCCCGGGGGCTCCTGTCGATGTACAAAAGTAGGGGCCTTCTGTACCCCTTTACTTGTGCACGGGCAGTTATAGCCACACCTGCAGCCACGCTTGGCGGGGGCAGAGGAAGCGAAGGTACAAGACCACCAGAGCAGCGCCCAAGCCAGAGGCGTAAAGAGCAAGAGGGGCAAGATGGATCTCCCCGGCAAGAGCCTTGCCAGGGCGGCCTCGACAGCCCCGGCAAGAGCCTTGCCGGGGCAACTTTCCCAACACCAGCGAGGCCGCCACCCTTGAGCCTAGGAGTCCTGACACCACCAACAACGTTGGAACCAAGGCTCGGGAGGCGCCTACATGGTGGCATGCAGATCTTTGTGAAGACTAGAGGCCTGCAAATCTAGATGGGAACCAGAAGACGAAGACCCATGGCAAGATCCTTGCCGGGGATGCCCACGAGACCAATGCAAGACCCTTGTCGAGGAAATCTGCCGGGCCGCAGCCAGGCCCACACTTAACAAGGCTCCACCGCCCCGTGGCCATTCCAACACGACGATTAGCTTGCCAACTAGGCGAACGCCTGCGTGGCAGCATGCAGCTTCTAGGCCAACTACCAAACACCTGCGTGGTGGCATGCAGATCTTCGTGAAGACACTGCCACCGCACCAGCTCAGCAGCCAGCCAGCCAGCGTGGCACAACACGCCTCGTCAGTATGGACGCGCGTTAGAGCAAGGCGAAGCGGCGACAGACAGGCGAGTTTCCTTGTCGTCCCCGATAAAGCAAGAGGGCATGTCGGCAGCGCATTAAATGTGTTTGTCCTACCGTGCCAGGCGATAGACTTGTATACAGTACATACTTTCCACCTCCTATGTGCCACTGTGGCGACCCCTTTGACTATAAAAGGAGGCCCGAGGCGTACTGAGGAAGGATTCGAACCTTTTGGACTATGCACGCACCGTAGCTAGTTCAAGAGCTCAAGAACACCAAATATACACCAAAGCAGGATTAGGGTATTATGCATCTCTTGTGGCCCGAACCTGGATAAAATTCCCCCGTGTTGATCTTCTGAACCCGCTCTTTCCACAGCCCCGCGCCCCGCCAACCATAGAAGGGATCCACGTGGTCCCATGGGTATCATTTCCACCGACACGTGTGTAAAACTGGCTTACACCCGTTGTATGTGAACATAGAGTCTATCACACCCGATCATCACGTGGTGCTTCGAAATGATGAACTTTGGCAACGGTGCATACTCAGGGAGAACACTTTTATCTTGAAATTAAGTGAAGGGTTTATCTTATAATGCTACCTTTGTTCTAAGCAAAATAAGATGCATAAAGGATAAACATCACATGCAATAAAAATATGTGACATGATATGGCCATCATCATCTTGTACTTTTGATCTCCATCTCCAAAGCATCGGCATGATCTCCATCGTCACCGGCTCGACACTGATCTCCATCGTTGCGTCGGGGTCGTCTCGCCAACTATTGCTTCTACAACTATTGCTAATGCATAGCGATAAAGTAACGCAATTACATGGTGCTTGCATTTCATACAATAATTAAAAGACAACCCTAAGGCTCCTGCCGGTTGTCGATACTACAAAACATGATCATCTCATACAACAATGTATATCACATCACATCTTAACCATATCACATCACAACATACCCTGCAAAAACAAGTTAGACGTGCTCTACTTTGTTGTTGCAAGTTTTACGTGGATGCTACGGGCAACAAGCAAGAACCATTCTTACCTTCGCAAAACCACAACGGTGATTATCAAGTTTGCTGTTTTAACCTTCTTCAAGGACCGGCCATAGTCAAATTCGATTCAACTAAAGTAGGAGAAACAGACACCCACCAGCCACCTTTATGCAAAACAAGTTGCATCTCAGTCGGTGGAACCGGCGCTTCATCCCACAATGCTGCCGAATCAAAATAAGACGTTGGTGGTCAGCAGTATGAACATCACCGCCCACAACTTCTTTGTGTTCTACTCGTGCATATCATTTACGCATAGACCTGGCTCTGGATGCCACTATTGGGGAACGTTGCATGGGAAACAAAAAAATTCTATGCACACGCAAGATCTATCTATGGAGATGCATAGCAACAAGAGGGGAGGTTGTGTCTACGTACCCTCGTGGACCGTAAGCGGAAGCATTTAGTAACGCGGTTGATGTAGTCAAACTTCTTCGCGATCCAACCGATCAAGTTCGAACGTACGACACCTCCGCGTTCAGCACACGTTCAGCTCGGTGGCGTCCTCGCCTTCTTGATCCAGCAAGACGGGCGAAGTAGTGGATGAGTTCCGGCAGCACGACGGTGTGGTGACCGTGGTGGTGATGCTATCTCTGCAGGGCTTCACCTAAGCACTTCGAAAATAAGACCGAGGGACGAAAATGTGCAGAAGGGCACCGCACACGGCTAAGAGATTGTCGTGTTCTTGTGTGGCGCCCCCTCCCTCATATATATAGGTGGGGGAGAGGAGCGGAGGCAGCCTAGGGCTCCACAAGTGGCCGGCGGCCACCTAGGCCTTTTCCTAGCTGTGCCCCCTTACCTTTCTTAGGTGCGTTGGGAAAGGCAGGGGAGGGTGGTGCCCCCCTTTCCTTTCTCCCATGAGGAGGGAAAGGCGGGAGGGGCTAGCACTCCCCCTTTCCTTCCCTTAGGGCCGGCGGCCAGGGAGAGGGCGCGCCCGCCCCCTAATGGGCTGGTGTGTGCCCCCTTGGCGCATTAGGCCCATAAACCTCCCGGGGCCGCTCGGAACCACTTCCGGTGATCCGATGACTACGAGGTACCTCCCGAAACACTTCTGGTGTCCAAATATCATCGTCCTATATATCAGTCTTTACCTTTGGACCATTCCGGAGCTCCTTGTCATGTCCGTGATTGCATCCGGGACTCCGAACAACATTCGGTCACCAAATCACATAACTCATATAATGGTATATAGTCAACGAACGTTAAACGTGCGGACCCTACGGGTTCGAGAACTATGTAGACATGACTAAGACACCTCTCCGGTTAATAACCAATAGCGGAACCTGGATGCCCATATTGGTTCCTACATATTCTACGAAGATCTTTATCGATCGAACCTTATGATAACATACGTAATTCCCTTTGTCTATCGGTATCTTACTTGCCCGAGATTCGATCGTCGGTAGCTTCATACCTAGTCCAATCTCGTTACTGGCAAGTCTTTTTACTCGTTCTGTAATACATCATCTTGTAACTAACTCCTTAGTCACTTTGCTTGCAAGCTTCTTATGATGTGTATTAGCAAGAGGGCCCAGAGATACGTCTCCGATACACGGAGTGACAAATCCGAATCTCGATTCATGCCAACTCAACAGACACCTTTGGAGATACCGGTAGAGCATCTTTATGATCACCCAGTTACGTTTTGACGTTTGATAGCACACAAGGTATTCCTCTGGTATCCGGGAGTTGCATGATCTCATGGTCGAAGGAACATGTACTTGACATTAAGAAACCAGTAGCAACAAACTAAACAATCATGTGCTATGCTAACGGTTGGGTCTTGTCCATCACATCATTCTCCTAATGATGTGATCCCGTTATCAAATGACAACTCATGTCTATGATTAGGAAACCTTAACCATTTTTTGATCAACGAGCTAGTCTAGTAGAGGCTCACTAGGGACACGATATTTGTTTATGTATCCACACATGTATTTAAGTTTCCGGTCAATACAATTCTATCATGAATAATAAACCTTTATCATGATTAAGGAAATATAATAATAACCATTTTATTATTGCCTCTAGGGCATATTTCCGTCAATAGATAGATAAGATAAAACACAAAATAAAATAACAGTAAATAAATTGCAGCAAGGTATTTTTGGATTTTATACATGATAAAAGGAGACCCAGGGGCCACAGTTATAACTACAGGCTTCTCTCTTGAACAAAAAACATACGGTGGTTCAACAAATTACTGTTGGGCAAATGATAGAAAAGCGCATAGTTATGATGATATTCAAGGCAATGATCATGTCAATAGGCATCATGTCCGAGACAAGTAGACCGACTCCTGTGTACATCTACTACTATTACTCCACCCATCAACCGCTATCCAGCATGCATCTAGGGTATTAAGTTAATAAAAACAGAGTAACGCCTTAAGCAAGATGACATGATGTAGACAAAGTAAATCCAACCAATATGAATAAACCCCATCGTTTTCCCCTTAATGGAAACAATACAAATATGTGTCTTGTCCCCTACTTTGTCACTAGGATATAGATCAGCGCCAGATTGAACCCATTACAAAGCACCTCTCCCATTGCAAGATAAATAATCTAGTTGGCCAGACCAAAAGGTTAGATCGGGCAGAAATAGAAAGCCATAATAATCATGCATAAAAGAATTCAAAAAATTCTCAAATATTTCTCATGAATTATCTGATCATAAACCCACAATTCATTGGATCCCAACAAACACACTGCAAAACAAAATTACATCGAATAGAACTCCAAGAACAACAAGGAGAACATTGTATTGAAGATCAGAGAGAGAGAGAGAGAGAACAAGCCATCTAGCTACTAGCTATATATGGACCCGTAGGTCTGAGGTAAACTGCTCACGCATCATCAGAAGGTAGCAAGGATGATGTAGAAGCCCTCCATGGTCGATTCCCCCTCCGGCGGAGTACCGGACAAGGCCTCCACATGGGATCACGGAAGAACAAAAGCTTGCGGCGGCGGAAAAAGTTTTTTGGGTGGCTCTTAGTTGGTTTCCCGATTTTAGAGAATTTATAGAGGTGGAATTAGGTCAGATGGAGCCCCGTGGGCCCACAAGGTAACAGGGCGCGCCCTGTTGCCTACCCGTCTCCTCGGTTGCCGTCTGGTCTCCTCCTGAAGCTTCTAGGGTCTCTCTTGTCCAGAAAAAAATCTTCAAAAACTTTTGTAGCGTTTGAACTTCATTTGGTACAAATTTCCTGGAAAACCAAAAACAGGCAAAAATAGCAACTGGCACTTGGCATTAGGTTAATAGTTTAGTCCCAAAAAATGATATAAAATAGCATATAATGACATATAAAACATCCAAGATTGATACTATAATATCATGGAACAATCAAAAATTATAGATACATTGGAGACGTATCAAGCATCCCCAAGCTTAATTCCTGCTCGTCCTTGAGTAGGTAAATGATAAAAACAGATTTTTTTATGTGGAGTGCAACCTAACATGTCTATCATGTAATCTCTTTTAGGTATGAATATTAAGATCCGAATGATTCAAAGAAATAGTCTATAATTTGATATAAAGACATCAATAATCAGGCATACTAACAAACAATCATGCCTTTCAAAATAAAAATGCTAAAGAAAGTTATTCCGACAAAATCATATGGTCATGTCATGCTCCATCTTCTTAACACAAAGTATTTATCATGCACAACCCCGATGACAAACCGAGAAATTGGTTCATACTTTTTTAACGCGCTTAAGCTTTTCCAACCCCCACACGATACATGAGCGCAAGCCATGGATATAGCACTATGGGTGGAATAGAATGTGGTGGTAGAGATTGATAAGGGGAAGTCAAAAAGGAAGACAATCTCACATTGACGAGGCTAATTGATGTCGCTTGAACTACGTCGGTATTTCCCCAAAGAGGATGCATCACAACTACGATAGGTATTTCCCTGAGTGAAGAAACCAAGCCTATAGAACCAGTAGGAGAACCAAGCAACACTATGTAAACGGTACCTGCACACAAAGAACAAATACTTGCAACCCGACGCTTATAAGGGTTTGTCAATCCCTCTACAGGTAACGGCGCCATAAATTGTCAAGTTAACGGGATAAAATGTGATAGATTGGATAAATAAATCTTGATAAAACACGAAATAAAACCTATACCTACTAATAAAGCAAGATGTGTTTCTCCAATTTTTTCATCCGTTCACGAGAAAAAAGATTCTTTACTATCCGAGGTGGTACTAATTTTTTGTGCATCCATGTGCTAGAAAAAAATGATTTGTCCAGAATTTCATACATGGGCCGCGTGCCGTGGCCCAATAAAGCCATCCCACTTATTTCCCTGCCCACGCAGCTCAGGAAATACTATTTGCCACATGTGGCGACAGATAGTTGGAGCTTCGCACAGATAGCCCTGCACTGGGCCGGCCCCTTTTCCTTTTTTCTATCTTTATATTTTATTGAACTTTTGATGTTCCTTTGTCTTTGTCTTTCCTCCTTCCTTTTAATTTTTTAATTTTTTAGTTTACTTTTTTTTAAATCAATCAATTATTTTTTTATAAAATGTTTAGAATTTCAATTTTTGTTCAAATTTTTGAAGAATGTTAAGATTCCCAAATTTTTATTCTCATTTTAAAAATGTTCAGTTATTCAAAAAAATCTCGTTCCAAAATTTGTTCAAAACTCAAAAAATGTTTGTGTTTTACAAAATTGTTTTAGATTTTCAAAAAAATATTTTAAAAAATGTTCCAAATTCAAAAAAGTTCTTATTGTAGTGAAACATTCACGAATTCAATGTAAAAATATTTTTAAAAGCCCCATATTGCTCTTTACATACAGTTGTACCAATTTATAAACGTGTGTGAAACTACTTGTAGTAATAAGATGTATGAAGTATGGATCTATTATGCAGTAGAAGGATGGATGAATTGGCACATGAGCTCGCTGGAAAAGGACACTGGTTTTTTTAATGAAAAGTAATGTCCCCATTTTTTCAAAAAAATGTTGTATTTTCCAAAACTGTTCAAGATTCTTAACAAAATCGCATTTTTTGAAATACTCCAAATTTGAAAAATATTCTTGTTTTAGATAAATGTTCACAAATTCAACTAATGTTCGCACTTAAAAATTACACATTTTCTAAAATTGTTTTGAATGATCAAATCATGTTCCCTTTTTTGAAAATTGTTCACAAATTAAAAAAAATGCTCAGGTTCTTATAAAAGTTCCATGTTTTTGAAGAATGTTTGTGAATTTTAGAAAATGTTCCAGTTTGAAATTTTGTTTGTGTATTTCTGAAAATATATGAAATTTCAAAAAACAAATCGCAGTTTTGAAAATTGGTCGGGATTTCCAAAATTGTTCATGTTTCCAAGGATATTCGGCAATTCATAAAAAAATTTCTTTAAAAGTTGGAAAAATGTAATCATAGAATTTTTCGAATATGACGCTGCGGTATGTTCTTAAATATATACGTTGGCCATTGGTGATTGGTTAGTAGGACGTGTTTGTTCGAGTGAATGGCAACATTGTGTCGGGTGTTTGAGATCGTCAGTACGATCCTTCAACTCATCTTTTTTCTGGATTTTTACTCATGCCTTACAAACACAGGTCGATTCGGTGTCTGAGAATTTCACACCCCATGCAATTTAGCCAGCCAAACTACCCAGGAAATAAGGAAAAAATATTTTCAGTAGCCCATATTGCTCTTTTGCATACAATTATAACAATTTATACATGGGTGCGAAACTATATGTAGTAAACTGATTGAAGGATGGATGAATTAATTTGGATGAAGGATGGATGAATTAAGCGGAGAGGATGGATTAGTAAGTGAGCTTTCTAGAAAAAAGGAGTTAAATCCTGTACGTGAGCTAGATGGATCGATTGCTAGCTGAACTATCTACAAAAGGGCCCTAAATTTCTCAAGGGTTCCTACTTGAGGCAAAGAGAAGAGAAGACGCGTGAGCAAGATGCATGAAAAAGAAAAGATCTGGCGACCTCACACATTATGGAACTTCAACCTTAAATCCCCTCGACCAAGGAACGCAAAAATAGTCGAGTACAATTAACTCCAGTTGTACATATCGGTGGCTTGTACATGGAAAAGAGAAGACATGCCTCATTTCCATATTATTGAACTTCATGCGTTAAAATCCCCTCGAATGAATGAAAAAATAGATTGAATAATTCATGGACCTTCTCCGGCGTGGGATGACCTAATAATACCCTTAAATCCATCGATCAATGAATGAAAAAATAGTGGATTAATTACATCACACGTAGTGAAACCAAGAACCAAAATGTTACTTCTTGACGTGCACATAGGGTTTTTCTTGCACATATAATTCACACTAATTAAGTGCACACTATTTTTCCTCCCGTTGCAACGACGGGCATTTGTGCTAGTAAATAATAAAAAAATGCAGCAAGGAATTTTTGGGTTTTTGGAATAATAGATCTGAAAACAAAAGCAAATAAAAATAGATCTCATAGAAAATATGATAAATAATAGACCCAGGGGCCGTAGATTTCACTAGTGGCTTCTCTCGAGAAAATAGTAGACGGTGGGTAAACAAATTACAGTTGGGCAATTGATAGACCCTCAAATAATTATGACGATATCCAGGCAATGATTATTATATAGGCATCATGTCCAAGATTAGTAGACCAACTCCTGCCTGCATCTACTACTATTACTCCACACATCGACCGCTATCCAGCATGCATCAAGTGTATTAAGTTCATGGAGAAACGGAGTAATGCAATAAGAACGATGACATGATGTAGACAAGATCTATTCATGTAGGAATAGACCCCATCTTGTTATCTCCACTCCTAATGTCTGAGTTGGTGAATAGCATCCACAGTTTATTTTCGTCCCACCAATTTCGTCCGTTTTATTTTGCTGGGTTTTTTCGTCCCCTCCCCCACCCACCGGTTTAGTTTCGCGTCACCCTCTCACACAAAAAAAAAATATGAATAGATCAGAACTTTCCATGCCGACGCAAGTTATTTAGTAATGTCTTTATGTGAAAGAATCAATCACGATCAATCTCTAAAGATCAAATCTAAATTAATTAACCTTACCTTAAATTGCTCAATCACATTAATTAGGAAACAAAATAACCAATCGTGGATCTCCTAATTAGATATGTGAGGCATTATTTCCATCTATTTGTCAGCCGAATAAGACGTGAGGCATTCTTTCCGACGAAAACAGCGCACGACCCCTGCTCACCGGCTCACCAAGCCGCTCGCCCTGCTACCCTCTCCACTTCGCCGTAGCACTCGCTGCCCGCACGCACCATCAAGCAGCCTCCACGGTGCCCACGCGTCTCGGCCATGCAACCTCGACATCCATGGCAAGGTGGTCGTTGACTGGCAGAGGTCAGGCTGAGCGGTTGGGATCTCGTGGTCGGCCGGCCAGGCACCTGAGGCGGATGTCCCCGGTCTCAGAAGTGTGGACGCGAGGTCAGGTGGTGGCCTGGCCGGGGGAGGTCCAGCCAGAGCTGGGAGCCATGGAGGGCAGCTGGTGCAGGGTGGCCCTGGCCTGGCGTGGCAGCCGGTGGTGTGATTCGGTGGTGGAGGAGGCCTTATCCATGGCCGGGGCATCCGTTTGATCTCACATCTCCACTAGCGACCACCACTGCTTGATTCCATGCCTCACTTTCGCCGCTGTTTGAGCCCATGGCGCAAGACTAGGAGACGACTCTGACGGGCGTATGGGACACCGCCGCGGCCGCTTGATTAACGAGCGCCGCTAACTCAAAGAAATGAAGACATCTCGGCAACTCGTGTAGTACCAGACAACGTCATGGATGATACTGGATGCAGTGGCGGGACCTTACCCTGCTTTGGGCCATGGTAGGTGATGAGCTCCCCTTTCTCTCTTTCCTTTGCCCTCACAATTTGTTTTTTGTTTATGTTCCTTTTTATTCTCAGATCGAAGTCAATGGGACGTGATGCGCCATACGACATGCTTGGCATCCATGTCCATCCCCGTAGCCTGCGACAAGAAGCGAGAGAGGGTCGGATGGATGGGGATCGAAGGAAGGGAATCCATGTCCATCCCTATAGCACGCGACAAGTAGCGAGGGAGGGTGGGATGGATGGGGATCAAAGGAAGGGAGAGAGAGGGGGTATCTTTACTATTAAGGGTGAGTCTGGCGATAGTGATGGTACATTAGTATGTCGTCGTTCGTACACCCATCCCTCCCCTCGAGTTTTCCTCGTTCGTCCATCTGCCCGGAATCACACAAGATCTTTCGAGGGAAAGGAAATTGTGATGCAATCTCTCCTGTTAATTCCCATAATGCATGTTTCTCCTACACGTGATCTGATTTGATTGCATGACTTTACTAGGTAAATCAAGCATTGGCTCACTAGATTTCATGGCGCCTCCTTGCATAACGTGCTATGCCTTCTCCCATTCTCCCTTGGGTGCCGCATCCCCATGCCGACAACCTTCCCTGCATGTCGTGTCCCTATTTGGCGACACGTGGAGACATCACATGCCCCCAGCCCAAATTGGCCACCGTACTCGGAGAAGGTGCAGCGTTGCGGTGAGTAGCAGGTTGTGTTGCCATGGAGGTCACCCTTGGCTACGATGGTTTGCATGGATAGTAGGGGACATGAGAGTGAGGGCAAGGCACGAGCTAAATGATGTGGCGTCAAGGGGAGGCGACAGTGAGAAGTCGTGGTGGCCAGAGCAGGCCAGGGGAATGAGATGTGAGCGTTGTGTCGTGCCATGAGAGAGTGAGAGGGTGAATTGCTATTTTTTAAGATAAGAACAGAAGTGGCTTTGAGGAAAAGCGATTGTTTGTTATGGAAGAAAGGTCATGTACTTTTTTATATAGTGAAAAATATCACAAACCCTAACAAGTCATTTCTGCAGAATAATTACCAACAAGTGATTTAGAGGTGAACCTATGTGTTATTAAAATGGGTTTTTTACATATGTGCCCCTGGTTCCTTAGCCATACTCATTCATCCCCACGCTCTTAACTTTTGCTCACTTTTCCCCACTCCCTTGCCCGAAACCCTCAGAACTGGTCACAAACGGTGGATGCCATCGGGTCAGTGCTTTGACCGTTAACTCTGACGAGTGGGGTTGCGCTGACTGTGTCGCCCGTTGGACCTGATGAGTGGGGTCGCGGCGGACGGTGCCGTGGTTAGACTTGGGACGTGCGCACGCCGCAACGACAGAAGCCCGTTATGTATGCACGACATGTCTAGCTAGCCTGCATGCATGCACGTAGCTAGCCTACCTGCATGCGCCGCCGCCCGCCGCCACAATGCGCTGACCGGCCTCTTTTTCATGCGAGCCGCCACGGACGCTGATCGGCCTCATTTTCACGCGAGCCGCCACGGACGCAGGGACGGTTGCTGCCTCTGGTTCGTATCATCTCCCACGCGTGTCTCCTCGATGTAGAGCATTGTTTCACACTTTTTGATCCACTCGCATCTATTCAATGTGGCAATTAAAACATGTTGGCAATTAAAGTGGCATATCGATCGACGCGGCTCGTTTGAACGTAGCAAATCCAAAGCGCGGTCGGTGCCACTCCCCTTCCCTTCCCCTTTCCCTATTTGAACCACCACCCCTCCACCTATTCTCCACACATCCATTTGCGCCGCCCCCTTCTCTTCTTCACCAAAACCCAGAGCACTCTCAAAGCGAGGCGAGGATTCAGTACAATGGCCCCACCTTCGAGCTCCCACCGACCGTGCCGGAGAGACGTTATCCGGCCGGCGTCGTCGTGGAGAGGACGCTCCGCATGTGGGCGTTCTCATGTTGGAGGGGTGCAAGGGGGTTTGCCGAGTGGTTCCTCCGTGCGGGCTTCGCCCACCTCCCAGTGGGCTCGCCGGTGATGTTCCGACTGGATGAAGTGCGTCCAAACTCCAGGACTCCGCCTATAGGGCTCACCGTCACCTTCGCCAACAGATTTGATGCGTACCACCTCCTCGCAAGGTGTTTTGGTGTGGATGCGAATTCATCGCATTCACAACCCACAACATCTTCACAAACTTCGACTGCATCTTCCCCACCCGCGATGGTATGCACAGCCTCCCCTACTACCAAGGTTGGAAAAGGCGGTAGGCGTAAGCGAGGCGGTTGGCCTTCGCATAGTGCCTAGGCGGTGCTTAGGCGCCCTAGGTGCAGCCTAAGCAGTTATATAATTTTTACTATCGGGGTGTATATGTGTTTATTATATGTGTATTTTATTAATTCAAGGCATATAAGTATGTTAACTACCAGCTACTACGATTGAAATATGGCTTTGTTGGCATATCAGTACAATATGCATGATTTCTTGCTTGGGTAGACAATTTCTTACTTGCTCTGCCTAGACTTCTGCTTATGGCATAGGCGAGGCGTTTGGCCATTGCCTAGCGCCTAGGCGTGCCTAAGCGCCTCCTAGGCACTGCCTTTTCCAACAGAGCCTACTACATTGGCCAGGACAGCATGGAGAGGGAGCAGTGAAGAGAAGGCGCAGTGAAGATGGTGGTGAAGTCCCGGTCTCGATCATGAGCTTGTCTTGCCCTAGGGTGTTAGGGCTTTTTATCTTTGATTGTACCGTGACTTCTAATCTCTGTCGTGTTATCCCCTCCCTAAGAACTTTGTTATGCTTGCTACCCTGAGTTGATTTTTTTAGAAACGCTACCCTTATTTGATATGTCGTTGGTTATCAGTGTTTTTGCTTGCTATTTCTAACTTATTTGACGTGAGATAAATCGCTAGATGGATATGGTGCCGTACACGAGCCCTTCTGCTAAATCAATCAATGATTGAGTATTCCTCAATGAAAACCAGCAAGTTTTCTCCCATTTAGAGTAGGGTCAAGTTTTCGCACACGCGGATAATGGAGTAGTTGAAGTGTCAAAAAGGAAACTAAAGCTAGAAAAATGAGCCATGTTGATGTTGAAAAGAAGAAGAAGAAACGCTATTTTTTGAATTGTTGGTGGCCCTATTCCGTATATTGTATGGACAAAAACAAGCTATTTTTTGAATAATTTTTGGACTATGCTATGGTTTAGGGTACATTATGTTTTATGTAAGAAGTATGCTATGGTTGCTACTTTTTATATTATGGATGTATGCTTGCTACGTGAGATATCGGTCGATGGATATGGTGTCATAGCCGAGCTACTTCTTAATAAAAAAGAAAAAAAATCATGTATACAATATTTTTCTTGCAACAAAAAATTGTATATAATACCCGCATGTCAAAAAATGAACCCAAAAATGGAAGTGTTGTGCCGTAGGCTATATACAGAAGGAAATTGCCATGATATGTACAAATAAATTTGAGATGTGCAAGTCCAACAATAAATTGATTTACCATCATGCACTATTTTTGTTCGGCATGGCAAACCATGGATTTACCAAGGTAATAATCAAGGTTAAAAACAGAGCCAGCACGTGGGCCTTCGACACTCAACGTGATGAGATGGCCCAACCAGAGCTTAGTTTCAATTTGGGCCCTAGAACTATGTTTTTTTTCTTCTGGGGTTGGTGTTGTCTGACGAAACTGACGGGTACCCGAAACTGACATGATCCACAAATTAAGCAACACAGAGCATAGAGCACATGATCCACAAATTAAGCAACACAGAGCATAGAGCACATGATCCACAAATTTAAGCAAATCGTAGAGCACATGATCCACAAATTAACCAAATCCTAGAGCACATGACACCACACTAATGGCATCTCTAACGAGTGATGACAAGCAAGTAAGCAAATCCTAGAGCAACTACACAAAAATAAAAGAGATAAAATCCTAAAGCTATCATATTCTCCTGCTTATTCAATTGAAACATCTGCTTCAAGTTCTTGTTCATCTTCTTTATTTCCCCCTTCTGATCTGCATCCCCAACTGTCAGAGCAACACTTTCAGAGACCAAATTCGTTGTTGTTGACGGCAGATTGAGCTCCCGGGTTGGGGCCCCATTGAATTGAATCCGCTTAACGTAGTCATCCAGCCATTCAAAATGTGTGCATTTCTTCATGATCTGAATCGAAAAATTGAACCCTAAATCCCAGATCGAAAATGAATTAAAAGCAAATAGAAAAAGAAATCAGAGAAAAATCATGAGATCTAACTTGCCCCTCTGGCTTGCTCTCGCATTTCACGAACTCGCGCCCATAGTTGCCATTCTTGACCTCCTTCGAAGTCAACCGGATCAGTGGCGCGCTGCATGGGCAGTCATGACATCACTCCATGGGAAGTGGACCATACTGGGTCCATGAGGGGCGGGAGGCTGAAGTGGAGCTCGACATATCGCCCAAAGTCGCCGGAGAAGAAGAAGCAGAGGAGTGGCTCCTCTCATCGCCGGAGAAGAAGTAGCAGAGGAGGAGTGGCTCCTCTCGTCGCTGCAGAATAAGCACCAGAATAAAGGGGTACCCGAAGAAAGGGGAGGCACAACCAACAACTCTCGCGGATCCCCTCTCGCGGATAGCCCCACGATCCAACGATGCGGAGCCGTCCATGTGATCCAACGGCGCGGAGCCTGGTCGCAGCCTGCCCTTGGAATTACTTCTAGAAGACCACATCTGAGGGCTCTCGCTTGGCGCTAGGGTATGATCGGACGGCTGATGTTCGGAGCTAGGGTTAGGTGAAACCCCGTGGGGTTTAGAGGGGTTTTGAGCTGGTCAACGGGGTTTCAGAGGCTTTGACTGAGCATAAATAATTAAAAAAATCAAAAAATATGAAACCTTCGTCGTTCGTCGTTTTATAGGACACACTAACGTGGAAAAATACTAAACTTGGTATACGTACATTTAGAGAAAAAAAACCTAGCTAGCATGATCGAGGTAAAATGAGCACCATTAATTAAAAAAAATCAAAAAAAATAAAACCTGGGCACAATGTTGTCTTGTGTGACATGTTACCAACCAAAAATCATAAACTTTGTCTATGGACATTTTCATGAAAAAACCTTCACACATATGAGCTATCATGTACAACGTTTCATAGAGACCAAGGAGAGGAGGTAGGGCTTCCCTTCGGTTTTTGAATTTTTTTTAAAAAATCAAAAAAATCACCAAAGCTTGATTTCAAAGTGAATAAGAAGGATCTTAACTTAGTTTTCCATTTTCATATGGTAAATGTGGTTTTTACCTTAGCTTGGGGCTATTTACCCCTGCTTGGGAGCTCATTTGGAGCACATTTCTCATGACTACATGTTTTGTAAACGCAAAAGAGATCGGATTGATCACCCTAACGTTTATAATAGTTCAG
This sequence comes from Aegilops tauschii subsp. strangulata, assembly GCF_002575655.3. NCBI lineage: Eukaryota > Viridiplantae > Streptophyta > Magnoliopsida > Poales > Poaceae > Aegilops > Aegilops tauschii. The sequence continues at coordinate 504,422,700 of NC_053041.3, read as the reverse complement.
CAAACTATGCAACTCACACCATAGGGGAATGGATTGAAGTGTTGGTTCAAATTCAAAGTTTGCCTAAAATTCGAAGTTTGCCTCAGTAGTTCAAATTCAACATTTACATATAGAATTATTACACCTTACAAGTTTTCACAGTACTTCAAATTGATGACAGAATCCTTATTACAAATCTTTAAAGTTCAAAGTTTATGACTTGCATTCAAGTTCAAATTCAAATCTTTGCCTTGCTCCTTGTGTTCCCGGATGGGTTAACCATCTTGCTTCTGGTTTCCCTGGCTGGGATATTTTGTGCTTTTGAAAGCTTTGTCTTGTTGCTTCTGATCTTCACTTTTGGTGGTGGCGGTTTTGTTGAGCTTTGACTGATCAAGCAAGTGATGACCAGTTGACGGTCATCTGTGAGCTCACTAATCTTTAAAGGAACTTCAGACAAAATAACTTCCTCCTCTCTTATAGCTTCAAAACCTTCATAAGCCATGGTTTCAAATTCCTCATCAGATGATGGTTCAACCGAAGTTTCTTCCTCTCTAGGTCTTTTTTGTCTTGTGCCTCTAATTATCCTAGAGTTGGGTCAAACAGAAATAAGCTTAGCCATCGATAAAAAAGAGAACAAATGCAAAAAATGGAAAGATTGCACACATACCAAGCTGCTACTTCAGTTGATTCATTCTCTAAACTTGTTGCATTATCCTCTGCTACTGCATTATCCTCTAAACTTGTTGCATTCTCCATTGTTGTTGCATTATCCTCTAAACTTGCTGCATTCTCCATTGCTGCTGCATTCTCCTCTGCATTTGCTGCTGCCCATTGTTCCTCTTCTCCAAATGATGCATCAACTGGATTGGTACAACGCCTAGCAATATGCCCTAAGATACCACATCTTTTGCACTTACGCTGTTTTTTACACGACCCTCTTCACCAGCTCTTATCCTGTTTTTCCTTGGTCTTCCTGGTGGTCTAGTCAGTACAGGAGAATGGAGTTTGAACCCTGGGTCTACTATGTTACATTGGTCTTTTCCCAAGAGTGCGGCACATTTTCAGCATAAGCAGCCCTAAATTTGGCAACAGAGAAATATTCAGAGCAATACTGATCAACTTCACCATCTTCACCTCCAATAATAGTCATGAGATGTAGGGCATGTATGCACGGCTTCCCGCGGATCTGCCATTGCCTACAGCTACATTCATTGGTTGCAAGGTTCACTGGATATCTCCAGTCCCTATTTTTACTGTCAGTGTATGTCACCTCAGCCTCGTATGTCGACGATCGAATGCATTTCATTCTTAGTCCTCTTGCCTTGCCATGCAATGCCTTAATCAGAGATGGGAGCATAAGATGGCCAACATATTGTGTTTCTGCAATTCTTTACGAAGAACCATGTTTACCATGATCATCTGCCTGATCTTATCAAATGCTTGCCACAACAAAAGCCCTTTCACTGACTTGAACTTTGCATTGAAACACTCAGCAAGGTTATTGGTCACATAGTCTACTTTGCAGATTTCATTGAATTTGCTTCCTGACCATAGCTTTCCATGATGTTCATCCATGTACTCCTTCACCAAAGGATTATGAGCATACAACACTCTCAAATGGTGCTCATGCTTCCTCAAGCTGCATGTGTATGATGCTGGCCGTAGATTCTCATCATAAACTTTGCCTTTGAATTTCTTTTTTAAATTCTGCACTAGGTGTCGCATACATTCCCTATGTTCCACTCCAGGGAATACAATTTCTACTGCAGTTTCTAAACCCTTGCAAGCATCTGTGTGTATAACTAAACCTGAGGGTGTACCTATAATGTTGCGCAACTGCTGCAAAAACCAAACCCAACTCTCCTCACTCTCTACCTCCAACACACCAAATGCAACTGGGAATAGTCAGTTGTGTCCATCAACTATAGAAGCTGCTGCTAGCTGGCCTCTCCATCTTCAATTCAAAGGAGTCGCATCGACAGCCAAATAGGGCCTACAACCATTCAGAAACCCCTGCCAGCAAGCCTTGAAACAAACAAAAGCCCTCCTGAAGCACTCCTTCTCTATTGCCTTCCCTTTTAATTTGTACTTAACTGTATGCTTGTCAATCTCTACAACACTCCCTGGACTAGCCGTCTCCACTTCAGCTTTGAAGGTGTAAAGCAACTGAAAACTCTCATTCCATGGACCATTAATCCTATCAAGATCCCTTTCCTTAGCATAGAAAATCTTCATGTATTGTACATTAATCTTGTACTTCTCAAATAGCTTCCCATGGAGTGTTGTTGGACCAATTGTTGGTGTTTTCCTCACCCAATCCAAGATTGCATTTGCCACCCACCTAGTCTTTGCAAGCTTAGATTTGTCCTTCCCCCTCGCCCTCCAGGTGGGCAAGTGTGCCCGTGTGGGTTGCTTTTTATCTGAAACAAAATGAAAAATGATGTCAAATACAATTAAGAAACAGTACACATGATCTGGATATAGAATGAATAAATAATCTGATAACAATATTCAGTTGTAATACCTGAATCAATTTGCTCTTTTGCATAGTGGATGCATGCAACCTTCACCTACACCTATCATAAGGGCAATGAATAGTGAATCTTCCTGGCTCACTCCTATCAACCTCATAAGAGTTTTCATTGAGAATGCAATATGTAGTCACTGCATTATGACAGTCCACCATCGATTCGAATACGGTTCCTGGAGTAAGGTCAGGATTCTCCCTGTTCCACTCAACTGTTGGCATGTCCTCACCATCATATTCTTGTAAAACTAAGGAGTCAATGTTCTCCTCCCTCTCTTCATCATCAATGTCATCAAATCTAGCACGGCTGCTAGGCTCCTCTGCATATTGATCTTCCACTGCCTGTTGACTGACTCTATCTACCAGTTTAGGGAATAGAATCTCATCCTCATCATCATGTCGAGGCACTTCCTCGTCAGGCTCTGCATCTACTTCTACATCAGGTGCAGAAGGGAGAGGAGAAGTGGCAGAATTAGCGGCAACCGACATGCTGTGGCTTTCAGAACCACTAGGTTTAATTGGTCTCGACCTACAAGGAGTGCGAGGACGCTCGCTATTAGCAGAGACAGATGATGTCTGAACACCCTTTGGGATACGTTGTTTGTGTGCCTGAAGCACACCGATATGGATTTTACCGAAACGGCTGTCAGCATTCAAACTAAATAGCAATCCCAGATGCTCATCACAAGTTAATGGGAGAAATCTCTGCTCGGTACTGTCGAAATATCTCAGTTCAACAACATCGGCAGGGCTCCACGGATACTCACAACAGAGTGCCTCGCGGAAATCTCTGAACGAAATGCTGGTTTCTACCACTTTAGGATAGAAAAATCCAGAAATCACACACGGTTTAGTTCCACGCAGCTCGCTAGTTTCCATTCTAACCGCCAGCCGAAAAGCAAGTGCAGGATCAACCCTATTTGATTGAAATAAGATAAAGGGCGCAGTTAGGCCGAAAAATTTCAGATAAATTGCCCTGATTCACGCCAACGGTGGTCAAATACAACCTAATTTATGGATCTCCTAATCAATTTGAGAGGAAAATGATGCTTACCCAGGTGGAATCCAAGAATTATCAGCCTCTGATTCGACCCAATCATCTCCACGGTCGATGGGTCGGACGGGGTGCCCCCCGACATCGCTTCCTAATCCTAGATGGGGAGAGAGGGTAGATGCGGCGGAGGCGGCACGACTGCGGCGGAGGCGGCAAGAGTGCAGCAGAGGCGGCACGACGGCGGCAGATGCGACACGACGGCGGCGGAGGGGGCGGTGCGGAAGCGACTGGATCTAATTTAGGTTACCGTGAGTGTCGGTTTCGCGGCCCCAGTGGTTACCACGTAACGGTCAAAATGTGGACTCCGCCCTACGCGGCCCCACTAGTCAGAGTTAACGGTCAAGCCATTGACCCGACGGCAACGTCCGCTATGACCAGTTCTAAGGATTTCGGGCAAGGGAGTGGGGAAAGGTGAGCAAAAGTTAAGTGCGTGGGGATGAATGAGTAGAACAACGAACCAGGGGCACAGAAATAAAAATCCCTATTAAAATTGGTATGCAACTCACTCTATTAAAAAGCACGATGCTACTCACTATATGTTATTAAAATTGGGATTCAACTCACTCTACTAAAGGCACGATGCTACTCACTCTAACTTAAAACGGCCACATGCTTGCATCTAGACCAATGAATATATATTGCATATGCACTTATTTTTATTTTTTAATTTTAATATATGTTCACCTTTGTAGATCAGAGGTAAAAAATGATGGCTTCAAATGATGCTTTGAAAATGTCGATCGACAAAGTCACTGACGTAACTATAATGGATTGGACTAAAAACTAGAGGAGGGACATCATTGGATGAGAAGGGGCAAGGGATTAACGGATTTGAGGGCAGAGTACAAGAGATCTCAGGTGGCGGAGATGGTGGTAGTGTTTAGAGGGATGGCCGACACATCATGTTACAACATTTTGTTTGCACCATCCATCCCGAGCAATCATGGAAATAGAAGAAATGTGGTGGAACTATGTTAGAAAGATCTATTTAGTAAAGAAATGAGGAATAATGTAGTTCATGATGGTCACTTTCATTGTCCACATATTGTCAGCCTTGTCGGCACAAGAACACATAGAGTGAGGGGTGCGTGGGGTGAGAGAGTGAGAGGGCTGGTTGTGGTGAGAGAGTAGCTGAGGTTAGAATAAGGCTGGGTAGGTAAGCTAACAAAACTGGATATACAACATTCCTGATTGTGCGAGAATTTCTTAAGTGCATCAAGTAAATTTTAATTTGTAACATATTTTTAGTCCGATAATCGGTCTATATGTACACATCGTCAAACTTCTTTTTTACTCAATTTACATTGCAAGTGAAGTCACTGGTACGTGTCGGTCCTAAACAAACGGTTTTAACCCCTTTCCGGGACGTCATTCGGAACCGTCGCCAAGTGAGTGTGGGCGATAGGGGGGTTCTTCCCACACGACCCAGAAACCGTTGGGGATATGCCCTCCTGGCACACACGCTCGGCAAAATGAGGTCGTGTGCGACCGGCGAGCACTCAAATACAGAAATACGTACAGTAGTGCTAAAAAAATACAATTAGACAGGCGAAATCATTTCCGGTCATAAGTACATCCCACACAGTCAGTCACCACTAAACGTTTCCGTTCGTATATACATCCCACACAGTCACTACAAGGAAAACGTTTGCGCAAGGTGGCATAACGCAAACAGTTTTGAAGAGAATGTCGTGTGTGATTGTTCATTGATCCAACCCAGTTTATTCCTAGAAACTGTGTGCGTTGCCTGAGGTCATCGCCCACGGTGGTTTCTCATCAACCGTTTGCAATAGGAAAACCCAATTAGCAGGCTAATTGCCCTATTATTGATAACCCATTTACTAATCTAATTGACATTCATATTAAGCACATAATATATTCCATTTCCATATTAAGGAAGCAGGATTTCATAATTGAAATACATCGGAGTACAACATGATATAGCTTCAGCACTCAGCTACCCCATTACACAACTGCACCAGCAGCAAGTTTCACATGCAACATCTAGAACCTTTCGAAATTAGCATCATAGACGGTACATAGAGAGATGCATCTCATCTGGAAAACTACTGAAGTGGAAGGCGAATATTGAGCCTTCATTCATGTTGAAGGTCTTTGCAACTTTAGGCCAGTGCCTGAGGATGATTGACCGTCCATCCTTCGACCTCTTCAGGAACACTTCAATATTGAACCGTGAGTGTTCTATGAAAACTTCCCTCGCCTCCTGACCACAGAGGTGGTTTGAGAGGTAATCATCTGTGAAGCCTGAAAACAAGGATGTGCATAAATATCTTCTCTATATTGGAAATGGGGCAAAGGAATACAAAAAGGCAAGGTATAATAGTTAGTACCATCTTGTAAACCATTGAAGATTCATCAGATTAATTCAAGCCACATGGAAAACCCATTTATCCAAACCAAGCATGATTAAGAACTAGGAAATACAGCACTTGTATATGTTTCTCATGTATTAAGTGCAGCCAAATTTGATTTATTCCTCACATGGTATACAATAATAGAATGCAGCCACAGCAATTGAACATCGCATTGCAGAATTGAACCAAGCAGTTAACTAAACACCACAACAAATGAACCAAACGTTAACTGAGCACCACATTGCAATATAGCATACTCCTAATAGAAGATCAGACAGTTAACCAAACCAAGCATGCTTAACAACTTGGAAATAGAGCAATTGTATTTGTTTCTCATGTATTTAGTCCAGCCAAATTCGATTTATTCCTCACATGGTATACAATAAGAGAATGCAGCCACAACAATTGAACATCGCATTGCAGAATTAAACCAAGAAGTTAACAGAACACCACAACAAATGAACCAAACGTTAACTGAGCACCACATTGCACAATTTAACATACTCCTAATAGAAGATCAGACAGTTAACCAAACCAAGCATGCTTAACAACTTGGAAATATAGAAATTGTATTTGGTTCTCATGTATTTAGTACAACCAAATTCGATTTATTCCTCAGATGGTATACAATAACAGAATGCACCCACAACAATTGAACATCACATTGCAGAATTGAACCAAGCAGTTAACTAAACACCACAACAAGTGAACCAGTCCACAACAAATGAACCAAGCAGTTAACTAAACACCAATTGAACAATATAACATACTCCTAATAGAAGATCAGACAGTTAACCAAACCAAGGATGCTTAACAACTTGGAAATATTGCACCCTGAAGAATTGAACATCACATTTGCAGAATTGAACCAAGCAGTTAATTGAACACCACATTGCACGACATATAGAATATATACACTATAGCAGAAGATTGCATGGTAAAAGTAGATAGCACAATTCACTAGAATTTGTTAAGGAAAGGAAGTAGCTAGCAAACTGAACATGGGTCCTTATAGTGAGCTAATAAGACAAGCTACTCCTCATTGTCGGAGATATCAATGACGATTGGCTCCTTGGACGTGGAAGAGGGCGAGGCGTCCGCATCGTGGGTGCCCTCGTTGTAGTGGTGAGTTTCCTGAGCCACTCCGGGCACCAACCTGCTGGCTCTCGAGATGAGGTAAGCACGTGCACGCTGAGAAAACACCTCGTAGTCTTCATCAAAGGCACCGACGGTGGCCTCGAGAAAACGCCACGAACTGTCGTTTAAAGCAGCCAACCGGATCGCGGCGTCGGCGCGCGAGGCGTCAATGGTGGCCTCAACGGCGAGGTGCTCCTCCAAGATCTGGGGATCGGCACGAATGGCAGCCATCGCGACCTCATCCGCGCATGCGGCCGCAATTTGCTTCTCCACTGCCAAATGCTCCTTGAGGTCCTGGCTATACTGCATGCACCATGGCTTAGGCCGGTGCTTATTTTGTGGAGGGGTCGGTGATTTGGGTGGAAGATGTCGCACATGCGCCGGCGATCGGGGCATGTGGGATGTGGAAGGAGGAGGAGGATGGGGGTCGGGTGTGGATTACCTGCCTGGATAGGCGAGGCCGAGCAACGTGAAGGAGGGTCGCCGGGAGGAGGCGGCGGCGCTACAAGCAAGGAGTGAAGGTTTCAACTTGAAAAGGAAGGCGAAAAGAGGGGAAAGTGGCTTTTGGTAAGGGGGAGGGGGCAGGGAGGTAGATATTTCCGCGGAAGCCGGAAATTTGGAATCGCTTCAGCCAAAAAACTGTCGCGCAAAGTGTCATCAGACACGGTCCCTTATTCAGATACGGTCCGAAGATATTTTGTGCTGCATCTCACACGGTCGGTTATAATAAACTGTGTGGGATCTACTTGATTTTTTGTCTTGATTTGAATTACATAATGGGGTCACAGCAGCCATGGACGGTGTTTGAATTGCTAGACCTTTTATCTGCAGTGATCATAAAAGAATTGGAATTATTCTCGGTTCGTTTGGACATTTTTATGTATTAAGTGTGTTTTCAATGCATTTATGTGCATAATTGAAATTTGAACTACATGTAAATGCTCCAGTGCATATAAATTCTTTGAAAAATCAAATCTTTGTCCTTGGGTGCATGCTCAGGTCCCATGCAAGAAATGGGAATGAATTTCAAACAACATGGCACCGTTGATTGCCGGCAAAACATTGAGATGCCTGGTTTTTAAATTCTAGTAAATCCAAAACTCGTCTGAAATTCATGAAACTTGGCATGCTATCATGGAGCGGCATCAACATGCCGTGGTACAAATTGTGTCCCATTTGGGGCAGGTTTGGGTATATGCTCTCACAAACCGAAGCTTCTGACAACAAGCATGATGGTTTTCGGTAGGGAACGTCCCTCCTTCGGGACCAAACGATATCCATTGCCTCTTATTGCTTTCAATTTTTTTTCTCGTGTCAAAAAACAACAGGAGTGTTGTGTGAATTTTTGTGATTTTTCGGGGTTCGTTTGGACATTTTTATGCATTAAGTGAGTTTTCAATGCATTTATGTGCATACTTCAAATTTGAACTACATGCGCATGCTCCAGTGCATATAGACTGGTTGAAAAATCAAATCTGTGTCCTTGGGTGCATGCTTAGGTCCCATGCAAGAAATGGGAATGACTTTCAAACACCAGGGCACCGTTGATTGCCGGAAAAACATTGAGATGCATGCCTGGTTTTTAAATTCTAGTAAATCCAATACCTGTCTGAAATTCAAGAAACTTAGCATGCTATCATGGAGCGGCATCAACATGCCGTGGTACAAATTTTGTCCCATTTGGGGCAGGTTTAGGTATGTGCTTCTCACAAACCGGAGCTTCTCACAACAAGCATGATGGTTTTCGGCAGGGAACGTCCCACCTTTGGGGATGAAACGATATCCATTGCCTCTTATTGCTTTCAAAAAAATTTCACGTGTCAACATAGAACAACAGGAGTGTTGTGTGAATATTTGTGATTTTTCGGGGTTCGTTTGGACATTTTTATGCATTAAGTGAGTTTTTAATGCATTTATGTGCATAATTCAAATTTGAACTACATGCACATGCTCCAGTGCATATAAACTGGTTGAAAAATCAAATCTGTGTCCTTGGGTGCATGCTTAGGTCCCATGCAAGAAATGGGAATGAATATCAAACGCCAGGGCACCATTGATTGCCGGCAAAACATTGAGATGCCTGGTTTTTAAATTCTAGTAATTCCAAAGCCCGTCTGAAATTCATGAAACTTGGCATGCTATCATGGAGCGGCATCAACATGTCGTGGTACAATTTGTGTCCTATTTGGGGCAGCTTTGGGTCTATGCTTCTCACAAACCGGAGCTTCTCACAATAAGCATGATGGTTTTTGGTAGGGAACATCCCACCTTTAGGGACGAAACGATATCCATTGCCTCTTATTGCTGTCAAAATTTTTCCCATGTCAACATAGAACAACGGGAGTGTTGTGTGAATTTTTGTGATTTTTCGGGGTTCGTTTGGACATTTTTACGCATTAACTAAGTTTTCAATGCATTTATGGGCATAATTCAAATTTGAACTACATGCGCATGCTCCAGTGCATATAAATTGGTCGAAAAATCATATCTGTCCTTGGGTGCATGCTTAGGTCCCATGCAAGAAATGGGAATGAATTTCAAATACCAGGGCACCGTCGATTGCCGGCAAAACATTGAGATGCCTGGTTTTTAAATTCTAGTAAATCCAAAACTCTTCTGAAATTCATGAAACTTGGCATGCTATCATGGAGCGGCATCAACATGTCGTGGTACAAATTTTGTCCCATTTGGGGCAGGTTTGGGTATATGCTTCTCACAAACCGGAGCTTCTCACAACAAGCATGATGGTTTCAGTAGGGAACGTCACACCTTTGGGGACGAAACGATATCCATTGCCTCTTATTGCTTTCAAATTTTTTTCTCGTGTCAACATAGAACAACAGGAGTGTTGTGTGAATTTTTGTGATTTTTCGGGGTTCGTTTGGACATTTTTATGCACTAACTGAGTTTTCAATGCATTTATGCGCATAATTCAAATTTAAACTACATGCGCATGCTCCAGTGCATATAAACTGGTCGAAAAATCAAATATGTGTCCTTGGGTGCATGCTTAGGTCTCATGCAAGAAATGGGAATGAATTTCAAACACTAGGGCACCGTTGATTGCCCGCGAAACATTGAGATGCCTGGTTTTTAAATTCTAGTTAATCCAAAACTCGTCTGAAATTCATGAAACTTGGCATGCTATCATGGAGCCGCATCAACATGCCGTGGTACAAATTTTGTCCCATTTGGGGCAGGTTTGGGTATATGCTTCTCACAAACCGGATGTAAGGCCCCGGATTTGATGCGCCAGGTGTCTTCCAGTTATTCGCCGTCGTTGCCATGTCATTTGCTTGTGTGTTGCATTTTGCCATGTCATCATATGCATTGCATCATCATGTTTTTCAAAACTTGCATCCGTTCTTGTTCCGCCGGTCCTCTCCGTTGTCCGTTCTGAGCACAGACACACTCGCACGCGCCTGTCGCCCCTCTCGGACCTTGTTTCGTGAGCGGGAGAAAAACGTTCTCGGAATGGGCCGAGATTTGCCGAGTGGCCTTGGTATAGCACCGACAGACCGCCCGTCAAATTTCGTTCCATTTGGAGGTCGTTTGATGCCCCAACGGTTAACCGGGTAACCGTAAAACCCCTCTCTCTTTGCAGCCCAGCTCCCCTCCACCACAGCCCTTGAGCCCATCCAAACGCCCTCCATGCTCTCGGTCGTTCGATCAAGATCGTGTGGGCGAAAACCACACCCCATTTGGACTCTCCTAGCTCCCTCTACCTATAAATTAGTCCCCTTCCCCGAAATTCTCGGTCTAACCCTAGCCATTTTCCTCCTCGCGCCGCCGGAGGCGTCCTCGCCGCCCCGGACATGTCCGCTCGCCGCCCCCGTCCAATAGGACGCCGCCACGTGTCCCCGCCACCGCAGCCTCCCACCGCGCCCCGCCGCGGCCCGAGGCCAGCCCGCCCGCGCCGTGACCGGGCCCCGAGCCGGCGCGCCTCCCGTGCCCCACGCTTCCCGCGTCGCCGCCCCGCCGCCTTGTGCCTCCCGCGCCGCCCTGCTTCGCCGACCCCGCCGCCGGATCTCCTCCGCCGCTGGCCTTCCCTGCTCGCCGCCTCTCCGCCGTCGGCCATCGCCTCCGGCCAGATCCGGTGCGCCGCAGCCCGGATCCGCACCTCATCGCTGCCGTGGCCTCGGCTCGCCGGAGCCGCGTCACCGTCCGCCTCCGCCGCTCCCCCGCGCCTCCCCGTCGTCGCCGGAGTCGCATCCGCCCCGCCGGAGCTCGCCGGAGTTCTGCTCCGGCCAGATCCGTGAAGGTGGATGAGATCCACCCATCCCCGCAACCAAACGTGCCCCGAGCCTCCCTGGATCCCTTCGTCCCGCATGCCTCCGTCCCGCGTTGACTTTCGTGGAGGTAAAAATCGCCCAAGTCCCGAGATATTTACTTTCTGGTGCCCCGTTCTTCACATCATAACTTCATGCGTACTGCTTCGTTTTGTGCGTGTAATATATCAAAATGTTCATCATGAGATTCTCTTCATTTTGTTCCATTGTGCCATGCTTGTTTGAGTCAATCTTGATGTCCTAATTATCATTGCAAGAGTGCTATATGATGTTAACTGCTGAAACTGTTATAACTTGGTGATTTGTCTTTTTCGTTGCATTTTGTGTGTGCATCCTATGGGCATGATATCTACATGTGTTTTGAACTACATCATGCCATATTTACAGAGGTGATTGTCTTGTATTTTTAGGATCTATGTGGTGACTATCACAAGCATGCAAAGTAGCCTCCATGATGTTGCTCATTTCTGTGACTTAGTAATTTCTGCAAAGTCTGTAGCTGTAACATTGTGATGCCCTGTAAACCTGCTGCTACAAGTCATTGTTTCCATATTCTGGAGATATTCATTAAGGATGTTTTGTGATACACGTTATGCTCTATCCATGAATGCCCTTGTTTGCATTTATAGCCTACTGTAGCTTGTTGTAAGCTTGCTCCAAACATGCTAAATAATGTTGCTGTCAGCCTGTGAACATGAAGTTCAGTTTTGCCATATGTTTTGCTAGTGATCCATGTACCTTATGAACTTTCTCTTGCCATTCTTAGCTTTATAATTATGCCATATTACTGTTGGATGCCTTCACATGCCATGAAATGCTTTGTGATGAGTGATTTGAGCTCGCAAAGATGCCTTCATAATTCTGTTTATGCCATGCTCAGTTTTTCTACCAAGTCTGAATCTGTTTATGAAACTTGCTATGTTTATATGGGTACCATCATATCTTCTGTGCCTTTTTGGCTCATGATCAGTAAGGTACTTTTGTTCTATGCAATTAGTAGATTCGTGCCATGCCTTTGGTTGCTATAATCTGTTCATGTAGCATGTTGTTTGATAGTTCTAAACTTTGCAACCTGATGTTATTTCTGCCATGTCCAGTGATATTCTGCCAAGTCTGTGAAACTGTTATTATTTGCAATCTTGCCATGTCCTTTTGAGCATATTCTAATGATTTCTGGAGATATCTCAGTGTTCATGTTTTGTCATGCTTTACCTGTACATCGTGCCCGTGCCTTTTGTTTTTATGTTAGGGTGCGGTAGCATGTTGTTTTGATGCTTGCTAGATGCATAGTTGCTGTTTTGGGCAGATTGTTGTTATATCTTGTTTGGGGTGTATGTGTTGAACCGTTGCTCCGTTTTGAGTGTGCTCTACATGAAACTTGCTTAGTTATGCATGTAGTTTCATGTTACCTTGTTGTATCCATGTTTTGGGTGTGTTTGCTTGATGTTTGTATGCATTTTGCATCAATGCCATGTTTTACTTGTTTTGCTCATATCTTCTAGGTCATAGCTCCGAATTAAATAAACTTTATATGTAACTTGACTAGAATTTCGTGTAGATCATCTTGGTGCATCTTAACTTGCTGTTTAACAACTTGAACATAAGTTTTATTCAGATCTGTACCAATTTCGAAATTTGCATATCAACGCATCCTTCTTATCGTAGGGAACGGTGATGATGGTCATCGGCCCAGGCATCTTCAGCATGTTGTAGGCGTAATGCGACGCTGCCATAAACTTGGCTAGTGCTGGGCGACCGAGGATCCCATTGTAGGGCAAAGGGATCTCGGCTACATCGAAGACAATCCTCTCCATCCTGTAGTTCAACTCGCCTCCAAACGTCAGAGGCAACGTGCCCGTATCCTCGAGGTATCCGTCAGGAATTTGCAGCCTTTTGATTACAACGGGGGAGATTAAGTTCAGACCGGCCCCGCCGTCAACCAGCATCTTCTTCATCTTGAGGTTGCGTATTGTTGGTGAAACCAACAATGGCAAACACCCGACCGCAGTTGTGCGATCAGGGTGATCCTCGGCGTCAAAAATGATGGGCGTGCTGGACCACTTCAGCGGCTTCTGAGCATCGAACGATGGCTCCGCTGCTCTGATCTCATGCGCCCGCTGCTTGAGCTAGCGGCGAGAAGTATGCAGCGAGGCGCCACCATCGACGCACATGGCCTCCGTAGCCTTCTGAAACTCTTGCTCGCCGGACTCGTCATCCTCGTCATGATCGTCGTCTTCCTGCTTCTTGTCGCGGCCCCGAGCGGGCCTCTCTTGTTGGCTATCCCTGCCGCGGCGGCCTCCTTGGCCGCCACGCTTCTTGCCGGATCCTTTGGCACCATCCTGGCCCTTCTCCTTGTCCCGCCTCTCATACTCGGCCTTTTGCTTCTCAGCAAGCAGCTCGACTTGTCGGCAGTTCTGGAGGTCGTGGCCCCTGGTGCGGTGGATCTTGCAGTATTGCTTGTCGGAGCCTCCTGGCTTGTCGGCAGCCGCCAAGGCCTGGCAAGCGGCGCACCCGGCTATCTCCTTGCCGAGGTCGTCTGCCTTGGCCTTCTTGGCAGCCCCGGTGTCGTCAGATCCCTCGACGGCAAGCACGACCTTGCCCTTGCGTTTCCTGTTGCGATGCCGACCCTTCTTCGTCGGGGCGGTGGCGTCTTCGTCGGTAGAGTCGTTTTCCACGCCGGCGTCCTTGCCGGGGTACTTCCTCCCCTCTTCAGCCCGAGTGCATCTATTGGCCAGAACATAGAGTTCGGCCACAACCTTGACCTTGTTCATCGCCGGCTCTTCACGCATCTTGCAGTTGCGCACATTCTGATGGAACACACTGATCACGGCAGCAGGATGAACATCTGGGATGTTGTATTGCACCCGGCTGAACCTCTGTATGTACTTGCACAGGTTCTCGTCTTCCTTCTGGGGAATGATATGCAAATCACTCGCCCGGCCATGAGCTTGGTGGCCTCCGGCGAAGGCACCAATGAACTCATGACATAGGTCCGACCAAGAAGAAATGGAATCCACCGGCAAATGCGTCAACCAAGACATGACATTGGGTTTTAGGGCCAATGGGAAGTAATTGGCAAGCACCTTGTCGTCACGAGCTCCAGCGGCTTGCATCGCGATGGTGTAGATGCTGAGGAACTCCGACGGGTGGGTCTTGCCGTTGTACTTCTCGCCGACGTCGGGCTTGAACGTACGATGGGACGGCCACTGGAACTGCCCAAGCTCACAGGTAAAGGCCGGGCAACCCACCTCGTAAGGTAGGCCACCGGAGCCTCCCGGTGCTGGGTGGTCCATAGCGGGCCCCGCCCGCCTACCTGACTGGTGGCGTGTATCGCGCCGGCGCTCGATGGTAGTTCGAGCGGCTTCATGGGCTCGCTCCCGAAGAATTTGGCGCTGGTCGCGGTGGGTCCGTGGGTCGAACGACGCAATGGAAATGTTATCACAAGCGTCATCACAACGGATCGACACCCGCGGTGGCTGGTGTGGAGGAGGAGAGTGCACCATGTCCGCAGCACCTCCGGCCCCTCCACCGCTGGCATGCGGTGGTTCGACGGAGCGCCGGCCTGAGGGCCCCGCTGGTCGTGGCTCGTCTTGGTTGTCGACGCCGTCAAGGCTCCGGATGGTGGCCCTCCACTCATCGAGATTTTTCGCAGCAGGAGGGAAGTCGAGGAGTAGCTGCGCGCGCGCCAAAGCTTCTGCTGGCGTGGGTGACGGCGAGAGCTGCGTGGACCGTGCTGCGCTTCGACTTCTAACCACGTTAGAAGGAGCTCTATCACGGCCCAGCGGCTGCGTGCCATTTTCGCCAGCACTTCGACGGGCATGCTGGCCTGCTTTGTCCCGCAGATGATGCACATGACTCTTCCCACGGCGGCGTCCGGGGTCTCCAGCGTGGTGGCGCTGCTCCTCGCGCACACCCTGGGAAGAGCGCGCTGTGGGCGCCGGCGTAGGCGTCTTGGAGGTTGTTGCGCCGCCCGTAGGTGGCACAGCGACACCCTTGGAGGGCCCCACGCCGCCTGTGGGGGGCCCAGCCCTGTCTTTGGATTTGGCGGTGTGTGGCCCGTCGTCTGGCGCACGAACGACATCGCTTGCCAGGCTATGACTGCTAGAGCGATGCTGGTGCTCGCAGGCCATGGCTCGGGTTCTGTCCGCGACCGGCCCGCTGCTCGTCCGCACTGGCACGGGCCGTTCGGCTCCCGACAACCCGATCGCCGTGATCATCTTCTTCTTGGGAGCCATCGCGATGAAGAACTGCTAGGCTAACTGCTAGACCAGATTCTCACAACTGTGCCCCCTACCTGGCACGCCAAAGATGTCGGGGGAAATCGACACCTATGGAATCACTGGGATTCCTTCTACGGTTGGCGGGCGCGAGGTTGTGCAATGAGCGGGTCTGACAGGAAGCACACGGATCGTTTACTCAGGTTCGGGCCGCGAAGATGCGTAATACCATAGTCCTGCTTTGGTGGATGTATTTGAGTGTTCTTGTGTTCTTGAGCTAGCTACGGGGTGTAACTTGCCCAAAAGATCCGAATCCTTCTCCTGGTCGCCTCGGGCCTCCTTTTATAGGAAAAAGGGGTTGCCACAGTGGCACACATGAGGTGGAAAGGTCTACAGTCGATAAGCCTATCCTCTGGTACCGTCGGACAAATGCATTTAATGCGCTGGCGACATGCCCCTCTCACTTTATCAGGGACGGCAAGGAAGCACGTCCCAGCTGTCGCCGTCTCGCCCGGTTCCGACGCGCGTCTGAGCTGACGAGGCGTTGCTGCGCCATGTTGGCTAGCTGCTGGGCTGGCGCGGTGGTGGAGCCTTCACGAAGGGTCGCATTCCACCACGCAGGTGCTTGCTGAGTCGGTGTAGAGGCCGCCCGCCGCCACGCAGGTGCCTGCCCAGCTGGTTGAGCTAGCAGCTGCTTGGGGACGGCGGTGGAGTCTTGGCAGGCGCGGGCCTGGCTGTGGCCCCGCTCCTGCCCTCGGCAAGGGTCTTGCCAGGGGCCCGGCAGGGGTCTTGCCGTGGCGTTGCAGTCGTCCCCGGCAAGGCACTTGCCGGGGGTCTTGTGGATTTCCTCGGCTAGGATCCCGCCGAGGGTCGCCGTCTTCTGGTCCTCATCTGATCTTGTGTATTTATGATCTTGACAAAGATCTGCATGCCACCATGGAGGTGCCTCCCGAGCCCTGGTTCCAATGTAGTTGTTGACGGCGTTTGGAACCCTTGGGCTCAAGGGTGGCTCGCTCTGCTGGCGTTGGGCAAGTTGCCCCATCAAAGCTCTTGCCGGGGCCGCGAAGGTCGTCCCGGCAAGGGTCTTGCCGGGGGGTCCACCTCGCCCCTTTGCTCTTTGTGTTCCTGGTCTTGGCGTTGCCTCGGTTGTCTTGTGCTTCGGCTTCTCTCCGGCTTCCCTCCTCTGCCCTGCTAAGTGCGGCCACGGCGCGCGGCTCTGACTGCCTGTGCACAAGTAAAGGGGTACAAAAGGAGAGCCCCTACTTTTGTACACCGACAACGAGCGGATCATTTACATAGGTATCTACAAGGCCAGTGAGGACGCTACGACGTTGGCCTTCTTCAACCGGCTGGAATCCTTGGATGCCATTGTTGAGAAGCACCTTGACCTCGCCACAAAAGCCGCCGCTCCTTAGCCGCCGGTCGGTGGCCCGGCGCACAGAGTTGAGGAGGAGGAGGTCATACGTTGATGGATGCATCTTTCTTCTTGCCTAATTATATGCATCACTGTAACTAGTACTCCATCCGTCTATTTATAAGTTGTGTTGCCAGTGTCTATCTCGTTACTTTTTGATAATTTTTGTTTTTTGAACACATGTTGATTGGCTTGAATGAAGGTCTATCCCGCCGATAGGCGCCGCGGCGCGCTCCGCTCACGTCCGTTGGCGCGCTCTGCTCGCGTCCGTCGGCGCGCTCGGCTTGTGGACTACTTTTCCTTGCATGTTCAACTACTATATATATATATATATATATATATATATATATATATATATATATATATATATATATGGTTGCTCGCCATTGAGGAGACCGCGCAGCGCTCTGCTCGCGTCCCTCCGCCCGTGCTCTGCCAGCGGTTAGCCGTGCGCACGATCATGTCGGGGCCCCCATATGCATGCGGTTGCGCCTCGCGTGTTGCCACGTGATGTAGTTACGTGCTGCAAATTAGAACTGCCATCAGGGCCTGCCGATATTCCTGGCCGTCCGGCTTCCCCTTTAATTCCCGCGGTCATTATAACCTTAGTCTCTTCAACCTTTCAATTGCGCCCCACAACACAACAAGCACACCCACGACGACACATAGAGAGGGGATGTCTAGCGGTGCTCCAATGGAGTTCGGTGAGCATAGAGTGGAGACTCACGCGAAGGTGACGGATCTCTCGGTGGTGTACACCATCGACCCAGCCGTGGTGGACGACTACATCAATTGCGTTGAGCAGTTGCTTGCTCGAGACAAGTACAAGGTGGTCGGCATCGACCTCCAGTACACCACCAGTCGTCCCAGCATAGGTCAGAAGGTTGCCGTCGCCCAGTTGTGCATGCGCCATCAGGTCCTCATCTACCACTACTGCATGGCCACAGAGCCTTGCGACTGTTTCAACAGATTTGTCAACCGCACCGACTAGAAGTTCGCCACGGTGGAAACCAAAGACGATGTAAAAGCGCTCAGTGTTATAGGCTTGGCCTGGAAGAACCTTGTCGAAATCCGTGACCACTACAGGATCTGGGGCAGCACGAAGTAGGACTCCCAGGTCGAACTCGCCTCGGCCATCATCGACCCCTACTACGAAAAGATGAAGCAGGATGCCCAGAGAACAAGTCCCGTATCCTGGCACAAGGCCTGGATGCGGCAGCTGGTTGAACCTCACCTCAGGTTCACGGCCAAGAGTGTGTACACATGCTACGAGATGCACAGGCGGATCATTGACATGAGGAATTGCCTTGTTACCCAAATCGACGAGCCCGGATCGAGCCACAAGCAGAGCAAGCGTCACAAGAAGTAAATGATGATCAGATGATCGTTTATGCTAGTTAATCATGCATGTAATATATAGTTTACTTTATTGGTGTGTGGAAATGTCATGTGTGTAGTAGCCACCTATGTAATTATGCATGTAATAGTTTACTTTGGTGTGTGCAAATGCCATGGTTGTAGTAGCCACCTATGTAAGTGGATGTTTAATTTGGTTATGCAACCATGTCCTTATAAGTGTGTATATAATGTTGTTGTTCTGTATGCAATCCCATCGCACAACACACACGTCTTATTAGCAGCAACCGTCTGTGTTATTATTGGTCTTCGCACACATTTCTGATTACATACTTGTTTGCCACGTATCACACACATCTTGTTATATTGAACCATTTCTGTTCTCTTGTCTCAACACAAATAGTTCATCGGTGTGAACCGCATGCCGTATATCGCACACACCTTGAATCTGGCTGACCGTTTCTTTTGTGTTGCCTAATCATAAACAGTTCATTCGAGTGAACCGTATGCTGTATATCGCACACACCTTCATCTGGCTGCCCGTTTCTTTTGTTCCTCCTCATCGCAAACAGTTAAGTGGACTGAACTGTATGCCCTGCATCGCACACGCAACTTAAATCTGAACCGTGTTTGATGCATCCTCCATCGCAAATGTTTTGCACCTTTTTTGACGGTTTTATTACACCACCGTTTACGATTATGGCATCGCACACAGTTTTGTCGAAGGGACTCTGATCGTAGTTTCGTGTTAGTAGCATCCTGCAGTAGTGAGTGGACTTCAATTATTACCCAATTATGCCCACGCTATTTTTTTCTCTACATGTGAAATTTAACATGCATTATGTTTATATAACTTCACAAAATATTTCAGAAGCACGTGGCAACGCACGGGCATTCTACTAGTCCTTAATAGCAATGATCAATACGTGTCTTGCTACCCCTTCTATCACTGGGAAAGAACATCGCACGACCGAACCAGCACAAAGCACCTCTTCCCCTGGCAAGAAAAATCGATATAGTCAGCCTAACAAAACCAAAGATTCAAAGAAGAAATACGAGGCTATAAGTAATCATGCATATAAGAGGTCAAAACTCAAATAACTTTCATGGGTAAAATAGATCTGATCATAAACTAAAAGTTCATCCGATCCCAATAAACACACCGCAAAAAGAGTTACATCAAATAGATCTCCAAGAGACCATTGTATTGAGAATCAAAAGAGAGAGAAGAAGCCATCTAGCTGCTAACTACGGACCTGTAGGTCTACAATGAACTACTCACGCATCATCGGAGACGCACCAATGAGGATGATGAACCCCTCCGTGATGGTGCCCTAGGTTTTTTGGATTTTTGGGGTATTTAGAGAGGAAAGAGGTGGTGCGGGAGGCCACCGAGGTGGGTACAACCCACCAGGGCGCGCCTGGGCCCCCAAGCGTGCCCAGGTGGGTTGTGCCCCCCTCGGGGCACCCCTCTGGTACTTCTTTGGCCCATCTTGTGTCTTCTGGTCTAGAAAAAATCTCCAAAAAGTTTCGCTGTGTTTGGACTCCGTTTGGTATTGATTTTCTAAGAAGTAAAAAAAAGCAAAAAACAACAACTGGCACATGGCACTATGTTAATAGGTTACTCCCAAAAAATGATATAAAGTTGCTATAAAATGATTGTAAAACGTCCAAGAATGATAATATAACAGCATGGAACAATAAAAAATTATAGATACGTTGGAGACGTATCACTAATCAACGGGCTATGGAGATGCCCATCAATTGATGTCAATGCAAGGAGTAGGGATTGCCATGCAACAGATGCACTAAGAGCTATAAGTGTATGAAAGCTCAAACATGAAAACTAAGTGGGTGTGCATCCAACTTGCTTGCTCATGAAGACCTCGGGCATTTGAGGAAGCTCGTCATCGGAATATACAAGCCAAGTTCTATAATGAAAAATTCCCACTAGTATATGAAACTGACTACATAGGAGACTCTCTATATTAATAATATGGTGCTACATTGAAGCACAAGTGTGGAAAAGGATAGTAACATTGCCCCTTCTCTTTTGCCTCTCATTTTTTTGGTGGGATTTTTTGGCCTCCTTTTCTTTTCTTTCTTTTTTCCCTTTTTTATTTCCTCACTGGGACAATGCTCTAATATTGAATAATGATGATCATCACACTTCTATTTACTTACAACTCAAAATTACAACTTGATACTAGAAGAAAATATGACTTTATATGAATGCCTCTAGCAGTGTACCAGGATGTGCAATGATGCTAGTAACATGTACTCACATTAGTCATAAAGAACTCATATACTATGTCAGCTATATGATCATGCAAAGCAATATGACAATGATGATGTGTGTCATAAAAACGGAACGGTGGAAGTTGCATGCCAATATATCTCGAAATGGCTATGGAAATGCCATACGTATGGTGGCTGTTTTGAGGAAGATATAAGGAGGCTTATGTGTGATAGAGCGTATCATATCACGGGGTCTGAATGCACCAGCGAAGTTTGCCCCAACTCTCGAGGTGAGAAAGGGCAATGCACGGTACCGAAGAGGCTAGCAAATTGCAGAAAGGTGAGAGTGTGTATAATCCATGGACTCACATTAGTCATAAAGAACTCATATACTTATTGCGAAAGTTTATTAGCCCTCGAAGAAAAGTACTACTAAACATGCCCTTAGGGGGATAGATTGGTAGGAAAAGACCATCGCTCGTCCCCGACCGCGTCTAATAAGGAAGACAATCAATAATAAATCATGCTCCGACTTCTTAGCATACCTAGCTCAAAAGATATAAGTGTAGCACATAGAGTATTCTAATAAATCGCAAATGAGTGTGTGTCCCTCTCAAAAAGTGTGTCCAGCAAAAGATAAGTGTGGCAAGCTAAAAAACAAACAAAGCAAAGACCACTATAATACACGACGCTCTAAGAAAAACTCATATCATGTGATGATTAAAAATATAGCTCCAAGTAATTTACCGATGGATTGTAGACGAAAGAGGGGATGCCTTCCGGGGCATCCCCAAGCTTAGACGCTTGGGTCTCCTTGAATATTACCTTGGGGTGCCTCGGGCATCCCCAAGCTTAGGGTCTTGCCACTCCTTATTCCTTCATCCATCGCGATCTCACTTAAAACTTGAAAACTTCAGCACACAAATCTCAACAGAAACCTCGTGAGATCCGTTAGTATAATAACCAAATCATAAACTTTAGGTACTGTTATGAACCCATCCATATTTTATGATTGCATAATACCTACTGTATTCCAAGTTCTCCATGACTTATACCCCCCAATACAACCCATAGATTCATCAAAACAAGCAAGGTATATATGCAACAAAAAAACTCTGTCTAAAACAGAATAGTCTGTAAATATCTTAATTATGACTATACTTCTGCAACTCCAAAAATTCAAAAAATTTAGGAAACATGGGAAATTTGTATATCAATCATGTGTAAAAAATTCAGAAGTTTCTCACGTTCCAGTGAATTTTAACAATTACAGAACTAGGCGCAAAAGTTTATGTTTTTACATAATTAATCAACTATCAACCAAATCATCCCAAAGGCTTTACTTGGCACAAACACTAATTAAAACACAAAAACACAATCATAATTGTAGCATAATTGTGTGGACACTCAAAAACAGAAAAGAAACAAGAAAATAAAGATAGCTATTAGGTTGCCTCCCAACAAGCGCTATTGTTTTACGCCCCTAGCTAGGCGTAAGGCAAAGTTTCAAGTGCAGTCATCCTTAGTTTTCACCGCCCTAGTGGGGCTTTTCTCAAAGCTGGGAGGCTCTTTGCGTTTTCCATTACTCTCAGAAAACAAAGCATTGTATTGTCTAAAGTATCTAACCGCTTATTGCAAATGGTAAGGAGATTATTCATGCGATTGAGATGTCCACTAACATTTTTAAGAGGTTCATTAGACTTTTGCAACTCAACCAAATTTTTCTGCATATCACCCAAATTCTCAAAAATTTGAAATCCCTATTGGGTATAATTGAATCCTTTTTGCGGAGTGGAGCTCCCACTATTCCTTCTATTATTTCATAGGAAGTATTTGCGTCACTTTCAACAAAATTCCCCTTAGTGGAAAAATCCAGAAGTTGTCTATTAGGCATAGTTAGCCCCACATAAACATTTCAAAGAAAGATCTTCAAATCCCCTTTTATGGTGCACACACGATAAGATTCCATTATCATATACCAAGCATCTTTTAAATTTTCTCCTTGTTTTTTTTGAAGTAAAGAACTTCAAAGTCCGGGAACAAAGGAGGGATAGTAATACTAGACATAGCGACCAATCAAACAAGCAACAATTTTGTGTGTGTTTTTGTACAATTGTTTTAGAAGTGCGGGAGATGAAAATGAGAGGCAAATGCCAAATGAAAGTAAGAACATGTAGTTGATAGTTTATGCGGAGGCACTTGATAGATTTTGGTGATGTCTTCCCGACAATGGCGCAAGAAATACTTCCTGCTACTTGTGAGCTGCGTTGGGATTTCCTCGAAGAGGAGAGGATGAAGCAGTACAATAGAGATAAGTATTTTCCTCAGTAAAGAACCAAGGTTATCAAACCAGTAGGAGAACCATGCAGAACCTCATTAACAGTACCTACACACAAGAAGCAAATACTTGCACCCAACGCGATCAAGGGGGTTGTCATTCCCCTAAGTGGTTATTTGCAAGGATCAAATATCATAGTGATAGGTAGATAAGATAAAACACAAAAAAATAACTGTAAATAAATTACAGTAAGGTATTTTTGGATTTAATATATGATAAAAGTAGATCCGGGGGCAATAGTTTTCACTAGAGGCTTCTCTCTCGAACAAAAAACATACAGTGGGTAAACAAATTACTGTTGGGCAATTGATAGAAAAGTGCATAGTTATGATGATATTCAAGGCAATGATCATGTATATATGCATCACGTCCGACTGACTCCTGCTTGCATCTACTACTATTACTCCACCCATGGACCGCTATCCAGCATGCATCTAGGGCATTAAGTTAATAAAAATGGAGTAACGCCTTAAGCAAGATGACATGATGTAGACAAAGTAAATCCAACCAATATGAATAAACCCCGTCATTTCCCCTTAATGGAAACAATACGAATACATGTCTTGTCCCCTACTTAGTCACTGGGATATGGAGCACCGCAAGATTGAACCCATTACGAAGCACCTCTCCCATTGCAAGATAAATCAATCTAGTTGGCCAAAGCAAACGGATAGATCGGAGAGAAATACAAAGCTATAATAATCATGAATAAAAGAATTCAGAAAATACTCAAATATTTCTCATGAATAATCTTAAAATAAACTCAGAATTCATCGGATCCCAACAAACACACCACAAAAGAAGATTACATCGAATAGAACTCCAAGAACATCGAGGAGAACATTGTATTGAAGATCAAAGAGAGAGAACAAGCCAACTAGCTACTAGCTATGGACCCGTAGGTCGGAGGTAAACTACTCACGGATCAT
This sequence comes from Aegilops tauschii subsp. strangulata, assembly GCF_002575655.3. Classification (NCBI taxonomy): domain Eukaryota; kingdom Viridiplantae; phylum Streptophyta; class Magnoliopsida; order Poales; family Poaceae; genus Aegilops; species Aegilops tauschii. Next base: position 504,398,847 of record NC_053041.3, on the reverse strand, counting down.
CAGAAGGAAGCAAGGATGATGTAGAAGCCCTCCGTGATTGATTCCCCCTCCGGCAGAGTACCGAAAAAGGCCTCCGGATGGGATCACAAAAGGAAGGAAGCTTGCGGCGGCGGAAAAAGTGTTTTGCATGGCTCTTAGTTGGTTTCCATATTTTAGGGAATTTATATAGGTGGAATTAGGTCAGACGGAGCCCCGTGGGGCCCATAATGTAATAGGGCACGCCCTTTTGCCTTTTCATCTCCTTGGTTGCCGTCTGGTCTCCTCCTGAATCTTCTAGGGTCTCTCTTGTCCAGAAAAAATCTTCAAAAAGTTTTGTAGCGTTTGGACTTCCTTTGGTACTGATTTCCTGGAAAACCAAAGACGGGCAAAAAAACAACAACTGTCACTTGGCACTAGGTTAATAGGTTAGTCCCAAAAAAGATATAAAATAGCATATAATGACATATAAAACCTCCAAGATTGATACTAATAGCATGGAACAATCAAACATTATAGATACGTTGGAGACATATCACATGTCATTTAGTATTTAACGACATTTTCACTGTTATCCTATGATCGACAATTTTGTCATTCTAGTAATTTTACTCACAACTTACTTGGAGTCCTACACATATTTGGTTTGTTCACATACCATGGAACATTTTTAACACAAGAGGGATTGAAATAATGTATTTCGCTCATCAGTGTTTTGGGACATCGATTTTTTTCTGACAACTTCTTCCATGTGACTTTGACAAGAAACTCTTCTTGTGTATTTCATACTAAACTGCTTTAGTATTTTGTCAAAATGTATTGTCTAAGCCTGATTAACCAATACTATCTCCATAGATCATTATGCCTAATACCAAGACTATATATTGCCTAAGTACTTTACTGAAAACTAGTTTCAATAAAGTCTTAATCCGTGTCAAGAAATTTATATTATTTCCAATCAATAATGTGTCATACATATAGTTTAGAAATATTATCATGCTCCACATACTTTCTTACAAATACATGCATCTTCGCTTTCCTCGATGAAATAAAAATTATTTGACCATTTCATCAGTATGAAGATTCCAACTCCACTATGCTTGCTTCGGATCATTTGAAGTTTGCATACTTACTAGAATCCTATGGATCGAAATAGTTACCTTGGACTGTATCAAATATACAACCTTAGTTCTATTTCCATCTCATGGGAATCATTTTGACATCCATCTATTATATCTCATAATTGAAATATTTAGTAATTGACTGACTCTAAGTATTGCTTATGATGAGATAATCTCGTCATGATTAATTCCTTAATCTTGTAATAAACCATTTGTAACAAGTCAAGCATTATAAAACATTTTATTTTTATTAGTTTATAGATCCATTCTTTAGACTCTAAGTCTTTTCAAAGGGTTCATCGAGTTATAAGCTTGAATTATGTGAATGGATACCATCTCAGATTATGTTGACATATAACCAATTTCCGGAGTTAGGGCCCATCAATGCTTCTCTGTGTATTATAGGTTCATTATTTGTTTAACAATATTTTGTTTGCACATCCTGAAGATCTGCAGGAATTTTCCAACCTATATAGTTCAGCTCCATGTTGACCAAAGTCTCTATATCTCATGTAGAGGCTTCTGTATCAATCACGATAAGAAATTTTAGAACCACTTCAAGTGTTTCTTTTCTTTGACCTGATCACAAAGATTCTGTAATCTCATCGAGTTGCACTGTCCTCCCACTCACTCTTTTGCAGAAAATATTTTCTTAAATAATTCTGCGCTATGTGACAAAACACTTTGCCTCTGTTTAGTGATAGAGAAATACCCAACCATTTGGGATAACGTACAAAGTAGCTCTTAAATTTGATGGCGCTCTTTTAGTGTAAAAGCCACAGTCTCTAAAGCATCCCATTAAAAAGTATATTGCCAAAATAATCAATGTCATCTTTGATCTCACCATGTCATACATCGCTTAATCTTTACCTAATATTAAAAGACGGATTGTTTCTCCACTTTCCTTGGTCAAAATTCTTTTTCGTACGTCGTCTCCCTTCGTACGTCGAGCATAGTAGCAATCTTTTTTTTAATCGATCACAGTGATCAGACACCAGTTTTAACGAGAGTACACGCAGATGGGCCGGCCCAATTCATTGAGCGTAGCATTCTTTTTTTAGGGGAATCGAGCACGGCGGTCGGACGCACAAAAGGGCCGGCCCAATTCGCAGGCTTCGAACGAAATACGAAAAATAAAATTGGTATTGTAGGAATCGAACTCCAGATCTCACATTGGATATTACTAAAGCTAGACAACCGAGCTAACGACTAAGCACGACTAAGATGGAGCACTAAATCTAAAGTCCAATGACAACTTGCCAACCAGTTCGGAACGCGACGACCAACCGAGCAACCTCATGCTCGTGTGCTGATGAGAGGATTCATTTTTTATTAAATAGTACCACCTCTCTCCTTACCATATTATTTCATCAATGTATCATATACAAGAGGCAAGACCATCGTTGGCTTTAAAAACTATAGGCATACACGGCGGCTATGCGACCGCTCCTGTCCTGCTCAATTGCGTCGTAGCCGTGCTGCATGTGCATGCTGGATGATTAAAACTGATTCTTGAGATATGCATGCTGGATGATTACAAAGGGCATGTGGTTCTATTTGTTTTTTATGACGAGATGATGCTTAGCTCTAATTAAACAGGATTATGCCTTGGATGGTTAGGTATTTCCACACACAACTTTGATAAGATATAATATATTTTAGGAGTACCATTAGGATGATTGAGTACGTCAATCAAATCCCCCATTCGATGAATGAATAAAGTAGCACATTACTTCCGGCTTGAAAAATACGGACGCGGCTAAGTGGTCAGTCCACCTAATAATACTGGACTTATGGAGTATACATCACTACTGCAGGATGCTGCTAACACGACACTACGATCACAGACACTTCGACGAAACTGTGTGCGATGCAACAATCGCAAACTGTGGTGTAAAAAACCATCAAAAAGGCGCAAAACATTTGCGATGACGGATGCATCAAACACGGTTCAGATATTAGTTGCGTGTGCGATTCAAGGCATACAGTTCAGTTCAATTAACCATTTTTGATGAGGAGGAACAAAAGAAACGGGAAGCCAGATGAAGGTGTGTGCGATGTACAACATACGGTTCACTCGGATGAACTGTTTGTGATTAGGCAACACAAAAGAAACGGTCAGCCAGATCAAGGTGTGTGCGATGTACAGCATACAGTTCACTCGGATGAACTGTTTGTGATTAGGCAACAAAAAAGAAACGGTCAGCCAGATCAAGGTGTGTGCAATGTACGACATGTGGTTCACCCGGATGAACTGTTTGCGTTGAGACAAGAGAACAGAAACTGTTCAATATAACAAATACCATAAATATTGCAAGGTTCAAATTCAAAGATTACAACGCCCAAATTCAAACATTGAAGGCTGCGTCATTTCTGAGAAGGGATCAGCCGCTGACAAGTCATGTATGGGTTTGACACAATAACTTCCAATTTCTTTGCCATATGCTCTACCAATACGAAGTTTGGCATTTTTGGAGGCACTTCCATTCCACAGTACCAACCGGCTCTGATAATCATACCATTGATCTTTCCTAATTAAATGCGTGTTCAACCTCTGTACCCTCAGCACCTTTGCTCTGGCAAGAAAGAACCTGGCGAGTGTACTCTCCGGTGGGGTCCCTCGGTAGGAGTTCAAAGTAATATTTGAGAGATGCAGATTGTAACATCCCAAATTTTCAATTTGGAATGTTATACATAGGTCATTCATGCATATAATATTTTACTGCATTTCGTTTCTCGATCCTCGAAATTCTAAGCAACTCAAGGACCCACGGAGAGAGTTGGGGATTTCACGTTTCTCATATTTGAATTTTATCAAATATTGAAACAAGGATCATTTTGGTTTTAATTAATTTTTCTCTCTGAAAATATTTCATATCAAAATATATGAGAGGAGATAATATGACTTCTCCAAAATAAATGAAATATTGGAGGAAAAATATTAAAAGCACATAAATTATTTTATTTGGATTTTATTGCAATTTTATTCGAATTAGGAAAAATACACGTTTTTCAAAATTGCATTAGAAGCCCAAATAAATGTTCACTTTGTCCGGCATATTTTTAGAGGACGGGAAAAATTTATTTCAGGATTTTTGGAGTCCGTTTAGTATTTCTTTTCTTCATTTTTCTGCGCGTCGGATTTTTTTTAAAGGTAACCGACCTAAGCGAGCCGTGCCCGACTAGGACACCGCCCGGCCGGCCTTTATAAGCCGCGCCGCCCGAGGTGCCCCAGCCTACCGAAGCCCGCGCCGCGCCCAACCCTAACCCAGCCGCCGCCGCCTTACGCCCGCGCCGCCGCCGGAGCCGCCCGCCGCCGCCGCGCCGCCGTCCCGCCGCCGTCGTTGCCGACCCCTTCGGAGGTAGCGCCGCCACCGCCGCCGGTTTTCGCAAGAAAACCATTTTTTTCGTTCGGTTTTTTAGAAACCCTAGATCTGTTTTTTAATACATCGGTTTGGTTTTCTCGTCGGTTTATTTATTTAGCGGACGTTCGTCCATACGTTCGTTTTAACGAACGTTGTTCGCCCGTTAGCCGCAAACAGCGAACTTTCATTCGTTAGCCTGTTCGTCAGTTTTTCTTTTTCTAGGGGTTTTCGCGATTATTTTCGATCGCGATTTCTGCCCTGATTTTTCGTTTTAGTTTAACTTTTCGCTCGTTTATCGGAATCAGGTGAAACAAGCGCTTAGGTCTTCATCTCGAAGCCCTCTTTCTGTTTAACCAACTTGAACAAGATTAGTAATCGGATCTTGTTTCTTTCGCAGTTTGAGTTCCGTTGCTCCGTTTGATTTGATTCTTTTTGCAAACCGGAGTTCTTCAGTTGAACTTTCAGGTTAGATCTTCTTATTTGAGATTTACCCATGCATCTTTGCTTGATTGCTTATGTATGCTATTGTTTGTTTGTTATAGAATTCCCGGAGTGCGAAGCATGCTACTACGAGTCTTTAGGATTTGCATATCGTCAGCAAGGCAAGTAACACTTTGATCATACCCCTTTACTACCTAGTTTTATGCATTAGTTACAAACCTCAGACATTGCATGAGTAGGATCTCTTAACATGTGGGTTTGGGAAGTAGATGATGAGGTAGAACCTATTACCTGTTTTATTATCAAACCCTTGGGAGTTACTTCTACGTTATGCTTATTGCCATGCTATGCTCGTAGACGTGGATTGGGTTTGAGTGTATCCATGACAGATGTGAGTTTGTTAGTTAATGGTTCAACTTAAGGTGGCAACTTTAACACACATCCGGGTGGATTGCTTGTGGGCACCTGGAGAATCCAGTGTTGTCCTAGGATATCCCGGAGTACTCGTGTGATCATCCTACGGTCCGCCACCCAGGCTCAAAGGGATCATAAGATTATTCATGCTAGAAACTTACGTGTGCAGCCACAAGCCATTATGGGCTCTGGCATAGTTGAGTATGTTGCATGACCTCTTCTAGTGGTAGGCTAGCAGATGTAGGGGATGTAGGTTGGTACTGTCTAGCCGGGGTTAGAGTTAATGCTTCTGACAGACTGTGTCTCGGTCATCCGTTTCTCAAACACCATGCAGTGCGAGAAATCCAACGGAGGAGATCGAGTCTTGTGGGGAGAAGTGTGCAAACCTCTGCAGAGTGTATAAACTAATCATGGTTAGCCGTGTCCCCGGTTATGGACATCTTGAGTATCTGGTACTTGAATGATTGATTTGATCTCATCACTCTAATTTCATTTGTTGGGTATAAGATTACTTTAATTGGGATTGAGTTGGAGGAACCTTCTCAATGATGTTTCAACCACCATGATAGTTAAATAAAATTTATGCCTTTGTTTTAGGGGAAAATTGGCTTTTCGCAAAACTATATAACCATAGAGCCTCCACCAGCCAAATATGCATGTAGTGATAGCAATTATCTGTACATTGCTCTACTGTGTTATATTGCCAGCATATTCCATGTGCTGACCCGTTTTCGGGCTGCAACGTATCATGTTGCAGACTTTTCAGATGAGGAGTAAGGTGTGCTAGGTCGTTTGTCATGCACTCAGCTATGCTGTTGGAGTTGATGGACTCACTTTATCTTCCAAGCCTTCTGTTGTTATCTAATTTAGATGGCCTTAAGCCATATTTACTGTAATAAGTTCTCTTTGGAGACATTCGATGTAATAAGTGTGTGATTGCTACTCTGTTATAAATCCTTTGAGTACTGTGTGTGTCAGCATTACCGATCCAGGAATGGCACTGAAGCACAGAGACTTGACCGTCTGAGGTCGGGTCGCTTCAAGATGGTATCACAGCACACGCTGAATGTAGGACACGACCACTAAGAAAAGCCATAGGTCACTCTTCTCTACTCATTCCCGACTTCTCTCCATTTTCTACTCCTTAGGATGGCGGACTCGAGGAACAAGTTTGCACAACCGGATGAAGACACACCTTTTGGACGACACTTGAAGGAAGTCACTAGGTACCTGAACATCGGAATACCAAGCTTCACCGGGACCTACACCGCCACTTTACCAGAAGAGGAGCACTGGATGATTCGAGTTCAAGTTCCAGGAAGGACATTCACGCCAGTCACTGAGCCCATAGAGTTTTCCTTTGATGCCCCAACCTGGAGTCTAGGAAAGAGCATGGCAGCCCACATCGCCATGGGACGCATTGGCGAAGTTTACCACAAAGATCTCAAGGATACTATCTACTAGATATGTGGGCGCCGAGATGAGCAATGGGAGATAGTCAGCACCAGGAGTGACATGTGCATTGCAGCTTTCATCCAGGAGTTAAACCAGCACATTCGACGCCAGGAGAACCAGATGTGCACAACCATGATAGATTTGAAGAAGGCGATGACTAGGATTACCGAGCTAGAAGAGGAACTCAAGTCTACACGTGATAGATATGAGGAGGAAATGACGATACTCGTGGAGAAGAATGACGACCTGACAAGGAAGCTAGGAGTTTTCATGGGAGACCCCGTGCCAGGAGGAGAAGACGACGAGCCCAAGGAGATTTGTTCTGAAGACTACATCATCATCGACGACACCAACTCCGACCCTGATGGTACTGATGATGATTATGAAGACGAAGCTGGAGCGGATATCATGGAGTCTTCCACCGATCAAAATTTCTAGATGACCACCATATGATTAGTAGTATTCCCCCTGTATATAGTAGTAGTCTGAGCACTTTTAATCCTAGTTCTAGACCGATTGTATGCCCTTCCTTGATTGATTGAGTGATATGATATGATTGTGTTTGTCTCATGTGCATATGGGTAGTGCTTTCTCACTAGACCTCCTTTCTATTCTAATCTCTCCCCTCTAAACCCATCAGATGCCTCCGAGACGTGACACCGGATTTGTTTTCCCACCGGAGATCACCCAGTTGATCCATCAGCAGAATGCCTTGATGCAGATATTAGTCCAGAACCAAGGCAACAACAACAACAACAACAACAACCCGCCGCCAACACCACCAGTTAACAACTTAGCCCGCTTTCTGAGGTTGCAGCCGCCGGTGTTTTCCAGTAGCACCGAGCCCATAGTTGCGGATGACTGGTTACGCAAGATTGGAAGGGAGTTGACCACCGCAGGTTGCACAGATGCTGAGAAGGTGTGTTTTGCCGCACACCAATTGGATGGACCAGCAGCATCATGGTGGGAGAATTACACAGCCACCTTCCCTATAGCCAATATCACTTGGGATCAGTTTCAGCAAGCATTCTGCACAGCCCATGTCTCAACTGGAGCTATGAGCATGAAGAAGCGTGAGTTTCGCAACTTGCGCCAGGGAAATCGTACTTTGGCTCAGTACGTAGATGAGTTTAGTAAGCTATTCCGTTATGCCCCTGATGATGTGGCCACAGATGCCGCGAAGCAGGAGAAGTTTATGGAAGGGCCGAATGATGAGATGAGCATGCAGTTGATGGTGGCAACATTTAACAACTACCAGCAGTTGGTAGACAAGGCTCTTATGATGGAAGGGAAGCAGCAGCAGATTGAGAGCCGCAAAAGGAAGTATGGACAAGGAAAGTACAATTCTGGAGCTCAGCAGAAGCCTCGTTTAACCCCGAACTCGGGAGGATATACCCATAACCATGGAGGCCATACTCACAATGGAGGGAGTTCGCATAACCACAATGGCCCCAAGAATGGAAATGGGAATGGAGCAAGCAACAATCAGAACCGCTCCACTCCAGCCACGCCCGCCAAGAGGGATCTAAGTCACATTACTTGTTTCAAGTGCGGGAAGACTGGACACTATGCCACTGAGTGCCCTGAAGCAAAGAACGGTAATGCCAATGGAAGCACTGGGAAGAAGCCCAACCCTTTCAATAGGGGACAAGTGAACCACGTGAACGTGGACGAGGTTGAAGATCAGCCTGATGCAGTTATCGATAAGTTTTTGGTTAAGTCATTTACTGCAGTTGTTCTTTTTGATACTAGTGCATCGCATTCATACATTTCAAGGGGATTTGTGGACAAGTTTAAGTTACCCACCTTAGCCCTTAGGACACCCTTGCTAGTAAGCTCACCAGTTGCAGAGTATATGGCCAACCGATGGTGCGATCGGATACCCTTAACCATTGGTAGCCATGTTTTCCCCTCAGACCTAGTAATCTTGGAGTCACAAGGTTTGGATGTGATACTAGGAATGGATTGGCTATCAAAGTATGGATGAAACATTGACTGTGCTAGCAGGTCTATTCTACTCACCACCTCGGAGGGAAAAAGGATCAAGTATGTTTCCAGGCATGCGCCGAGGAGGACCCAAGTAAATTCTCTCACGGGAGTTGTTCAGGAGGAAGTGCCGGTAGTGAGGATTAACCAAGGAGTTAGTGGAAGACCTTAGGGAGCTACGTTTGGATATAGTTCCTAAAGGTTTTGTTGCAGCATTAGAGGTTCAGTCAACATTACTGGAAAAGATTCGAGAAGCTCAGAAGGATGACAAAGAAATTGCTGAAATAAAGGAGAAAATGAGTGAAGGAAAAGCCAAGGGTTTTCATGAGGACGAGCATGACACCTTGTGGTTTGAGGACCGTGTATATGTACCCAATAATGCAGAGATCAAGAAGTTGATACTACAGGAAGCTCATGATTCGCCATACTCGATACACCCCGGAACCACCAAGATGTATTTGGACTTGAAGGAGCGTTTCTGGTGGACTGGAATGAAGAAGGATATTGCTGAGTATGTAGCAGTATGTGATGTATGTCAGAGAGTGAAGGCAGAACATCAGAAGCCAGCAGGATTACTGCAGCCTATGTCGATACACGAATGGAAGTGGGATAAGCTTGGTATGGATTTTATCACCGGATTACCCAGGACCCGATCGGGATATGATTCTATCTGGGTAGTGGTGGATCCCTTGACCAAAGTAGCCCACTTTATCCCAGTGAAAACCACCTATACCAGTGCAAAGTTGGCCAAGATATACATGACCAGGATCGTATGTCTGCACGGAGTTCCAAGGACCTTCGTATCAGATAGAGGAACACAGTTTACTTCAATGTTTTGGCACCAGCTGCACCAGACCTTGGGTACCAGGCTGGAGTTCAGTACTGCTTTTCATCCGCAGATAGATGGACAGACCGAGAGAGTCAATCAGATTCTGGAAGACATGTTGAGAGCTTGTGCACTGGATTATGGATCTAGTTGGGATGACAACTTGCCCTACGCGGAGTTCTCGTACAACAACAGCTACCAGGCCAGTTTGAAGATGGCACCATTTGAAGCTCCGTATGGAAGAAGATGCCGAACACCGTTGATGTGGGATGAAGTTGGAGACCGCTAGTTGTTTGGACCGGATTTGATTAAGGAGTCCGAAGAGAAGGTTAAGCTGATTCGAGATAGACTGAAGGTAGCTCAGTCCCGACAGAAGAGTTATGAAGACTCGAAACGCAAGGAGGTAGTCTATGAAATCGGAGACAGAGTGTATCTGCGAGTGTCACCTCTTCGAGGAGTTAAGCGTTTTGGAGTTAAGGGAAAGTTAGCCCCGAGATTTGTAGGACCATACCGTGTTTTGGAACACATTGGAGAGGTTGCTTACAAGTTGGAGTTACCAGAAGGACTGTCAGGAGTTCATGATGTGTTTCACGTTTCCCAGTTGAAGAAGTGCCATGCCGAGATGGCCGATATTCCTCTGAGAGATACAGTGCCCCTGGAATCAATAAAGTTGGATAGTGATTTGACATATGAGGAGAAACCTGTCAAGATTCTTGAGTTTGCTAGCCGAGTTACTCGCAGCAAGGTTATCAAGTTTTGCAAAGTTCAGTGGAGCCACCATACCGAGGATGAAGCCACCTGCGAACGAGAGGATGATCTACGCAAAGACCACCCACACCTATTTTCTAGCCAACCCAAATCTCGAGGACGAGATTCATCTTAAGGGGGGTAGGTTTGTAACATCCCAAATTTTCAATTTGGAATGTTATACATAGGTCATTCATGCATATCATATTTTACTGCATTTTGTTTCTCGATCCTCGAAATTCTAAGCAACTCAAGGACCCACGGAGAGAGTTGGGTGAAAGTGCGTTATATCGACTAGAGGGGGTGAATATGCGATTTTTATGAATTCTTCATTGAGGAATTTGCAGGTGAGGAAATTCCTTAGCGAAGAACTACTAGCAGCGGAATAAGTACTCAAAAGAAAACATAATAGAACACAAGCATGGTCATCATGATGAAATGAAGACAAGCACAGAGTACAGAAAGCGTAATCACAGGATAACACAGGATGGAAACAAACAGACTGAAGAAATTGAAATGAGGAAATTGAGAAAGTCTTCAGTCAAAGTCTTCAAACAGATATGAACAAGCACACACCTACTGTAATGAGGAAATGAAAGAGTTGAGTAAATAGAACCAGTAAGCTTGGTGAAGACAATGATTTGGTAGACCAGTTCCAACTGCTGTCTCAGTTGTACATCTGGTTGGAGCGGCTAGGTATTTAAACCTGAGGACACACAGTCCTCACCGTATTCTCCTTGAGCTAAGGTCACACAGACCTCGCCCAATCACTCGTGGTAAGTCTTCAGGTGACTTCCGAACCTTCACAAACTCGGTCACTCGGCGATCCACAATTTCCTCTTGGATGCTCTAGACCATGACGCCTAACCGTCTGGAAGAAGCACAGTCTTCAAAGGTAACAAGCGTCGGATCCAAGCAGGATCAATCTCTTCAGTGATGCTCAATTACTTTGGGTTTGTAGGTGTTTGGGTTTGGGTTTTCCTCACTCAATGATTTTCGCTCAAAGTCCTCGGAGGATGGGATGCTCTCAAATGACAAGTGTCAGTTTCTCTCGGAGCAACCAACCAGCTAGTGGTTGTAGGGGGCGGCTATTTATAGCCTAGGGAGCAGCCCAACATGATAAGACATAAATGCCCTTCAATGATATGACCGTTAGGTGGGTAGATATTTTGAAACAGCTGGCACAAGGCACAACAACGGTCGGAAATTTGAGTATCAAATTCCTCAGGGCTATCATGTTCCTCACCGTGTAGGCAATCCGCACTGGCGAATTCCTAACTCCTCAGTCAGAACAAATTCCTCAGAGACCAGAAGAACTTCGTCTCTGTCACTGAAGAATATGACTAAACTGTATGAGATTTCCAATGGCTTCACTCGAAGGGATTGGTAGGTGTAGGATTTTGAGTTGAGCATCACATGGAAAATTTTCCTTAGTATTTCCTCGACCCCCTTTAACAGTACGGCGTTTCCTATGACTCAAGAAAGAGAAAATGAAACTACGAAAACAGAAGTCTTCACGCTTCATGTTCCTCAAATGAATACCAAGTCTTCAAGGTCACACCAATTTCTTCACTTTCAATGTCTTCAGAAATCCAAAGTCTTCAGTCGAAGAACTTCATTTTTAGGGGTCGACTTTCTCTGTAAATATCAAACTCCTCGTAGACTTATAGACCTGTGTACACTCATAAACACATTATACCCTTAACATATAAGTCTTCAATACACCAAAATCACTAAGGGGCACTAGATGCACTTACATTGGGGATTTCACGTTTCTCATATTTGAATTTTATCAAATATTGAAACAAGGATCATTTTGGTTTTAATTAATTTTTCTCTCTGAAAATATTTCATATCAAAATATATGAGAGGAGATAATATGACTTCTCCAAAATAAATGAAATATTGGAGGAAAAATATTAAAACCAAATAAATTATTTTATTTGGATTTTATTGCAATTTTATTCGAATTAGGAAAAATACACGTTTTCCAAATTGCATTAGAAGCCCAAATAAATGTTCACTTTGTCCGGCATATTTTTAGAGGACGGGGAAAATTTATTTCAGGATTTTTGGAGTCCGTTTAGTATTTCTTTTCTTCATTTTTCTGCGCATCGGAATATTTTTTTAAGTAACCGACCTAACCGGGCCGTGCCCAACTAGGACACCGTCCGGCCGGCCTTTATAAGCCGCGCTGCCCGAGCCGCCCCAGCCCACCGAAGCCCGCGCCGTGCCCAACCCTAACCCAGCCGCCGCCGCCGCCGCATTGCGCCCGCGTCGCCGCCGCCCCGCCACCCCACCCCCCCCCGCCGCCGTTGCTGACCTCGCCGGAGGTAGCGCCACCACCGCCGCCGGTTTTTGCGAGAAAACCATTTTTTTTGTTGGTTCGGTTATTTTAGAAACTCTAGATCCGTTTTTTAATAGATCGGTTCGGTTTTTCCGTCGGTTTATTTATTTAGCGGACGTTCGTCCGTACGTTCGTTTTAACGAATGTTGTTCGCCCGTTAGCCGCAGACAGCGAACGTTCGTTCGTTAGCCTGTTCGTCAGTTTTTCTTTTTCCAGGGTTTTTCGTGATTATTTTTGATCGCGATTTTTGCCCTGGTTTTTCGTTTTAGTTTAACTTTTCGCTCGTTTATCGGAATCAGGTGAAACAAGCGCTTAGGTCTTCATCTCAAAGCCCTCTTTCTGTTTAACCAACTTGAACAAGATTTTGGTACTGTAAAATTTGACTTTAGTCCAGATTAGTAATCGGATCTTGTTTCTTTTGCAGTTTGAGTTTCGTTGCTCCGTTTGATTTGATTCTTTTTGTAATTCGGAGTTCTTCAGTTGAACTTTCTGGTTGGATCTTCTTATTTGAGATTTAACCGTGCATATTTGCTTGATTGCTTATGTATGCTATTGTTTGTTTGCGATAGAATTCCCGGTGTGCGAAGCATGCTACTACGAGTCTTTAGGATTTGTAGATCATCAGCAAGGCAAGTAACACTTTGATCATACCCCTTTACTACCCAGTTTTATGCATTAGTTACAACCCTCACACATTACATGAGTAGGATCTCTTAACATGTGGGTTTGGGAAGTAGATGATGAGGTAGAACCTATTACCTATTTTATTATCAAACCCTTGGGAGTTACTTCTATGTTATGCTTATTGCCATGCTATGCTCGTAGACGTGGATTGGGTTTGAGTGTGTCCATGACAGATGTGAGTTTGTTAATTAATGGTTCAATTTAAGGTGGCAACTTTAACACACATCTGGGTGGATTGCTTGTGGGCACCTGGAGAATCCAGTGTTGTCCTAGGATATCCCGGAGTACCCGTGTGATCATCCTATGGTCCGCCACCCAGGCTCAAAGGGATCATCAGATTATTCATGCTAGAAACTTACGTGTGCAGCCACAAGCCATTATGGGCTCTGGCATAGTTGAGTATGTTGCATGACCTCTTCTAGTGGTAGGCTAGCAGATGTAGGGGATGTAGGTTGGTACTATCTACCCGGGGTTAGATTTAATGCTTCTGAAAGACTGTGTCTCGGTCATCCGTTTCTCAAACACCATGCAGTGTGAGAAATTTAACGGAGGAGATCGAGTCTTGTGGGGAAAAGTGCGCAAACCTCTGCAGAGTGTATAAACTAATCATGGTTAGCCATGTCCCCGGTTATGGACATCTTGAGTATCTGGTACTTGAATTATTGATTTGATCTCATCACTCTAATTTAATTTGTTGGGTATATGATTACTTTAATTGGGATTGAGTTGGAGGAACCTTCTCAATGATGTTTCAACCACCATGATAGTTAAATAAAATTTATGCCTTTGTTGTAGGGAAAAATTGGCTTTTCGCAAAACCATATAACCATAGAGCCTCCACCAGACAAATATGCATGTAGTGATAGCAATTATCTGTTCATTGCTCTACTGTGTTATATTGCCAGCATATTCCATGTGCTGACCCATTTTCGGGCTGCAACGTATCATGTTGATGGACTCACTTTATCTTCCAAGTCTTCCGCTCTTATCTTATTTAGATGGCCTTAAGCCATATTTACTTTAATAAGTTCTGTTTGGAGACATTCGTTGTAATAAGTGTGTGATTGCTACTCTGTTATAAATCCTTCGAGTACTGTGTGTCAGCATTACCGATCCAGGGATGACAATGAAGCACAGAGACTTGACCGTCTGAGGTCGGGGCGCTACACAGATCTAGGCATTCGATGTGATTGTCGTTATAAACATCATCCACCTTCGGGCCTAATATGCACTGCAAAAGAAGAGATCGTGTTAGTGCCTACATGCAGTTTTGAACACTAGTAAACACCCATTTGGTGCTATTGATGAATGAAATCTATGCTTAACTACTGAATTTTAGTTGAAAAAAATAGATAGCTATTAATTTTTAGCTGCATATTTTGACAAATCGCAGTGTCTCTTGGCTTAGCGCTAAAGTCTGGCTTTAATTTTCATACCTTAATCTGAATCGTTTGTGTCGGATCACGAGTTTCGGCAAAACCCTCAAGGTTCGAACACTGGGGTGCACGCGCAGATTTCCTCCCTACCGATCTACGCCCTAGCTCGCTAAGATCTCGCGGACGAACTCGATGAACTCGCAACTCAAAGACACAAGATTTATACTGGTTCGGGCCACCGTTGTGGTGTAATACCCTACTCCAGTGTGGTGGTGGTGGATTGCCTCTTGGGCTGATGATGAACAGTACAAGGGGAAGAACAGCCTCCCCTGAGGTTGAGGTGTTCTTGTGTTTGGTGTGTGGCTAGGATTGGCCCTCGATCAGATGTGATCAAGATGCTTCCTTTGGTGGTGGCTAGTCCTATTTATAGAGGCCCTGGTCCTCTTCCCAAATATTGAGCGGGAAGGGAGCCAACAACGGCTAATTCGAAAGGGGACAGCTAGTACAGCTTATCCTGACAAAAGCGGTTTTCGCCTGCAAAAGGCCCTGGCGGTGATGCCGTCTTGGGCTCCATGGTGACCTCCGTCCTGGCGTCCTACTGGTCTTGGTCTTGTTGCACTCATAGGGAAACCTTTGCCTGATGCCTCGGTACTACGCGCCTGCGCTGGCCTCCTTAACACCAAAGAGGAAACAAGGACGCCGCGCGCGCTGGCGCCCGCCTGATCCTGATCATCATGGCTCACGTCACGAGAGCCTCGCGAGGTTCGCCCTGCCTTGATATCTCCGCTCCTCGCCAGGCAGCCTGGTGAGGCCACTCCTGAGGAGGTCTTGCGTCGTCCGCCTAGCGAGGCTAGGCCTCTCGCGAGGGTCTTGAATGCCTTGTTGATGAAGATGGGCCGTATAGGCCTGCTAGCATAGCCACGCCATGGGCTACAGGCACGCAAATCTGGGGACCCCCGTTCCCAGAACACCGACAGTAGCCCCTGGCCCCAAGGTGCGCTCGGGCTTGGCTTCGAGGCGAAGCCAAGGGTCAAGTGCGGAGCACCGCGGCCCCCTAAAGCCTGCGGCCTTGGTCGACGTGTGGCGGTTGATTGGACGTGGGCGTCCCCGCTTCCCCATGCTGCCTCGGCAACTGCTCGATTTGACAAGTCCCCGCGACATGCAAGGAAAATCATCATTACCTGTGATCGTGGGAGGTGCCGGTTGGTCTTCTTCCGCTATAAATGGGGAGGGGGTGGAGCCCCCGTCGCCCATCTCTTCTTGGTTCACTTGCTTCTTCCTCCTTGCTCCACCACTAGCAGCAATGGCACCGTCAAAGAGGTTCTCCACCGCAGAGAAAGGCAAGGCCCCTCGGGAGGGACCCGGCTCCCCGGCGCCCAAGCGAGGACGTGTCCGCCCCCGCAAGCATGCCACGACCCCCACCGTGGCCCCCGGCTCTTGAGGTGGCGCTGCAGTGTGTGGCAGGAGTCGCTCTGGTCGCGGCAGTCCTATCGACGAAAGGAGATGTGCCGTGGTCGCGCGGCCTCCCGGACCGCGGTTCCATGCGTCAGAGGTGCTGCCGGAGTTCATTGTCTGGTCGGAGGATCCGGCCGGTAGCTGGCTCCAGCTCCCCGCTTCTTTGCCGATGAGCTGTCGGCCTTCGGCCCAGGCGGGCTCTGGCTGCAGGCAGACGGTTGCTGTAGACGGGCTTCTTGGGTCGTGGTCGAGGTCTCCGTCGCGGGCAACATAGCTCTGGCCCGCGGCTGGTAGACGTTCGCCCGCGCGCGCGGCCTGGGCAGGCGGTGCACCCTCCACTTCAAGTTCGACGGTGTCACGACCGGTTTTTCAATAATATAATTATTGAGAGACCAATCCCTTTTACGGACCAGTAAGGAAGAATTCCTTCTCACTGGTAGACAATATCATGGTCATAGAAGAAAAATACCAGGAGTACTGAATATAATACAAAGTTGAGCGGAAACTGCCCAACAATTTATTACATGCACGCCGCTAAAACAAGACGGCAGATAGGGTAGCATACTACTAACTCACGATAATGACGGTGGTGGAAATATCACCGCGAAGCGAGTGATATGACTCCTGAAGACTACAGCTCTTCGAGCATCGGAGTGAGGCTCGAGGAGACTTATTGCAGGTGGCGGAAGCGTATATAATACAAGTGACCAATATCCTGGATCGCGCTGGACTGACTGGGACTCCTCTAGGCGTCGGACGCGCTATCAAACTCTTCATCCAAGAGATCGCCTTCGTCAACATCTGGCCAAATCAACAAGCCAGGTGAGTACTATGAAAGTACTCGCAAGACAGCTCGGACAAAAGATATAACAAATGCAAACATGAAGCATGAGAACAATTTAACCAGTGCGATCAGACATAGAGATAATAAATACTGGGTGCCAAGCGAGGGTCTGAATGACTCCTCGAGCGGAAACTGCAAGAATAGTAATACTGGTGCCAAACGAGGGTCTGAATGACTCCTCGAGCGGAAAATGCACAAATAGTAATACTGGTGCCAAACGAGTGTCTGAATGACTCCTCGAGAGGAAAGTGCAAGAATAGTAATACTGGTGCCAAACGAGTGTCTGAATGACTCCTCGAGAGGAAACTGCAAGAATAATAATAATGCCACAGTCGGACGTTTGAGCGACATCACATAAAGGGCTTATAACAGAAAATAAAAGACGAACATGCCACAGTCGGACGTCTGAGCGACATCACCTAATGGGCTTATATTTAATGTAAGAAACAAAAACACGCCACAGTCGGACGTCTGCGCGACGTCACATAAAGGGCTTATATTGTAGCTCAATAATACAATAGTTCGGGAACATAAATTATCACAAGTACGAGACAAATATAAAGTTAGTCCATCCACAGGAATAATAATTTAACTGGATTTACCACTTGAGCTTGTTCACCGGGGACAAGTTTTTCACGCGGATAGATATGGATATACTGATTACACTACTTGATCATGGATACGATGACTTGGAAGGAATTGACTCTGCAGAGTTTGTACTTAACCACAGCCAACGGATTTCAGTAGTCACAGGGACTAGTTCCGTTTACGGTGTTTTGGAAGAAACGCGTCTAACCAGTACACACCCAATTCAACATTCCGAAGCCAGGGATCACCCTCAGCAACGTTCAAGAAAAACCTTGAGACGGGGAGGCTACAACCTCGCGTAGCATGGGATCAAATTTCTATACGCGCGCTCTAAGGGGGTGCCCCCCCTCTCGGTCCCAACCGGAAACACCCATGCCCCCTGACCGGATGACTGGCTTTAATCCTGGGCCAAGGTACCATCATCCCGGCCCCTCTGTTTGGTGTGTACACGGAAAGAGGTTACCAACTTACTAAACCGCATCCTGGCAAATGAAACATGTGGTAGCACGGAAGGGGGAAAGAACGATAACGTGACCCCGTCCACGTTAGCGTCAGAAATAGTCGGATGACGCAAGGCTGGTATGCTACAACAGTACCACCTTGCTGCCCTTCATGTCACCACATGATTAGGCCATCTCTCATCAGAGATCATCGCAACTATGAAACATGCGGGGGAAAAGAACGGTAACATGACTCCGTCCACGTTAACGTCGGAGAAAGTCGGATGACGCAAGGCTGGTATGCTACAACAGTACCACCTTGCTGCCCTTCATGTCACCACATGATTTGGCCATCTCTCATCAGAGATCATCGCAACTTTGGAACATGCGGGTAGTTGCCTTACAAGCAACGAGGTATTTACCGACACTCATATGCCACGCACAAAACTTTCAAGCAAACATGCAAACACCTGTCATATCAAATGTTCAAAACATTCTTGCCTGGTTCGGAGAAGTCGGAGTCTAGCTCGGCGAAGTTCGCGGCTCCGTCACCTCTTCCGGAACCTACGGCAATCACGAAAACGGGCACTAACGTGAAAACCAATGCGTGCACAGAAACTTCTCCAAAAAATTTCCAAATAAATCCCATAAAAAACAAGACAAAAATTTAAGAAGGTCAGAAAAGGAATCACTCAAAAATTCCTTTTTATTAAAAAGTTATAAAGGTTTCTGTCCAGGGACCCATCTGTAATGAAACAGAAAAGTCCTAGGGTTTTAACTGAGAAAACAGAAAATGGTTCGACTGGAAATGCGCAAACTCAAGAGGGAAAGCGCATTTGCCCGAAGGCGCCAACAGAAAACGGTTCGCGAAAGAATAGAACAGAGGCTGACATGCGGGGGCGCACATGTCAGGTTTGAAAAGCTCGCCGGCGCCCGAAGACTGCGGTGGACGCCGGCGTCGAACCACGGCGAGTTAGGAGGATCGGAGGGTACCAAGAGCTTCAGCGTCTTCTTCCGCGTCGGTGGGTGGTGGACTCGACCAACGGGGAGCACCACGTCGACGGCGACACTTTCTCCGGCGGGCGGCGGCTCGGGTGAGGGTGGAGAACTCCGGTGGAGGGCTACAAACTTCGAATTGAAGCGCGGGTCAGAAGGAGAGATGCATAGTGAAGCTACTGGCAAGAGATGGGAGGTGGAGGCGCACGCACGGGAGCGAATCGAGCTGGATCCCGTGGTGGGTCGCAGTGGCCGGAGTCGAGGAAGGAGACCTCCTCGAGGCTCTTCCAGTGGCTAGGCGTGCTCTGGGTGGAGTGCAGGGATGGTGTGGGTTCGAGTTGAAGCTCGGGGCCTCTATTTATAGGCGGATCGACGGGGTGGCCGTGAACGGAGAATCTCCGGCGAGCGATTACGGCGATGCAGTGGATTGGCAGGAGGTTTGAGTGGCCAGGCAGCATCAGTGGAGGTTACTGGTGTCATTCCCCTGCTAACCTCGGCTGGTCTTGGCGTAACGGCGTCGGTCCACGGTGAGGTGACCGCACGGGCACGGCGGCGGCAGAGAGCGCGCTCCGCGCCCTGCGGTTCACGACGAGGGTGGCAGCACGTTCGGGGGAGTGGAAGGCCACGCGGCGAGCTCCGGTGGTTTGGGTGGCGCCGTCAACGCCGTGCCTCCCGCTGGCGGCCGCAAAGCCGCCGCTGGCGTCGGTCACGGGGCGGCGCACCTTCTGCTGCTCGTCGCCGACGTCCGCAAGGTGCCAGGCGTTCGTGCGGTGCAGGAACAAGGGGGAGGGGATGGGGAGCAAGGCGACATCGGGGCACTGTCGAGATCGACAACCATCTCTGAAGAAAACGACAGTAAGCCACTGAACTGTTCTCTGACCTTTCTGAACCTAATTTTGACAATGCACTGCAGGTGTTCGACAGAAAGATTTGGCAATGAGAATTTTATTTCTGGAGCTGGTACTTGGTGAGGTGACCACTCAATGCACCCAGAGGCTGCCTGATTTTACTTGGAATTTTTGGAAAAGGATTTGAATGAATTTTCACCAAATTTGACAAATCTGGTCCAAACTTGCAGCAAGTGTAGTTTGAAAAATTTGAACTGAAGACCAGTGGATCTTCATGGATCTTGGTTGAGGGTTCAAAGGACTAGGGAGGGGAGTTGGTTTGGGGACAAAAATCCAAGCAGAAAGTGTAGCTCCTTTGTAAAACACCAATGGCTAGAATAGAAGACAGAAATTTATTTGAATGAGATTTAAATGGAAAATAAACATAGGGGAGGTTCAACTTGCTGGATTAGATGCCAAACATGATCCAAAGATGAGGGTAGGGTTAGGAGAGAGAATTTGCACTAAGGCCATGGCAAGAAGGAATTGTTGAAAGTGGCAAAGGATTATTCCAAAAGCCATAGTGCAATTTTCAAAGAGATTTTCAAAAGGCATTTTTCCAAGTGAAAAGCATTTTGTCTTGAGTCCAAATAAAAAGCAAGAACCTCCAAGACCAAAGACAGGTCTTGGGTGAATCCAAATAAAACTTTTGCCATAAAAAAAAATTTGAAAGGGAGAGTTCTTTTGAAGAAAAATTTAAATCACCTCCCTCAAGTCAAATAAAATCTTTTGAAAAATCCAATTAAAAACTTGGGTGTCACAGACGGCGAGGCGACCCTCTTCGTGAGGGTGTTCGGGGAAGACGGTCGTCGCGCCGGATGCTGCCCCGAGGTGAACGACGGCGAGGAGGTGCTCGGCCTTGGCGATGGTCGGGGCGAGGTGGAGGGCGAGCCCGCCGGCCGCGCCTCGTCTGGCTATGGTGGCTCCTCCCTTGGCGACAGTTCCAGCAGCGGCAGCTTTGACCAGCCGCCACGCCACCGCGCCCACTTCGAAGGTGGTAGCGGGTCGTCACGTCGCCGCGCATCGGTGAAGCGCGAGGAGGGGTCCGACTAGACCCAGGACGTCGACGAGGCCCTGCCCCCGTCGGCTGCTGCAGGGGCGAGCGCCACTTTTGTTATGTTCCTCTTTTTCTTCCTGCATCAAAATGAAACCAGCATGGGCCCGGGGGGTGTGTATCGAACCATAACTTATTAACCATTATGCTACGCTTGTTGTTTCAATCTCGTGTTGCTATTTTGCGCAAAGATAACTTAGCCTGGTGCATTCGGGGCGCCCTCCTCCTTACGAGGCGTTTGTTTCCCCGTGTCCATCTTGACCTAGTGGTCTGCGATTGCTCAGGAACTGCAAAAATTAGTTAGGAAGTTTGCTAGGAGATTTGTTGTTCACCCAAGCCTTGACCCGGCGCTTTGTATCGTGGTACCCGTGGGGCACGGATTAGGAGAGATGCGCCAGCTTTCGGCTCGAACGAGCGTGGCTCGCGAGAAGGCAGAGAGAAGAAAAACGCTCGCGAGGGCACCTGCCTAGCCCCCCTCGCGAGGTATGCGAGAGAGAGAACACGAGCGAACCAGAGCCGGAAAATGCGGTAAGAGGCAAGGGAATCTAATCAGCAAGGAACACCAAAAGCAAACTTCGATTAAGGAAAAGCGAGCCAACTACGGAAAGCAAATGAAAAGCCGCGTCCGGCACCTAATCTAGTCTTCTCACTAGCGCGGAGCTAAGTGCTGCCACTAGGCGTGGGAGGGAGCCCCAGGGCCTGAGGCCGGCGCTCCTGAGACTCCGGGGCATGTACAACCCCACTCATTATTACGTGAGAGTGTCACGGGCGGTGATTCTTCACAGGCATCGGGCCTTCTTCACAGGCTCTGGGCCTTTCTTCACAGGCACTGGGCCTTGCTTCATGGGTAGAACTTCCGGAGGTGCTGGAGTTCCAGGCGTTTTGGATGGGTATCCCGTCTTGTGTTTCCAGGCGCGCGGCGCCAGGCCTGGAGACATGGACGACCCTGAACGGGCCCTCCCACATGGGTGAAAGCTTGTGCAGCCCTTCCCTGGAGAGGACTCGCCTCAGGACGAGGTCACCCGCCTCGAGCGTCCTGGAGCGGATGTTGAGACAGTGGTATCGCCGCAGCGCCTGCTGGTACCTTGCCGCCCTCAGTGCAGCTTCGCGATGACATTCCTCCCCCAGCATGAGGTCCATCCCCCGCGTGGCGTCCAGCTGTGTTTCATCAAACGCCAGGACCCGTGCGGAGCGATGCTTGACCTCGTGGGGGAGGACCGCTTCAGCTGAGTAGACAAGGAAGAACGGGGTCTTGCTCGTTGGCTTGGTGGCGGTGGTGCGGATGGACCACAGCACGGACTGGAGCTCGTCATGCCAGCCCTGCTAGAGGCCTCGAGCTTCTTCTTGAAGGTCCTGGTCTTGAGGCCCCTCAGGACCTCCGCGTTGGCGCGTTCGGCCTGACCATTGCTCCTGGGGTGCGCCACCGAAGCGTAGCAAATCTGCGTTCCAAGGTTAGCACGGTAGTTTTTGAAGAGGTTACTAGTGAACTGCGAGCCGTTATCTGTGATGATACGGTTGGGGACACCAAAGTGGCTCACGAGGCCCTTGATGAACTTGACAGCAGAGCCAGCTGGGATGGTATGGACGGCTTCCACTTCCGCCAACTTGGTGAACTTGTCGATGGCGATGTAGATGTAGCGGTAGCCCCCAGGCGCTCGAGGGAACGGGCCCAAGATGTCCAGCCCCTAGACCGCGAATGGCCACGTGAGCGGAATGGTCTGGAGGCCCTGAGCCGGCTGATGAATCTGCTTGGCGTGGAACTGGAAGGCTTCACAGGACTTCACCAGCTCAGCTGCGTCGTTGAGCGCAGTGGGCCAGTAGAACCCACTACGGAATACCTTGCCGACGAGGGTCCCTGATGACGAGTGGTGCCCGCAGTCCCCACCGTGTATGTTAGTTAGCAGCTCCTTCCCCTGGTCCCTAGAAATAAAGCGCAGAGAAACGTCGTTTGGCCGCTTCCTGTACAACTCACCGTCCTGGGTGCAGTACGTTGTGGCTTGCCGAACCACACGCTCTGCATCCTCCTCCTCCTCCGGCAGCGCCCCTTGCATCAGATATTCCTTGAATTCCTCGGTCCAGCATCCCTCCTGAGGCTCGAGTGCCAAGAGTAGGCGAGCTCCTGAGGTCGGGCCACAGGTCGGGGCTCCTGTGGCAGGAGGCTGTGGGAGCTCCTCCCGAGGCTGAGTTGTGCTTGAAAGTGGTGGTGTCGCTGATGGCTTGAAGAGCCGTTCCTCAAAGACGCCGGGCTCTTGTGGCTTCCGCTTGGATGCCCTCCTCGCGATGTCGTCGGCTTCCTTATTGGTGCCCCGGGGCACGTGCTGCAGCTCCAGGCCCAAGAACTACTTCTCCATCTTGCGCACCTCTGCGAAGTATGCCTCCATATGCTCGTCTTTCGGCTCGTATACCTTGTTGGAGAAGTTGACGAGGAGCTGTGAGTCGCCTTTAACGGTAAGGCGCTTCACCCCCAAAGCTGCCGCGGCCTTCAGGCCAGCTATGAGGCCCTCGTATTCCGTGATGTTGTTGGAGACCTTCTCGCCCTGCTGAAAGTAGAGCTGCACGGCGTAGTAGAGCTTATCTTGAGTGGGCGAGATGAGTACTGCTCCAGTCCCTGCGCCCTGATGCGCGAAGGCGCCATCGAAGTACATGACCCAACTGTCTGGTGCCTCACTTCCCAGCGAGGTGGACCGATCTTCGCCCACTTCAAGTGTCGGGATGTCCGTCCATTCCGGCACAAAATCAGTGAGCGCAGCTCCCTTGATGACCCTGGCAGTGCTGAATTCTAACTGGGAATGCTTGCAGTTCGATGTTCCACTCAGCGACCCTTCCAGCAGAATTGGGGCTCCTGAGCACCCTCTCCAATGGGTAGGCTGAGACAACCTTGATGGGGTGCCCCTGGAAGTAGTGCTGCAGCTTGCGCGAGGCCACCAAGAGTGCGAGCAGGAGCTTCTGAGGCATGGGATATCTTGCCCTCACATCTCGCAACACGGTGCTGACGAAATACACCGGGTGTTCGACGAGGGCTGGCGCGCTGTCTGGGCTCGCGTCTAGCGGAGGTTGGGACGTCTCCTGAGGTGACGGGACTCCTGGCGCCTGATTCTTTGCGGGCATTTTGGTGGCATCGTTCTGCTGAGCTTGGTCTTCTGTCGGCGCTGCCACGGCTCTTGCAGCGTCTTCCTGATCTTGCATTGCTTCAGCTGTAGCCCGATGCAGCGCGCCCTTGGCTTGGTGCTCCTCCCGAACCGCCACCAGTGCTGCGCTGGCGAAGTATGGGGTAGCCGCGAGGTAGAGTACTAGGGGCTCGAGGGGTCGTGGAGCCACCATCACCGGAGGGCTGGTTAGGTATCTCTTGAGGTCTTGAAAAGCTCGGTCGGCCTCCTGGGTCCACTCGAATGGGCCCTTCTTCGTCATAAGCTTGAAGAAGGGAAGGGCGCGCTCCCCTAGCTTGGAGATGAAGCGTCCCAACGCGGTTACCCGACCAGCCAGCTTCTGCATCTCCTTAAGGGTCTGTGGTGGGCTCATGTCCTCGATGGCCTTGATCTTCTCTGGATTTGCCTCGATCCCTCTGTGGGACACGAGGAAGCCCAGCAGCTTGCCGAAAGGGACACCGAACACGCACTTCTCCGGGTTAAGCCGCAAGTTCACCTGGCGCAGGCTCGCGAAGGTCTCCTCCAGGTCCTGAATCAAGGTCCTTGCCTCCCGAGACTTCACCACGATGTCGTCGACGTAGGCCTCTGTGTTTCTCCCGAGCTGCCGCCCCAAGGCGATGTGCATCAGTCGCTGAAAGGTGGCTCTCACTTTGCATAGCCCGAAGGGCATGCAGGTGTAGCAGTACACCCCACACGGAGTCAGGAAGGCTGTCTTCTCCACATCTTCTACCACCATCTTGATCTGGTGATACCCTGAGAACACATCTAGGAAGCACAGCAAGTCGCACTCGGCGGTGGAGTCGACGATCTGATCGATGCGTGGGAGCGGGAACGGATCTTGGGGGCAGGCTTTGTTAAGGTTGGTGAAGTCGACGCACATCCGTTCCTTCCCGCCTTTCTTCGGCATTACGACGGGGTTCACCAGCCATTCGGGATACCGAACCTCGTGAATGGCACCCACCGCCTCCAGCTTGCGGGTCTCTTGGACGATGAAGGCCTGCTTCTCGGTGGACTGCCGTCTCGCCCGCTGCTTCACGGGGCGTACATTGGGGCATACCCTTAAATGATGTTGAATCACCTCTCTTGGGACTCCTACCAGCTGATCGGGCTCCCACGCGAATATATCCTTGTTTGCGCGCAAGAACTTCACCAATGCTTCCTCTTGACCTGGGTCGAGGCTGGCACCTATGGTAAAGGTGGCTCCTGAGGGCCCGTCCTCGTTGACTGGCACCTGCTTGGTTTCCGCCTTGTCTTGTGTGAGCAACTGCTTCTTCTTGGTCGGTACGGCTCCCTTGGGCTCAGAGGTGCCCGTGTCGGCAGGCTGCGCCGCCGCAGCGGTTTTGAGGGCGAGCTTGAGCGCCACCAGGGCCTCCTTGGCATCCCCTTTGACAGTGAGGACGCCTTTGCTCTCAGGCATCTTCATGAGGTTGTAGGCCGGATGAGTCGCTGCCATGAACTGGGCCAGAGCCGGGTACCCGAGAATGGCGTTGTACGGGAGGCCGATGCGGGCGATGTCGAAGTCGACCAACTCGGTGCGGTAGTTGTCGCGCGTGGCGAAGGTGATGGGAAGGTAGATCTATCCCAGAGAGCGGGCAGTGCCACCACCAACTCCTGAGAAAGGCTTGCTGAGGCTGAGCCGCTCGAGCGGCACGTGAAGGAGGCTGAAGGCCTCCACGGAGAGCAAGTTGAGGTCGGCACCGCCGTCGATGAGGGTCTTGGTATCAGCCACGTTGCAGATGGTGGGCGTGCAAAGCATTGGGAGCATGCCCGGCAGGCGGTGGAGTCGGGGTGGTCTTCTGAGCCGAAGGTGAGGTCGGCCTCCGGCGCAGCCCAACCCGGCGGAGCCCCTCGGCGCTTGGAAACGGCACCAATCTGGCGGAGGAATGGCTTGACGTGTCGATCTCAAGGCGGTGCTTGAGAGCCGCCCAGCAGGGCCGCGACTGCATGGTGCGCCGGTACCGCGTAGCGAGCAGTGAAGAGCTCGTGAAGTTCCCCCCGGGATGCCACCGTGGATCCAGGGAGGTTGAGCAGCCAGGCGCCTGGCTTGCCGGCGAGAGCCATGGGGAGCCAGTTGGCCATGACCTTGTCGTCGCCCCCGGCCTCGAGGACGGCCTCCTCGTACGCCAGCAGGAAAGCTGACGGGTCTGCCACGCCGTCGTAGCGCGGCGGCATCTCCGACCTGAACTTGGGTGGCCATCGCACCTGCCGCAGGGTAGGGGCCAGGGCTCGGAGCCCCCTAACCCCGTCGTCAGCACCGGCCGTTGGAGCCGGTGGCGGGGCGCCTGCCATGAGGGCAAAGTGCGGTGGCGGCGGAGCGTAGGCTGGTGGAGAGGAGCTACAGCGCACCCCTAGCTGGTGTGCCAAATGTCGGATCACGGGTTTCGGCAAAACCCTCAAGGTTCAAACACTGGGGTGCGCGCGGAGATTTCCTCCCTACCGATCTACGCCCTAGCTCGCTAACATCTCGCGGACGAACTCGACGAACTCGCAACACAAAGACACAAGATTTATACTGGTTCAGGCCACCGTTGTGGTGTAATACCCTACTCCAGTGTGGTGGTGGTGGATTGCCTCTTGGGCTGATGATGAACAGTACAAGGGGAAGAACAGCCTCCTGAGGTTGAGGTGTTCTTGTGTTCAGTGTGTGGCTAGGATTGGCCCTCGATCAGATGTGATCAAGCTGCTTCCTTTGGTGGTGGCTAGTCCTATTTATAGAGGCCCTGGTCCTCTTCCCAAATATTGAGCGGGAAGGGAGCCAACAACGGACAATTCGAAAGGGGACAGCTAGTACAGCTTATCCTGACAAAAGCGGTCTTCGCCTACAAAAGGCCCTGGCGGTGACGCCATCTTGGGCTCCATGGTGACCTCCGTCCCCGCGTCCTGCTGGTCTTGGTCTCGTTGCACTCATAGGGAAACCTTTGCCTGATGCCTCGGTACTCCGCGCCTGCGCTGGCCTCCTTAGCACCAAAGAGGAAACAAGGACGCCGCGCGCGCTGGCGCCCGCCTGATCCTGATCGTCATGGCTCACGTCACGAGAGCCTCGCGAGGTTCGCCCTGCCTTGATATCTCCGCTCCTCGCCAGGTAGCCTGGTGAGGCCGCTCCTGAGGAGGTCTTGCGTCGTCCACCTCGCGAGGCTTGGCCCCTCATGAGGGTCTTGAATGCCTTGTTGATGAAGATGGGCCGTACAGGCCCGCTAGCATAGCCACGCCGTGGGCCGCAGGCAGGCAAGTATGGGGACCCCCGTTCCCAGAACGCCAACAGTTTGCGTTGAAGAGATGCACAGATCCTGCGTTGAACAGCTTGTACGCTTCCCGGTGATCCTGCGCACCGGAGTGCGCTCGCACGCCTCCCGTTCAGTCAAGCAGCTATCCACATGACACCTCCTATAGCCATTAAAACCAAGACATGTGGCGTCACGTGAATGGTAAACCGAACGCACACGGTTTGAATTATACAAACGTTTGAGATATTAAAGTGGCAGCTATTTTTTTCAAAATGCCTTTGTTGGCTGTCATTATTCGAGTGCGCCTTCTCTCAAAATGGACACGAAAAATACCACAGCATGTCGGGTGCCCTTTCATGATAGCATGCCAAGTTTCATGAATTTCAGACGAGTTTTGGATTTACTAGAATTTAAAAACCAGGCATCTCAATGTTTTGCCGGCAATCAACGGTGCCCTGGTGTTTGAAATTCATTCCCATTTCATGCATGGGACCTAAGCATGCACCCAAGGACACAAATTTGATTTTTCAACCAATTTATATGCACTGGAGCATGTGCATGTAGTTGATACGTCTCCATCGTATCTACTTTTCCAAACACTTTTTCCCTTGTTTTGAACTCTAACTTGCATGATTTGAATGGAACTAACCCGGACTGACGCTGTTTTCAGCAGAATTGCCATGGTGTTATTTTTGTGCAGAAATAAAAGTTCTCGGAATGACCTGAAACTTCACGGAGATATTTTTGGAATTTATAAAAAATACTGGCGAAAGAATCAAGACTAGGGGGCCCACACCCTGTCCACGAGGGTGGGGGCGCGCCTGCCCCCCTGGGTGCATCCCCTGTCTCGTGCGGCCCATGACACTCCACCGACCTCAACTCCAACTCCATATATTCATGTTCGGGGATAAAAAAATCAGAGAGAAGGATTCATTGCGTTTTACGATACGGAGCCGCCACCAAGCCCTAATCTCTCTTGGGAGGGCTGATCTGGAGTCCGTTCGGGGCTTCGGAGAGGGGAATCCGTCGCCGTCGTTATCATCAACCATCCTCCATCTCCAATTTCATCATGCTCACCGCCGTGCGTGAGTAATTCCATCATAGGCTTGCTGGACGGTGATGGGTTGGATGAGATTTATCATGTAATCGAGTTAGTTTTGTTAGTGTTTGATCCCTAGTATCCATTATTTTCTAAGATTGATGTTGCTATGACTTTGCCATGCTTAATGCTTGTCACTAGGGCCCGAGTGCCATGATTTCATATCTGAACCTATTATGTTTTCATGAACATATGTGAGTTCTTGATCCTATCTTGCAAGTTAATAGTCACCTACTATGTGTTATGATCCGGCAACCCCGAAGTGACAATAATCGGGACCACTCCCGGTGATGACCGTAGTTTGAGGAGTTCATGTATTCACGAAGTGTTAATGCTTTGGTCCGGTACTCTATTAAAAGGAGGCCTTAATATCCCTAATATTTCAATAGGACCCCGCTGCCACGGGAGGGTAGGACAAAAGATGTCATGCAAGTTCTTTTCCATAAGCACGTATGACTATATTCGTAATACACGCCTACATTACATTGATGAACTAGAACTAGTTCTGTGTCACCCTTTTTATAACTATTGCATGAGGAATCGCATCCGACATAATTATCCATCACTGATCCAATGTCTACGAGTTTTTCACGTATTGATCTTTGCTTAGTTACTTTACCGTTGCCACTGTTACAATTACCACAAAGTTGCTACTGTTACTTTTGCCACTGTTACCGTTACTTCCATACTACTTTGCTACTAAATACTTTGCTGCATCCAGGTGTGGTTGAATTGACAACTCAGCTACTAATACTTGAGAATATTCTTTGGCTCCCCTTGTGTCGAATCAATAAATTTGGGTTGAATACTCTACCCTCGAAAACGGTTGCGATCCCCTATACTTGTGGTTTATCAAGACTATTTTCTGGCGCTGTTGCCGGGGAGCATAGCTCTATTCTTTGAGTCACTTGGGATGTATATCTGCTGATCACTATGAGGAACTTGAAAGACGAGAAAACCAAGATTTATCCCTCAACTACGAGGGGAGGTAAGGAATTGCCATCTAGCTCTGCACTTGATTCTCCTTCTGTTTTGAGTAAACTTGCGACACCTAAACCTGCTTCTGCTATTAATTCTGATATGTCGCATGTTATTGATGATGCCACTTCTGCTATGCATGATACTTATGATGAAACTACTTCTATGCTTGATAATACTATGCCACTAGGTGAATTTCTTGATGAACAACTTGCTAGGGCTAGAGAGAATGAAATTATTGAACCAGATAATATTGATGAAAGTGATGATGAAGATTCTCCCCCTAGATATGAATTGCCTGTTGTGCCTGAGGGTTATGTTATGGATGAAGAAACTACTAGAGATTTTCTTGCTTGCAATGATAGATATGATCATAAGAAATTATTAGCTAAGCTGAAAGAAAAGTATTTGAATGCTAGAATGAAATATGACCCTGCTTTTGCTACTTCACCTATCTGTATTACTGATAAGGATTATGATTTCTCTGTCGATCCTGAGATAATTACCTTGGTTGAATCTGATCCTTTTTATGGCTATGAATCTGAAACTGTTGTGGCACATCTTACTAAATTAAATGATATAGCCACCCTATTCACTCATGAGGAAAAAATTCGTTACTACTATATCCTTAAGCTATTTCCGTTCTCACTAAAGGGTGATGCTAACACATGGTTTAATTCTCTTGATCCTAGTTGTGTGCGTAGTCCCCAGGATATGATTTATTACTTCTCTGCTAAATATTTCCGCGCTCATAAGAAACAAGCTGCCTTAAGGGAAATATATAATTTTGTGCAAATTGAAGAAGAGAGTCTCCCACAAGCTTGGGGAGTCTTCTCCAATTACTTAATGCTTTGCCTGATCATCCTCTTAAGAAAAATGAAATACTTGATATCTTTTATAATGGACTAACCGATGCTTCAACAGACCACCTGGATAGTTGTGCTGGTTGTGTTTTCAGGGAAAGAACTGTTGATCAAGCTGAATTGTTATTGAATAATATGTTGACTAATGAAAACAAGTGGCCACTTCCTGAACTAACTCCAAAGCCAAGTCCGAAGAAAAGGGGTATTCTATTTCTTAGTCCTAAAGATATGCAAGAGGCAAAGAAATCTATGAAAGAAAAAAGGTATTAAAGCTGAAGATGTTAAGAATTTACCACCTATTGAAGAAATACATGGTCTTGATAACCCGACACAGGTAGTAAAGGTAAATTCTCTCTATAGATTTGATGAAGGTGATATTCCTCTTAATAAGTCTGCTAGCCAATGCTTAGATGAGTTTGATAATTTTATTGTTAAACAAGAAAACTTCGATGCTTATGTTGGTAGACAACTGAAACGCAATTCTTATATGATTGAACACTTGAGTGATTATATGTCTAGAGTTAAAGGTGAACTTAAACTCATTTGTAAACATGCTTCTATGGTTACCACTCAAGTAGAACAAGTGCTTAAAGCTCAAAATGGTTTGCTCAGTGAATTAAATAATAAGAAAAATGATAATGCCGTTAGAGTTATGACTAGAGGGGGTAAAATGACTCAGGCACCTTTGTATCCTGAGGGCCACCCTAAGAGAATTGAGCAAGATTCTCAGAGAACTAATGTTGACGCACCTAGTCCTTCTAAGAGGAAGTAAAAGATTCTCAGAGGACTTTGCATGCTTCTATTGAACCTGTTGTTGACACACTTGAGAATCCCAATGATATTTCTATCTCTGATGCTGAAACACAATCTGGTAATGAACATGAACCTAGTGATAATGTTAATGATGATGTTCATGTTGATGCTCAACCTAGCAATAACGATGATGTAGAAATTGAACCTGTTGTCGATCTAGATAACCCACAATCAAAGAACCAATGCTAGGATAAGAGAGACCTTGTTGCTAGGAAGCATAGTAAAGAAAGAGAACCATGGGTTCAGAAAGCCATGCCTTTTCCTCCTAAACCATCCAAGAAAAAGGATGATGAGGATTTTGAGCGTTTTGCTGAAATGATTAGACCTATCTTTTTGCGTATGCGTTTGACTGATATGCTTAAAATGAATCCTTATGCTAAGTACATGAAAGATATTGTTACAAATAAAAGAAAGATATTGGAAGCTAAAATTTCCACCATGCTTGCTAATTATACTTTTAAAGGTGGAATACCAAAGAAACTAGGAGATCCAGGAGTACCAACTATACCATGCTCCATTAAAAGAAACTATGTTAAAACTGCTTTATGTGATCTTGGAGCCGGTGTTAGTGTTATGCCTCTCTCTTTATATCGTAGACTTGATTTGAATAAGTTGACACCCACTGAAATATCTTTGCAAATGGCCGATAAATCAACTGCTATACCTGTCGGTATCTGTGAGGATGTGCCTGTTGTGGTTGCAAACGTTACTATCTTAATAGACTTTGTTATTCTTGATATTCCCGAGGACGATAGTATGTCGATTATCCTTGGTAGACCCTTTTTGAATACTGCAGGGGCTGTTATTGATTGCAACAAAGGCAATGTCACTTTTCATGTTAATGGTAATGAGCATACGGTACACTTTCCGAGGAAACAACCTCAAGTCCACGGTATAAATTCTATTGGAAAAATTCCATCGATTGTTATTGGAGGTTTTGAATTTCCTCTTCCTACTGTCAAGAAGAAATATGATATTCTTATTGTTGGGGACATACATATCCCTGTTGAGGTAACCTAGTGCTATTCGAAAATTCTCCGGTTTCATGCGATTCGGAATGAGTTTGTTAACAAGACTTGATCAACCTTGTTAGTGGATTCCTTTTGATGAGCATGAGATGGATGAAGTTAGAAAGCACAACCCTCTATACCCTCCTTTTACTTTCTATTATTTAGATTAAATAAAGCAAAATGGTATTTTCTATCTATTTTTTGAATTATCCTTGCAATAAAAAATACCCCGAAAATAAAAGTTCTCCAAATGTCCCGAAAATGAAATATGATTTTTTTTCTAGAATACTTAAGAATATTTGGCACTGAGAACACATCAGGGGGCCACACCACCTGGCCACGAGGGTCCAGGGCGCGCCCACTGCCTCGTGGGCCCACGTGGCCCCCCTCCACTTATTCCTGCACCCACACACTTCATCTTCCTCCAGAAAAAATCCACACACAGCTCAAACTCGTGTTCTAGCTCATTTTGCTGCGATTCTCGATCTCCTTGCTCAAAGCTCCATTCACAAAACTGCTTTGGGGGATTGTTCTTTGGTATGTGACTCCTCCAATGCTCCAATTAGTTTTTGTTCTAGTGCTTTATTCATTGCAATTTTTTGCTGCTTAGGTGACCCTTTTCTTGAGCTTTCATGTCAATTTATTTGGTCCCAAGTAGTTCTAATGCATGATATAGTCTCTAGGAACTTGTGGGAGTAGTTGCTATCAATCTTGTTGAGTTTGGTTCACTTTTATTTTGAGTCACTAAAAATTTCAGAAATTTTTCAGAGAAAAAATGATGAAGAGGTTGTTGAGGGGCTCTTCGAGCCGAAGCTCGAAGGATAAGCAAAGTGAGGAGAATGAGAAGCCCAAATATAATCTCCCTCGCACTTCGGAGGTTCGGCCGTGTGAATGGCATTGTGATGAGTTCTTGAGAGCCGCTGGAATTTATGATGATTTTTATCACTTGGCTGAGAATGCAGGCATCACCGACTTCCTCCGCGACCAGCGCGAACAGTATCTCCTACTCACTAATATCTTTGTGCAAAATTTTCATTTCCATGCTAGGAGATCACCACCTTCAATGGAGTTTCATTTATATGATGAAGTTAAGGAGATGTCCCTATATGATTTTTGTCGGGTATGCAAGATACCCTTTGAGGGCAGCATAGAGGAACCACACTGTAATGATGTGGAGGGATTTATTAATGAAATTGCTGTAGGGGCAACGAGGAAAGTTTCAGGTGCAAGAATTACTAGCATACATCTTCCTGTTCTACGTTACTTTGCAATATTTCCTAGTAGATGTTTAATTGGTCGCGGGAACAGTGGAAATCTTAGTGCTCCTGATATTGTTATTTTGCGGCATGCTTTGTTTCGTGATACAACTTTCAGTTTGGGCGCTATTATTGCTAAACGGTTAAGTCTGAACCGTACAAAGGGCCCCATCTTTGGTGGCATCTTTGCTTCGCGTCTTGCTGCACACTTTAATATACCTATTAGGCATTATGAGAAAGAAGAAAAGTTGTTGCCCCCTATCTTTCTAGATTATAAGAGTATGGTAGCACATGATTTTATTGTTAAAAATAAGAAGAAACTGCTTAAGTATAATTTGATATTTCATAAAAATTATTGTGAGGTTATTACTTTGCCTGCGCCCTCTTTGTTTACACTATTTTCAGGCACCTACCTCATTTTGCCGGAGGCCATTCATGCATACTTGAGCGCGACACCTGCTCCAGAGGCTGAGCCGGAGCCACCACTTGACCCTTATCGGCAGTCAGTTTATCAGTGGGATCCGGGGGAGATCGACAACCAGTGGCACCCTGAGGACCCTCCTCAGTACACCGGAGAGGGTAGCTTTGATCCATGGGCATAGACCAGCTTATGCCAAAAGCCTAAGCTTGGGGGAGTACGTATTTCTCACCGACATTACAGTCATGTTCACACGCTCATTCTAGTTGTCGGTGCTCATACTTTTTCATTGTACTATCCATGCTAGTTTATTTCCTTTTCTAAGTTTTCTTCTTGTGTGTTTGAAAAACCTGAAGAAAAACCAAAAAAAATAGTTGTAGCTTTTAGCTAGTTTACTTTCCATGCCTGTAGTTGTAGTAACTAAAAGAAAACCCAAAAAGATTTCTCGTTCTTCTTTTGCTTGATGGGAGCTTTCCCGTGTAAATTGTTTTATTTCTTTTCTTTTCTTTAGGGGTCGAGAGGAGAAGACCATGATTAAAATGTTGAGTGGCTCTTATCTGCATTATTGTTGATTTAACCAAAAGCCCATATTACCTTGTCTTCTCCTCTGTATTAAATGCTTGCAGATTCCAGCTTAGTCCAATGCACGTGCACTATTATTACTATACACACCGTTCGGTTGTGCAAGTGAAAGGCAATAATGACAATATATGATGGACTGATTGAGATGAGAAAAGCTGGTATGAACTCGACCTATCTTGTTTTTGTAAATATGATTAGTTCATCATTCCTGATTCAGCCTATTATGAATGAAACATGTTTGCAATGACAATTAGAGATTATAGTTGCTTATGCCATGCTTAATTAGCTAGGATTTTATAATGGTTTACCTTGTGTGCCAACATGCTATTAAAATGGTTGTGATGTGGTATGATAGGGTGGTATCCTCCTTTGAACGACTCGAGTGGCTTGACTTGGCACATGTTCACGCATGTAGTTGAAACAAAATCAACATAGCCTCCACGATATTTATGTTCATGGTGAATTATATCGTACTCATGCTTGCACTCAGTGTTGATTAATTTTAATGCATGTTCATGACTGTTGTCGCTCTCTAGTTGGTCGCTTCCCAGTCTTTTTCTAGCCTTCACTTGTACTTAGCGGCAATGCTGCTTGTGCATCCACCTCCATAAACCCCAAAGTTATTCCATATGAGTCCACCATACCTTCCTATATGCGGTATCTACCTACCGTTCCAAGTAAATTTGTATGTGCCAAACTCTAAGCCTTCAAATGAGTTTTGTATGCTCGAATAGCTCATGTATCAACTAGGGTTGTCTGTATCTTCCATGCTAGGTGGGTTATTCTCAAGATGAGTGGACTCCGCTCATCGTTCACGAGAAAATGGTCGGTAACCGGGATGCCCAGTCCCATGCTTAAATCAAATTAATTGCAAACAAAACTCCCCCAGGATTGTTGTTGGTATGGACGGTACCCATTGTTTCCGAGCAGTCGTGGAGTGTGCTTGTTGGTGATGGGGGAGTATAAACTTTACCATTCTGTTTGGGAATCGCCTATAATGTGTGTAGCATGGAAGATATCGAGATCTCTTGGTTGTTATGTTGACAACGAAAGTATACCACCCAAAATATTATTTATCTCTATTTCAAAAATCAAGCTCTGGCACCTCTATAAATCCCTGCTTCCCTCTGCGAAGGGCCTATCTATTTACTTTTATGTTGAGTCATCATCCTCTTATTAAAAAGCACCAGTTGGAGAGCACCACTGTCATTTGCATCCATTACCATTAATTATATTGAGTATGACTGTGACTGGATCTCTTTTACCATGAATTACAATATCTAGTCAGTCCTTGATCTTCAGAGGTGCTCTGCATTATGTTTTGCGGTCTCAGAAAGGGCTAGCGAGATACCATCTTGTTATATCATATTATGATTGTTTTGAGAAAGTGTTGTCATCTGAGATTTATTATTATTGCTCGCTAGTTGATTATGCCATTGATATGAGTAAACATGAGACCTAAGTATTATTGTGAATATGGTTAGTTGATAATGTTTGCTGAAAACTTGAATGCTGGCTTTACATATTTACAACAACAAGAGCAAACAGAGTTTGTAAAAGTTTTTCTTTATCACTTTCAGCTTGTCAACTGAATTGCTTGAGGACAAGCAAAGGTTTAAGCTTGGGGGAGTTGATACGTCTCCATCATATCTACTTTTCCAAACACTTTTGCCCTTGTTTTGGACTCTAACTTGCATGATTTGAATGGAACTAACCCGGACTGACGTTGATTTCAGCAGAATTGCCATGGTGTTATTTTTGTGCAGAAATAAAAGTTCTCGGAATGACCAAAAACTTCACGGAGAATGTTTTTAGAATTTATAAAAAACCTGGTGAAAGAATCAAGACCAGGGGGCCCACACCCTGTCCACGAGGGTGGGGGCGCGCCTGCCCCCCTGGGCGCACCCCCTGTCTCGTGAGCCCCCTGAGGCTCCACCGACCTCAACTCCAACTCCATATATTCACGTTCGGGGAGAAAAAATCAGAGAGAAGGATTCATCGCGTTTTTTGATACGGAGCCGCCGCCAAGCCCTAATCTCTCTCGGGAGCGCTGATCTGGAGTCCGTTCGGGGCTTCGGAGAGGGGAATCCGTCGCCGTCGTCATCATAAACCATCCTCCATCACCAATTTCATCATGCTCACCGCCGTGCGTGAGTAATTCCATCATAGGCTTGCTGGACGGTGATGGGTTGGATGAGATTTATCATGCAATAGAGTTAGTTTTGTTAGGGTTCGATCCCTAGTATCCATTATGTTCTAAGATTGATGTTGCTATGACTTTGCCATGCTTAATGCTTGTCACTAGGGCCCGAGTGCCATGATTTCAGATCTGAACCTATTATGTTTTCATGAATATATGTGAGTTCTTGATCCTATCTTGCAAGTCAATAGTCACCTACTATGTGTTATGATCCGGCAACCCCGAAGTGACAATAATCGGGACCTCTCTCGGTGATGACCGTAGTTTGAGGGGTTCATGTATTCACTAAGTGTTAATGCTTTGGTTCGGTACTCTATTAAAAGGAGGCAAAACTTCATAAAGATAATCTAGTGCACAAAACTCACTAGCAATTGGTTCATCATAATGGGATCTCTTAAAAAGATTAGCAAGCGGATGAGGATCCATAGATCTTAGGTTCTTTGTTTAGCAATAAATAATCAACTGTTCCAACCAAATGAGCAATCGAGCCAAGTAAGACATCAAAGCAAACGAAAAAGACAAACAGAAGAAGGGTGAATAAAACGGCAAGGGTGAAGTGGGGGAGAGGAAAATGAGAGGCAAATGGCAAATAATGTAATGCGAGGGATAATAGTTTGTGATGGGTACTTGGTCTATCTTGACTTGTGCGTAGACTCCCGGCAACGGCGCCAGAAATGGCTCGTTGACGGGAGATCAAATCTTGACTTGACTTGACTTGGTGTAAGCCTCCCCGGCAACGGCGCCAGAAATCCTTCTTGCTACCTCTTGAGCACTGCGTTGGTTTTCCCTTGAAGAGGAAAGGGTGATGCGGCAAAGTAGCGTAAGTATTTCCCTCAGTTTTTGAGAACCAAGGTATCAATCCAGTAGGAGACCACGCGCGAGTCCCTCGTACCTACACAAACAAATAAGAACCTTGCAACCAACGCGATAAAGGGGTTGTCAATCCCTTCACGGCCACTTGCAAAAGTGAGATCTGATAGAGATGATAAGATAATATTTTTGGTATTTTTATGATAAAGACTGAAAGTAAAGAACACAAAGTAAAATAGATGTAAACTTATATGATGGAGGATAGACCTGGGGGCCATAGGTTTCACTAGTGGCTTCTCTCAAGATAGCATAAGTATTATGGTGGGTGAACAAATTACTGTCGAGCAATTGATAGATTGAGCATAGTTATGAGAATATCTAGGCATGATCATGTATATAGGCATCACGTCCGCGACAAGTAGACCGAAACGATTCTGCATCTACTACTATTACTCCACACATCGACCGCTTTCCAGCATGCATCTAGAATATTAAGTTCATAAGAACAGAGTAACGCATTAGGCAAGATGACATGATGTAGAGGGATAAACTCAAGAAATATGATATAAACCCCATCTTTTTATCCTCGATGGCAACAATACAATACGTGTCGTTTCCCCTTCTGTCACTGGGATCGAGCACCGCATGATTGAACCCAAAGCTAAGCACTTCTCCCATTGCAAGAAAGATCAATCTAGTAGGCCAAACCAAACTGATAATTCGAAGAGACTTGCAAAGATAACCAATCGTACATAAAAGAATTCAGAGGAGATTCAAATATTGTTCATAGATAATCTTGATCATAAACCCACAATTCATCGGATCTCGACAAACACACTGCAAAAAGAGTTACATCGAATAGATCTCCAAGAAGATCGAGGAGAACTTTGTATTGAGATCCAAAGAGAGAGAAGAAGCCTTCTAGCTAATAGCTATGGACCCGAAGGTCTGAGGTAAACTACTCACACATCATCGGAGAGCCTATGGTGTTGATGTAGAAGCCCTCCGTGATTGATGCCCCCTCCGGCGGAGCACCGGAAAAGGCCCCAAGATGGGATCTCACGGGTACAGAGAGTTGCGGCGGTGGAAATAGGGTTTCATCGTGCTCCCGGATGTTTTCAGGGTATATGAGTATATATAGGCGAAGGAAGTCGGTCAGGAGAGCCACGAGTGGCCCACGAGGGTGGGGGTACGCCCAGGGGGCAGGCGTGCCTCCCTGCCTCGTGGGCTCCTCAGTTGTTTC
Source organism: Aegilops tauschii subsp. strangulata (assembly GCF_002575655.3). Lineage (NCBI taxonomy): Eukaryota > Viridiplantae > Streptophyta > Magnoliopsida > Poales > Poaceae > Aegilops > Aegilops tauschii. The sequence goes on along the minus strand of NC_053041.3, from coordinate 504,360,203 downwards.
TTGACATCCACTCCAAGTCCTCTAGATCACGTTTGTTCCAAAAATCACGTTCCCGAAGGTTTCATTCCGTTTGGATTCCGTTTGATATTCCTTTTCCGCGAAACACTGAAATAGGCAAAAAAAACATCAATTTGCACTAGGCTTTGGGTTAGTAGGTTAGTCCCAAAAATAATATAAAAGTGTATAATAAAGCCCATTAAACATCCAACACAGAATATATAATAGCATGGAACAATCAAAAATTATAGATACGTTGGAGACGTATCATGGGACAACAAATTTACCACGGCATGTTGATCCCGGTCCATGATAGCATGCCAAGTTTCATGAATTTCTGACGAGTTTTGGATTTACTACAATTTAAAAACCAGGCATCTCAATGTTTTGTCAGCAATCAACGGTGCCCTAGTGTTTGAAAGTCATTCCCATTTCTTGCATGGGACCTAAGAAAGCACCCAAGGACACATATTTGATTTTTCAACCAATTTATATGCACTGGAGCATGTGCATGTAGTTCAAATTTGAATTATGCACATAAATGCATTGAAAAACTCAGTTAATGCATAAAAATGTCCAAACGAACCCCGAAAAAACACAAAAAATAAAGCAACTCTCATGTTGTTCTATGTTGACACGAGGATTTTTTTTAAATCAATAAGAGGCAATGGATATCGTTTCGTCCCCAAAGGTGGGGCGTTCCCTACCGAAACAATCATGCTTGTTGTGACAAGCTCTGGTTTGTGAGAAGCATATACCCAAACCTGCCCCAAATGGGACAACAAATTTACCACGGCATGTTGATGCCGCTCCATCATAGCATGCCAAGTTTCATGAATTTCAGACAAGTTTTGGATTTACTAGAATTTAAAAACCAGGCATATCAATGTTTTGCCGGCAATCAATGTTGCCCTGGTGTTTGAAATTCATTCCCATTTCTTGCATGGGACCTAAGCATGCACCCAAGGACACAAATTTGATTTTTCAACCAATTTATATGCACTGGAGCATGTGCATGTAGTTCAAATTTCAATTATGCACATAAATGCATTGAAAAACTCAGTTAATGCATAAAAATGTCCAAACGAAACCCGAAAAATCACAAAAAATAACACAACACTCCTGTTGTTCCATGTTGACGCGAGAAATTTTTTGAAAGCAATAAGAGGCAATGGGTATCATTTCGTCCCCAAAGGTGGGGCGTTCCCTACCGAAACCATCATGCTTGTTGTGAGAAGCTCTGGTTTGTGAGAAGCATATACCCAAACCTGCCCCAAATGGGACAAAAAAATTACCACGGCATGTTGATGCCGCTCCATGATAGCATGCCCAGTTTCATGAATTTCAGACGAGTTTAGGATTTACTAGAATTTAAAAACCAGGCATCTCAATGTTTTGCCGGCAATCAACGGTGCCCTGGTGTTTGTAATTCATTCCCATTTCTTGCATGGGACCTAAGCATGCACCCAAGGACAAAGATTTGATTTTTCAACCAATTTGTATGCACTGGAGCATGTGCATGTAGTTCAAATTTGAATTATGCACATAAATGCATTGAAAACTTAGTTAATGCATAAAAATGTCCAAACGAACCCCAAAAAATCACAAAAAATAACACAACACTCCTATTGTTCTATGTTGACACGAGAAAATTTTTGAAAGCAATAAGAGGCAATGGATATCGTTTCGTCCCCAAAGGTGGGGCATTCCCTACCGAAACCATCATGCTTGTTGTGAGAAGCTCTAGTTTGTGATAAGCATATACCCAAACCTGCCCCAAATGAGATAAAAAATTACCACAACATGTTGATGCCGCTCCATGATAGCTTGCCATGTTTCATGAATTTCAGACGAGTTTTGCATTTACTAGAATTTAAAAACCAGGCATCTCAATGTTTTGCCGGCAATCAACGGTGCCCTGGTGTTTGAAATTCATTCCCATTTCTTGCATGGGACCTAAGCATGCACCCAAGGACAAGGATTTGTTTTTCAACCAATTTATATGCAATGGAGCATGTGCATGTAGTTCAAATTTGAATTATGCACATAAATGCATTGAAAACTCACTTAATGCATAAAAATGACCAAACGAACCTTGAATAATTCCAATTCTTTTCTGACACACATAGTTGCATGATCACTGCAGATAAAAGGTCTAGCAATTCAAACACCGTCCATGGCCGCTATGACACCATTATGTAATTCAAATCAAGACAAAAAATCAAGTAGATCCCACATAGTTTATTATAACCAACCGTGTGAGATGCAGCTCAAAATATCTCGGAGCACCGTACCGTGAGAAGGTGTGACAGCTACAGTCCGTAGCCCGCTCTGAATAAGGGACCGTGTCTGATGACACTTTGCGCGCCAGTTTTTTGGCTGAAGCGATTCCAAATTTTCGGCTTCCACGGAAATATCTACCTCCCCGCCCCCTCCCCCTTACCAAAAGCCACATTTCCCCTATTTTCGCCTTCCTTTACAAGTTGAAACATTCACTCCTTGCTTGCAGTGCCACCACCTCCTCGCCGGCGACCCTCCTTCACGCTGCTCAGCCTCGCCTATCCAGGCAGGTAATCCACACTCGATCCCCATCCTCCTCCTCCTTCCACATCCTACATGCCACGACCACTGGCGCGAGCGCGCCACCTTCCACCCAAATCACCGACCCCTCCACCAAATAAGCGCCGGCCTAAGCCATGGTGCACGCAGTATAGCCAGGACCTCAAGGAGCATTTGGCAGCGGAGAAGCAAATCGCGGCCGCACACGCGGATGAGGTCGCGATGGCTGCCATTCGTGCCGACCCCCAGATCTTGTAGGAGCACCTCGCCGTCGAGGCCACCGTTGACGCCTCACGCGCTGACGCCGCGACGCGGTTGGCTGCTTTAAACGACAGTTCATGGCGTTTTCTCGAGACCACCGTCGGTGCCTTCGACGAAGACTATGAGGTGTTTTCTCAGCATGCACGTGCTTACCTCATCTCGAGAGCCAGCAGGTTGGTGCCCGGAGCGGCTCAGGCAACTCACCACTACAACGAGGGCACCCACGATGCGGAGGCCTCGCCCTCTTCCATGTCCAAGGAGCCAATCATCATCTATATCTCCGACAATGAGGAATATCTTGTCTTATTAGCTCACTATAAGGACCCATGTTTAGTTTCCTAGCTACTGCGTTTCCTTAGCAAATTCTAGTGAATTGTGCTATCTACTTTTACCAAGCAATCTTCTGCTATAGTGTATATGTTCTATATGTCGTGCAATGTGGTGTTCAGTTAACTGCTTGGTTCAATTCTGCAAATTTGATGTTCAATTCTTCAGGGTGCTATATTTCCAAGTTGTTAAGCATGCTTGGTTGGTTAACTGTCTGATCTTCTATTAGGAGTATGTTATATTGTTCAATTGGTGTTTAGTTAACTGCTTGGTTCACTTGTTGTGGCTTGGTTCACTTGTTGTGGTGTTTAGTTAACTGCTTGGTTCACTTGTTGTGGCTTGGTTCACTTGTTGTGGTGTTTAGTTAACTGCTTGGTTCAATTCTGCAATGCGATGTTCAATTGTTGTGGCTGCATTCTGTTATTGTATACCATGTGAGGAATAAATCGAATTTGGCTGTACTAAATACATGAGAAACAAATACAGTTGCTATAAGTCCAAGTTGTTAAGCATACTTGGTTTGGTTAATTGTCTGATCTTCTATTAGGAGTATGTTATATTGTGCAATGTGGTGCTGAGTTAATGTTTGGTTCATTTGTTGTGGTGTTTAGTTAACTGCTTGGTTCAATTCTGCAATGCGATGTTCAATTGTTGTGGCTGCATTCTCTTATTGTATACCATGTGAGGAATAAATCGAATTTGGCTATACTAAATACATGAGAAACAAATACAATTGCTATATTTCCAAGTTGTTAAGCATGCTTGGTTTGGTTAACTGTCTGATCATCTACTAGGAGTATGTTATATTGTGCAATGTGGTGCTCAGTTAACATTTTTTTCATTTGTTGTGGTGTTTAGTTAACTGCTTGGTGCAATTCTGCAATGCGATGTTCAATTGTTGTCGCTGCATTCTGTTATTGTATACCATGTGAGGAATAAATCGAATTTGGCTGCACTTAATACATGAGAAACATATACAAGTGCTATATTTCCTAGTTCCTAATCATGCTTGGTTTGGATAAATGGGTTTTCCATGTGGCTTGAATTAATCTGATGAATCTGCAGTGTGCTTATTTTTCATCAACATATTTTACTGATAGCATGCAAACCCTTACTTAGCCTGATGACTAACTACCTTATATGTGTTGCAGGGAAACAATGGGAAGCACTGAGGTTTACAAGATGGTACTAACTATTATAACTTGCCTTTTTATTCCTTTGCCCTGTTTCCAATATAGAGAAGATATTTATGCACATCCTTATTTTCAGGGTTCACTGATGATTACCTCTCAAACCACCTCTGTGGTCAGGAGGCGAGGAAAGTTTTCGTACAACACCCATGGTTCAATATTAAAGTATTCCTGAAGAGGTCGAAGGATGGACGGTCAATCATCCACAGGCACTGGCCTAAAGTTTCAAAGACCTTCAACATGAATGAAGGCTCAATATTCGCCTTCCGCTTCAGCAGTTTTCCAGATGAGATGCATCTCTCTATGTACCGTCTATGATGCTAATTTCGAAATGTTCTAGATGCTGCATGTGAAACTTGCTGCTGGTGCAGTTGTGTAATGGGGTAGCTGAGTGCTGAAGCTATATCATGTTGTACTCCGATGTATTTCAATTATGAAATCCTGCTTCCTTAATATGGAAATGGAATATATTATGTGCTTAATATGAATGTCAATTAGATTAGTAAATGGATTATTAATAATAGGGCAATTAGCCGGCTAATTGGACAATTAGCTTGCTAATTGGGTTTTCCTATTGTAAACGGTTAATGAGAAAACACCGTGGGCAATGACCTCAGGCAACGCACACAGTTTCTAGGAATAAACTGTGTTGGATCAATGAACAATCACACACGACATTCTCTTCAAAACTATTTGCGTGACGCCACCTTGCGCAAACGTTTTCCTTGTAGTGACTGTGTGGGATGATATACGAATGGAAACTTTTAGTGGTGACTGACTGTGTGGGATGTACTTACGACCGGAAATGATTTCGCCTGTATAATTGTATTTTTTTAGCACTACTGTACTTATTTCTGTATTTGAGTGCTCATCGGTTGCACACGACCTCATTTTGCCGAGCGTGTGTGCCAGGAGGGCATATCCCCAACAGTTTCTGGGTCGTGTGGGAAGGACCCCCCTATCGCCCACACTCACTTGGCGACGGTTCCGAATGCCATCGCGGAAAGGGGTTAAACCCGTTTGTTTAGGACCGATGCGTACCAGTGCATAAGCACTGATAATATATGTGAAACCTAGACGAAGTTGTTGTTCCTTTACGAAAGGTGCTAAGGCTTGTTTGGTGTTTAATGCATGACTGATATAAAGTTATCCTGGACTACGATAATATTTCCCGTTGCAACGCACGGGCATATGTGCTAGTTACATCTATTCAAAACATTATCCTCTTAGTAATGTTTTGGGAAGTGCAAGCTATAAAAAAATTACAGCTCATCAGACATTCGCTAAATTTGTAACTCAAATTCTTTTTGCAGTCCAATTGTAGAACCATAATTTTTGTTACAATTAGTTGTACTTCATTCTAAAAATCCTTTCAAAAAATTTCAAAAGATCCAGATTTATGTCTTAGTAAATATAAACATCTACTAGAGTCATCCTTGAGATAGATCAATCCACTGCTTGCAACAACACTTATTGGAATACACACATTAATATGCATGTTCCAATTATTTTGTTGCTCGTTCTTTTTACGGTCTATGTATGGTATTCTAGTTTACTTCTGTCGGATGTGGGGTTCCCGCAAACCCTTAAGGTTCGAACACTGGGGTGCGCGCGAAGTCTTTCCCTCCTACCGATCTACGCCCTAGCTCGCTAAGATCTCGCGGACGAACTCGACGAACTCGCAACACAGAAAGACACGGGGTTTATACTGGTTCGGGCCACTGTTGTGGTGTAATACCCTACTCCAGTGTGGTGATGGATTGCCTCTTTGGCTGATGATGAACAGTACAAGGGAAGAACAGCCTCCTGAGGTTGAGGTGTTCTTGTGGGTAGGCTCTCGATCGGGTTGGATCAAGCTAAGATGAGATGCCCCTACTATGGTGGCTAGCTCTACTTATATAGGCCCTGGTCCTCTTCCCAAATATCGAGCGGGAAAGGAGCCAACAATGGCGGGCAAATTTGAAGGGGGACAGCTAGTACAAGCTATCCTGACAAAAGCGGTCTTCGCCTACGAAAAGCTCTGGTGGTGACGCTGCCTTGGGCTCCATGATGACCTCCGCCTTGCCGCCCTCCTGGTCTTGATCTCGTTGCCGGGGCCCGCTTCGGAGGTGGAGCTTGGTCTTGACGAGGTTCGCGTTGCGCCGCTGCGGGCGGTGCGCGGTCTTGACGAGGTGGCGCGGGGAGCGCAGGTGCAGCTTCTCGCGGCCGCGGGATTTCTTGGCAGCTTCTCTCTTCGCGCGCGGGCGCCGGGCGCGGCGGATCACGCCGCGGAGCCGCGCGCCTTGGTGCCAAGGCGCCGTCTTGGGGCAGAGGTGGTGGAGGCACGCCATGAGCCCCGTCGCCCGCAGCTGGTTGAGGGGGAGGCAGAGAGTGGGATGGCGCCGGAGAGCCCCCTGCGGCGCGAACGAGCTTGGCGACGCGGTCGAGCCACTCCTCATAGAGGTCGCCGACGGGGCGGTAGCGCAAGAGTTCGTTCACGATGAGACGAAGAACCGGCAGGGGTCAGCGATGGAGTGGCGGTGCGCCCGTCCTGCCGCACCGAAGGATGCAGCGAGGACGCCTGCTGCTCGTTCCCCGCCGGGCCGGTGGCAGCGTTGGCGGCGGGAGACGGAGAACGATGAGGTGGCCCGCTGACGGGAGCCTTCTGAGCGACGCGGGCGGCGACGACAGCCCCACGCTCAGCTCGAGCACGGCGAGCGTCCGCCATGGAGACGACGGAGCGACAGAGCGACGAACTGACGGAATGGAAGCTACGGCGCACCCCTACCTGGCGCGCCAAATGTCGGATGTGGGGTTCCGGCAAACCCTTAAGGTTCGAACACTCGGGTGTGCGTGAAGTCTTTCCCTCCTACCGATCTATGCCCTAGCTCCCTAAGATCTCGCGGACGAACTCGACGAACTCGCAACACAGAAAGACACGAGATTTATACTGGTTCGGGCCACCGTTGTGGTGTAATACCCTACTCCAGTGTGGCGGTGGTGGATTGCCTCTTGGGCTGATGATGAACAGTACAAGGGAAGAACAGCCTCCTGAGGTTGAGGTGTTCTTGTGGGTAGGCTCTCGATCGGGTTGGATCAAGCTAAGATGAGATGCCCCTACTATGGTGGCTAGCTCTACTTATATAGGCCCTGGTCCTCTTCCCAAATATCGAGCGGGAAGGGAGCCAACAACGGCGGGAAAATTTGAAGGGGGACAGCTAGTACAAGCTATCCTGACAAAAGCGGTCTTCGCCTGCGAAAAGCTCTGGTGGTGACGCCGTCTTGGGCTCCACGATGACCTCCGTCTTGTCGTCCTTCTGGTCTTGGTCTCGTTGCACCAATATAGCAACCTTTGCCTGATGCCTCGGTACTCTTCGCCTGCGCTGGCCTCCTTAGCACCAAAGAGGAAATAAGGACGCTGCGCGCGCTGGCGCCCGCCTGGCGCCGTTCGTCATGGCTGACGTTACGAGAGCCTCGTGAGGTTTGCCCCGCCTTGATATCTCTGCTCCTCGTGAGCCTGCCTGGCTAGGCCACTCCAGAGGAGGTCTTGCGTTGTCCGCCTCGCGAGGCTCGGACCCTCGCGAGGGTCATGGATGCCTTGTTGATGAAGATGGGCCGTACGGCCTGCTAGCTTAGCCACGCTGTGGGCCACAGGCAGGCAAGTCTGGGGACCCCCGTTCCCAGAACGCCGACAGTAGCCCCCGGGCCCAAGGTGCGCTCGGGCTTGGCTTCGCGGCGAAGCCAAGGGTCATGTTCGGAGCACCGCGGGCCCCAAAAGCCTGCGGCCTCGGTTGACGCGTGGCGGTTGATTGGACGTGGGCGTCTCCTCTTCCCCATGTTGCCTCGGCAACTGTACGACTTGACAAGTCCCTGCGACATGCAAGGAAAACCATCATTACTTGCGGACATGGGAGACGCCGGTTGGCCTTCTCTTGCTATAAATGGGGAGGGGGCGGAGCCCCCGTCGCCTAGCTCTTCCTCGCTTGCTTGCTCCTTCCTCCTTGCTCCACTGCTGACAACAATGGCGCATATCAGAAGGTTTTCTACTGAAGAGAAAGGAAACGCTCCCTGTAACGATCTGGGGCCACTTCCGCCAAAGAAGAGGTCGATCCATCGCCGTGATGAAGCGGCGATGCAGGTGGTGACGAGGCCTTGGTGCGAGCGGCCTCCTCCGGGGTACCCGCTACCCATGTACGCCCGAGCCGGGGGCTCGGGAGGTCGGAGCGACGAGCGGCGCTGCCCACGCCGTGTCCGGGGGCCACCGCACCACGGCGACGCGTGCTGTCGCCCCTGGGATCCACGCCGCTGACTCCTCGCGCAGGTTGGTGCTGTGGGCGCCGATGCCTCCAAGCTCCTGGATCCGCTTCCCGCGGTTCTTCTCCGACGTGATGCCGCCGAGGGGGCCTCTCGAGCTCTGGTTGCAGCACACCGACTGCAGCGCTCCAGGGACCGGAGTGGAGATCGAAGCGGTTCCCACTGGCAAGATCTTCATGACCCGCGGCTAGGGGGAGATTGCTCGGGTGTGCCGTGCGAGGGGCGCCCTCGCGATCCACTTCGAGTACGATGGTGCTTCCACGCTCTTCTTCAAGGTCTTCGACGCCGAGGGCCGCCGCCTGGAGTGCTGCTCCGAAGAGGAGCGCCAAACCGACGCGCGTTCCGCTCGCGGCTACTCCAGCAGCAGTAGCCCTTGGGAGTCCAGCAGCTCTCCTGAGCTTTACGAGACTCCGGAGACGAGCGACGACAGCTACGTGCCCCCGAGCTCTCGCCGTGCTCGGAGCAGAGCCGCGGCGTCCGGCCGTCGCCGCCGCTGATCTGGATGGGGTTGGCGCTGGCCTCCCATGGCCCACTGTTGATGATGGCGTCTGCCACGGAAGGTTGTAGATAGGATTCCCCTTAGTATCAGCTTTTGTTTCCTGCAAAGAATCATGAATCACCCCGTGGGGGCACATAAGGGTCTGTAATGTCTTTTGTGCCTATCTTCCCTGTCATGTGAATTTGGTGACGCTCGTCCCGTTAAGGCTCGGTCCCCCCTTTCTTTCCTCGCGATAGCTTGTTGCTCTACGCTGACAGGTCCCAGTCCCCAGGCGGGCTATAGCCGTCGCTGGTATGCCAGGTCGCGTGCCGTGGTCAAGGCCAGGAGGTGTGCGGCCCGAGGTCCAGTAAGAGCCCCTGAGGCGCGATGCTCAGGAGGTCCCCCTTAGCGCTCAATCAGCCATAGTAAGGCGAGAAAGGGAGTCGACGTGGCCGCAACGGGGTTGCGGCAAGGTGCGGGTGACCATTTAGGCCCAAACATTTAGCCGATCCAAGTGCGGGACTTGTCTTGTTGATTTCGCGGCGACTTCTGACGTCGCGCTAGGGCTGCGCGCCTACTCGTGCGGCATAGCTAGGCCGGTCCATACAAGTTTCCCTTCCCTCATGCTCTCCTTAGAGATCTACGTCCTCAGGTCCCGGCCCTCGAGCAAGCTCAGCCGCCGCTGGTATGCCAGGTCGCGATGCCGTGGTCAAGGCCAGGGGGTGAGGGCTGGAGAGCCAGTAAGAGCTCCTGAGTCGCGATGCTCAGGAGGCCCCCTTTTAACGCGCAAGCGAATTGCACGAGAGAAAAGGAGACTCGCGGTGCCGCCTGCTATCCTTCCCACGGGATCCCTGTGAATAGGCACAAGAAGAAACACGGTTTGCCGTTACAGATGTCAGCCTGCTGCTGGTTGCTCTGGATGAGGTGAAGGCACTGAGGGCCTGGTGAGGTGACGTGCGCAGGGCATGCCACGAGCCAGAGCTCGACCGCTCGGATTTGTCGACGTGGCAGGGACGGGCCCATGCACCAGCGCCGTGCCTGTGTGGAGGCCCCGGGGGAGGTGATGATCGAGCAGGTGATAGCAGTTGGCAGGTTAAGCATGGAGACCAGATCAACTTGGATAAATGCAGGAAGATACATGCCACTGGGTCCGGCCCGAGCGGCTTGGGGATGATGCAGCCCGAGGGGCGCCCCCAGCAAGGTAAGCTAAAGACATAAGCAAAAGGGATACATGCCACAGGGACAGACCCATGCGGCCTGGGAATAATGCAGCCCGAGGGGCGCTCCCACCTAAACGAGCTTGGAAGATGTCACCTGGTTCTGTAGACGAGGTAGAGTTGGTGCAGCTGAAGGCGTGCGTTGAAGAAATAACTCCTCATGAGCCACCAGAGCCCTGAGCCTCGGGAGGCTCTGGGGGCTCGGGAGGTTCCCTGAAGACCGTCTCCATCTCCTCTAGGACGGCGTGGTACCTGGCCTCCTGAGCAGCCAGGACACGCCGCATGTTGCGCTGATAGGCCGACGCCACGCTCGGCAAGCCGAAGGGCATGCGAACATAGCTGTGTGGCGGGCCCTCGCAATGGCCCACACGCGATGGCCAGAAGCGCTCCTGAGATGCGGCCCTATTGAGCCCGGGGATGTCGATGCAGACACGCAGCCCAGCATCCTCGCCAGGATGCGGAGCTGCGCCTCGTGAGCGGCTGTCGCCACGCATGGCTCTTGCTTCTTGTAGTTCCTGGATGGTCTTGGTGACGAACTCCTGAGTGGTGGGCACTCCTTGCCCTGTGCTGTCCTGAGGAACGTGTGCCGCGAAGCACGCTTCCAAGTGGTGCCCAAGCGCCTCCCTCGTGAGGTTGGCAAGGTCAGAGGCCCTCCAGAAGAGAGCCCCCGAGCCCTGCCCAAGGAGGGCGCCGGGCATGCTTTCCTATGCGATGGAGGGAGGCGCCCCTGAGACGGGCGCTGATCCTGATGAGGCTCCTGCCGCGTTGCCATCCTCCTGAGGTCCTGCGCGGCGCAGCTGCTTCTTCTTGGGGATGGCCTCCGGAGGGCCTTCACTTCTGCTGTCGGGGTCGTCGATTGCTGCGGCCTGGAAGGCGCGCTCGAGGGAGCATACCACATCCTTCTCTTCACACGGGACCATGATGATTCCTCTGCTTCCTGGCATCTTGAGAACGTTGTAGCCGTGATGAGTGACTGCCATGAACTTGGCCAGGGCTGGATACCCGAGGATGGCATTGTATGGCAGGCGGATGTGCGCGGCGTCGAAGTCGATGGCTCGGTGCGGTAGTTCTTGCGCTCCCCGAAGGTGACAGGCAGGCGGACCTGCCCTATCGGTGTGGTGGAATCGTCGGTCACTCGTGAGAAAGGCTTGTTGGGCAGGAGCTGTTCATATGGCACTTGGAGGTTGTCGAACATGTCGACGGACAGGACGTTGAGCCCTGCGCCACCGTCGATGAGGGTCTTGGTAACCTGCACATTGCTGATGACTGGGGAACACAACATAGGGAGGGTGCTAGCGGTGGCTGCGCACTTGAGCTGGTCTGCCGAGTTGAAAGTGATGGCACATTGGGACCACTTGAGCGGGCGCGTGGCTTCGAGCTTGGGGAGCACCGCGTTCACCTCGCAAGCGAACTGTTTGAAGATGCGCTGAGAGGCGGGGGCCTGGGTGCCGCCCAAGATGCAGGCGATCGCACGCGGCTCCTGGAAGCCCCCAGCCCCCTCGTCCTAGTGGTGGTCGCGTTCCTTCTCGGTGGCGGCAGCGGGGGAAGACCGGTGTTGCCTTGGGGGCGATCCTCACGAGGCGGGTCCCTCCAGACGCCCTCGCGAGGTTGGTCCTGCCAGCGGTCCTCACGAGGCCGGTCGCGCCACTCCTGGCGCAGGCCGCGGTCGTCCCAGCGTCCGCCTCCTCGTCCTCCTCCACGGCCGTAGCCCCAGTCGTTGCGCTCGGGGCGTCGACCGAAGCGTCCTTCCCGTATGGCTCTGAGCTCTTGACAGTCGCTGGTGTTTTGGGTGTTCAGGTTGTGGAAGGCGCAGAACGGTTGGCCGTTCTTGGATGACTCGGGCTGATCTCAGCCCCGCTTGGTGTCGGGCTCCGCTGCGAGCACCATCGCCTCCTTGCACTTCACGTCCTTGGCCTTGTCCTTCTTCTCTTCCGCCCCTGCAGCTGGCAGCTCAAGGAGAGAGAGGCGCCCCTCCTCAGCTCTTGCGCACTTGGTCACCAGGTTGAACAACTCCTGAGAGGTGCAGAGCTCCTCGTGGATGGCGAGCTCTTCCTTCATCTGGACGTCACGGACGCCGTCGGAAAACGCGGAGATGATGGCCTCGTCCGTGACCTTGGGGATCTTGAGGCAGGTGTTGTTGAAGCACTGGAGGGTCTCTCCTGGTTGTTGCTTGATGCGGCGTAGATCACCCGCGGCCGGTGGGCGGTCGCGAGTGCCCTGGAAGTTGGCGACGAAGCGGTCACGCATCTCGTCCCAGGAGGAGATCGAGCCGTGCTGCAGGTTCAGGAGCCAGGAGCGAGCTCCATGCTTGAGAGCCATGGGAAACCAGTTCGCCATGACTTTTTCGTCGCCGTTGGCCGCTTCGATGCTCGGCTAATAGAGCTGCAGGAACTCCGCGGGGTCGGCGGTGCCGTCGTAGCGAGGAGGCAGATCCGGCTTGAACTTGCCTGGCCAGGCGATGCTATGCAGCTCGGGGGTGAAGGGGCGGCAGCCGGCCGTGGTTGCCGGGCCCGCTTCGGAGGTGGAGCTTGGTCTTGACGAGGTCCGCGCTGCGCCGCTGCAGGCGGCGCGCGGTCTTGACGAAGTGGCACAGGGAGCGCAGGTGCAGCTTCTCGCGGCCGCGGGATTTCTTGGCAGCTTCTTTCTTCGCGCGCCGCGGAGCCGCGCGCCTTGGTGCCAAGGCACCGTCTTGGGGCTGAGGTGGTGGAGGCACGCCACGAGCCCCGTCGCCCGCGGCTGGTTGAGGGGGAGGCAAGAAGAGGGACTGGGCCGGAGAGTCCCCTGCGGCGCGGATGAGCTCGGCGACGCGGTCGAGCCACTCCTCGTAGAGGTCGTCGACTGGGCGGTAGCGCAGGAGTTCGTTCGCCGCGAGGAGCGCGGCGCGCGTGAGACGAAGAACCGGCAGGGGTCAGTGATGGAGTAGCGGTGCGGCCGTCCTGCCACACCGAAGGATGCAGCGAGGATGCCTGCTGCTCGTTCCCCATCGGGCCGGTGGCAGCATTGGCGGCGGGAGACGGAGAACGACGGGGTTGCCCGCCGACGGGAGCCGTCTGAGCGACGCGGGCGGTGAGGGCAGCCCGACGCTCAGCCCGAGCACGGCGAGCGTCCACCATGGAGACGACGGAGCGACGAACTGATGGAAGGGAAGCTACGGCGCACCCCTACCTGGCGCGCCAAATGTCGGATGTGGGGTTCCGGCAAACCCTTAAGGTTCTAACACTGGGGTGCGCGCGAAGTCTTTCCCTCCTACCGATCTACGCCCTAGCTCGCTAAGATCTCGCGGACGAACTCGACGAACTCGCAACACAGAAAGACACGAGGTTTATACTGGTTCGGGCCACCGTTGTGGTGTAATACCCTACTCTAGTGTGGCGGTGGTGGATTGCCTCTTGGGCTGATGATGAACAGTACAAGGGAAGAACAGCCTCCTGAGGTTGAGGTGTTCTTGTGGGTAGGCTCTCGATCGGGTTGGATCAAGCTAAGATGAGATGCCCCTACTATGGTGGCTAGCTCTACTTATATAGGACCTGGTCCTCTTCCCAAATATCGAGCGGGAAGGGAGCCAACAACGGCGGGCAAATTTGAAGGGGGACAGCTAGTACAAGCTATCCTGACAAAAGCGGTCTTCGCCTGCGAAAAGCTCTGGTGGTGACGCCGTCTTGGGCTCCATGATGACCTCCGTCTTGCCATCCTTCTGGTCTTGGTCTTGGTCTCGTTGCACCAATATAGCAACCTTTTCCTGATGCCTCGGTACTCTTCGCCTGCGCTTGCCTCCTTAGCACCAAAGAGGAAATAAGGACACTGCGCGCGCTGGCGCCCGCCTGGCGCCCGCCTGGCACCGTTCGTCATGGCTCACGTCACGAGAGCCTCGAGGGTCTTGGATGCCTTGTTGATGAAGATGGGCCGTAAGCCTGCTAGCTTAGCCACGCTGTGGACCGCAGGCAGGCAAGTCTGGGGACCCCCGTTCCCAGAACACCGATAACTTCACTATTTGGATGAAAATTGCAAGTGTTGGATGTTTCATAATCATATGACTTCAAACCCATCACTATGGAATTTCTCCATGCTGGTTTGTCCAATGTGACTAAATGCAGTGCCACACATATGTGGCATTCTTTTTAGTCTTTTCACATTTAGCGTCAATGTTATGGATATTCAATTATATTGTCTTCATAACATACATCCTATTCACAATAAGAGTATGGATCTTTTGTTTATTACATCGAACAACTATTGTTCTCTTATGAACAACCTCCTTGCAACTTCTATGCAATGGGCTAGAGTGTACAAAACTCTAAAATGAACTATGAAAATAATTCAGAGGTAATATGTTGATGAAAAAAGTATCATAACTATTACAAAATTTTCAACACATATTTTAACCTCATTAATTTGTTTGTCATTAGGCCATATTAATTCTTGCATCAATTCGCAACAATATGCAATCAAGTCGGTATCCTTGTGATCAACTTTTAACCATAATTTCCAAAGAATTTAGAGCTTAACAATTTAATCACAATTCTCAGGAATCACACTTTACTTGACCGACTTTCTCTACATCTTATAACATATATGACATTCATACCTGAGCTGGACATTCCAGTCTTCTTTTATTTCTGCCTCTAAACTTCTTATAGTTTAACTTTCCATATTTTTCCCACTCGACAGAAGAATTATGTAACATTTTAAGAGTGGCGTGAGCCCGGAACTTCCCTAGGCATGTAAGTCTCATCACATCCTTTTTTGTTTTTTCTCTTTAAGTTCTCACATCAACTCATGATTGGTATTCTTCCGGACCTTGCACATTTTAGTCTTAAACATAGTTTAACACTTTACAAGATCTTGCAAACAAAACACTTCTTTATATATCACATATCTTTTAATATTTGTTTGTTTCTGAAAACATTTTTTGGTTCCAAGACTATCACATAACTATCCCAAACATTTTGAAGTTTGGGTTTCTCGGAAGCAAGCAGACCGTAATGCAATTCTAGATGTTGGATCGAAGGACCTGAGTCTTATCATCCATAGCATTAGCAAGAGAGTATTGTAAGAATGCAGTAGGACAAAATCCTTCTTGGCACTTTCAGAGGATGATCCTCTCAAATATAAAAATTCAACCAGATAAATAACAACTAATCAATTTCAACAACAAGGTGGAACTGTGAGCCATACTTCTACAACTATAATGCAAACTACACATAGACATTGTTCATAATTAATTTGCACTAGTTATTAAACTAAATTAATACTCCCTCCGTCCAGAAATACTTGTCGATGAACTGGATGTATCTAGATGTATTTTAGTTGTAGATACATCCATTTCTATCCATTTATGCGACAAGTAATTCCGGACGGAGGGAGTACATAATTGTGCTCTCATTCAAATGAGTATCTCTTGTAATTAATATTGAGTGATTCATGATCCAAATCTAGTTCTCAACCATTGATGTGAACATCACTGTTGACGAGAATTTTGACCGGTGGGCAAACTTTTGCCGATCATATCTCCATATGACTCTTGTTCATCTTTCGATGCTTTGTGCTCTGAGCTCAGAACGATTCTGCTAGAACTTCAAGACAACCGAGTGCTATCTGGATACATGGTTTGGCCATCTCCGTCTTACACCTCTCATCCCGTTTGTACTCATGTGGACATGATGCACTCCGAAATGCTAGATGTTCTAGACAGTTGCAACACTGGGAAAAGCACCTTTTAACTTGATATTTAGTGTGAGAGATCACCCTAATAATTGACTACTACGCAATCAAAGGGTGCAAAAAACAAAGGGATAAACATCTCAGGCAATTCATAATAGCATGATCTGGTATAGCCCTGGGCGTCAGGGATCCTCCATGACCATCTTCAATCTTCAGTTGAAGCATCATGACGGCCAATATTTCGTTACTGTAGCAACCGTTTCAAAAATGTTGTCGTGGCGGAAATTTCAGAAAACCTTGCCATGGTGACCATTTCGGAAAACGTTGCCATGGCACCAAATTCAGAAATTCCTTCGTGCCATGAAATTATAGTTCCTCGTCCCACACCATGTACACCTTCTCCACATCGGGATCCTCCGTGTACGGTTGACATCATCACCTGTAACCTGTAGGTGTTGGGAAACATTGCATGGAAAACAAAAAAAATTCTACGCACACGCAATGATCTATCCATGGATATGCATAACAACGAGGGGGAGAGTGTGTCTATGTACCCTCGTAGACTGTAAGCGGAAGCGTTTCACAACGCGCTTGATGTAGTCGAACTTCCTTCGTGATCCACCGATCGAGTACCGAACGTACGACACCTCTGAGTTCTGCACACGTTCAGCTCAGTGACGTCCCTCGTCTTCTTGATCCAGCAAGACGTTGAGGTAGTAGATGAGTACTGTCAGCACGACGGCGTGGTGACGGTGATTGTGAAGTGATCCTCGCAAGGCTTCGCCTAAGCACCGTGAGAAAATGACCGGGGGTGTAAACTGTGGAGGGGGGCGCCGCACACGGCTAGGCAATTGTCTGGTGTGTGCTAGGTGCCCCCCTCCTCATAAATATAGGTGGGAGGGAGAGGGGAGAGGCCTAGGGATGCCCCAAGTAGGACCGAATCCTACTTGGGCTCCTGCCCTTGGCCGCGCCCCTGCCATGTTTGTCGGAGGGGGGAGGAAAGAGGAGGGGAGAGAGAAGGAAGTGGGAATCCTAATCCACACTTGCCTTTCCCCTTTCCCCCTTTCCTTCTCCACCTTGGCCGGCCCATATGGGGGGCGCACCAGCCCCTTGTGGCTGGTGTGTTTCCCCTCTTGGCCCATAAGGCCATATCTTTTGCCGGGGGTGCCCGGAACCCCTTCCGGTGACCCGATATGTACCACGTACCCTCCGGAACACTTCCGGTGTCCGAATACCATCGTCCTATATATAAATCTTTAACTCTCGACCATTTAGAGACTCCTCGTCATGTCTGTGATTTCATTTGGGACTCCGAACAACATTCGGTCACCAAATCACATAACACATATAATACTATATCGTCATCGAACGTTAAGCGTGCGGACCCTACGGGTTCGAGAACTATGTAGACATGACCGAGACACCTCTCCGGTAAATAACCAATAGTGGAACTTGGATGCTCATATTGGCTCCTACATATTCTACGAAGATCTTTATCGGTCGAACTGTTATGACAACATACGTAATTCCCTTTGTCCACTGATATGTTACTTGCCCGAGATTTGATCGTCGGTATCTTCATACCAAGTTCAATCTTGTTACCGGCAAGTCTCTTTACTCGTTCCGTAATACATCACCTCGTGACCAACTCCTTAGTCATTTGCTTGCAAGCTTATGATGTGTATTACCGAGAGGGCCCGGAGATACCTCTCCGATACTCGGAGTGACAAATCCTAATCTCGATCTATGCCAACTCAACAAACACCTTCGGAGATACCTGTACAGCATCTTTATGATCACCCAGTTACGTTGTGACGTTTGGTAGCACACAAGGCATTCCTCCGGTATCCGGGAGTTGCATAATCTCATAGTCGAAGGAATATGTATTTGACATGAAGAAAGCAATAGCAATAAAACTGAACGATCATTATGCTAAGCTAACGGATGGGTCTTGTCCATCACATCATTCTCCTAGTGATGTGATCCCGTTATCAAATGACAACTCATGTTCATGGTTAGGAAACGTTAACCATCTTTGATCAACGAGCTAGTCAAGTAGAGGCTCACTAGGGACACCGTGTTTGTTTATGTATTCACACATGTATTTAGGTTTCCGATCAATACAATTCTAGCATGAATAATAAACCTTTATCATGAATAAGGAAATATAAAATAACAACTTTATTATTGCCTCTAGGGCATATTTCCTTCAGTCTCCCACTCGCACTAGAGTCAATAATCTAGTTCACATCACCATGTGATATAACAGCCATAGTTCGTATCGCCATGTGACCAACACCCAAAGAGTTTACTAGAGTCAATAATCTAGTTCACATCGCCATGTGATTAACACCCAAAGATTACTAAGGAGTAATCATGTTTTGCTTGTGAGAGAAGTTTAAGTCAACGGGTCTCTCACATTCACATCCATATGTATTTTGCAAATTTCTATGTCTTCAAAGCTCTATATGGAGCTACTCTAGCTAATTGCTCCCACTTTCAACATGTATTCAGATTGAGACTCAGAGTCATCCGAATCGGCGTTAAAAGCTTGCATCGACATAACCCTTTATGACGAACTCTTTATTACCTCCATAACCGAGAAATATTTCCTTAGTCCTCTAAGGACAATTTTGACTGTTGTCTAGTGATCTACTCCTGGATCACTATTGCACCCCCTTGCCAAAATCATGGCAAGGTACACAATAGGTTTGGTACACAGCATGGCATACTTTATAGAACCTATGGCTGAGGCATAGGGAATGACTTTCATTCTCTCTCTATCTTCTGCCGTGGTCGGGCTTTGAGTCTTACTCAACTTCACACCTTACAATAAAGGCTAGAATGCCTTCTTTGACTGATCCATTTTGAACTCCTTCAGAATCTTGTCAAGGTATGTACTCATTGAAAATCTTATCAAGCGTCTTGATCTATCTCTATAGATCTTGATGCCCAATATGTAAGCAGCTTCACTGAGGTCTTTCATTGAAAAATTCTTATTCAAGATCCTTTTATGCTATCCAAAAATTATATATCATTCCCAACTAGCAATATGTCATCCACATATAATATCAGAAATGCTACAGAGCTCCCACTCACTTTCTTGTAAATACAGGCTTCACCGTAAGTCTGTATAAAACCATATGCTTTGATCACCTCATCAAAGCGTATATTCCAACTCCGAGATGCTTGCACCAGTCCATAGATGGATCGTCGTAGCTTGCACACTTTGTTAGCACCTTTAGTATCGATAAAACCTTCTGGTTGCATCATATACAACTCTTCTTTAAGAAATCCATTAAGGGTTGCAGTTTTGACATCCATTTGCCAAATTTCATAAAATGCGGCAATTGCTAACATGATTCAGGCAGACTTAAGCATCGCTACAGGTGAGAAAGTCTCATCGTAGTCAACCCCTTGAACTTGGCGAAAACCTTTCGCGACAAGTCGAGCTTTGTAGACAGTAACATTACCATCAGCGTCAGTCTTCTTCTGGAAGATCCATTTATTCTCTATAGCTCGCCAATCATCGGGCAAGTCCGCCAAAGTCCACACTTTGTTCTCATACATGGATCCTATCTCAGATTTCATGTCCTCAAACCATTTATCGGAATCTAGGCTCATCATAGCTTCTTCATAGTTGGTAGGTTCGCCATGGTCCCGTAACATAACTTCCAGAACAGGATTACCGTACCACTCTGGTGCGGAACGTGCTCTATTAGACCTACGAGGTCCAGTAGTAACTTGATCTGAAGTTTCATGATCATCATCATTTGCTTCCTCTCTAGTTGCTGTAGGCATCACGGGAACGGATTTCTCTGATGTGCTACTTTCCAATTCGAGAGAAGGTACAATTACCGCATCAAGTTCTACTTTCCTCCCACTCACTTCTTTCGAGAGAAACTCCTCCAGAAATGTTCCATTCTTGGCAACAAAGAACTTGCCTTCGGATCTATGGTAGAAGGTGTACCCAATTGTTTCGTTAGGGTATCCTATGAAGACGCACTTCTCCGATTTGGGTTCGAGCTTATCAGGCTGAAGCCTTTTGACATAAGTGTCACAACCCCAAACTTTAAGAAAACGACAGCTTAGGTTTCTTGCCAAACCACAGTTCATACGGTGTCTCAATGGATTTAGACGGTGCCCTATTTAACGTGAATTCAACTGTGTCTACTGCATAACCCCAAAACGATCGTGGTAAATCGGTAAGAGACATCATTGATCGCACCATATCTAATAAAGTACGGTTACGATGTTCGGACACACCATTACGTTGTGGTGTTCCAGGTGGCATGAGTTGTGAAACTATTCCACATTGTTTTAAATGAAGGCCAAACTCGTAACTATAATATTCGCCTCCGCGATCAGATCGTAGAAACTTTATTTTCTTGTTACGATGATTCTCCACTTCACTCTGAAATTCTTTGAACTTTTCAAATGTTTCAGACTTGTGTTTCATTTGGTAGATATACCAATATTTGCTCAAATCATCGATACCCACCACGTGCCTCAACACTCATAGGACCGCATACATCGGTATTATTTCCTATAAGTCATTGGCTCGCTCCATTGTTCCGGAGAACGGAGTTTTAGTCATCTTGCCCATGATGCATGGTTCACAAGTATCAAATGATTCATAATCAAGTGATTCCAAAAGCCCATCTGCATGGAGTTTCTTCATGCGCTTTACACCAATATGACCTAAACGGCAGTGCCACAAATATGTTGCACTATCATTATTAACTTTGCATCTTTTGGCATCAATATTATGAATATGTGTATCACTACGATCGAGATTCAATAAACCATTTACATTGGGTGTATGACCATAGAGGGTTTTATTCATGTAAATAGAACAACAATTATTTTCTGACTTAAATGAATAACCGTATTGCAATAAACATGATCAAATCATATTCATGCTCAACGCAAACACCAAATAACATTAATTTAGGTTCAACACTAATCCCAAAGGTAGAGGCAGTGTGCGATGGTGATCGTATCAACCTTGGAATCACTTCCAACACACATCGTCACCTCGCCCATAACTGGTCTCTATTTATTCTGCAACTCCTGTTTCAAGTTACTAATCTTAGCAACTGAACTGGTATCAAATACCCAGGGGCTACTACAAACACTAGTAAGGTACACATGAGTAACATGTATATCAAATATACCTTTGTTCACTTTGCCATCCTTCTTATCCGCCAAGTATTTGGGGCAGTTCTGCTTCCAGTGACCATTTCCTTTGAAGTAGAAGCACTCAGTTTCAGTCTTAGGTCTAGCTTTGGTCTTCTTCATGGGAGTGGAACTTGCTTGCCATTCTTCTTGAAGTTCCCTTTCTTTCCCTTTGCCCTTTTTCTTGAAACTCACTAGTATGCGTCGGTCCTAAACAAACGGTTTTTAACCCCTTTCCGCGACGGCATTCGGAACCGTCGCCAAGTGAGTGCGGGCGATTGGGGGGTCCTTCCCACACGACCCAGAAACCGTTGGGGATATGCCCTCCTGGCACACACGCTCGGCAAAATGAGGTCGTGTGCGACCGGCGAGCACTCAAATACGGAAATACGTACAGTAGTGCTCAAAAAATACAATTATACAGGCGAAATCATTTCCGGTTGTAAGTACATCCCACACAGTCAGTCACCACTAAACGTTTCCGTTCGTATATACATCCCACACAGTCACTACAAGGAAAACGTTTGCGCAAGGTGGCGTAACGCAAACAGTTTTGAAGAGAATGTCGTGTGTGATTGTTCATTGATCCAACACGGTTTATTCCTAGAAACTGTGCGCGTTGCCTGAGGTCATCGCCCACGGTGTTTTCTCATTAACCGTTTGCAATAGGAAAACCCAATTAGCAAACTAATTGGCAAATAGCGGGCTAATTGCCCTATTATTAATAATCCATTTACTAATCTAATTGACATTCATATTAAGCACATAATATATTCCATTTCCATATTAAGGAAGCAGGATTTCATAATTGAAATACATCGGAGTACAACATGATATAGCTTCAGCACTCAGCTACCCCATTACACAACTGCACCAGCAGCAAGTTTCACATGCAACATCTAAAACCTTTCGAAATTAGCATCATAGACGGTACATAGAGAGATGCATCTCATATGGAAAACTACTGAAGCGGAAGGCGAATATTGAGCCTTCTTTGATGTTGATGGTCTTTGCAACTTTAGGCTAGTGCCTATGGATGATTGACCGTCCATCCTTCGACCTCTTCAGGAACACTTCAATATTGAACCGTGGGTGTTGTATGAAAACTTTCCTCGCCTCCTAACCACAGAGGTGGTTTGAGAGGTAATCATCAGTGAACCCTGAAAACAAGGATGTGCATAAATATCTTCTCTATATTGGAAATGGGGCAAAGGAATAAAAAAAGGCAAGGTATAATAGTTAGTACCATCTTGTAAACCTCAGTGCTTCCCATTGTTTCCCTGCAACACTTATAAGGTAGTTAGTCATTAGGTTAAGTAAGGGTTCGCATGCTATCA
This sequence comes from Aegilops tauschii subsp. strangulata, assembly GCF_002575655.3. NCBI lineage: Eukaryota > Viridiplantae > Streptophyta > Magnoliopsida > Poales > Poaceae > Aegilops > Aegilops tauschii. Next base: position 504,337,705 of record NC_053041.3, on the reverse strand, counting down.
GTAATATATGTTGATGAAAAATAAGCACATTGCAGATTCATCAGATTAATTCAAGCCACATGGAAAACCCATTTATCCAAACCAAGCATGATTAAGAACTAGGAAATATAGTACTTGTATATGTTTCTCATGTATTAAGTGCAGCCAAATTCGATTTATTCCTCACATGGTATACAATAACAGAATGCAGCCACAACAATTGAACATCGCATTGCAGAATTGAACCAAGCAGTTAACTAAACACCACAACAAATGAACCAAACGTTAACTGAGCACCACATTGCACAATATAACATACTCCTAATAGAAGATCAGACAATTAACCAAACAAAGCATGCTTAACAACTTGGAAATCTAGCAATTGTATTTGTTTCTCATATATTTAGTACAGCCAAATTCGATTCATTCCTCACATGGTATACAATAACAGAATGCAGCCACATCAATTGAACATGGCATTGCAGAATTGAACCAAGCAGTTAACTAAACACCACAACAAATGAACCAAACGTTAACTGAGCACCCCATTGCACAATATAACATACCCCTAATAGAAGATCCGACAGTTAACCAAACCAAGCATGCTTAACAACTTGGAAATATAGCAATTCTATTTGTTTCTCATGTATTTAGTACAACCAAATTCAATTTATTCCTCACATGGTATACAATAACAGAATGCAGCCACAACAATTGAACATAGCATTGCAGAATTGAACCAAGCAGTTAACTAAACACCATAACAAGTGAACCAAGCCACAACAAATGAACCAAGCAGTTAACTAAACACCAATTGAACAATATAACATACTCCTAATAGAAGATCAGACAGTTAACCAAACCAAGTATGCTTAACAACTTGGAAATATTGCACCCTGAAGAATTGAACATCACATTTGCAGAATTGAACCAAGCAGTTAATTGAACACCACGTTGCACGACATATAGAACATATACACTATAGCAGAAGATTGCATGGTAAAAGTAGATAGCACAATTCACTAGAATTTGTTAAGGAAAGGCAGTAGCTAGCAAACTGAACATGGGTTCTTATAGTGAGCTAATAAGACAAGCTACTCCTCATTGTCGGAGATATCGATGACGATTGGCTCCTTGGACATGGAAGAGGGCGAGGCCTCCGCATCGTGGCTGCCCTCATTGTAGTGGTGAGTTGCCTGAGCCGCTCCGGGCACCAACTTGCTGGCTCTCGAGATGAGGTAAGCACGTGGATGCTGAGAAAACACCTCGTAGTCTTCGTCGAAGGCACCGACGGTGGCCTCGAGAAAACGCCATGAACTGTCGTTTAAAGCAGCCAACCGTGTCGCGGCGTCGGCGCGTGAGGCGTCAACGGTGGCCTCGACGGCGAGGTGCTCCTACAAGATCTGGGGGTCGGCACGAATGGCAGCCATCGCGACCTCATCCGCGTGTGCGGCCGCGATTTGCTTCTCCGCTGCCAAATGCTCCTTGAGGTCCTGGCTATACTGCGTGCACTATGGCTTAGGCTGGCGCTAATTTGGTGGAGGGGTCGGTGATTTGGGTGGAAGGTGTCGCGCTCGCGCCGGCGGTCGGGGCATGTGTGATGTGGAAGGAGGAGGATGGGGGTCGGGTGCCTGGATAGGCGAGGCCGAGCAGCGCGAAGGAGGGTCGCCGGCGAGGAGGCGGCAGCGCTGCAAGCAAGGAGTGAAGGTTTCAACTTGGAAAGGAAGGCGGAAAGTGGGGGAAATGTGGCTTTTGGTAAGGGGGAGGGGGCGGGGAGGTAGATATTTCTGCGGAAGCCGAAAATTTTGAATTACTTCAGCCAAAAAATTGGCGTGCAAAGTGTCATCATAGACGGTCCCTTATTCAGAGCGGGCTGTGGACTGTAGCCGTCGCACCTTCTCACGGTACGGTGCTCCAAGATATTTTGTGCTGCATCTCACACGGTTGGTGATAATAAACTGTGTGCGATCTACTTGATTTATCGTCTTGATTTGAATTATTTAATGGGGTCATAGCTACAAAGGATGGTGTTTGAATTGTTAGAACTTTTATCTGCAGTGAACATGCAACTATAGGTGTGTCGTCAAAAAATTGGAATTATTCAGGGTTCGTTTGGACGTTTATATATATTAACTGGGTTTCCCAGGCATTTTATGCGCATAATTCAAATTTGAACTACATGCACATGCTCAAGTGCACATAAACTGGTTGAAAAATCAAATATGTGTCCTTGGTTGCATTCTTAGGTCCCATGCAAGAAATGGGAATGAATTTCAAACACCCTGCCACCGTCACTCGGCCGCAAACATTGAGATGCCTGGTTTTTAAATTCTAGTGAATTCAAAACTCGTCTGAAATCCATGAAACTTGGCATGCTATCATGGAGCGGCATCAACATGCCATGGTAAATTTTTTGTCCCATTTGGGGCAGGTTTGGGTATATGCTTCTCACAAACCTGATCTTCTCACAACAAGTATGATGGTTTCGGTAGGGAAAGCCCCACCTTTGGGGACGAAACGATACCCATTGCCTCTTATTGCATTCAAAATTTTTCTTGTGTCAACATAGAACAACAGGAGTGTTGTGTCAATTTTTGTGATTTTTCGGGGTTCTTTTGGACATTTTTATGCATTAAGTGAGTTTTCAATGCATTTATGTGCATAATTCAAATTTGAACTACATGCAAATGCTCTAGTGCATATAAATTGGTTGAAAAATCAAATATGTGTCCTTGGGTGCATGCCTAGGTCCCATGTAAGAAATGGGAATGAATTTCAAACACCAGGGCACCGTTGATTGCCGGCAAAACATTGAGATGCCTGGTTTTTAAATTCTAGTAAATCCAAAACTTGTATGAAATTCATGAAACTTGGCTTGCTATCATGGAGCGGCATCAACATGTTGTGATAAATTTTTTGTCCCAATTGGGGTAGGTTTGGGTATATGCTTCTCACAAACTAGAGCTTCTCACAACAAGCATGATGGTTTCGGTAGGGAACGCACCACCTTTGGGGATGAAAGGATACCCATTGCCTCTTATTGCTTTCAAAAAATTTCTCGTGTCAACAAAGAACAACAGGAGTGTTGTGTCAATTTTTGTGATTTTTGGGGGTTCGTTTGGACATTTTTATGCATTAAGTGAGTTTTCAATGCATTTATGTGCATAATTCAAATTTGAACTACATGTACATGCTCCAGTGCATATAAATTGGTTGAAAAATCAAATATGTGTCCTTGGCTGCATGCTTAGGTCCCATGCAAGAAATGGGAATGAATTTCAGACACCAGGGCACCGTTGATTGCCGGCAAAACATTGAGATGCGTGGTTTTTAAATTCTAGTAAATCCAAAACTCGTCTGAAATTCATGAAACTTGGCATGCTATCATGGAGCGGCATGAACATGCCGTGGTAAATTATTTGTCCCATTTGGGGCAGGTTTGGGTATATTCTTCTCACAAACCGGAGCTTCTCACAACAAGCATGATGGTTTAGGTAGGGAACGCCCCACCTTTGGGGACGAAACGATGTCCATTGCCTCTTATTGCTTTCAAAAAAATTCTCGTGTCAACATAGAACAATAGGAGTGTTGTGTCAATTTTTGTGATTTTTTGGGGTTCGTTTGGACATTTGTATGCATTAACTGAGTTTTCAATGCATTTATGTGCATAATTCAAATTTGAACTACATGCACATGCTCCAGTGCATATAAATTGGTTGAAAAATCAAATCTGTGTCCTTGGGTGCATGCAAGAAATGGGAATGAATTTCAAACACCAGGGCACCATTGATTGCCGGCAAAATGTTGAGATACTTTGTTTTTTAATTCTAGTAAATCTAAAACTCGTCTGAAATTCGTGAAACATGGCATGCTATCATGGAAGGGCACCCGACATGCTGTGGTATTTTTCGTGTCCATTTTGAGAGAAGGCACACTCGAATAATGACAGCCAACAAAGGCATTTTGAAAAAATAGCTGCCACTTTAATATCTCAAACGTTTGTATAATTCTAACCGTGTGCGTTCGGTTAACCATTCATGTTACACCATGTGTCTTGGTTTTAATGGCTATAGGAGGTGCAGTGTGGACAGCTGCTTGACTGAACGGGAGGCGTGCGAGCGCAGTCCGGTGCGCAGGCTCACCGGGAAGCGTACAAGTTGTTCAACACAGGATCTGTGCATCTCTTCAACGCAAACGGTTCAGATTACGGTATGCAAATTAAAGCCAGACTTCGGCGCTCAGCCAAGAGACACTGCGATTTGTCAAAATATGCAGCTAAAAATCAATAGCAGTATCTATTTTTTGCAACTAAAATTCAGTAATTAAGCATAGATTTCATTCATACTAGAGATTAAGCAATCGTTCTCACCAGGAAGCGAGACAGCCTTGGACCGCCGCCTCGCTCCCACTGGTCTATATTAATGGCGTCGCCGAGCGGCCGCACACCCCCCACCCTCACCACACACACAATTCCTCTCTCTTCGCCCGCATCCTCGACACTGCTCCGAGTCCTCAAAGTCGTCAGTGTACGAGGATGCCGCCGAAGCGCCCCATCGGAGGGAGTGGCGACGCCAGGGCTACTAGTTTTCTTAGGGAATTTTTCATCCAATCCAACCTCTTGTGAAGAAGGCTACATGTTTCTACTCCCTCCGTCCCATAATGTAAGACATTTTTTAACACTAGTGTGGTGTCAAAAGTTGTCTTATATTATGGAACAGAGGGAGTAGATTGTAATCAAATGCCCATGTTAATCATGCCAGATCGAAGATGGCACATTGGTGCATTTTACAAATCCTGCAAACCAAATGGGCGTGTAACAGTGTTGAAAACTGCATGCAGGCACTAACACGTTCTCTTCTTTTGCAGTGCATATTAGGCTCGGAGGTGGATGGTGTTTATAACGACGATCACATCGAATGCCTGGATCTGCATCTCTCAAATATTACTTTGAACTCTGTCGGCGTTCAGAATTGCCTGCCTGCGGCCCACAGAGTGGCTAAGCCAGCAGGCCGTACAACCCATCTTCATCAACAAGGCATCCAAGACCCTCGCGAGGGTCCAAGCCTCGCGAGGCGGACGACGCAAGACCTCTTCTGGAGTGGCCTAGCCAGGCAGGCTCACGAGGAGCGGACATATCAAGGCGGGGCAAACCTCACAAGGCTCTCATGACGTGAGCCATGACGAACGACACCAGGCGGGCGCCAGCGCGCGCAGCGTCCTTATTTCCTCTTTGGTGCTAAGGAGGCCAGCATAGGCGAAGAGTACCGAGGCATCAGGCAAAGGTTGCTATATTGGTGCAACGAGATCAAGACCAGGAGGGCGGCAAGGCGGAGGTCATCATGGAGCCCAAGGCAGCGTCACCACCAGAGCTTTTCGTAGGCGAAGACCGCTTTTGTCAGGATAGCTTGTACTAGCTGTCCCCCTTCAAATTTGCCCGCCGTTGTTGGCTCCTTTCCCGCTCGATATTTGGGAAGAGGACCAGGGCCTATATAAGTAGAGCTAGCCACCATAGTAGGGGCATCTCATCTTAGCTTGATCCAACCCGATCGAGAGCCTACCCACAAGAACACCTCAACCTCAGGAGGCTGTTCTTCCCTTGTACTGTTCATCATCAGCCCAAGAGGCAATCCACCACCGCCACACTGGAGTAGGGTATTACACCACAACGGTGGCCCGAACCAGTATAAATCTCGTGTCTTTCTGTGTTGCGAGTTCGTCGAGTTCGTCCGCGAGATCTTAGGGAGCTAGGGCATAGATCGGTAGGAGGGAAAGACTTCACGCACACCCCAGTGTTCGAACCTTAAGGGTTTGCCGGAACCCCACATCCGACATTTGGCGCGCCAGGTAGGGGTGCGCCGTAGCTTCCATTCCGTCAGTTCGTCGCTCTGTCGCTCCGTCGTCTCCATGGCGGACGCTCGCCGTGCTCGAGCTGAGCGTGGGGCTGTCGTCGCCGCCCGCGTCGCTCAGAAGGCTCCCGTCAGCGGGCCACCTCATCGTTCTCCGTCTCCCGCCGCCAACGCTGCCACCGGCCCGGCGGGGAACGAGCAGCAGGCGTCCTCGCTGCATCCTTCGGTGCGGCAGGACGGGCGCACCGCCACTCCATCGCTGACCCCTGCCGGTTCTTCGTCTCATCGTGAACGAACTCTTGCGCTACCGCCCCGTCGGCGACCTCTATGAGGAGTGGCTCGACCGCGTCGCCAAGCTCGTTCGCGCCGCAGGGGGCTCTCCGGCGCCATCCCACTCTCTACCTCCCCCTCAACCAGCTGCGGGCGACGGGGCTCATGGCGTGCCTCCACCACCTCTGCCCCAAGACGGCGCCTTGGCACCAAGGCGCGCGGCTCCGCGGCGTGATCCGCCGCGCCCGGCGCCCGCGCGCGAAGAGAGAAGCTGCCAAGAAATCCCGCGGCCGCGAGAAGCTGCACCTGCGCTCCCCGCGCCACCTCGTCAAGACCGCGCACCGCCCGCAGCGGCGCAGCGCGAACCTCGTCAAGACCAAGCTCCACCTCCGAAGCGGGCCCCGGCAACCACGGCCGGCTGCCGCGCCTTCACCCCCGAGCTGCGTAGCGTCGCCTGGCCAGGCAAGTTCAAGCCGGATATGCCTCCTCGCTACGATGGCACCGCCGACCCCGCGGAGTTCCTGCAGCTCTATGAGCTGAGCATCGAAGCAGCCAACGGCGACGAAAAAGTCATGGCGAACTGGTTTCCCATGGCTCTCAAGGATGGAGCTCGCTCCTGGCTCCTGAACCTGCAGCACGGCTCGATCTCCTCTTGGGACAAAATGCGCGACCGCTTCATCGCCAACTTCCAGGGCACTCGCGACCGCCCGCCGGCCGCGGGTGATCTACGCCGCATCAAGCAACAACCAGGAGAGACCCTCTAGACGTACATCCAGCGCTTCAACAACACCCGCCTCAAGATCCCCAAGGTCACGAACGAGGCCATCATCTCCACGTTTTCCGATGGCGTCCGTGACGTCAAGATGAAGGAAGAGCTCGCCATCCACGAGGAGCTCTGCACATCCTAGGAGTTGTTCAACCTGGTGACCAAGTGCGCAAGAGCTGAGGAGGGGCGCCTTTCCCTCCTCGAGCTGCCAGCTGCAGGAGCGGAGGAGAAGAAGGCCAAGGCCAAGGACGTGAAGCGCAAGGAGGCAGCTAAGCTCGCAGTGGAGCCAGACACCAAGCGGGGCAGAGATCAGCCCAAGTCATCCAAGAACGGCCGACCGTTATGTGCCTTCCACAACCTGAACACCCACAACACCAGCAACTGTCAAGAGCTCAGAGCCATACGGGAAGGACGCTACGGTCGACGCCCCGAGCGCAACGACCGGGGCTACGGCCGCGGAGGAGGACATGGAGGCGGATGCTGGGACGACCGTGGCCCGCGCCAGGAGTGGCGCGACCAGCCTCGTGAGGACCGCTGGCAGGACCAACCTCGCGAGGGCGCCTGGAGGACTCGCCTCGTGAGGATCGCCCCCAGGGCAACACCGGTCGTCCCCCGCTTCCGCCACCAAGAAGGAACGACGACCACCACCAGGACGAGGGGGCTAGGGGCTTCCAGGAGCCGCGTGCAATCGCCTGCATCTTGGGTGGCGCCCAGGCTCCAGCCTCTCAGCGCATCTTCAAACAGTTTGCTCGCGAGGTGAACGCGGTGCTCCCCAAGCTCGAGGCCACGCGCCCGCTCAAGTGGTCCCAATGTGCCATCACTTTCAACTCGGCGGATCAGCTCAAGTGCGCAGCCACCGCTGGCGCCCTCCCTATGTTGTGTTCCCCAGTCATCAGCAATGTGCAGGTTACCAAGACCCTCATCGACGGCAGCGCAGGGCTCAACGTCCTGTCCGTCGACACGTTCGACAATGTCCAAGTGCCATATGAACAGCTCCTACCCACCAAGCCTTTCTCAGGAGTGACCGACAGTTCCACCACACAGATAGGGCAGGTCCGCCTACCTGTCACCTTCGGGAAGCGCAAGAACTACCGCACCGAGCTCATCGGCTTCGACATCGCGCACATCCGCCTGCCGTACAATGCCATCCTCGGGTATCCAGCCCTGGCCAAGTTCATGGCAGTCACTCATGACGGCTACAACGTTCTCAAGATGCCGGGAAGCGGAGGAATCATCACGGTCCCGTGTGAAGAGAGGGATGCGGTGTGCTCCCTCGAGCGCGCCTTCGAAGCCGCAGCAATCGACGACCCCGACAGCGGAAGCGAGGGCTCTCCGGAGACCATTGTCGGGTGGTAGGTGCGACATATGCCAATGGGTGGCTTATCATTGTGGGTGCCAATAAGACGTCGCCGGTGCCTGGAAACGGGATGAGGCTAAGACATGCACGCCGGCGGATCTTACCCAGGTTCGGGGCTCTCCGAGGAGATAACACCCCTAGTCCTGCTCTGCGGGGTCTCCGCATGATCACTAGATCAGGAAAAGTAGCTACAATCGCTCCTAGAGCTGTTGGGTTCAAGGGAGAAGAAGAACAAGGCTAGCTCTCGCTTCTCTCTCTCTATGGTGTGTGTGCTATGCTCAGAAGCAAACCCTTTGCATGGGTGCCCCGGGGGTTTATATAGGCCTACCCCCCGGGGGTACAATTGTAATCCGGCTAGGCACTGGTCCCAGCCGTCAGTGTCTACGCTCGCCGGCTTCTCCGCCGGCTGTTGGGGCCCGCCGACTGGTGGGTCCCGCCGGCTGCCGGCCTCTTGGTCGACAGACCGACCCCACCGCCTAGGATCTTGTCGGCGGCTGCTTACTGTTGCCTCGCCCCTGATGACGAGGGCTTCGTTGAGGTAAGCGTGGCTACAGTGGGCCGCCCCGAGGGCTCTCACTGTTGCCTTACCTCGTCTTGTCTCCTTAATGTGGCACTTGCTTCGAGGGAGGGGGTAGCCGACTTCTGGGAGCCGGCTACGTCCTTGGCCGATTGGGGGAGGCCGGGCCGCCTCCGCGTCTCTCTCTGGCTGAAGGGGCCCGCCGCCCGTGGGCCGTACTGGCGTCGGCCGTGGGTGACGTCGAGCCTAGCATGGCTACAGTGCCGAGCCGGACGGGAGATGGCCGTCTCATACGGCGTCCTGTGGCCATGCCTGCCTCGGGTTTCGGGGGTAGTGGGCAACACTGTGGCCACACCCCGTCTTGTCGCCGTTATGTGGCGTAGCTTTGGTGGTTGCGGTCTTGGCCGGCTTCTTGGAGTCGGCGCTCTTCGAGGCCGGCTTCCTGGAGTCGGCCACCCCGTGGTTATCCTAGGGGGGAGGTTGCTGAGGCTGGGCCGCCTTCCATGAGTCGGCTTCAGAGGTAGCCGGCCAGGGGAGGTGGTCCAATGCTTGGAGTGCTTGAAGGCCCAAAGGCCTGATAATTTTTTAGAAGAGCCAGGGGCAGTCGGCCAGGCTACCCGTGGCCATTTACTCCGACAGTAGTCCCCGAAGCTGATTGGGCTTCGAGGTTGTGTAGGAGTCGAGAAGCTCGGTCAGCTTCCTATCTTGACAAGTCGGCAGCTGGGAGCCGGCTTTGGTTAGGCGCGCCGCCTTGGTCGAAAATTCTGGAGTCGGAGGGCGGGAGCTCGCCAGTGCGTGCGCCGGGCCGCGAGCCGGCCACTTGCCGTCTGCGAACCACGTGGCCTCTCTCGGCCAGAAAGCCTGCCAGCCCACGCGCGTGACGGGACGTTGCCGCAGGGCGGGGGCCCGCCACGTCCACGCCCGGGCCCAGGCGCGGATTCTCTGCAGCCCGAAACCGCCCGCACGTCTCCTTGCGGCAGTTTCGGCACGCCTTTAGGGCATAATAATCGCGAGGCGTGGGGGAGTGGGTGCAGTTAATCCCACGTCTCACCCCACGTCCGGCCTCCCCGGCTTCACCTCGCGAAGCTATAAGTAGGGGGAGAGGGAGGGCGGCAGGCTCTCGCACGCTCCTCCTCCTTCCACCATCTTCTTTCTCTCGCCGTTTCTTGCAACAGCGCCTCGCCGCCACGCTCTTCCAGTACTCGTTCCTCCGCCGCCTCGCTCGTGTTCACCATGCCTCCCGCCACGGAGCAATATGGCGGGGATTGGGATGGCTCCAACGTCCACGAAGATCACATCGAATTCCTCCGCAAGACACGGCGGCTACCCAGCGCGGACAAGGTGGAGGTCCGTCTCGCGCCGGCGAGGGAGCTTACGCCGGTGCCGCGGGAGGGCGAGCGGGTGGCCTCCGCTCGCATTTTTTGCGCGGAATTGGCCTGCCTGTGAGCGCCTTCTTCCGCTCTTGGTTCGAGTTCTACCAGCTCCAGCCGCACCACCTCACCCCGAACGCGGTGGTGCTGCTGTCTGCCTTTGTCACCCTATGCGAAGGCTACCTCGGCGTACTCCCCACCCTCGAGCTCTGGGGGGAGTTCTTCCAGTCCAAGCTGGGCACGCGCTCGTGGGGCGTGCCGGCTCAGACTGGCGCCTTCATCGCGGGGCGGAGGGTGGCTGCCGACAACCCCTTCCCCATCATCACGCTGATCCAGTCGGTGAAGTTGTGGCAAAAGTCATATTTCTACGTCAGGAGCATCACCCCGCAGGGCGACTACATCAACCTGCCGGCTTACGTAGCCGGCCCACCAGAGGGCAGGCGGCCCCGGTGGTCCTACCGGGCCGTGACTCTGACCCCGGCTGGATCCGCAGCCGTCGCCCGAGTGCGAGCGATGACCCAGTCGGAGGGCTTGACGGGGCCCGACCTGCTGGCCGCCTTCGGCACACGCCGGGTACTTCCGCTCCAGAGCCGCGTCAGATGAGCGGCCAGCTCGATCCGAGCCGGATGTGCACCAAGGACATGCCACACGCGGAGGTTGCCTATATGGTGAACTACCTCGCGAACTGCAAACTCTCCGAAGAGTGGCAGTTCGGCAAGGAGCCATATAGCCGAGCCAATCCACCGCCCACGGTATGTTCTCCTTGTCTTCTTCTTTTTCTCTTAGCTTTGTCGCCGAGTTCCTTTGGCCGACTCTGACTAGTCGGCTTGTCTTCGACAGAGTCCTCTCCTTCGGCCTGCCAGCGGGTCGGATGCGGAGCGCTGATTCGTCCCCGACCGTACGCAGCACGACCTGGAGGACCCCGACTTGGGGGCGGCCGCTATGGACGACAACACCGAGCCGGGTGGTGGCCAAGCCGGCGGCGAGGCAGGCGGCTCTGGGCATGGAGTCACCTTCGATGACTGGCTGGACGACGATGAGGTCGAAGTCGTCCCGCGCCGCCAGCCGGCATCTGGACGCGGCGCTGGTTCCTCCGCTGCACCGCCTGCTCGGGGCGGCAGGCAAAAGCGTCGCGCCGCCCAGGGTTTGTTCGGCAGTCGGACGAAGAAACCCAGGGGCGGGGCGGCGGCGACCAGGCGGGAGGAGGCGGCCGCGAAGGCGGCTCGCTTCCGCAAGACGGTGAAGCAACCACAGACTGTGTCGGCGTAAGTTCAAATTCTTTTGTATACTCTTTTTTCTTTCTTTTCTCCGGTGTTTCCTGAACCCTTGTCTTTTTCTCCAAACAACGAGAGCTCCATTGTCGCTTGAGCGGGCGGCTGCCGCCTCCGTCGTCGAGTCGCCGAGGGGGTCTGGGAGCACCACTCGCCGCGTGGACCCCCGTGTCGACCTTCAGGAAGCGACAGAACGGAACGCGCGGGAGGCGGGGGAGGAGCGGGAGGCGCGGGAGGCGGAGGCACGGAAGGCGGCCGCCGCCCAGGCGGCGCAGGAGGAGGAGGCGGCGAAGGCGCGTGCCGACGTCGCAGCCAAGGCCCAAGCGGAGGCTGCAGCTGCGGTGGCGGCGGAGGAGGCCTTGATGGTCACCCCGCTGCGCGTCGCAGCGCCTGGGGCCCTGGAGCCCTCGCCAGAAGGAGCCGGCGGCGACCAGCCAGGGCTGGAGAGGGACGACGAAATCGTCGTCCTGGAGAGGGCGCCGGTGCCGACCCCGCCAACTGGGGCGGCTCAAGGCGGCCGGCCCGATCTGCCGCCTGCGCAGTCAGCGGGGGGCGAGCCGGCCGCGAGGACTGAGTTGGTGGTCCGGATGCCGCCGAGCCGTCGCGCGGGGAAGGCTGCGTCGGAGCCACAGAAGGCCGCGTCGGAGCCACAGCCGGCCGCGGGCTCCAGTTCGTCGGCCCAGGATGTGGAGGTGGCCAGCGCTACCTCGGGGTGGACGCCGGGCGGAGGGACGGCCGTGATGAACGTGGCCGTGCAGGACGTCCGGACCCGGCTCCAGGCCCAGGCTACGGCGCTGAGGCATTATACCGACGAGTTCCTTGCGACGCGGGCGGCCATCCGTGGGGGCGCGTCAGCGCACCCACTGGGTGTAGTCCCCGAGTTCCGAGTCGGCTGCTGAGCAGGCGGCTTGGAACTTCTTAGTGGATTTGGCTTTGCTATTCTTGTTCTTACTTCGATCTTCTGTCTATCTTGCAGGACTACCACAATCTTCGTGCGGCCGCCTTTAACTCCCAGGCTCGGGAGCTGACCCAGAAGACCGCCGACCTTACTGAGAGCCGGGGTACGTGCCTTGTTCTTTATCTCACGTGGGGGCGCGTCAGCGCACCCACTGGGTGTAGTCCCCGAGATTCGGTCCGACTGCTGAGCAGTCGGGTCGGATCTTCCTCGACGACTTCCTCTTATTGTTCTTTCTTTCTCTGCCGTCTCTGCAGCAGCCAACGCCAGTTTGAGGGCACAGCTGGGAGAGTCTCAGACTGCCCTCCGTGCCAAGGATGTCGAGCTCGCCGCCTTGGTGCAGGAACGCGACCGCCTGGCCAAGAAGTTGGCCGACCAGGAGGAGGGCTACAAGGCGGCTCTGAAGGCAGTGCAGGACCGTGAAGCCGCCCTCCAGGCCGAGTACGAGACGGAGGCGGCTAGCTGGGCTGAAGCGAGGCAAACTCTGATCTCTGGCTATGGTCAGATCGAAGATCTGGTTGACGGTAAGCCGCCTACTTCTTCATCCTTTCTTGCCGTCTGCCGCTTTTGGCTCAATTTCTGACTTGGTGTTCTTCTCTTCTTTTCTTCTTCTTTCTTGCACAGAGTATTTCCCTGGCTATTCTACCGCCGCCAACCAGATCATCGAGGCCCGCCGCCAAGCGCGAAGGCTGGCTGGCTTCGAGATTTCGCCCACCGCCGGCCGTTCGCTGGAGGAGCAGCTCTTGCCGATCCAGGCCCGCATCCAGCCGGCTCACCGACTGCTCCGCCGGCTTCAGCGTGCTGGGGCGCAAGTATTGGCCGCCCTCTGGCCCAGCCAAGTGGTTCCTCGCACCCCCAGTCGAACTGCCGACTGGCTGGAGGTGGCAGTCGGCCGCTTCGAAGCCTGGAAGGCCTCGGCGGCTCGGTCCGGCGCCAGGCGGGCGCTGGAGTTCATCAAGGCCTGGTATCCCGGCCTGAGCCTGGATCAGCTGGCTACCTGGCGGCAGCAAGCCGACACAGAGCTGGAGCCGGCGCGGCCGGCTATCATTTGGCGGGCTTCGGCGATCGCCGACTACACCGACACCAGCGTCTTCGCCCCTGAAGTAGATGACAACGGTGTCGCCCAGCCGGAGGAGTGGTTCGGGCTGAACCCGGCAGACGGTGAAGACTCGGTGGAGGAGATTGACTCCAGCGACGAGGGCGAAGAGGAGGAGGAGGAGGAAGGTGAAGACGCCGAGCCGGCTGGTGGAGCAGCCGACCAGCATCAGCCTGACCGCGCCTCCAGCACCACGTCACGCGCGAGTGCGTCGCCTGCCACCGGTGGTGACCAAGCCGAGACCCGCTAGGCGGCCACTCCTTCAGCCGGCGAGGCCGTCTCCACCGACCAGCTCGGCTTCCGCACCGCGCCCTAGTCTAGTCTGCCATCTTTTGTTTTCCTGTCTTGTCACTTTTGGAACAATGCTTTGTTAAGTCTGCACAATTCCACCCACTGGGGGTGTATTCGAACCATGTCGATTGCCAGCCTATTGGGGGGCCTTTATATGTATATATAACTTATGCATGCATTTGGCTTTTCCTCGTACTTTGCTTTTTATCCTTCTGCTGTTTCCTTTGCCGCCCACCCTTGGTTGCCGCCTCCCCAGTCAGACAGTTGCTCAGCAATCTGTAGCTGGAGGAGTGCTTGGCCAATTGGGGGGGAAGTACTCTAGCTGTGCTGGACTAAAGATAAGTGTTTTAGGAAGCCGGCCAGCCGGCTGTTCTGACAGCTGGCGAGCGTGGTTGGAGGCCGTCTTTTTGCTATATAAGTTCGTTGGTCCTTAGCCGTTTTTCGTGTGGGCATCCTTTCTGCCTTGCCTCTTGCTAGTCGGACAGTCGGTTCTTCGAGCTGCGACTTTCAGCAAGAGACGACTCGGGAGTCGGCACACTACTTGTCTGACTTCAGGTAGAACTTTTAATATAGCTCAAGGCGGCCAGTCCCCGGGCCGACTAATCGAACCCGGTGCCCAACAAGAAATCAAATGTAATAATACATGCATGGATATGACACTTGTCATTCATAGATAAACAAAGGCAGTCCCCGCGTACTGTTCGGGGGGCCTGTTGGTTTGTACTTAATACAAAAAGGGTAGCATGATACATACTGCTTTCAACTGTAAAATCTTCTCAGGAGGTTTGCGTTCCATGGTCGCTCCGACTCCTTGCCGGAGTCGTCTCTCTTGCGTGCTCTTGGTTTTTGCACGTCGATCAGGTAGTAGGAGTCGTTGCCTAGTGCCTTCCTGATGACGAAGGGGCCTTCCCACGGGGCCGAGAGCTTGTGCTGGCCGGCTGTTCGCTGGATCAGCCGGAGCACAAGGTCGCCCTCTTGGAAGGATCTTGGCTTGACCTTGCGGTTGTAGTAGCGGCGCAGCCCTTGCTGGTAGATGGCGGACCGGCTGAGTGCTAACAGCCGGCCTTCTTCCAGTAGGTCGACGCCATCTTCTCTTGCTTCCTTGGCCTCCTCCTCCGTGTACATGGTGATCCGAGGCGAGTCGAACTCGATGTCTGTTGGGATGACAGCCTCGGCACCATACACAAGGAAGAATGGAGTGAAGCCGGTTGACTTGTTGGGTGTAGTGCGCAGACTCCAGAGGACAGCCGACAGCTCATCGACCCAGCATCCGGCTGATCGCTCCAGTGGTACAACCAGTCAGGGCTTGATGCCGGAGAGGATGAGTCCATTCGCTCGCTCGACCTGGCCGTTTGACTGCGGGTGGGCAACAGACGCTAAGTCCAGTCGGATGCCCTGCGTCGCACAGAAACATGCCAGTGCTCCTTTGGCGAAGTTCGTGCCGTTGTCGGTGATGATGCTGTGCGGCACGCCGTACCGAGTAGTGATGTCGGTGATGAATGTCACGGCAGTCGGCCCGTTCAGCTTCTTGATCGGCTTTGCTTCGATCCACTTTGTGAACTTGTCCACAGCGACAAGTAGATGCGTCAAGCCGCCGCGGGCTGTCTTGAAAGGGCCCACCATGTCCAGTCCCCAGATGGAAAAAGGCCAGGTGAGGGGAATGGAGTGCAGAAGCCGGCAGGTGTTGCTTGGAACTAAAAACTTGGCATCCTCTGCAGCTCTTGACTATTTCTTTAGCATCCTCCAAGGCAGTCGGCCAAAAGAAACCATGGCGGAAAGCCTTGGCCACAAGTGATCTTGAGGCTGCGTGGTGGCCGCATTCGCCTTGGTGGATATCCTTGAGGATTGCCACTCCTTTTTCTGGCTCGACACAAAGCTGGAAGACTCCAGTGACGCTGCGCTTCACAAGCTCTCTATTGATTATTGCATATGCTGCGGCTCGTCGTTGCACTAGTCTTGCTGAGATCTCATCAGCCGGCAGCTCTCTGCTGATTAGGAACTTGAGGATGGGCTGGGCCCATGACGGAGCTGTGACTTCTTCTTCTGTTAGTGTAGCCACCATGACTCGGGCGGGTGGGTTGGGTGGCGTGGAATTGGAGTCGGCCACCGCTTCTTGTGTCGTTGCAGTCCCCGGGCCGACTGCTGCAGTCCCCGGGCCGGTTTCTGAAGTCCCCGGGCCGGGTGCGACTACGGCAGTCCCCGGGCCAGTTGTCGAAGTCCCCGTGCCGCCTGCGGGGTTCCTCCAGTCGGATCCGGCTGCATCTGGCGCAGGCGGTACGAAGATAGAGTCCGACTCTGGAGACGGTTTGATGGACGGCTTGAGGAGGCGCTGGAGGGAGACGCCAGTCGGTATGGCTTGTCGGGTGGAGCCGATCCGTGCTAGGGCATCTGCTTGGTCGTTGTCGGCCCTTGGCACGTGAAGGAACTCGCACCCTTCAAAGTATCCGCTGATCTGCTGGACGAGGAATCGATAGCTCGCCATGTTCGCGTCCTTGGCGTCCCAGTCGCCAGACGACTGCTGGACCACCAAGTTTGAGTCGCCGTAACACAGGATCCGGCGTATGCCGAGCTCTTTGGCTAGCCGGAGCCCATGTACGAGCGCCTCATACTCGACCACGTTGTTGGAGGCGGCGAAGTGGATCTACAGTGTGTACTTGAGCTTGTCGCCTTTGGGAGAGGTGAGGACGATGCCGGCTCCCAAGCCGGTGCGCATCTTGGACCCGTCAAAGTGCATCCGCCAGTGGGTAGAGTCGGGAGCCGGCGGTAGGTACTGGGTCTCGGCCCAGTCGACGAGGAAGTCGGCCAATGCTTGGGACTTGATGGCGGTGTGGGGTTGGTAGAAGATCGTGTAGGGCGCCAGTGCAATAGCCCATTTAGCCACCCCGCCGGATGCATCTCGGCTGCCTATGATCTCGGCGAGCGGGGCGGTGCACACGACCGTGATGGGGTGTTCTTGGAAGTAGGGCTTCAGTTTCTTGGCGGCGAAGTATACCCCATAGCACATCTTCTGGTAGTGCGGGTAGTTCTGCTTTGAGCTGGACATTACTTCGCTTAGGTAGTACACCGGCCTCTGGACTAGCTGGGCTCGGCCTTCTTCCGGGCGCTGGACCACAACAACAGTACTGACTACTCGGCTAGTCGCAGCGATGTAGAGGAGCATGGGCTCCTTTTCAGTCGGCGCTACCAGGACAGGTGGAGTGGTCAGCATTTTCATCAACTCATGGAAGGCTTGGTCAGCTTGGTCATTCCACTCGAAGTGAGTGGACTTCTTCATGAGTCGGTACAGGGGGAGAGCCTTCTCTCCTAGTCGGCTGATAAAATGACTCAGGGAGGCCAAGCAGCCGGTGAACTTCTGCACATCTCGTAGTTTGGTGGGAATCTCCATCCTCTCGATGGCCTTGATCTTGACGGGGTTGCACTCGTTGCCACGTTCGGAGACCAGGAAGCCTAGCAGCTGGCCGGCTGGTACTCCGAACACGCACTTCTCGGGGTTGAGCTTGATTTGGAATCGGCGCAAGTTGGCGAATGTTTCTTTCAGATCTTCCAGCAAGGTGTCGCGCTTCTCTGTCTTCACCACAATGTCGTCTACATAGACGTGGGCATTTCTACCGAGTTGTTTCAAGAGGGCATTTCTGCATGCAACGCTGAAAAGTGGCACCGGCATTCCTTAAGCCGAATGTCATAGTCAGGTAGCAGAAAGCTCCAAAGGGTGTGATGAAGGCAGTCTTCAGGCGGTCAGCTGGGTCCAACTTGATCTGATGGTACCCTGAGTACGCATCCAAAAAACTCAACAGCTCGCATCCGGCTGTGGAGTCTATCACTTGGTCAATCCGTGGCAGAGCAAACGGATCCTTTGGGCAGGCCTTGTTCAGGCTGGTGTAGTCTATACACATACACCACTTGTTATTCTTCTTCAGAACCAGAACTGGGTTGGCAAGCCACTCTGGAAAGAACACTTCCATGATAAAGCCAGCGGCAAGGAGCCGGGCTATCTCTTCTCCCATGATTCTTTGCTTCTCTTCTGACAGTCGGCAGAGGGGTTGCTTGACCGGCTTCGCGTCGGCGCGGACATGTAATTTGTGCTCGGCGAAATCCTTCGGGACACCCGGCATGTCCTTTGGGG
Source organism: Aegilops tauschii subsp. strangulata (assembly GCF_002575655.3). Taxonomy (NCBI): domain Eukaryota; kingdom Viridiplantae; phylum Streptophyta; class Magnoliopsida; order Poales; family Poaceae; genus Aegilops; species Aegilops tauschii. Next base: position 504,319,864 of record NC_053041.3, on the reverse strand, counting down.
ACCATGCAAAAATGTCTCAATTCTCACGGAGGAAGTCGACGAGCTCTCCTTCCTATTTACTGTCCAAGTTCGCCCCAATGACAGCGAACCTCTCCGGGTTCTCCAGGTCCAGAGGTATCTTCTTCGTCTCTTTGGTAGGCTGGAAGGAGCCCTGCGCATCACAATCTTTGGGGTTGGGGGACAGGGCCGGCTGCTTGCCGGCCATGGCCACAACCCGCTCCAGCATCTTCTTTTCTTCTGCCACCACGAGGGACTCGGCCAGCCGGCTGTTCGCCATGGCACACTCGATGGACTTCTTGTAGTCGCTGGCTACCGTGATGATCCCCCTCGAGCTCGGCATCTTCATCTTTAGGTAGGCGTAGTGGGGCACAGCCATGAACTTCGCCAGAGCAGGTCGGCCAAGCAGAGCGTGATAGGGGCTCTCCAAATCCACTACCTCGAACCAGATTGCTTCTCGGCGAAAATGATCTTTGTCTCCGAAGAGAACATCCATTTTAATCTTGCCGATTGGGGAGCAAGACAAGCCGGGGACGATACCATGGAAGACGGTGCGGCTCGGCATAAGCTGCTTCGCTTTGATGTTCAGCTTCTCCATGGTATCGCGGTACAGTATGTTGATACTGCTTCCGCCATCTATCAGGACACGGGAGAATCGGGCAGCTCGCCTCTCCGTCGCGAGGGTGACATCCAAGACCATCGCATAGGAGCCAGGAGAGGGCATCACCTCTGGGTGGTCGGCCTGGCTCCAGCTGATTGGCTTCTCTGACCAGTGCATGAACTCGGGGGCGCTAGAGGCGACTGCATTAACTTCTTGATGCTGTCGGCGCCGACTGCGCTTGTCGTCGGCTTGACTGGTGAAGACGATGTAGGCGGCGTGCTCTTCAGGGAATTCGTCTTGGATGGCGCCGACCGCCGGCCGAGCCGCCGGCTGCTGGGGGGCTGGAGGCGGCGGGCCGGGAGGCGGAGGCGGCAGCAATCCCTCACCCTTGGTGATTCGCGTGAGCCAGTGGCATTTTCAGGTCGTGTGGTTAGACGGCTTCGCGCCGCTGTTGAACTTGCAGGGGGCGTCAAGAGCCTGCTCGTAGGAGAAAGCCGGCTGCCAAGCCGGCCTGCCACCCTTCTTCTTGGGAGCGGGCCGTTCTTCGGGCTGCTCATCTTCGACGGTGGCCACCTGCCGACTGGTGGAAGTCGGCATGGGGGCCTTGCGCTTGTGATCGTTCTGGTAGGGGTGCCGATTAGGGTCGCCGGCCGGCGTCTTGGGAGCCGGAGCAATCACCTTCCCCGAGGCGTCTACTCGGAGCTCGGTCTTCATCGAGGAGTCGGTCGTGGCGTACTTGTCCGCGATGACCAGCAACTCGTCGAGGGTAGCCGGCTCGTCGCAGAGGAGTCGGTGCTTGAGGAGGGTGCCCTCTCGGCACCCGGTGGTGAAATACTCGATGGCCTGAACCTCGTGCACCCCCTCGCAGGAGTTGCGGAGCTCGGCCCACCGCGTGAGGTAGTCGCGGGTCGACTCGTTGGGTCCTTGGATGTAGAGGGAGAGCTGGCGAGGCTTGGGAGGCCGCTTGTAGGTGCTGGTGAAGTTGCGGACGAAGACTTCCGTGAAGTCCAGCCAACTGTTGATGCTGTAGGGCTTGAGGCTGTTGAGCCATGTGCGCGCCATGCCTTGCAGCATGAGGGGGACGTACTTCACGGCGACGCGCCAATTGCCGTTGGCTATGCTGACGGCCGTGGAGTAGTCGATGAGCCAATCTTCCGGCTTCACTGAGCCGTTGTACTTGGGCGTGTCTCTGGGGAGCGAGAACCCTTTGGGGAAGGGCTCGTCGCGGATGCGGGGGCCAAAACATGGCGGGCCGACATCGTCTTCTTCTTCTAACGCCAAGGATCGAGCAAGGCGGTCGATCCGGTGGCGGGCGTCGTTCTCACCGACTCCTTCTCGGCGGCCAGTCGGTCACCAAGAGTCGGGTGCGTGATAGGCGGCGGGGTGAGACGTCTTTCTCTTCGAGGCAGGGGAGGAGGCAGATTTCCTTGGTGCTCCACCGCTCGCGGGCGGCCTTCCGCGTCGCGCTCGATGGTGATGCGAGTCCGGCTGTGGCTAGCAGCCGGCTCCTTGTCTTTCTTCGGGCGGGCGCCGCTCGCAGTCGGCGAGCGGGATGTCGCGGCATGCTCCCGGCGCAGGGGATGACTATCAGCACGGGCGCCGGCTTCGTGCCATTCCGCAGCCGCGTCGATCAGCTGCTGGATCTGTCTTCTCATGTAGGGGAGCTCATCGGCTCCCAGCCCATTGAGCTCTTCTGCAGCCGCCTGAGCGGCTCGCAAATTCTCGAGCGGGGTGGCGTAGACGGGGTGATTTGCCCCCAGTATGCTGGCGACGGCCGCGCCGCGCTTCTGGACGAAGCCGGCTCGGCTCGGGCCGCTAGGCGGCAGCGTACCGAAGGCGGCGCGGTCGACTTCGCGCTGGTGGGCCTCGGTGAGGCGTCTCATGGAGGCTATCTTCTGGCCATCCGCGATGAGGGCGAGGCGGCGTGCCTCCAGGGTCTCGGCGTCGGCGTCGGCCGGGATGGGATGGAGAGGTCGTGCATCGCCGCTTGCAGGGCGTCATGGGCATTCTCGCCCGAGTTGGCGACGTGGCTGATGACCAACACTTCGGTGACAGCGCTGCTGCCGCTGTCAGCTCGAGGGAGAGGATCGTCGAAGACCACCACGTCGGAAGGGTAGGCGTCGAGCGATGCCGTGTCGGAGTCGACGAGCATCGAGTCGGTGGAACCGACCGACTCCACATCTGCAGCAGGCTCGCTGGAGACGTGAAGCTGGTCGAGGAGGCTGACGAGGCAGCTCTCGGGGTAGTCCGTGCCTGCGTCGGACGCAGGCTCGTCGGAGATGCGAGTCTCGCCGAGCAGATCGGCGAGGCAGCTCGCTGCGCAGGCGTCGTCGACGCCTTGCAGCGCGTCGAGGCAAACGCCATCGGGCGCAGTAGGCTGGCTACGCTCGCGGGGGAGGAAGAGGGTTCCCGTCCAGAACAGGTCTCCGGACGACGGTGCACCTGGCCCCACGATGGGCGCCAAATGTCGGGTGGTAGGTGCGACATATGCCAACGGGTGGCTTATCATTGTGGGTGCCAATAAGATGTCGCCGGTGCCTGGAAACGGGATGAGGCGAAGACATGCACGCCGGCGGATCTTACCCAGGTTCGGGGCTCTCCGAGGAGATAACACCCCTAGTCCTGCTCTACGGGGTCTCCGCATGATCACTAGATCAGGAAAAGTAGCTACAATCGCTCCTAGAGCGGTTGGGTTCAAGGGAGAAGAAGAACAAGGCTAGCTCTCGCTTCTCTCTCTCCATGGTGTGTGTGCTATGCTCAGAAGCCAACCCTTTGCATGGGTGCCTCGGGGGGTTTACATAGGCCTACCCCCGGGGGGTACAATTGTAATCCGGCTGGGCACTGGTCCCAGCCGTTAGTGTCTACGCTCGCCGGCTTCTCCGCCGGCCGTTGGGGCCCGCCGACTGGTGGGTCCCGCCGGCTGCCGCCCTCTTGGTCGACAGACCGACCCCACCGCCTAGGATCTTGTCGGCGGCTGCTTACTGTTGCCTCGCCCCTGATGACAAGGGCTTCGTTGAGGTAAGCGTGGCTACAGTGGGCCGCCCCGAGGGCTCTCACTGTTGCCTTACCTCGTCTTGTCTCCTTAATGTGGCACTTGCTTCGAGGGAGGGGGTAGCCGACTTCTGGGAGCCGGCTACGTCCTTGGCCGACTGGGGGAGGCCGGGCCGCCTCCGCGTCTCTCTCTGGCTGAAGGGGCCCGCCGCCTGTGGGCCGTACTGGCGTCGCCGTGGGTGACGTCGAGGCTAGCATGGCTACAGTGCCGAGCCGGACGGGAGATGGCCGTCCCGTACGGCGTCCTATGGCCATGCCTGCCTCGGGTTTCGGGGGTAGTGGGCCACACTGTGGCCACACCCCGTCTTGTCGCCGTTATGTGGCGTAGCTTTGGTGGTTGCGGTCTTGGCCGGCTTCTTGGAGGCGGCGCTCTTCGAGGCCGGCTTCCTGGAGTCGGCCACCCCGTGGTTATCCTGGGGGGGAGGTTGCTGAGGCCGGGCCGCCTTCCATGAGTCGGCTTCAGAGGTAGCCGGCCAGGGGAGGTGGTCCAATGCTTGGAGTGCTTGAAGGCCCAAAGGCCTGATAATTTTTTAGAAGAGCCAGGGGTAGTCGGTCAGGCTACCCGTGGCCATTTACTCCGACAACCATCCCCAAGAAGAAGCAGCTGCGCCGCGCAGGACCTCAGGAGGATGGCGTCGCAGCAGGAGCCTCGTCAGGATCAGCGCCCGCTCCAGGGGCGCCCCCCTCCATCGCATAGGAAAGCGCGCCTGGCGCCCTCCTCGGGCATGGCTCGGGGGCTCTCTTCTGGAGGGCCTCTGACCTTGCCAACCTCACGAGGGAGGCGCTTGGGCACCACTTGGATGCGTGCTTCGCGGCATGTGTCCCTCAGGAGAGCACAGGGCAAGGAGTGCCCACCGCTCAGGAGTTCATCACCAAGACCACTCAGGAACTGCAAGAAGCAAGAGCCATGCGCAGCGACAACCGCTCACGAGGCGCAGCTCCGCATCCTGGCGAGGATGTTGAGCTGCGCGTCTGCATCGACATCCCCGGGCTCAACAGGGCCGCATCTCAGGAGCGCTTCTGGCCATCGCGTGTGGGGCGCTGCGAGGGCCCGCCACACAGCTACGTTCGCATGCCCTTCGGCTTGCCGAGCGTGGCGTCAGCCTATCAACGTGACCTGCGGCGTGCCCTGGCAGCTCAGGAGGCCAGGTACCATGCCGCCCCGGAGGAGATGAAGACGGTCTTCAGGGAACCTCCTGAGCCCCCAGAGCCTCCCGAGGCTCAGGGTCTCGGTGGCTCGTGAGGAGTCGTTTCTTCAACGCACGCCTTCAGCTGCACCAACTCTACTTCGTCTACAGAACCAGGTGACATCTTCCAAGCTCGTTTAAGCTGGGAGCGCCCCTCGGGCTGCATTATTCCCAGGCCACATGGGTCCTCCCTGTGGCATGTATCCCTTTTGCTTACGTCTTTAGCTTACCTTGTTGGGGGCGCCCCTCGGGCTGTATCATCCCCAAGCCGCTCGGGCCGGACCCGGTGGCATGTATCTTCCTGCATTTACCTAAGCTGGTCTGCTCTCCACGCTTAACCTGCCAACTGCTACCACCTGCTCGATCATCGCCTCCCCCGGGGCCTCCACACAGGCACGGCGCTGGTGCATGGGTCCGTCCCTGTCACGTCGACAAACCTGAGCGGTCGAGATCTGGCTCGCGGCATGCCCCGCGCACGTCACCTCACCAGGCCCTTAGTGCCTTCAACTCATCCGAAGCAACCAGCGGCAGGTTGACAGCTGTAACGGCAAACCGTGTTTCTTCTTGTGCCGGTTCACAAGGATCCCGTGGGAAGGATAGCAGGCGACGCCGCGAGTCTCCTTTCCCTTGTGCAATTCGCTTGTGCGTTAAAAGGGGGGCTCCTGAGCATCACGACTCAGGAGCTCTTACTGGCTCTCCAGCCCTCACCCCCTGGCCTTGACCACGGCATCGCGACCTAGCATACCAGTGGCGGCTGAGCTCGCTCGAGGGGCGGGACCTGAGGACGTAGAGCACTAAGAAGAGCTCGGGAGAAGGAAAACTCGTACGGACCGGCCTGGCTATGCCGCACAAGTTGGCGCACAGCCCTAACGCAACATCAGGAGTCGCCGCGAGGTCAGCAAGATAAGTTTCGCCCTAGGATCGGCTAAATATTTGGGCCTAATGGTCACTCACACCATGCCGCAACCCCGTTGCGGCCAAGTCATCTTCCTTTCTTGCTTTACCATGGCTGCTTGGGCGCTAAGGGGGACCTCCTGAGCATCGCGCCTCAGGGGCTCTTACTGGACCTCGGGCCGCGCACCTCCTGGCCTTGACCACGGCATCGCGACCTGGCATACCAGCGACGGCTGTAGCTGCCTTGGGACCGGGACCCATCAGCGTAGAGCATTAAGCTATCACGAGGAAAGAAAGGGGGGACCGAGCCTTAACGGGACATGCGCTCACCAAGTTTTCATAACAAGGAAGATAAGCACAAAAGACATTGCAGATCCTTAAATGCCCCCACGGGGTGATTAATGGTTCTTCGCAGGAAACAAAAGCTGATACTAAGGGGAATCCTATCTACATCCTTCCGTGGCGGATGCCATCATCAACAGTGGGCCACGAGAGGCAGGCGCCAACCCCATCCAGATCAGCGGCGGCGACGGCCAGACGCCGCAGCTCTGCTCCGAGCGCGGCGAGAGCTCGGGGGCACGTAGCTGTCGTCGCTCGTCTCCAGAGTCTCGTAAGGCTCAGGAGAGCTGCTGGACTCCCAAGGGCTGCTGCTGCTGGAGTAGCCACGAGCGAAGCGCGCGTCAGTTTGGCGCTCCTCTCCGGAGCAGCACTCCAGGCGGCGGCCCTCGGCGTCGAAGACCTTGAAGAAGAGTGTGGAAGCGCCGTCGTACTCGAAGTGGATCGCGAGGGCGCCCCTCGCACGGCAGACCCGTGCGATCCAACCCCCCCCCCCAGCCGCGGGTCATGAAGATCTTGCCGGTGGGAACCGCTTCGATCTCCGCTCCGGTCGCCGGAGCACTGCAGTCGGCGTGCTGCAACCAGAGTTCGAGAGGCCCCCTCGGCGGCATCATGTCGGACAAGAACCGCGGGAAGCGAATCCAGGAGCTTGGAGGCATCGGCGCCCACAGCACCAACTCGCGCGAGGAGTCAGCGGCATGGATCCCAGGGGCGACAGCACGCGTCGCCGTGGTGTGGCGACCCCAGACACGGCGCGGGCGGCGCTGCTCGTCGCTCCGTCCTCCCGAGCCCTCGGCTCGGGCGTACAAGGGTAGCGGGTACCCCGGAGGAGGCCGCTCGCACCAAGGCCTCGTCACCACCTGCATCGCTGCTTCATCACGGCGATGGATCGACCTCTTCTTCGGCGGAAGTGGCCCCAGATCATCATGGGGAGCCTTTCCTTTCTCTTCGGTAGAAAACCTTCTGATAGGCGCCATTGTTGTCAGCAGTGGAGCAAGAAGGAAGGAGCAAGAAAGCGAGGAAGAGATGGGCGACGGGGGCTCCGCCCCCCCTCCCCATTTATAGCAAGAGAAGGCCAACCGGCGTCTCCCACGATCGCAGGTAATGATGGTTTTCCTTGCATGTCACAGGGACTTGTCAAGTCATGCAGTTGCCGAGGCGACATGGGGAAGCGGAGACGCCCACGTCCAATCAACCGCCACGTGTCAACCGAGGCCGCAGGCTTTTGGGGACCGCGGTGCTCCGAACTTGACCCTTGGCTTCGCTGCGAAGCCAAGCCCGAGCGCACCTTGGGCCCGGGGGCTACTATCGGCGTTCTAGGAACGGGGGTCCCCAGACTTGCCTGCCTGCGGCCCACAGCATGGCTAAGCCAGCAGGCCGTACAACCCATCTTCATCAACAAGGCATCCAAGACCCTCGCGAGGCGGACGACGCAAGACCTCCTCTGGAGTGGCCTAGCCAGGAAGGCTCACGAGGAGCAGAGCTATCAAGGTGGGGCAGACCTCACGAGGCTCTCGTGACGTGGGCCATGACGAACGACACCAGGCGGGCGCCAGGTGGGCGCCAGCGCGCGCAACGTCCTTATTTCCTCTTTGGTGCTAAGGAGGCCAGCGCAGGCGAAGAGTACCGAGGCATCAGGCAAAGGTTGCTATATTGGTGCAACGAGACCAAGACCAGGAGGGCGGCAAGGCGGAGGTCATCATGGAGCCCAAGGCAGCGTCACCACCAAAGCTTTTCGCAGGCGAAGACCGCTTTTGTCAGGATAGCTTGTACTAGTTGTCCCCCTTCAAATTTGCCCGCCGTTGTTGGCTCCCTTCCCGCTCGATATTTGGGAAGAGGACCAGGGCCTATATAAGTAGAGCTAGCCACCATAGTAGGGGCATCTCATCTTAGCTTGATCCAACCCGATCGAGAGCCTACCCACAAGAACACCTCAACCTCAGGAGGCTGTTCTTCCCTTGTATTGTTCATCATCAGCCCAAGAGGCAATCCACCACCACCACACTGGAGTAGGGTATTACACCACAACGGTGGCCCGAACCAGTATAAACCCCGTGTCTTTCTGTGTTGCGAGTTCGTCGAGTTCGTCCGCGAGATCTTAGCGAGCTAGGGCATAGATCGGTAGGAGGGAAAGACTTCGCACGCACCCAAGTGTTCGAACCTTAAGGGTTTGCCGGAACCCCACATCCGACAATCTCCTACTGAGGGACCCCACCGGAGATTACACTCACCAGGTTCTTTCTTGCCAGAGCAAAGGTGTTGAGGGTACTGAGGTTGAACACGCATTTAATTAGGAAAGATTAATGGTATGATTATCAGAGTCGGCTGGTACTGTGGAATGGAAGTGCCTCAAAAAATGCCAAACTTCATATTGGTAGAGCATATGGGAAAGCAATTGGAAGTTATTGTGTCAATCCCATACATGACTTGCCAGCGGCTGATCCCTTTTCAGAAATGACGCAGCTTGCAATGTTTGAATTTGGGCGTTGTAATCTTTGAATTTGAACCTTGCAATATTTATGGTATTTGTTATATTGAACCGTTTATGTTCTCTTGTCTCAACGCAAACATTTCATCCGGGTGAACCGCATGTGTACATGACACACACCTTGATCTGGCTGACCATTTCTTTTGTGTTGCCTAATCACAAACAGTTCATCCGAGTGAACTGTATGATGTACATCGCACACACCTTGATCTGGCTGACCGTTTCTTTTGTGTTGCCTAATCCCAAACAGTTCATCCGAGTGAACCATATGTTGTACATCGCACACACCTTCATCTGGTTGCCTGTTTCTTTTGTTCCTCCTCATCGAAAACAGTTAATTGAACTGAACCGTATGCCCTAAATCGCACACGCAACTAAAATCTGAACTATGTTTGATGCATCTGTCATCGCAAACGGTTTGCGCCTTTTCTGACGGTTTTTTACACCACCGTTTGCGATTACTGCATCGCACATAGTTTCGTCGAAGGGTCTCCGATCATAGTGTCGCGTTAGCAGCATCCTGCAGTAGTGACTAGTGGTCTTGTTAACCATCAACACTTGCTGCTTTTCTTTGATTTCTACCTTCGCCGATTTCAGCATCGCGAAGAGCTCGGGAATCGTTTTCGTCATCCCTTGCATATTATAGTTCATCATGAAGTTCTAGTAGCTTGGTGATAGTGACTTAGAGAACTGTGTCAATCACTATCTTATCTGGAATATTAACTCCCACTTGATTCAAGCGATTGTAGTACCCAGACATTCTGAGTACATGCTCACTGGCTGAGCTATTCTCCTCCATCTTGTAGGCAAAGTTCTTGTCAGAGGTCTCACAACTCTTAATACGGGCATGAGTTTGAAATACCAATTTCAGCTCTTGGAACATCTCACATGCTCCGTGGCGTTCAAAACATGTTTGGAGTCCCGGTTCTAAGCCGTAAAGCATGGCACACTAAACTATCAAGTAGTCATCATACCGAGCTTGTTAAACATTCATAACGTCTGCATCTGCTCCTGCAATAGGTCTGTCACCTAGCAGTGCATCAAGGACATAATTCTTATGTGCAGCAATGAGGATAATCCTCAGATCACGGACCCAATCCACATCATTGCTACGATCATCTTTCAACTTATTTTTATCTAGGAACATATCAAAAATAAGGGAGCTATATCGCGAGCTATTGATCTACAACATAGATTTGCAAATACTATCAGGACTAAGTTCATGATAAATTAAGTTCAATTAATCAAATTACTAATGAACTCCCACTTAAATCAACATCCCTTAAGTTGTTTAAGTGATACATGATCCATATCAACTAACCCATGTCCGATCATCACGTGAGATGGGGTAGTCATCAATGGTGAACATCTCTATGTTGATCATATCTACTATATGACTCATGTTCGACCTTTCGGTCTCCAGTGTTCCGGGGCCATGTCTGTACATGCTAGGCTCGTCAAGTTTAACCCAAGTATTCCGCGTGTGTAAATCTGTCTTACACCCGTTGTATGTGAACGTAGAGTCTATCACACCCGATCATCACGTGGTGTCTCAACACGACGAACTATCACAACGGTGCATATTCAGGGAGAACACTTATACCTTGAAATTTAGTGAAGGGATCATCTTATAATGCTACCACCGTACTAAGCAAAATAAGATGCATAAAAGATAAACATCACATGCAATCAAAATATTTGACATGATATGGCCATCATCATCTTGTCCTTTTGATCTCCAGCTCCAAATCATCGTCATGATCTCCATCGTCACTAGCTCGACACCTTGATCTCCATCGTTGTGTCGTGGTTGTCTCGCCAACTATTGCTTCTACAACTATCGCTAACGCATAGTGATAAAGTAAAGCAATTACATGGCATTCGCATTTCATACAATAAAGAGACAACCATAAGGCTCCTGCCGGTTGCCGATAACTTTTACAAAACATGATCATCTCATACAATAACATATATCACATCATGTCTTGACCATATCTCATCACAACATGCCCTGCAAAAACAAGTTAGACGTCCTCTACTTTGTTGTTGCAAGTTTTTCGTGGCTGCAACGGGCTTCTAGCAAGAACCATTCTTACCTACGCATCAAACCACAACGGTGTTTCATCAAGTTTGCTGTTTTAACCTTCTTCAAGGACCGGCCGTAGTCAAATTCGATTCAACTAAAGTAGGAGAAACAAACACCCGCCAGCCACCTTTATGCAAAACTAGTTGCATGTATGTCGGTGGAACCAGTCTCGTGTACGTGGACATGTAAGGTTGGTCCGGGCCGCTTCATCCCACAATACCATCGAATCAAAATAAGACGTTGGTGGTAAGCAGTATGACTATCACTGCCCACAACTCTTTGTGTTCTACTCGTGCATATCATCTACGCATAGACCTGGTCGGATGCGATTGTTGGGAAACGTTGCATGGAAAACAAAAAAAATTCTACGCACACGCAATGATCTATCCATGGAGATGCATAGCAATGAGGGGGAGAGTGTGTCTACGTACCTTCGTAGACCATAAGCGGAAGCATTTCACAACGCGGTTGATGTAGTCGAACTTTCTACATGGTCCACCGATCAAGTACCGAACGTATGACACATCTGAGTTCCGCACACGTTCAGCTCGGTGACGGTCCTCGTCTTCTTGATCCAGCAAGACATCGAGGTAGTAGATGAGTTCCATCAGCACGACGGCATGGTGACGGTGATGGTGAAGTGATCCTCGCAGGGCTTCGCCGAAGCACCATGAGAATATGACCGGGGGTGTAAACTATGGAGGGGGCGCCGCACACGGCTAGGAAATTGTCTGGTGTGTGCTAGGTGCCCCCCTCCTCATATATATATAGGTGGGAGCGAGAGGGGAGAGGCCTAGGGGTGCCCCAAGTAGGACCGAGTCCTACTTGGGCTCCTGCCCTTGGTCGTGCCCCCCTGCCATGTTTGTCGGAGGGGGAAGGAAAGAGGAGGGGAGAGAGAAGGAAGTGGGATAATCCACACTTGTCTTTCCCGTTTTCCCCTTTCCTTCTCCACCTTGGCCGGCCCATATGGGGGGCGCACCAGCCCCTTGTGACTGGTGTGTTTCCCTTCTTGGCCCATAAGGCCCATATCTTTTGCCGGGGGTGCCCGGAACCCCTTCCGGTGACCCGATATGTACCCGGTACCCTCCGAAACACTTCCGGTGTCCGAATACCATCGTCCTATATATCAATCTTTACCTCTCGACCATTTCGAGACTCCTCGTCATGCCTGTGATCTCATTTGGGACTCCGAACAACATTTGGTCACCAAATCACATAACTCATATAATACTATATCGAAATCAAACGTTAAGCATGCGGACCCTACGGGTTCGAGAACTATGTAGACATGACCGAGACACCTCTCCGGTAAATAACCAATAGCGGAACCTGGATGCTCATACATATTCTATGAAGATCTTTATCAGTCGAACCGTTATGACAAGATACGTAATTCCCTTTGTCCAACGGTATGTTTCTTGCCCGAGATTCGATCGTCGGTATCTTCATACCTAGTTCAATATCGTTACCGGCAACTCTCTTTACCCATTCCGTAATACATCACCTCTTGACCAACTCCTTAGTCATTTGCTTGCAAGCTTAAGATGTGTATTACTAAGAGGGCCCAGAGACACCTCTCCGATACTCGGAGTGACAGATCCTAATCTCGATCTATGCCAACTCAACAAACACCTTCGGAGATACCTGTAGAGCATCTTTATGATCACCCAGTTACGTTGTGGCGTTTGATAGCACATAAGGCATTCCTCCGGTATCCGGGAGTTGCATAATCTCATAGTTGAAGGAATATGTATTTGACATGAAGAAAGCAATAGCAATAAAACGGAATGATCATTATGCTAAGCTAACGGATGGATCTTGTCCATCACATCATTCTCCTAATGAGGTGATCCCGTTATCAAATGACAACTCATGTCCATGGTTAGGAAACCTTAACCATCTTTTATCAACGAGCTAGTCAAGTAGAGGCTCACTAGGGACACAGTGTTTGTTTATGTATTCACACATGTATTTAGGTTTCCGACCAATACAATTCTAGCATGAATAATAAACCTTTATCATGAATAAGGAAATATAAAATATCAACTTTATTATTGCCTCTAGCGCATTTTTCCTTCAGTAGGATATCTCTACAATATTTACATTAATGTGGCAATCTCGTGGCTCAAACCATCATGGTGTGACACACACGCCACTTAACATTACAACATATAACCATCTCATACATAAACTCATTATCATGACGAAGGCTTTACCACATCATATGCATACCCTGCAAAACCAAGTTAGACATCCTCTAATCGGTTTTAGCAAAATTTTAGTTACACGGTTAACCGGTTTTAACAAGTAATACAATCTACCTACGTCCACAATTTAAGCGATGATCCTTGATGCTAGATTAAGTTTCATGTGTGCGAAAGAAGAGACTTAATTAAAAGTCTCGTCCCCCACACTAAACTTCGTCTAATACACGTGACCCCCTAGAAGATCATCCATCTTAGGCACCCTCTTGTGTTCGTGACGGTTCACTATTCTCAACTATGGTGAAGGCCAGGAACTACTAGCAGATCGTTGACAGCCAGAGCCGATCGATTGTCAGAACCTTGTGAAAAGCGACAGCATGCCGTCGATGAATTGAACCAAAGCAACACTCGAGGGAAGCATAACAAGAACATTAACTCTCACAATCACATGTTCAAAGGATCGGTATAGTTGACTAGAGGGGGTGAATAGGCAACTAACAATTTTTAGCTTTTCTTTACCAATTTAAACTTTGCATCAAAGTAGGTTGTTTAGATATGCAACTAGGTGAGCAACATATATGATGCAGCAACAACAAGCACACAAGCAAGCAAGGAACATAACACAAATAAGCTTGCACAAATAAAGGAACGAGATAACCAAGAGTGGAGCCGGTGAAGACGAGGATGTGTTACCGAAGTTCTGTAGCGACCAGACCTCAAATAGTCTGATCTACCGTGCACCAGTGTCATCCCTGGATCAGTAATGCTGACACGCACAGTACTTGGAGGATTTATAACAGAGTAGCAATCACACACTTATTACATCGAGTATCTCAAGAGAAAAATAAGTATGACAAATATGGCTTAAGGCCATCTAAAACGATAACAGCGGAAGACTTGGAAGATAAGTGAGTCCATCAACTCCAACGGCATCACTGAGTATAAGACCACGACCTAAGGCACCTTACTCGTCGTCTGAAAAGTCTGCAACATGAAACGTTGCAGCCCGAAAACGGGTCAGCACATGGAATATGCTGGCAATGTAACACATAGAGAGTAATGAACATAACAGTGCTATACTACATGCATATATGGCTGGTAGAAGGCTCTATGGTTACAGTTTTGTGAAAAGCCAATTTTTCCCTACTGCAAAGGAATAAATTTTATTTAACTATCATGGTGGTTGTTAAACATTGAGAATGGTTGACAGCATTCTCAATCCCAATTAAGTATCATCATTAACCCAACAAAATTAGTTAAAGTAACATGATGAGATTCACATGATAATCCAGATACTAGATACTCAAGATGTCCATAACCGGGGACACGGCTAACCATGATTAGTTTATACAATCTGCAGAGGTTTGTGCACTTTTCCCCACAAGACTCGATCGCCTCCGCTTGATTCTCGCACTACATGATGTTTGAGAAACGGATGACCGAGACACAGTCTTTCAGAAACAATAACTCTTTACTCCGGGTGGACAGTTACACCTACTTTCCCCTACATCTGCTAGCCCACCTCTTAAAGAGATCATGCAACCCACTCAACTATGCTAGAGCCCATAATAGCTTGTGGCTGCACACGGAAGTTTCTAGAATGAATAATCTCATGATCCCTTTGAACCTCGGTCCAAAAGAAAAACAGGCAATCCTGGAATACCCAGGTATCTCAATCCACCCAGATGTGAGTTTTAGTTGCCACCTTAAGGTTAACCATTAATTAACAATCTCACATCTGTCATGGTAACACTCAAACCCAATCCACGTCTACTAGCATAGCATAGCATAGCAATATGAGCGAACATAGAAGTAACTCCCAAGGGTTTGATAGTAAACAGGTGATAGGTACTACCTCAACTACTTCCCAATTCCCACAGTTTAATTAGATCCTAACCATGCAATGTTTGAGGGTTGATCTAATGCAATAAAACTGGGTAGTAAAAGAGATATGATCAAAGTGTTACTTGCCTTGCTGATGATCCGTGAAACCTAGAGATTCGAAGTAGCAAGCGGCGCACTCCGGGTACTCTATTGCAAACAAACAAGCATACAATAAGCACTCACTAATCCATAGGTAAACTCAAATAAAAGATCCAACCAGAAAGTTCAACTTAAGAACTCTGGTTTGCAAAAAGAATCAAATCAAACGAAGCAACGAAAGTCAAACGGTGAAAGAAACAAGCTTTGTTTACTAATCGGGATCTAGGTCAAATTTTACAGTAGCATAAACTTTTTTGAGTTGGTTAAACGGAAAGAGAATTTCGAGACGAAACTCTAGGCGCTTGAATCGCCTGATTCCGATAAACGAGCGAAAAGTTAAGCTAAAACAAAAAACAGATCAGAAATCGCGATCTGGGAAAATCGCGGATAATCCGGCGAAAAAGAAAACTGACGAACAGTTAAACGAACGGACGTTCGTTAACTGCGACTAACCGACGAACACGTTCATTAAAACGAATGGATCGGGCGAACGCTCACTAACTAACTAAACCGACAGAAAAAAATAAACCAATCTAAAAAAATAAACCTAGGGTTCGGAAAAAAATAAACCGAGGCGGTTTTTTTTTAAAAAAACCGGACGGCGAACGGCGGCGGCTCCGGCTAACCTCCGGCGAGGCTCGGGACGGGCTCCGGCGGGGTCTGGACGGGGGCAGCAGGGTGCGGGCGTCATCGGGGAGGCGGCGGGCGACGAGGGGCGGCGTCCTGCGGCGGCTTCCCGTGGCGGCGGCGGCTCGGCTTCGGCTGGGCGTCGGGCTTCGGGATGGGGAACGGGGTGAGGGAGGGGGCGGCGGGGCTCGGTATATATAGGTGGGGGGGTTGCCGTGGGGGAGGGGCAAGGGGCGGCGGGGTCGAGCGGGACACGGGCGGCGGCGCTGCCGTGCTCGTCTCGGTCTCCAGGAGGGAGACGGGGTGCGGGGAAGATGGGCCGTCGACTGGGCTTCGGCCCAGTCGGGCGCTCGCGCGTTTTTTTTAATAATTAATTCCGCCGAACCTAAAAAAAATCCTAGAAAAATAAATAAAAATCTAAAAATGCCAAAATAAATCTTCACCGTTTAATTAAAATAATTAGAAGGAGATGAACATTTTCTTGGCCCAAAAATGCAGTTCTGAAAATGTGCAATTTTTCTAATGCAAATAAAATCCGAATAAAATCAAATATTTTATTTTAATATTTTTCCTCCAATATTTCAATTATTTTGGAGAAGTCATATTTTCTCCTCTCATTTATTTTAATACAAAATATTTTTCGGAGAGAAAAATAATTAAAACCAAAAATCCTCGTTTCATTATTTGATAAAAGTCAAATATGAAAACCGCGAAAAATCCCCAACTCTCTCCGAGGGTCCTTGAGTTGCTTAGGATTTTCGAGGATTTTGCCAAAATGCAATAAAATATGCTATGCAATGATGATCTAATGTATAACATTCCAAATTGAAAATTTGGGATGTTACAAACCTACCCCCTTAAGATGAATCTCGCCCTCGAGATTCGGGTTGGCTAGAAAATAGGTGAGAGTGGTTCTTCCGTAGATCTTCCTCTCGCTCCCAGGTGGCTTCGTCCTCGGTATGGTGACTCCACTGAACCTTGCAAAACTTGATAACCTTGCTGCGGGTGACTCGGCTGGCATACTCAAGAATCTTAACTGGTTTCTCCTCATAGGTCAAGTCACTATCCAGCTGAATCGCTTCCAATGGCACCGTATCTCTCAGTGGTATCTCATCCATCTCTGCGTGGCACTTCTTCAACTGGGAAACGTGAAATACATCATGAACTCCTGACAATCCTTCAGGCAATTCCAGTTTGTAAGCAACTTCTCCCATACGCTCCAAAATTTTGTATGGTCCTACAAAACGTGGCGCTAACTTTCCTTCAACTCCAAAGCGCTTAACTCCTCGAAGTGGTGATACTCGTAGGTAAACTCTGTCTCCGACTTCGTAAACTGTCTCCTTGCGTTTAGAATCCGCATAACTCTTCTGCCTCGACTGGGCTACCTTGAGCCTATCGCGAATCAATCTCACCTTCTGTTCTGATTCCTTAATCAAGTCTGGTCCAAACAACTGGCGGTCTCCAACTTCGTTCCACAACAAGGGTGTTCTACACCTCCTTCCGTACAAAGCTTCGAAAGGGGCCATCTTCAAACTGGATTGATAACTGTTGTTGTAAGAGAACTCTGCATACGGCAAATTGTCGTCCCAACTAGATCCATAATCTAGCGCACAAGCTCTCAGCATATCTTCCAAAATCTGGTTGACTCTCTCGGTCTGTCCGTCTGTCTGTGGGTGAAAGGCTGTACTGAACTCTAGCCTGGTACCCAAAGTTTCATGTAACTGATTCCAAAACTTTGAAGTAAAATGGGTTCCTCTATCTGATACAATGGTCCTCGGAACTCCATGCAGACATACGATCCTGGTCATGTATATCTTTGCCAACTTAGCACTGGTGTAAGTGGTCTTCACTGCGATGAAATGAGCTACTTTCGTCAAACGATCGACTACAACCCATATTGAGTCATAGCCTGAACGAGTCCTGGGCAATCCCGTGATAAAATCCATGCCTAGTTTATCCCATTTCCATTCGGGTATCGGCAATGGCTGTAGCAATCCGGCTGGCTTCTGATGCTCTGCCTTCACTCTCTGACATACATCACAAACTGCTACATACTCCGCAATATCTTTCTTCATTCCGGTCCACCTGAAAGTATCCTTCAAATCCAAATACATCTTGGTATTTCCTGGGTGAATCGAATACGGTGAATCATGGGCCTCTTGCAAGATCAACTTCCTGATCTCCGGATCATTGGGCACATAAACGCGGTCCTCAAACCATAAGGTATCGTGCTCATCCTCACGAAATCCCTTGGCTTTTTCTTTGCTCATCCTTTCCTTTATTTCTGCAATCTCCTTGTCTGTCTTCTGAGCTTCTCTGATCTTTTCCATCAAGGTAGACTGAATCTCCAACGTTGCTAAATAGCCTCTTGGAACTATCTCCAAACATAGCTCGCGAAGATCCTCGGCTAATAATTTCGATAACTCTCCGGTCATGAGTGTGTTGACATGGCTCTTGCGGCTCAACGCATCAGCTACTACGTTAGCCTTCCCTGGGTGATAATGCAATCTCATATCATAATCTTTATGAGTTCCAACCATCTCCTTTGCCTGAGATTCAACTCCTTCTGCGTGAAAATGTACTTCAAACTCTTGTGATCCGTGTACACCTCACAATGGTTTCCGATGAGAAAATGTCTCCATGTCTTCAACGCATGCACTGCGGCTGCTAACTCCAAATCATGCGTGGCATAATTCTTCTCATGGGGTTTAAGTTGTCGTGAAGCATATGAAACAACTCTTCCCTCCTGCATTAGCACTGCTCCAAGTCCTCGACGTGAAGCGTCGCAATATACTTCATAATCCTTGCGTTGATCTGGCAGAATCAGCACTGGTGATGTAACCAAACGTTTCTTCAACTCTTGGAAACTAGTTTCACATTCCTCAGTCCAATTGAATTTGGTGTCCTTCTTTAACAGCTCTGTCATGGGCTTAGCAATCCTCGAGAAATTCTCAATGAACCTCCGGTAGTATCCTGCAAGTCCAAGAAAACTCCGGATCTCTCCAACTGATGCGGGTGATTCTCAGTTTGTCACAGTGTCGACTTTGGTGGGGTCTACTGCTATTCCTTCTCCGGATATAACATGTCCGAGGAATCCAACTTCCTTCAACCAAAACTCACATTTGCTGAACTTGGCGTATAACTGATGTTCTCTGAGCTTCTCAAGTACCAAACGCAAATGTTCCTTATGCTCCTCTTCATTCTTGGAGTAAACTAAAATGTCATCAATGAACACTACGACAAACTTATCCAAAAACTCCATAAACACTTTGTTCATCAGGTTCATGAAATAGGCAGGTGCGTTAGTCAGGCCAAATGACATAACGGTATACTCGTACAGCCCATACCTGGTGGTAGAAGCCGTCTTAGGTATATCCTGCTCTCGAATCTTCAACTGATGGTATCCTGATCGAAGATCGATCTTGGAAAATACCTTAGCTCCTTGTAATCGGTCAAACAAATCATTGATCATCGGCAGTGGGTACTTATTTTTGATGGTCACTTCATTCAATCCACGGTAATCAACAACCATCCTCAACGATCCATCTTTCTCCTCCACTAGAAGTACGGGTGATCCCCAAGGTGAAGAACTTGGGCGAATATAGCCTTTATCCAGTAACTCCTTAATCTGCTTCTTAATTTCTTCCAAATCCTTAGCGGGCATCCTGTACGGTCTCTTAGATATCGGCCCTGTGCCTGGCAAAAGTTCAATAAAAAACTCTATGTCTCTATCTGGTGGCATGCCTGGCAACTCTTCTGGAAATACATCCGGGTAATCCTTCACCACTGGTACTTCTTCCTGTACAACTCCCGATAAGGAATTTACTTGAGTCCTCTTCGGCACATGCCGGGATACATACTTAATCCTTCTTCCTTCTGGGGTGGTGAGCGAAATCGTCTTACTGGCGCAATCGATGTTCCCCCATACATCGATAGCCAATCCATACCCAATATTACGTCCAAACCTTGCGACTCCAAAACTATTAGGTCTGAGGGGAAAACATGCCTACCTATGGCTAATGGCATCTGAAAACATCCTTGGCTTGCCATATACTCTGCTCCTGGCGAGGTTACTAACATAGGTGTTCTGAGAACTTTGGTGGGCAACTTAAACTCATCCACAAATACATTCATACATATCAAGGGGATTCAACCTCAAGAAACGGGCTAAGTGATCAACAGGTGGTGGTGGTGGTGGGTTGTTGTTGTTGTTGTTGCCTTGGTTCTGTACTAACACTTGCATCAGGGCATTCTGCTGCTGAATCAACTGAGTGATCTCCGGTGGGAAAACAAATCCGGTGTCGCGTCTCGGAGGCATCTGATAGGTTTAGAAAAGATGAGAATTTAGAATAGAATGAGGTCTAGAGGGAAAACACTACCCATATGCTCATGAGACAACACAATCAATATCACTCAATCAAACAAGGCATACAATCGATCTAACTATCGTTACAAAGTGCTCGGACTATACTATATACATGGGGGAATACTACTACTGATTATGGGGGTCTACTAGAAATTTTGATCGGTCGAAGACTCCATGATATCTGCTCCAGCTTCATCAACAAAGTCATCTTCACTGGGGTCCGAGTCGGTGTCGTCGATGATGATGTAGTTATCCGGGCAAGTAGAATCGTCATCTTCTCCTCCTGGTGCTGGGTCTCCCATGAATACTCCGATCTTCTTTATCAGGTCGTCATTCTTCTCCAACAACGTGGCAATCTCCTCCTTATATCCATCGCGCGTAGACTTGAGTTCTTCCTCCAACTCCGTGATCTTGGTCAATGCATTCTTCAGATCTATCATATCTGTGCACATCTGGTTCTCCTGGCGACGAATGTGTTGGTTTTGCTCCTGGATGAAAGCTGCAATTGATCCATCCTTCTTGGTGCTGATCATCTCCCATTGCTCATATCGGCATCCACAAATCTGATAAATAGTATCCTTAAGCTCCCTGTGGTAGACTTCTCCAATGCGTTCCATAGAGATGTGGGCTGTCATGCTCTTCCCTAAACTCCAGGTTGGTGCATCAAAGGAAAACTCTATAGGCTCAGTGACTGGCGTAAACGTCCTTCCTGGAACTTGAACTTGAATCTTCCAGCGCTCCTCTTCTGGTAGTGTGGCTTTGTAAGTCCCGGTGAAGCTTGGTATTCCGATGTTCAGGTACTTAGTGACTTCCTTCAAGTGTCGTCCAAAAGGTGTATCTTCATCCGGTTGCATGAACTTGTTCCTTGCATCCGCCATTCATAAAAGAGTAGAAAGTGGAGAGGAGTCAGAAATGAGAAGAGAGTAGTGTTCTAGGGTTTAAGCTTAGTGGTCGTGTCCTACAGTCAGCGTGTGCTCTGATACCACCTTTGTAGCGACCAGACCTCAAATAGTCTGATCTACCGTGCACCAGTGTCATCCCTGGATCAGTAATGCTGACACGCACAGTACTTGGAGGATTTATAACAGAGTAGCAATCACACACTTATTACATCGAGTATCTCAAGAGAGAAATAAGTATGACAAATATGGCTTAAGGCCATCTAAAACAATAACAGCGGAAGACTTGGAAGATAAGTGAGTCCATCAACTCCAACGGCATCACTGAGTATAAGACCACGACCTAAGGCACCTTACTCGTCGTCTGAAAAGTCTGCAACATGAAACGTTGCAGCCCGAAAACGGGTCAGCACATGGAATATGCTGGCAATGTAACACATAGAGAGTAATGAACATAACAATGCTATACTACATGCATATATGGCTGGTAGAAGGCTCTATGGTTACAGTTTTGCGAAAAGCCAATTTTTCCCTACTGCAAAGGAATAAATTTTATTTAACTATCATGGTGGTTGTTAAACATTGAGAATGGTTGACAGCATTCTCAATCCCAATTAAGTATCATCATTAACCCAACAAAATTAGTTAAAGTAACATGATGAGATTCACATGATAATCCAAATACTAGATACTCAAGCTATCCATAACCGGGGACACGGCTAACCATGATTAGTTTATACACTCTGCAGAGGTTTGTGCACTTTTCCCCACAAGGCTCGATCGCCTCCGCTTGATTCTCGCACTACATGATGTTTGAGAAACAGATGACCGAGACACAGTCTTTCAGAAACAATAACTCTTTACTCCGGGTGGAAAGTTACACCTACTTTCCCCTACATCTGCTAGCCCACCTCTTCAAGAGATCATGTAACCCACTCAACTATGCTAGAGCCCATAATAGCTTGTGGCTGCACACGGAAGTTTCTAGCACGAATAATCTCATGATCCCTTTGAACCTGGGTGGCGGTCCAAAAGAAAAACAGGCAATCCTGGAATACCCAGGTACCTCAATCCACCCAGATGTGAGTTTTAGTTGCCACCTTAAGGTTAACCATTAATTAACAATCTCACATCTGTCATGGTAACACTCAAACCCAATCCACGTCTACTAGCATAGCATAGCAATATGAGCGAACGTAGAAGTAACTCCCAAGGGTTTGATAGTAAACAGGTGATAGGTACTACCTAAACTACTTCCCAATTCCCACAGTTTAATTAGATCCTAACCATGCAATGTTTGAGGGTTGATCTAATGCAATAAAACTGGGTAGTAAAAGAGATATGATCAAAGTGTTACTTGCCTTGCTGATGATCCGTGAAACCTAGAGATTCGAAGTAGCAAGCAGCGCACTCCGGGTACTCTATTGCAAACAAACAAGCATACAATAAGCACTCACTAATCCACAGGTAAAACTCAAATAAAAGATCCAACCAGAAAGTTCAACTTAAGAACTCCGGTTTGCAAAAAGAATCAAATCAAACGAAGCAACGAAAGTCAAACGGTGAAAGAAACAAGCTTCGTTTACTAATCGGGATCTAGGTCAAATTTTGCAGTAGCATAAACTTGTTTGAGTTGGTTAAACGGAAAGAGAATTTCGAGACGAAACTCTAGGCGCTTGAATCGCCTGATTCCGATAAACGAGCGAAAAGTTAAACTAAAACGAAAAACAGATCAGAAATCGCGATCTGGGAAAATCACGGATAATCCGGCGAAAAAGAAAACTGACGAACAGTTAAACGAACGGATGTTCATTCGTTAACTGCGACTAACCGACGAACACGTTCATTAAAACGAACGGATCGGGCGAACGCTCACTAACTAACTAAACCGACAGAAAAAAAAACCAATCTAAAAAAATAAACCTAGGGTTCGGAAAAAAAATAAACCGAGGCGGTTTTTTTAAAAAAACCGGACGGCGAACGGCGGCGGCTCTGGCTAACCTCCGGCGAGGCTCGGGACGGGCTCCGGCGGGGTCTGGACGGGGGCGGCGAGGGGCGTCGGGCTTCGGCTCGGCGTCGGGCTTCGGGATGGGGAACGGGGTGAGGGAGGGGGCGGCGGGGTCGGTATATATAGGTGGGGGGGTTGCCGTGGGGGAGGGGCAAGGGGCGGCGGGGTCGAGCGGGACACGGGCGGCGGCGCTGCCGTGCTCGTCTCGGTCTCCAGGAGGGAGACGGGGCGCGGGGAAGATGGGCCGTCGGCTGGGCTTCGGCCCAGTCGGGCGCTCGCGTGTTTTTTTAATAATTAATTCCGCCGAACCTAGAAAAATAAATAAAAATCTAAAAATTCCAAAATAAATCTTCACCGTCTAATTAAAATAATTAGAACGAGATGAACATTTTCTTGGCCCAAAAATGCAGTTTTGAAAACGTGCAATTTTTCTAATGCAAATAAATTCCGAATAAAATCAAATATTTTATTTTAATATTTTTCCTCCAATATTTCAATTATTTTGGAGAAGTCATATTTTCTCCTCTCATTTATTTTAATACGAAATATTTTTCAGAGAGAAAAATAATTAAAACCAAAAATCCTCGTTTCATTATTTGATAAAAGTCAAATATGAAAACCGCGAAAAATCCCCAACTCTCTCCGAGGGTCCTTGAGTTGCTTAGGATTTTCGAGGATTTTGCCAAAATGCAATAAAATATGCTATGCAATGATGATCTAATGTATAACATTCCAAATTGAAAATTTGGGATGTTACAAGTTCCTTCCTTTTGAGGGGAAGTACGCCTCCGTTGGAGCGGTGTGGAGGCACAATGCTCCCCAAGAAGGCACTAGGGCCACCATATTCTCCTCACGCCCTCACACAATACGAGATGCCGTGATTCCACTATTGGTGCCCTTGGAGGCGGCGACCGGACCTTTACAAACAAGGTTGGGGTAATCTCCACAACTTAATTGGAGGCTCCCAACGACACCATGAAGCTTCACCGCAATGGAACATGGCTCCGCGGTGACCTCAACCGTCTAGGGTGCTCAAACACCCAAGAGTAACAAGATCCGCAAGCGATTAGTGGGGGGAATCAAATTTCTCTTGGTGGAAGTGTAGATCGGGGCCTTCTCAACCAATCCCTAAAGAATCAACAAGTTTGATTGGCTAGGGAGAGAGATTGGGCGAAAATGGAGCTTAGAGCAACAATGGAGCTTAGGGATGGAAGAGGTGGTCAACTCGGAGAAGAAGACACCCTTTATATAGTGCAAGAACAAATCCAACCGTTATCCACTAACTCAGCACGCAACGAGCGGTACTACCGCACCTGGCAAGCGGTACTACCGCGGGACCACGGTACTACCGCAGCGTACAGCGGTACTACCGCTGGCGCAGCAGGAGCTAGACCAGCCTGTGGCAAGGACGGTAGAACCGCTGGAGCGGTACTACTGCACCACCTTGCAGTACTACCGCAAGGCAGGGTTGGTCTAGATTTGAGAAGGCACGGACATATAAAAATACATCCGTAGCAACTTCCGCTGAGTTTCGGTCCATGCAAAATCTGACACGGTACTACCGCACCTAGCAAGCGGTACTACTGCGTAGAGAGCGGATGTAAAAAAATTACATCCGCCCCTACTTCCGCTCATGTTGTTGTGCCAGGCCAGGGCTCACGGTACTACCGCGCCCATGGGGCGGTACTACCGCGTAGGGCGCGGATGTAAAAAATTACATTTGCCCCTACAACCGCTCAAGCAGCTGAGCCTGGCCAGAGGCCACGGTACTACCGCTCCCAAGGAGCGGTACTACTATGAGTACCTGCGATACTACCGCGCCTACGGCCGGTACTACCGCAAGGCACTGTGGTACTACCGCTCGGGAGAGCAGTACTACCGCAAGCCCCAGATCAGCAACACTAGGAGTCCTTCATTTTGCAAAGACACGGAGAAACGGAGGATGCTCCAGAGAGCCAAAGGAAAGGTGGTGCGAAAGGAACAGACGTGTACGTGATGATTCCACCCAAACCTTTCCAACGCGGACCCCCTCTTAATAGTACGGCTTTCCTACGACTCAAATCCACCGAAAAGAACGTAGAGAGACGCCGTCTTCAATAGTCTTCGAGGGGCACCAAATCATCTTGTGCCTAGTCATGATATGTCTGAAATGCTCGATGCACACGATTAGTCCGCAAAAGCATTGTCATAAATCACCAAAATAACTAAGGGATAAATATGCCCTTACAATCTCCCCCTTTTTGGTGGATTGATGACAATACGGGATTTGCACAAAGGGAAATAAAACAGAACATGGGCAAACCCCACATCTATAAAATATAGACGGGCTCCCCCTAGATGTGTGCTATCTAGAGAAGTGCTTTGGACTGCACGGCACACATACTAGGATCAACACTCCCCCTATATTTTATCGACAAGGCATATCTAGCAACAATAAAGCTAACACTAAGCAAGGAGATAAGATAATAACTAAGAGCATAAAGTAAAGGGCACAAGATAGCATACGCTCAATAAGGTATGCTAGAGTGCATATGTCTTACACCATATGAAAGAAACACTTTTCTCACAAGCATAAACCAAACCAAAGCAAACGAGGTTCAGCGGAATGAAAGCAAAGTGACACAATATGAAACACGACACACGACTCGCAAATCCTACACTCTCTCCCCCTTTGGCATCGAGAGACCAAAAAGGCAGAGAGGACACCTACGACACAAGTGGTGGCTCAAGCTGATGTGATCACTCGTCATGCTCCCCGTCGGTCTCGGCAGTGGGGATGGTCTCCTCCTCAGATTTAGTCCACTGGTAACCCTGCTTCACCATCCATTCAGCCTCTGGGGTGATGTGATTCTCGGAACCGCTGGTACCTCCTCGCCAAATGTCCTCAAGATCCTCTTGTCACGGCGGCGACTCTCCTTGGAAGCAACATGAGTCTTGTACTGCCCCTTGGCTTGCATGCAGAACAAGGCCTTCATCTTGGCCTTCAGCTTCTTAGCCCAGGAAGGCTCAGAAGAGGGATGGGCATACCCAGCAGAGTTGTCCTCATCTGCTTCCTCCTCCTCAATATCATCCTCATCAACATCGATTCTAGCAGCCTCTGCCTCAGCCCGGGTAGTGGTATTTGCCCACTTTCTCTTGACGCGAAGCTTGATAGGCTCATGGTGAATCCAGTTGGGAGCCTCAAACTCTTCATCGGGAAGGAGCTTCTCCCACATCTTCGTGATCAGAAGAAACAGGTAAGGACCATAGATGGGTACCTTACGGTTGAACACTGCAAACTGCAACTCGCACCACATGATGTGTGAGACATCAAGTGGCTGCGTCTGCTGGAGACGCGCCTCCTCACATATGAGCAGCACGTCCACGAGATAAGCATGCACCTTATCCTTGTCACCAATGCGAGGAAAGAAGGTGTTGCGGAAGACCCGGTGCATGATGTCAAGGAATGGATTCAGGACCCAAGTAGTCTTATCATTAGCAAGCTTCTTCTGAACAAGATAGGGCTGCAGCTTGTTCTTGTTGGCTGACTCGGTGTTGGCATGTGGGCGAACGCCAACGGGTGAAGCAAGTCCCTCATCAGGAATGTGGAGCAAGTCCATGAACTCCTTCCACTTGGCAGACATCATCTGCCCATTGGTCATCCAAGTCATGGTGCGCTCCTCATCAGTATGGAAGTGAACCGATGCAAAGAACTGAGCCACAATCTCAGGGTCATAGTCCATGTGGAACGTGAGCAGATCCTCAATGCCAAACTGCTCTATCAGATCCAGAGTCTCTCCAAAGTATGCCCTATTGCTTTCCTTCCTCATGTGAATCATGTCAATCCAGTGGACGTCCACGAAGATGTTCTTCTTGGCCTTGAGCACATCCAGAAAAATTAGATTCTGTTGCTTGGTCCAAAATAGCTCATTGCCTCAGAAGTTCTGACGGGCGTTCACGTAGGGGTTGAGCTTCTGGCGAATAATGAACTCAGAGAGAGGAATCTCATCCATGCCCATTGAGGGTTCCTTGTACTTGCTAGCTGAGGTCTTGACATTGCGCTTGGGGGCATTGGAACCCTCTGGAGCTTCATCTTGGTTGCGCAGGCGCTTCGAGCCCATGTCGCGAATAGGGTTCGACCGACGGACATTGGAACCGGAGCCACCACCTATGACACACAACACAAGAACACGCAAAAGAAGCGAGAAGGATCAATGCAAAGACCACAGCAAAACAAGTGAAACAAGTAGAACGAGCATTGGGTTATTGCCACATGGGAGATTTGACATCAACGGTAGTACCGCACGGATGTGCGGAACTAAAACTTTAGTACCGCTCTAGTCGCGGTAGTACCGCGCCGAGATGGCACGGTAGTACCGCGCCTAGAGCGGAAGTAAAATTTTACTTTCGCACCTCGCGCGGTAGTACCGCTCCGGAGGAGCGGTAGTACCATATGAGCGGTAGTACCGCACGGGGTCAGATCCGAGACAGAACGGATCTGAGCACAGCCGCGACAATGGAGCGGTACTATGGTTGATCAAATCTACCAAGGAGCAACATACCAAATAGCATCTCTATGCATTACTACTCCCCTACACCCTACTCTTGCAAAGATTTGGCCTAAAATCTCAAGAACAACATGCATCTCCCCAAAAACCTAGTGACAAAATAACGAGCCAAAGAGAGAGGGATTTGGGGAGAAACCTTGTTCCATGGCAAGAGGGCGTGGTGGGGAACGATCCAAACGGACGGAATGCGAGGCGAGCGGCCGGAGACGGAGATCCGGCGAGGTTCTCTGGCGCCGTTCTTGGGCAGGAGAGAGAGAGAGAGAGACGGCGTGGGGAAAAAGAGATGAATGGGTATGGGGGAGTTGGAACTCCTCCTGCTCGCTCTTAACCCCCACGTGCTCGTGAATGTGCGCTAGTGCCGCACGTCATCGCGGTAGTACCGCCCGGGCGGAAGTACCGCACCGTGGGCGGTAGTACCGCTCCTCCAGCGGCAGTAAAAAATTACTGTCGTGCTGGTTGCGGTAGTACCGTAGACCCAAGAAAATGCAAGTTTCAAAAACAGAGAAGAAAAGGGGCCTTTGCAATGAAACCTTAAAGCGAACGGACACACAAAATAGCTAACCCACGATACAACACACGCAAGCTCGGCACGAAGAAAGAAAGGCAAGAGACAACAAGGACTAAACACGCAACACAACCTCTCCAAAGAGAGGGCGGTGACCGGAGCCACCTATGTTTGAGTCAATTGGTATGGAATCGCGAAGAATTATCCTTGGGCCCATGACCAAAACTCGTCTTTGAACCTCAAATACCATCAACAATGGCTAATGTGAAAGAGTTGATCAATTTATGCATAATGGGGAGAGGGAGAGTTCATTTAGATAACAACACTCCCCCTACATCCATGCCTACACCTAGACAAGAATGCACAATGAGTGTGAGGGGTTTGCAAAGGTTCAAACCACATTGCTC
The DNA here is from genome assembly GCF_002575655.3 of Aegilops tauschii subsp. strangulata. Taxonomy (NCBI): domain Eukaryota; kingdom Viridiplantae; phylum Streptophyta; class Magnoliopsida; order Poales; family Poaceae; genus Aegilops; species Aegilops tauschii. The sequence goes on along the minus strand of NC_053041.3, from coordinate 504,291,678 downwards.
GAATCAATGATATTTAGCTCATGCCTTAACTCGCGAAATCTTGCTTCATCCAATGGCTTCGTGAAAATATCTGCAAGGTTATCATGAGTGTTGACATAGTTGAGCTCGATCTCCCCTCGCCTAATATGATCCCGGATGAAGTGATACCGAATCTCAATATGCTTTGTCTTGAAGTGTTGCACCGGGTTGAGAGAAATCTTGATGGCACTTTCATTGTCACACCAAAGAGGCACTTTGTCACAAATAACACCATAATCCTTTAAAGTTTGCCTCATCCATAGAAGTTGTGCACAACAACTACCAGCCGCCACATACTCCGCTTCGGTGGACGAGAGAGACAAACAACTTTGCTTCTTAGAAGACCAACTCACCAAAGAGCAACCAAGGAATTGGCACCCTTCGGAAGTGGACTTCCTATCCACTTTGTCTCCCGCTCAATACGAGTCCGAATATCCTACAAGATTGAAGTTTGCTCCTCTTGGATACCACAAGCCAAAGTTTGGGGTATGAGCCAAATATTGAAAGATTCGCTTGACCGCCACAAAGTGGCTTTTCTTAGGTGCGGCTTGAAACCGTGCACAAATTCCCACACTCAACATGATATCCGGTCTAGAATGCACAAAGGTAAAGCAAGGAGCCAATCATGGAGTGATATACCTTTTGATCCACCGCTTTACCATTGGGATCTATGTCAAGTTGGCATTTGACGGGCATTGGAGTGGAAGCTGGCTTATATCACTTAGCTTGAATCTCTTGAGCATGTCTTGAGTGTATTTGGCTTGGTTGATGAAGGTTCCTTCTCTTCTTTGTTTGACTTCGAATCCGAGGAAGAACTTCAACTCTCCCATCGAAGACATCTTGAACTTTGAGGTCATGAGAGCGGCAAATTCCTCATTGAAAGCTTTGTTAGGGGAACCAAAGATAATATCATCAACATATAGTTGGCACACAAACAACTCCCCTTTGACCTTTTTAGTAAAAAGAGTGGGGTCGATTTTCCCAACTTCAAATCCATGATCTTGCAACAGCTCAGTAAGGTGGTCATACCACGCACGTGGGGCTTGTTTAAGGCCATAGAGTGCCTTATCGAGTTGATACACATGACGGGGAAGTAGGGATCCTCGAACCCGAGGGGTTGTTTGACATACACCAACTCATTAATAGGACCATTAAGAAAAGCACTCTTCACATCCATTTGTTGCAACTTAAAGCTATGATGAGAAGCATAAGCAATCAACAGACAAATGGATTCAAGGCGAGCAACAGGAGCAAAGGTTTCACCGTAGTCGATACCCTCGACTTGGGAGTAGCCTTGTGCTACCAATCTTGCCTTGTTGTGAACGATGGTCCCATGAGCATCTTTCTTGTTCTTGAATATCCACTTGGTTCCAATGACATTGTGGTTCCCCGTTGGCCTTGGCACCAATCTCCACACCTTGTTGTACTCGAAGTTGTTGAGTTCTTCATGCATGGCATTAAGCCAATCCAGATCTTCGAGCGCCTCATAGACCTTTTGGGGTTCAACACAAGAGACAAACGCGTGATGTTCACAATATTTTGCCAATTGTCTACGAGTGCTTACCCCCTTTTGAATGCTACCAAGCACATTCTTCATGACATGATCCTTGGTAGAGAGCTTGGATGCAATCTTGGCAGCACGACGCTCCAATTCCTCCTCGGTGGTGAGTTGAGGAGCGGAAACTTGATCATCTTGAGCGTCGTCTTGATCTTGAGCTTGCTCGGAGGGGTGAACTTGACCTTGAGCATCACTTGGTTGTACACCACCATCTTGAGGTTGATCTTGCCCTTTATCTTGTTCATTTGGTTGAGGACCTTCACTTTGTTTTTCGGAAGCGTGTGGGTCTTGGGTTGGTGATGGTTCCACTTGAGTGGAACATTGTCCTTCTCCTTCGGCCACAAGGGGTTCCTCAATGGGTAGGATATGACCAACACCCATTCTTCTTATGGCTTGGGGAGGAATTTCATCACCTACATCACAAGTACCACTTTGCTCCACTTGGGAGCCGTTATTCTCATCAAACTCCACGTTACACGTCTCCTCAATAAGTCCCGTGGACTTATTGAGGACACGGTAAGTGTGAGAGTTTGTAGCATAACCAACAAATGTGCCCTCATGAGCTCTAGCCTCAAATTTAGACAAGCGAACACCTTTCTTGAGAATGAAACACTTACACCCGAACACCCAAAAGTACTTGAGGTTGGGCTTGTTACCGGTGAGTATCTCATATGGAGTTTTGTTCAATCCTTTGCGGAGGTAGAGCCAATTGGATGCATGACACGCAGTGTTGATGGTTCGGCCCAAAAGTTGTATGGAGACTTGAACTCCGCCATCATGGTCCTTGCCGCATCCATCAACGTCCGGTTCTTCCTCTCCGCAACACCATTTTGTTGAGGGGTGTAAGGTGCGGAATATTGATGCTTGATCCCCTCATCACTAAGGAACTCATCCAAGGTGTAGTTCTTGAACTCGGTGCCGCTGTCACTTCTTATCGTCAAGATCTTTGCATTGTGTTGGCGTTGAGCTTCATTTGCAAAATCAATGATGGTTTGTTGGGTCTCACTCTTCCTCTTGAAGAAATATACCCAAGTGTATCTTGAATAATCATCCACAATCACCAAGAAATACTTTCTACCCCCAAGACTATCAAAGGATGGAGGCCCAAAGAGATCCAAGTGAAGGAGCTCCAAAGGCCTCTTCGAGTAGATGATAGTTGAGGGAGGGTGAGCCTTTTCATGTAGCTTTCCTTCGATACAAGCACTACAAGCACGATCTTTAGCAAAACTAACATTTGTTAGTCCACAGACATGGTCCCCCTTGAGAAGACTTTGCAAAGATCTCATATTGACATGGGCTAAACGGCGATGCCAAAGCCATCCCACGTCAACTTTAGCCATTAGGCATGTCGCGGTCTTAGTGGGTCGCTCCGAAAAGTTAATCACATAGAGACCGTTCTCGACATGCCCAACAAAGGCTACTTTAAGAGTCTTGCTCCACAAGAGGGCCACGGTATCAATATAAAAGAAAGTGGCAAAGCCCATGAGTGCAAGTTGACGAACGGAAAGTAAATTGTATGCAAGGGACTCAACAAGCATGAACTTCTCGATCGTGAGATCATGAGAAATGACAACCTTGCCGAGTCCCAATACCTTGGAAGACGAGGCATCACCCCACTCGACATTGGTGGGCATAGATGGAATCATGTGCACGTCCACCACCAAGTCCTTGCTTCCGGTCATATGATTTGTATATCGAGCAACCATGATCCCCCACCAGAAGCAAACACCTACAAGAGATCAATGATTGGTTTTAGGTACCCATTTTGTAATGGGTCCTTTGATGTTAGTAACAAGGGTCTTAGGAACCCAAATAGACCATTCAATGTACTCATAAGGAGAACCAACAAATTTGGCATAAACATGTCCATCACTAGCACGGCATAACACATAAGAAGGGTTAAAGTCGTCGGCTTTGTTGGGAGGGGTAGCATTTCCCTTCTTGGCATCACCACCCTTCACATTGTTCTTGTTCTTCTCCTTAGAAGCACCCTCTCCATCCTTCACAAAGGTTTGCTTGAGAGGAGGAGGTCGTTTGGCCTTGTCATTCTTCTTCTTGTTCTTGGACTTGGGCGCGAACCCAATCCCTTCCTTGGCCACAACTTCCTTTTGATTGCTCAAAAGGTCATTGAGATTCTTCTCACCTTTTATGCACGACACAAGGCCTTTCCCAAGTTGCCCCTTCAACTTAACATTCTCCTCAACAAGATGCGCATGCTCACAACAAGGGTTAATTAGTAGCATTTGCATTATCAATTAAAACCATATGAGGAAAGGTGGCTTTTTCCTTGCTTAGCTTCACTTGGAGTTGATCATGAGACTCTTTAAGACTAGCATGAGCACCCTTCAAGGCCTTGTGAGCCTTGTCAAGTATCTCAAACTCCTCCTTGAGTCTAGCAAGATCAACCCCAAGTTTGGCCTTCTCGGAATTTAGCACACGAGATACAACAAGAGCATGATCAAGATCTTTCTTCAATCTAGCATGGTCATCGTTGTGTGACTCCTCAAGAGCCAAACGACGACCGCGCTCTTCCTCAAGAGCATTAGAGAGATCCGATATCTCATCGGCATAGTCACGACTATGCCCCTCCATCTTAGAGATGGTTTCTTCGTGAGCCTCGATCATGTCATTGGCTTCACCAAGTTGTTCCAAGAGAGCAACGAAATGCTTCTTGGATTTACCCTTGAGCTTACTCATAAAAGACTCAAATTCATTAACCTCCTCATTAGGCACCTCATCTTCATCAATGCAATCCGTCAAGGAAGGATTAGTAATGATGGTGTTTTTGATGTTGGGGGTTACCTTGTTGGTGGCTTTAGCCATGAGGCACTTGGCGGTGATGTTCTCATTGGGTGAGTCGAAGAGAGACACCCGTGGAGTTGTCGCACTGGCAGCGGAGGCCATGGCAACCGTTGATATTAAATTAAAAATAAAATAGTTCTAAATATTTTCAAAACATTATATATATATATAATTTAACATCCCCAGAAACATTTTCCACCTATATATTTATCGGTAATACCCGGTATTACCCATATTCACTGAAACCCTTCTGGTGACCCCGAAACGCTTCCGGGTCCTCTCGGAACTATTATGTATATTAATGAAACAATTTCATAAATATATTCTCATCACTCCCATCCTACTAATACTGAACAAATCTTTATTTTCTTAAGCTTGTGACCCCCTAGGTTCAGTAACTCATAGACATGAACGAAATCATTCGTTCAATGACCGATAGCGGAACCGTGGACGTCCATATCGATCCCTATGAGCACACGAATGATATTCGAGTGAATCTTTGGTTATCATGTGATATTCCCTTTGCTTCGCGATACTTCACAAAACCCGAGACGCATCGGTATCCTCCTGAGTGATCACCATGCTCACTATACTGAAAGCCTCGTTACCTGTTTTGTTCTTATTTCTCGTTATTGTGTTCCGGCATCCCCGTGACGAAGTCACCTGTGTCTGGCCAGATGATGATGGATGCCGTCACACTGAGAGGGCCCTAAGAATTTCTCTCCATCATCGGAGGAGCAAATCTCACTCTCGAGCCATCTAGTCCATTGTCAAACTTTTTGATGAGCATGTAAGTTGCCATTATGATCACCGTGTTACAGGTGACGTTTGAGCAACCCCAAAGCCCACCATACGGCAAAAAGTGACTATGATACTCTCATGGTCTAAGAAGCAAGTTCACACGTTAACACTCCGTGTTATTACAATTGATTACAGACGACATTAACTCAATTCATAACATACAAGATTGGTTCGACTCAATATGGTCGTTCTTCCAATGTCATAATCTCAATGTTGTTTTACGACTATCGTTACACTTAAGGATATTCTAAGATCCGGAAAATGTGATCACCAACAAGACTTGAGCTAGTCCTAGAGGCAAGACAAAGAACCTTTTACTTAACCGTTTATCATTCCACACATGCATATGAGTTTTCCACTGAATCGTATATCCCAGGATCATAGCAGTTATAACATAGAATATAAACTCTATAATTATGAATATGGAAATATAATAATATAAATATTATTGCCTCTAGGGCATATTTCCCACACGAGAGAGCCTCCCACATGATCGACAGCGCTTAGACAGTCTGCATCCGCTATTCTTATGAAAATAACACAAGATGCTCCCAAGAAAACGACATCGCAACTCTAAGAAACTGCTCCTGTAACCACCTTATCATCAAGTTTTCACAAGCTCCATCCACGTTGATCTCCCCCTTCGCTCCCTCCACATAATGAACTGGCCCGGTAGATATGAACATGCAAAAGTAACATGGAAAAAACTATTAATGGATTCAAGAAAATGTTCTAGATTGAAAAAAATGTGCATGAATTCAAAAAAAGTTCATCAATTCACAAAAAAATCATGAGTTTGAAAACATGTTCACAAATTAAAAAAAGTTCTTGAATTTCTATTTTAGTCAGTTTTATTCTAATTTTAAATATGTCTCGAATTAAAAAAAAGTTCATGAATTTGAAATTAATGAAATCTAAAAATGTCAAGGACTTTAAAAAATATTCGTGAATTCAAAAAAAGTTGGCAGACCGAGAAAATTGTTCACGGCTTCAAAATATTCATGTATTCACAAAATGATCACAAATTTGGAAATGGTTTGTGAATACAAAACTGTCCATGACTTTTAAAAAGTAAAAATTAAGAAAAAATTTGCAAATTCAAAAACTGCTCACATAGTAGAAAATGGAAAAAAGGAAAACAAAACAGAAAAGAAACCCTGGAAAAACCGGTGTAGAAGAACATGAAAAAAAAACATTTTTGGAACCTTCCAATAAGCGGCTGGAGGGTAACATGAGCCTCCTTTTTATTGGGGAGGTTTTTTAATTTTTATTGAGGTATTTTTTTTGTAGGACGATTTTTTAGGGGAGCTTTTTGTTTTTGAGGGGAGGTAACACAAGCTTCCTGAAATCAGCCCTCAGCAGTTCGGTGTTCGGAAGTATATTGCGCCTAAACGGACCGGCCCAAAAGCGATCGCTAGTTTTTTATAACAAGCCGATCGCTAGCGAGCGATTCCCTCGTACCACTCGTTTTTTTAGCATCTATAACCTTTATTAATGATCAAAGTTTAACGGGATACAAATGATATTGGGCAAAACTGCTAGCCACACATGGCGCCCAGAAGGAAGGGAGGAAGCCGCTTTGGCTAAAGAGTGAGCTTCAGTGTTGTGTTGCCTCCTTTCGTGGACTACCTGGATAACACCGAATAGATTTCTTTGTGCTCTGAACTCTTCCAGGATCAGTGAATAACGACACGGACCACCGGTCTCCAGATTTGCCACAACCTCCGCACAGTCCAACGCCACACATATGGGCTGGAGATTGAGTTGATGCTAGCGCCAGTGCTTCGCTACAAGCTCGGGCTTCAAGAGTTGCCGGATCAACGAGCCCGTCAAAAACCATCGCCGAAGCGCCCAAATATTGGCCGGTCTTGTCCCTACGGATGACAGCTGCAGCACCTCTATCACCCCTCCTGGAAATGCCACCATCGGCATTCAACTTTGCTTCACACTCCCCATGTTGTAAGTGATATGATGGCGGCGGTTGTGCCAGCCCATTACCGAGAAAAATTTGGCAGTTTCTGTAGCGTATGGCGTAAGCATACATACGTCTTTGGGACTTTTTACCTTTTGTTACTTTTTTCCTACAACACCAAAATACCTAAAAGTAAATCTTGAAGAAAATACCTAAAAATATACATATTGTTTTTAAAAAAATATTCATATACAAGGGCACAAATCTGAAAAAAACTTCAAGAAATCAAAATATATTCTCATATTTTAAAAATTATTTCCGTATTAAGAAATTGGTATATAAAAAGTTCATGAATGAAAACTTGCACGTAATATTTTTTCTATGAATTTGAAAATTGATTTTCAAGTTAAAAGCATGTTCAATTTTTTGAAAATGTTCACAAATTCAAAATATTCAGGATTACATAAGAAATCACGAATCTGTATAATGTTCAAAAAGTAAAAAATAGCAATTCATAGAAGTTCATGAATTTTAAAATATTCAAAAATTTGAAAATTGTTCATGAATTTAATTTTTTACAATTATGAAAATGAAAAAGTTAAAAAATAAAAAATGCAAATGAAAGAAAAACAAAATAAATAGAAATGAAACAAAAACCAGGAAAAACGAAAAAGAAGAAGAAGAAACCCATCAGGAATATTCAAAAACAAGGCGGAAGGTTCGAGAAGTTTTCCATAATCGGCCCTAGTGACTCGCTGCCCGCACCTATACTACCACTAATGGGCCGGCCCATGCTGATCGCTAGTGAGTGATTAGCCCGTAGAGAGCCCTTTGGGCGATACATATCATTTCGGGCCAATCATACGATTAGTCACGAGCATGCGCCTCACTGAACCCCAAATCTAACCGCACACATGCAGGTGCAGGGGCGGGGGTGCACCACTGTGGCACAAATACATGATGGTGGGTAGGCATGCCGTCAGGCCAATGGGTGGCGGCGTGGCGTTAGCATGACCTCTCGGCTTGATTGACATTGGCGGCAGCCAGCAGGCCGCAACCGGGTTTCTTTTAAAGTCAGTAGGCTTAATTGCAATTGACAACGTTGATGATGTGTAAGCTTCCTTATTTATTTCTTCAGGGATGGCATCCTTATCATTTTGCTATTTATCCTCTATATATTTTTCAGATGTTTGTCACTTTGATACTTTGAGCAATTAGTGCTTATATACGCTGAATAATTTCAAGCTGATCAATTTACGAATATGTGATATTATGCTCAATTTTTAGATTAGTAATATTTTTTATATATTATATAATTTGTAACATATTTAGTGCTGTAATTAATTATACATATGGATAACAGGGCTTTAGACTCTACAAGAAATAGCTTCTGCATTTTTTAATATACACTTTTCAAATCCTAGCCCGACCTGCTTCCATGTCCTCCGGATGAAAACATTTTGCCCCGTTTATATTGGAAAGCGGAATCTCAGGCTCTCTACTTCTCTAGAAAATTTCATTAGGTTTACTACAAAATATACATCCGTACTATATACATTTAATATTCTAGGAACTAGCATTTTTTTTAAACTGTCAAACATAAAAATATCTAGACTCAACCTAAAATTTTAAGTATTATCTCTGTCCTGCTTTATTGGCCCCCTTCGTATTTTGTGTCAGATTTTGACCATAAATTTAAAACAAAATCTCAATGCATGTCATAAAAAATTATATCGTTGGATTCGTATTTAAACATTTCCGTAATGCTATTTTTGTTATGTATAACTTTTATTAGTTAAAACTGTGGTCAAAATATGACCATGAATACGAGGGAGACTAATAAATCAGGACGGAGGTAGTAATTTAGTAGTACGGAGAAAGTGCTGTGTTTTTTGTGCAAATACATGTGATCACTATAGACGGAGTACGAGGGAAGTCGTGGTTGATCCTACGCCCAGCACAAATTCGAGGATTACAAACTACCAAATGGTATGCTTGCTGAAAGTGCAAACGAAACTACTCCGCACATGACAGTTTAGAGACGATTTTCGGACGATTTGTTCTTGAATGGTGTTGATTTGTAGCATAATGCGATCTAGTGGATGCTTTTGTCCATCGTGCAGAAATCGTGCACATAGATGTCGTCTGTCTAGCACTGCCCAGGTGCAAAATATACTTTGGGAACAAGTGCCAGAGACGAAATAAGACTCTCGCTAACATATAGAAACTCCTCGTGCAGTAAATGAGGTCAAAACATCGTCGTTAACATATGACATATCATTATTCAGGAAAATATGAAAAGCGGCAGAGATATGCTTGTTCTTCGTTCAGTTCCGAACATCACGAGGCGGATTAGTACAGTACGTGCACTGGCATCCGTCGGAGACACACTGGCCCACCGAGGTGCGCTTGCCGAGGCCGCCCTGGCAGTCTTCCATGCACTTATTGGGCTTACATATGCCGGGTATGGACGGGACATTTTGCAGTTGTTGAGTATATTGATTATTAAAAAAGATGAGATAGACTAGAATTTGTTCGTGTCTTGTCTTGTACTCCAAATTGATCATGGTACTCCTATATATATATGTCCACGAGGCTCAAGTAATAAACAACTATTTCACCAATCTCCCTCTCTCCCTGCTAACATGATATCAGCCTTACCTCGATCCTAAACCCTAGCCGCCGCCGCTTCCGCACCTGCGCGTCGCCCCCGGGGCGGTCGGCCTTCATGACCATTGCCGGGGGCCGCGTCGCCCGTACCTAGGTTTCGTCCGCCGGTCGTGTTGACCGGCTGTCCTAGAGAGTCTTTTTTCCCGAGCCCTTGCTCCGGGTTTTTTTCCCTCCCGCCGGTCATCTTGATCGGCGTTTTCTTTTTAGTTTTCCGATCTATGCTTGATCGGTTTGCGTCGCCCGCCGCCGCCATCGACCCCAGTTGCGCGCCTCTCCTTCGACCCGACGCGACCAGCCGGCCTCTCCTCCGACCCAGCGGCCACGCGCGTCGAGGCGGCCCATGGAGGTCAACGGTCCATGGGGGTCAACTATCCCTGCTAACAGCAGTCCATGGGGGTCAACGTGGCGCCGCCGTCGCCACCATTCGCCGCCACCACCTTCGTCGCCACATCTGTGGAACGATCACCGAGCACAGGGAGAAATTAGCACAAGCCGTATGTTGGCTTGTTACTTTGAAACTAATAGAGCACGTAAATCTGCATGCCTACGTGAACGTGAGTGAGTGCATGCGTAGGGCATGCCTGAGCATAGGACCACAAGGGCAGCAATGCCACATCTACATAATTAGTCTTACGTAATTAACGTAATAGGCCAGGTGGCATCTTTTCGTTGGGCAAAATTAGAGGAGGGAGCCCACCCAGTTGAAATCAGGGGGTGGAGAGATTAGTTAGGAAGTTTACGTAAGGTGGGAACGTAGGTGTGCGACTAGAAGCATCGTGTGAAACAGCCTCATCCTAAACTTGTTCTGGAAGTGCTGAGCGAGCGAGCAAAGGCCCAAGGGTAGTGCTTGTTACATCACTGGGTCGGTTAGGGTTAGGGATCCCGGTGGTCCTACCTTCTGCCTGGCCTGACGAGCTCAAGCCGGAGGCCATGGTGGTGCTGTGGCGGCGGTGATTGCAGTGAGATGGCGAGGTGGTGGCGGTGCTTCCCGTCACTACTGCTAAAACCCTAGATCGGAAGGGATTGTCGGTGGGGTGTGCGGCTTGCGACGAACCTCGTGTTGCGAGCCGCCGGCCCCCACCTCTTTATATGGCGCAGTGTGACAGGGGCCCGCCAGGCATAGTGGGCTGGGCGCCCCCGATCAGGGCGCAGATCTAAGGGCTCGGTGGGCCGTTGGGCCCACGCGGAGGAGATCAACCTAACATTCTCCCCCTTGATCTCAACTTTACTTTTAACCTTATACTTTCTAGTTTATTTGTTTCATCACATATTGGTACATAGAGCATGTTTCATCGTCATAACTTAATTGCCGATAGAATCATACAGCTACAACATACGTTTTGTTCAGAAACAAATTCTGTTCCTTTTGGGCCTATCCAGGAATCATAGGCTTTCCCTTAAACCCATGCCGGCTAAGTGTTCCTTGAACACATTGGATGGTAAGCCTTTCGTTAGCGGATCCGCAAGCATATCCTTTGTCCTTATATGCTCGAGACTTATAGTTTGATCCTGGATTTTATCTTTCACAACATAATACCTTATCTCTATTGTTTTGGCAGCATTACTCGACTTGTTGTTGTGAGCGTAAAATACTGCGGGCTGGTTATCACAGTACATCTTTAGTGGTTTGTGAATACAATCTACCACTTTCAAGTCGGGTGCAAATTTCTTTAGCCATCTCGCCTGCCCCGTGGCCTCGAAGCATGCTATGAATTCTGCATACATTGTGGATGATGCAATTATCGACTGTTTGGAGTTTTTCCACGAAATAGCTCCCCCAGCGAGAGTGAATACGTATCCTGACGTGGATTTTCTATCATCTCCGTCCCCCGCAAAATCTGCGTCTGAATACCCTTTTATCTCTAGGGAATTACATCTCCTATATGTTAGCATGTAGTCCTTCGTGCCTTGCACATAACGCAATGCTTTCTTTACCATCTTCCTGTGCTCTATGCCTGGATTCTCTTGATATCTACCGAGTACCGCGGTGATAAAAGCTAAGTCAGGGCGAGTGCACACTTGTGCATACTGTAAGCTTCCAACAGCCGAAGCATATGGTACTGCTTTCATTTGATCGATCTCGTACTGGTTCTTGGGACATTGGAATTTCCCAAAACTATCGCCCTTGACTATAGGAGCAGGTGTGGCTTTACTCGCATGCATATTGTACTTTTGAAGAACCTTTTCTAAATATGCTTTCTACGATAGTCCTAAGACTCCATTGTTCCTATCCCGGTGAATTTCTATGCCCAAAACATATGATGCTTCACCAAGATCTGTTATGTCAAAGTTTCAGGATAAGTACTTCTTTGTTGCTTGTAGTAGACTAACATCACTGGATATCATCCACATACAAGATTAGGAAAATATATTTCCCATTTTTAAACCTTGCATAAATGCAGTTATCCTCAATATTTTCTTTAAATCCAAAACTTTTAATCGTTTGATTAAACTTTAAATACAACTGTCTAGAGGCTTGCCTTAATCCATAAATGGATTTCTTCAGCCGGCATCCCATATTTTCCTTGCCTTCCATGATAAAACCCTTGGGTTGTTTCATGTAGACCTTTTCTTTTAAATCACCATTCAGAAATGCCGTCTTAACATCCATTTGATGTAACTCTAAATCAAAATGAGCAACTAATGCCATTATGATTCTGAAGGAATCCTTACATGAGACTAGAGAAAATGTCTCATTGTAATCTATCCCTTCTCTTTGTGTAAATCCTTTTGCCAAAAGTCTTGCTTTATACTTTTCTACATTCCCCTTTAGAGTCATACTTAGTTTTATAGACCCATTTGCAGCCTACTGTCTTGGCTCCTTTAGGAATTTCCTCTAAGTCCCAAACATCTTTGGAACTCATCGATTTCATCTTGTCTTCCATTGCCTTCATCCACTTCGATGAATGAGGGCTTCTCATGGCTTCTTCATATGAGGTGGGATCTTTTTTGTATGAACTACCTCCGTGTTATAAACTTTATAATCAGTAGAAATAACTGACTTTTTGTGTCTTGTAGACCTTCTAAGGGCCTCAGTTTCCGGCACATTCTGTGCCTCAACTTCTGGCACTTCTTGTAAAAATTGTTGTTGCACCTCCCTTTCATGCTCAACAACGGGTTTAGTGGGCTCCTGACGGACAGGTTCCGGGTCTACTCCCATAGTTGTCATGGGTGGAGTTGCAACTGGTAGTGAGAAAAATGGCTCCTGAATCATCGGATTAGGTGCATGCACCCTCTTCTCCTCAAGATCAATTTTCCGAGCTACCATGCTCCCCCTCATCATTTCGTCCTCTAAGAAGACTGCATGTCTTGTTTCTACAAACTTTGTATATCTGTCTGGATAGCCAATGAAGTGGCAACTCACTGTTTTGGGATCTAACTTTGCAATGTTTGGATTAAAAAAAATTGCCACAGCAGGGCACCCCCACACCCTGAAGTGTTGTAGGGAGGGCACTCTTCCTGTCCATAGCTCGTACGGTGTTTTGGGCACCGACTTGCTTGGTATTCTGTTGAGAATATGAGTGGCGGTTTTAAGCGCCTCCATCCATAATCCCAGTGGCAAAGTGGAATAACTCATCATACTGCACACCATATCCATAAGTGTACGATTACGCCTTTCAGCTACTCCATTTTGTTGAGGCTCGCCCGGCATAGAATACTGGACAACTATGCCAGTCTCCTGCAAGAACTATGCAAAAGGTCCAGGGACTTGGCCATATGGAGTGTGCTGACCGTAGTACTCTCCCCCATGGATGGACCTTACTATCTTTATTCTTTTATCATGCTGATTTTCAACTTCAGCTTTGAATATTTTAAATTTATCCAACACTTCAGATCTTTCTTTGATTGGATAAATATAACCATAGCGAGAGTAATCATGTGTGAATGTTATGAACAAGTCATGTCCATCCACACTTTTCACCGGAAATGGTCCACAAATGTCAGTGTGGATGATTTCTAGTGTGCTTGTGCTACGGTTTGCACCCTTTTTGATTTGTTTTACATACTTTCCTTTAATGCAATCTATGCATTGTTCTAAGTCTAAGAACTCTAACAGAGGAAGAATTTCACTTTTGACTAATCTTTCTATTCTCCCCTTGGAAATATGGCCCAAGCGACAGTGCCATAATTTCGATGAGTCGTGGGTTCTCTTTCTTTTCTTTTGTTCTTTATTCGACGCGAAAACATTTTCTTTCACATGACATACAGAATAAACTTTTTCACGTAGTGATAATAAATAAAGCTCATCGTGAAGTAAAGCATCACCCACATAAGCATTATTAAACCATATGGCACACTTGCCATGTCCAAAATAACATTCGTAATTATCTTTGTCCAAACATGAAACACTAATCAAGTTTCTATTACATGAAGGAACATATAAAACATCTCTAAGTAGAAGCTTGAATCCATCAGCTAACTCCAAGGAGATGTCGCCGACAGCTTCCACTTCCGCTTGAATTCCATTTGCTACTTCAATGCCTCTTTCTCTTTTTTGAGTAGTCCGGGTCGAATGGAATCCCTGTAAAGAATTTGCAACATGAACAGTTGCTCTTGAGTCAATCCACCAAGTAGATTTCAAAAACTGTGTGTACAAGGATTCATTTACTAAGGAAACAATGTTGTTACCTTGCTTTTCCATTAAGGACTTCATCCAATCAGGGCAGTCTTTCTTGTAATGCACAGTCTTCTTACAGTGGAGACATGTGTCTTTGTCCATTGGGAAAGGCTTTTGCTGATGCGAATGCTGATAGGGAGATTTTTCATATGGCTTTGAAGGAGAACCTTTGCTATTTTGATTGTAATTCTTTTTCTTATCCTTCACATACTTGATAGAACCACCATGTGAGGCTTTGAGTCTGTCCTCTTCCTAGACACACATTGCTATTGTATTTTCAATGTCCCATGTTCTAGGTGACATATTGTAGTTTACAACAAAGGTTGCAAACTCCTTTGGCAGTGAAGCCATGACCAGGTGGACCAGGAGCTTTTGTTTGATCTCCAGATCCGCATCCATGGGCTTGAGCTTTGCTGCCATATTGCTCATCCTGAGGATGTGCTCTCTTATTCCATGACTACCACATGTGTAGTTTTCTGTCACCACTTGCTTTAACACCTGGGTGGCATATATCTTTGAAGAGCCAGTGAACTGTCTCTTTATCTTTGTAAGCAACTCCCCAGCGGTAGTGCACTCTGTAATTGAGCCGACAATGCCATTCTCAATTGTATTCTTTATAAATGCCATGCACTTTTTGAAGGACATATGCCCTAGAGGCAATAATAAAGTTGTTATTTATATTTCCTTTTATCATGATAAATGTTTATTATTCATGCTAGCATTGTATTAACCGGAAACTTAGTACATGTGTGAATACATAGACAAACAGAGTGTCACTAGTATGCCTCTACTTGACTAGCTTGTTGAATCAAAGATGGTTAAGTTTCCTAGCCATGGACATGAGTTGTCATTTGATTAATGGGATCACATCATTAGAGAATAATGTGATTGACTTCACCCATTCCGTTAGCTTAGCATTTGATTGTTTAGTATATTGATATTGCTTTCTTCATGACTTATACATGTTCCTATGACTATGAGATTATGCAACTCCCGAATATCGGAGGAACACTTTGTGTGCTACCAAACGTCACAAGGGTGATTATAAAGGTGCTCTACAGGTGTCTCCGATGGTACTTGTTGAGTTGGCATAGATCAAGATTAGGATTTGTCACTCCGATTGTCGGAGAGGTATCTTTGTGCCCTCTCGGTAATGCACATCACTATAAGCCTTGCAAGCAATGCAACTAATGGGTTAGTTGCGGGATGATGCATTACGGAACGAGTAAAGAGACTTGCCGGTAACGAGATTGAACTAGGTATTGAGATACCGACGATTGAATCTCGGGCAAGTAACATACCGATGACAAAGGGAACAACGTATGTTGTTATGCGGTTTGACCGATACAAATCTTCATCGAATATGTAGGAGCCAATATGAGCATCCAGGTTCCGCTATTGGTTATTGACCGGAAACGAGTCTCAGTCATGTCTACATAGTTCTCGAACCCGTAGGGTCCGCACGCTTAACGTTCGGTGACGATCAGTATTATGAGTTTATGTGTTTTGATGTACCTAAGGTAGTTCGGAGTCCCGGATGAGATCGAGGACATGACGAGGAGTCTCGAAATGTTCGAGATGTAAAGATCGATATATTGGACGACTATATTCGGACATCGGAAAGGTTCCGAGTGATTCAGGTATTTTTCGGAGTACCGGGTAGTTACGGGAATACGGGTTAAGAAGTATTGGGCCTCATGGGCCAAGTGGTGGAAGAGAGGAGGCAGGACAAGGCAGGGCGCGCGGCCCCCTAGCCCAAACCAAATTGGACTAGGGGGCCGGCCCCCCTTTCCTCCTTTCCTCCCTCTCCTTCCTTCTCCCTCCCTTCCTCTTGGTGGACTCCTACTAGGACTTGGAGTCCTAGTAGGACTCCACACTTGGGCGCGCCTCTAGGGCCGGCCGGCCTCCCCTCCTCTCCTCCTTTATATACTGAGGCAAGGATCACCCCATGAACACACAAGTTGATCAGTTGATCTTTTAGCCGTGTGCGGTGCCCCCTTCCACCATAATCCACCTCGGTCATATCATAGTTGTAAGGGCATATTTATCCCTAAGATGTTTTGGTGATTGATGACAATGCTTTTGCGGACTAATCGTGTGCGTTGAGTGTTTTTCAGAGATTCATCCTTTTGGCACGAGACGATTTCCTCCCCTCGGAGCTTAAAGCGAAGACGGTGTAGTCCTTTCGGATTAGTTTGGTGGACTAGTTTCATAGGGATCACCGTACTATCAAGAGGGGGTCCGTTTTGGAAAGGCTAGGGCGGAATCATCACGTACACTTCCTTGCCCCTCCCTCTGAGCCTTTCCGTTTCGATGATGGGCTTGGTTCTCCTCTCTTTGTGCCCTCTCTGGTCCCAGCGGTAGTACCGCGGGCCAGAGCGGTAGTACCGCTTGGGTGCTACAAGCGGTAGTACCGCTCTGGAGCGGTAGTACCGCCCAGAGTAGTAGTACCGCTAGTAGCCCCCATGTGTGTACTAACTCTGGTCCCAGCGGTAGTACCGCCGGACGGAGCGGTAGTACCGCTTGGGTGCCACAAGCGGTAGTACCGCTCTGGGAGCGGTAGTACCGCTCAAGAGCCGTAGTACCGCTAGTGGCCCCAAGCCGTAGTACCGCGGTGGTCTCGTGCTAGTACCGCCTCGATTCGAGGGCTCCTTTTTCGTGTCGGGTATTACGGTACTGGCCGCGGCTGTGGGGGGCCGTAGTACCGCTCCTGTGCGGTAGTACCGCCCTCCCTCCGCGGTAGTACCGCTGTGGGCCAAGCGGTAGTACCGCGTTGTGTAGCGGTAGTACCGCTTATAGTGGCAAGCGGTAGTACCACTGGCACAGCAGTACTACCGCTCTCTTCGGGGCTAAAGGGGGGTAACGGTTGGTTTGTTCCCCCCACTATATAAAGGGGTCTTCTTCCCCAAAGTTGACTTACCTCTTCCCCCAAAAGCTCCATTGTTGCTCCAAGCTCCATTTTCGCCCGATCTCTCTCCCTAGCCAATCAAACTTGTTGATTTGCTCGGGATTGGTTGAGAAGGCCACGATCTACACTTCCACCAAGAGAAATTTGATTCCCCCACTTATCCCTAGCGGATCTTGTTACTCTTGGGTGTTTGAGCACCCTAGACGGTTGAGGTCACCGCGGAGCCATAGTCCATTGTGGTGAAGCTTTGTGGTGTCGTTGGGAGCCTCCAATTAAGTTGTGGAGATTGCCCCAACCTTGTTTGTAAAGGTCCGGTCGCCGCCTTCAAGGGCACCAATAGTGGAATCACGGCATCTCGCATTGTGTGAGGGCGTGAGGAGAATACGGTGGCCCTTGTGGCTTCTTGGGGAGCATTGTGCCTCCACACCGCTCCAACGGAGATGTACTTCCCCTCAAAAGGAAGGAACTTCGGTAACACATCCTCGTCTTCACCGGCTCCACTCTTGGTTATCTCGTTCCTTTACTTTAGCTAGTTTACTTGTGTTATATCTCTTACTTGCTTGCGTGCTTGTTGTCGTTGCATCATATAGGTTGCTCACTTAGTTACATATCTAGACAACCTATTTTGATGCAAAGTTTAATTTGGTAAAGAAAAGCTAAAAATTGTTAGTTGCCTATTCACCCCCCTCTAGTCAACTATATCGATCCTTTCAATTGGTATTAGAGCCTCGTCTCTTTATTAAGGACTTTACTGTCCAAAGAGTATGGTTGACGTCGTAGACGGTGCGGAGGAACACTCTGGTGAGAATCCAGTCTCGTCTACGGGAGATGGGGGAACCGCGGTCTCTCGTGAGGAATTCAATGTGGCGTTGGACACATTGAAAACCTCCATGATGACCAAGGTCGAAAGCATGTTGAATAAATTCTTAGAAGGGCTTAAACTTACCACCGCACCATTGAAAGTGGGTGATCCCGCTAACAAAGTGACGGATGCTACCTCCGACAAGGGGGAAGCTTCGAGCGAGAAGGCTCCTTGTTCTAGTGATAAAAATGGGACCGGCATCTTTGCCCATGTGGAACCTCCACCCGTCTATGGTGGACCGCTCCCTTCCACTCATTTGAATCATGCCGGCCCGGCCCCTAAGATTTAGAAGAATGTAGATTTTGATTCTTGGGTCTATCGTTTTAAGCGTCATTTAAATCATGTGAACACTAACCTTTGGAGAATCATTGAAGAAGGCTTTTATCCGCATGACCGAAGTAACTTCACTCCTAGAGAAGTTGTGGATCATCAATTCAATGAGAATGCTCTCTTCATCATCCAAGAAGCCATCCCACCCAAAGATCTTCCTCATCTCCGGCCTTACACCGTGGCCAAAGATGCATGGCTCCAAGTTGTTTCCCTTTATCGGGGAAGCGCAAGCATTCAACGCTCCAACTATGAAGTGGTGCAAGATGAAGCCGACGAGTTTGCAATGAAAGAAGATGAAGAACCTCGTGAGCTTTTTCGGAGAGTAACCAAACTCGCGGTCTCGCTCCGAGATCATGGAAGTAAGGACACGGATGACAATTGGATCAAGCGCAAGTTCCTCAAGGCAATGATGCCCTACCACAAAGCCATGTCCTCCGTAATTCGTCAAAGGCCGGACTTTCACACCTTGTCCTCAAGTGAAGTGTTGGATGAGTTTGTGGCTATGAGCATCTTGGACAAGACCGCCGACAATGCGGTTCTTCTCTCACAAAGAGTTAAGAAGCCCAACCTTGCTCTAAAGGCCAAGGTTAGTATGGAGGAAGAGGATGAAGAGGAAGAAGAGGAGGGCAACCTCGAAGATACGAAGTATGCCTATCATGAACACATGGCTCTTGCTTCAAGGCAATTTTGGAGCAAGAAGAACACGAGGCCAAACTTCAACAAAAGCAACTCAAGTGGCGCAAAGGGCAAGCAACGGATGAGGACTTGCTTCAATTGTGGCAATGTGAGCCACTTTGTTGCGGAGTGCCCTTACGAGAAGAGGGAAGACAATGGTGGCAAGCTCATTAGAAAAGACAAGGCCAAGTCGTTCCCCAACAAGAGCAACTTCACCAAGAAGACTCCTCCCAAGGCGTTGGTGGTTCAAGAAGAGTACAATGAGGATGATGACGATGATGAAGATAGTGAGTCGGTTGTCATGGCCTCCGTTGCCATTGCGAAGACTCCACGGGTGTCTCTCTTCGACTCACCCAATGAGAACATCACCGCCAAGTGCCTCATGGCTAAAGCCACCAATAAGGTAACCTCCAACATCAAAACTACCATCATTAATCATCCTTCTTCGACGAATAGCATTGATGAACATGAGGGGACAAATGTGGAGGAAAATGAGTTTGAGATCTTTATGGGTAAACTCAAGGGTAAATCCAAGAAGCACTTCGTTGCTCTCTTGGAACAACTTGGTGAAGCCAATGACATGATCGAGGCTCACGAAGATACCATCTCTAAGATGGAGGGGCATAGTCGTGACTATGCCGATGAGATTTCGGATCTTTCCAATGCTCTTGACGAAGAGCGTGGTCTTCGTTTGGCTCTTGAGGAGTCATACAACGATGATCATGCTAAGTTAAAGAAAGATCTTGATCATGCTCTTGTTGTGTCTCGTGTGCTAAACTCCGAGAAGGCAAAACTTGGGGTTGATTTTGCTAGACTCAAAGAGGAGTTTGGCATTCTCGACAAGGTTCACAAAGTCTTGAAGGGTGTTCATGCTAGCCTCAAGGAGTCTCATGATCAACTCCAAGTGAAGCTAACAAAGGAGAAAGCCACCTTTCCTCATATGGTGTTAATTGATAATGCAAATGCTACTAACCCGTGTTGTGAGCATGTGCATCTTGTTGAGGAGAATGCTAAGTTGAAGGAGCAACTTGAGAAAGGCCTTGTGTCATGCATACAAGGTGAGAAGAACCTCAACGACCTCTTGAGCAATCAAAAGGAAGTTGTGGCCAAGGAGGGGATTGGGTTCACCCCCAATCCCAAGAACAAGAAGAAGAATGACAAGACCAAGCGACCTCCTCCTCTCAAGCAAACTTTTGTGAAGGAGGGAGAGGGTGCTTCCAAGGAGAAGAAGAACAATGCGAAGGGTGGCGGTGTCAAGAAGAGCAATGCCACTCCTTCCAACAAAGCCGGCGACTTTAATCCTTCTTATGTGTTATGCCGTGCTAGTGATGGGCATGTTTATGCCAAATTCGTTGGTTCTCCTCATGAGTACATTGAATGGTCTATTTGGGTTCCTAAGACCCTTGTTGCTAACATCAATGGACCCATTACAAAATGGGTACCTAAAACCAAGCATTGATCTCTTGTAGGTGTTTGCTTCCGGTGGGGGATCATGGTTGCTCGATAGTGGAGCTACAAATCATATGACCGGAAGCAAGGAGTTAGTGGTGGACGTGCACAAGATTCCATCTATGCCCACCAATGTCGAGTGGGGTGATGCCTCGTCTTCTAAGGTATTGGGACTCGGCAAAGTTGTCATTTCTCATGATCTCACGGTCGAGAAGGTCATGCTAGTTGAGTCCCTTGCATACAATTTACTTTCCGTTCGTCAACTTGCTATCATGGGCTTTGCCACCTTCTTTGATATTGATACCGTGGCCCTCTTGTGGAGCAAGACTCTTAAGGTAGCCTTTGTTGGGCATGTCGAGAACGGTCTCTATGTGATTAACTTTTCGGAGCGACCCACTAAGACCGCGACATGCCTAATGGCTAAAGTTGACGTGGGATGGCTTTGGCATCGCCGTTTAGCCCATGTCAATATGAGATCTTTGCAAAGTCTTCTCAAGGGGGACCATGTCCGTGGACTAACGAACGTTAGTTTTGCCAAAGATCGTGCTTGCAGTGCTTGTATCGAAGGAAAGCTTCATGAGAAGGCTCACCCTCCCACGACTCTTATTTACTCGAAGAGGCCGTTGGAGCTCCTTCATTTGGATCTCTTTGGGCCTCCATCCTTTGATAGTCTTGGGGGTAGAAAGTATTGCTTGGTAATCGTGGATGACTATTCTAGATACACGTGGGTGTATTTCTTCAAGAGGAAGAGTGAGACCCAACAAACCGTCATTGACTTTGCAAATGAAGCCCAACATCAACACAATGCAAAGATCTTGACAATAAGAAGTGACAACGACACCGAGTTCAAGAACTACACCTTGGATGAGTTTCTCAGTGATGAGGGGATCAAGCATCAATATTCCGCACCTTACACCCCTCAACAAAATGGTGTTGCGGAGAGGAAGAACCGGACGTTGATGGATGCGGCAAGGACCATGATGGCGGAGTTCAAGTCTCCATACAACTTTTGGGCCGAAGCCATCAACACCGCGTGTCATGCTTCAAATCGGCTCTATCTTCGCAAAGGCTTGAACAAGACTCCATATGAGATCCTCACCGGTAACAAGCCCAACCTCAAGTACTTTCGGGTGTTCGGGTGTAAGTGTTTCATTCTCAAGAAAGGTGTTCGTTTGTCTAAATTTGAGACTAGAGCTCATGAGGGCATATTTGTTGGTTATGCTACAAACTCCCATGCTTACCGTGTTCTCAATAAGTCCACGGGACTTATTGAGGAGACGTGTAACGTGGAGTTTGATGAAAATAACGGCTCCCAAGTGGAGCAAAGTGGTACTTGTGATGTGGGTGATGAAATTCCTCCTCAAGCCATAAGAAGAATGGGTATTGGATATATCCTACCCATTGAGGAACCCCTTGTGGCCGAAGGAGAAGGACAATGCTCCACTCAAGTGGAGCCATCACCAACCCAAGACCCACACGCTTCCGAAGAACAAAGTGAAGGCCCTCAACCTCATGAACAAGATCAAGGGCAAGATCAACCTCAAGATGGTGGTGATCCACCAAATGATGCCCAAGGTCAAGTTCTTCCCCTCGAGCTAGTTCAAGATCAAGAACAAGCTCAAGACGACGCTCAAGATGATCAAGTAACCCCTCCTCACTTCACTTCCGAGGAGGAATTGGAGCGTCGTGCCGCTAAGATCGCTTCCAAGCTCACCACCAAAGGTCATCTCATGGAGAATGTGGTTGGAAGCCTAAGAAAGGGGGTAAGAACTTGTAGACAATTAGCAAACTATTGTGAACATCATGCGTTTGTTTCTTGTGTCGAACCCCAAAAGGTTTATGAAGCGCTTGAGGACCCGGATTGGCTCAACGCCATGCATGAAGAACTCAACAACTTCGAACATAACCAAGTGTGGAAGTTAGTGCCAAGGCCAACCGGGAATCATAATGTCATTGGAACCAAGTGGATATTCAAGAACAAGCAAGACGCTCATGGAATCATTGTTCGCAACAAGGCTCATTTGGTGGCACAAGGCTACTCCCAAGTCGAGGGTATCGACTACGGTGAAACCTTTGCCCCCGTCGCTCGCCTTGAATCTATTCGTTTGTTGATTGCCTATGCTTCTCATCATAATTTCACATTGCAACAAATGGATGTGAAAAGTGCTTTTCTTAATGGTCCCATAAATGAGTTGGTATATGTCAAACAACCCCCCGGGTTCGAAGATCCCTATTTCCCCGATCATGTGTATCAACTCCATAAGGCGCTCTATGGCCTTAAACAAGCCCCACGTGCGTGGTATGAGCATCTTACGGAGTTGTTACAAGATCGTGGATTCGAAATCGGGAAAATCGACCCCACTCTTTTTACTAAGAAGGTCAAAGGGGAGTTGTTTGTGTGCCAACTATATGTTGATGATATTATTTTTGGTTCCCCTAACAAAGCCTTCAATGAAGAATTTGCCGCTCTCATGACCTCAAAGTTTAAGATGTCTATGATGGGAGAGTTGAAGTTCTTTCTCGGATTCGAAATCAAACAAAGAAGAGAAGGAACCTTCATCAACCAAGCCAAATACACTCAAGACATGCTAAAGAGATTCAAGCTAAGTGATGTCAAGCCGGCTTCCACTCCAATGCCCACCAAGTGCCAACTTGACATTGATCCCAATGGTAAAGCGGTGGATCAAAAGGTATATCGCTCTATGATTGGATCCTTGCTTTACCTTTGTGCATCTAGACCGGATATCATGTTGAGTGTGGGAATATGTGCACGGTTTCAAGCCGCACCTAAGGAAAGCCACTTTGTGGCGGTCAAGCGAATCTTTCGATATTTGGCTCATACCCCAAACTTTGGCCTATGGTACCCAAGAGGAGCAAACTTCAAGCTTGTAGGTTATTCGGACTCCGATTGGGCGGGAGACAAAGTGGATAGGAAGTCCACTTCCGGAGGGTGCCAATTTCTTGGTTGCTCTTTGGTAAGTTGGTCTTCTAAAAAGAAAAGTTGTGTGTCTCTCTCGTCCACCGAAGCGGAGTATGTGGCGGCCGGAAGTTGTTGTGCACAACTCTTATGGATGAGGCAAACTTTAAAGGATTACGGTGTCATTTGTGACAAAGTGCCTCTTTGGTGTGACAATGAAAGTGCTATCAAGATTTCTCTCAACCTGGTACAACACTTCAAGACAAAGCATATTGAGATTCGGTATCACTTCATCCGGGATCATATTAGGCGAGGGGAGATCGAGCTCAACTATGTCAACACTCATGATAACCTTGCAGATATTTTCACGAAGCCATTGGATGAAGCAAGATTTCGCGAGTTAAGGCATGAGCTAAATATCATTGATTCGAGCAATGTGGTTTGAACCTTTGCACACCCCTCACACTCATTGTGCATTCTTGTCTAGGTGTAGGCATGGACGTAGGGGGAGTGTTGTTCTCTCAATGAACTTTCCCTCCCCCCACAATGCATAAACTGATCTCACTCTTTCACATTAGCCATTTTTTATGGTACTTGTGCTTCAAAGACGAGCTTTGGTCATGGGCCCAAGGATAATTCTTCGCGGTGCCATACCAAGTGACTCAAACATAGGTGGCCTCGGCCACCGCCCTCTCGTATAGAGGCGTGTGATTCTTGTTCTCTTGCTAGTGCTTTTGTTGGTCTTCTTGCCGTTGTTTCCCGTCTTTCGTTTTTGCACCATATGTGTTGAGTCTGGTTTGAGTTGCGCTGGGCGGTACTACCGTTGTGCAGGAGCGGTACTACCGCTGGAGCGGTACTACCGCTCCACGGAGCGGTACTACCGCTTATGTGGCTAAGCGGTACTACCGCCCTTCACCACGGTACTACCGCTGTGGGGCGGGGCCAGGGGTTAAGTCGTGGGCAGGGGTGGTTTCCTCCACCCCATACCCTTTTGCTTCGTCCCCTGATTCCTCTTCCTCTCTCTCCAGCGCCATCTCGCCGCAGGAAGGCTCCGGCGGCCCTCCGTCTCCGGACCATTCCTCTCCATTTCCTTCGGTGGAGTCGATCCCCACCTCGTCCTCTTGCCATGGATGCCGGTATTGCCCCCGTTCCTCTTCTCTTCTTGTCTAGTTTTCAGATCTCGCGTTTTAGGGGCAATAGTAGTTGCATCTCTAGATTTTTGGCCAAATCTAGGCTTGATTAGGTTGGAGAAGGCAACTAGACTCTTTGGATTGATGTTTGGTAGGTTTATTTTTGAATTTGGCATCCCCGGTAGTGCCGGATCTGACCACGGCAGTAGGGATCCGCCGTGCCCCGTCTCGGGCGGTACTACCGCCCATCTGGCACGGCACTACCGCTGGAGCGGTACTACCACTCCACTGAGCGGTACTACCACTTATATGGCTAAGCGGTACTACCGCTGAGTAGGCACGGTACTACCGCTGGATGCCCAGTTCCATTGTTTCCTACCACATGTTGATCCCTATTTGTTGTGTTTATTTGGTTTTGATCGTTCCTTCTGGTTGTTTCTTGTGTCCGTGTGTTTGGTTCCAGGTGATGAACATCCTGAGCAGCAAGTCCGCCGTGTCAACCCCGGGCGTTCAACGTCGAAGCGGTACCGCTCATCTGAGACTGCAGGTGGTTCTTCCAGTGCTCCACAGCCGGCAGGGGGTGCTTCCTCAAGTGCTAATCCTCCTCGCAAGAAGAAGATTGCCAGCCGACCGAAGCCAAGTGGCAAGAAAGTGACTGAGATGTCTAGCAAGGAATTCTGGGACAGGCGTCGGCGCAACCCCTATGAGGAAGACCAAGAACCCAATCTTGTCAATCGCCCGTTCTGGAACCGGTTTCAGTATGCCACATACTTTGATGTGATCAAGGCTAAGAAGAATCTCTTTGTCAATGTTCATTCCATCAACACGGATGCTATGGAGAAGGACCTTGAGTACTTTGGTGATGCTCTACAGATGTGCTCTCAGTTGAACATTCTCAGGATCATGCAGTTCAACAAGGACTTTGATGCAGATTTGCTGGCAAAGTTCTTTGCCACTGTTCACCTAGGAACTGATGCAGACAGGACTCTGACTTGGATGACAAATGGAAAGGTGCTAGCTATCAAGTGGAAGGCCTTCATGGGGCTGCTAGAGGTGGAAGATCAAGGGCTCGAGACTCCAGTTGGTTTTCGTCCTCACCAAAATGTCACCTCCACTCACAAGCAAGCCCTCTGGCCCTACTGTACTCGGAAGGTCCACCCTGAGACCAGGAAGGAAACCTATGAGTTGTCCACCTATCTGGACATCCTTCACCGTATCTTCCGTGAGACTCTCTTCCCTCGTATTGGGAATCTGGACATGGTACACTCTTACCTTGTGTGACACCCAAAAAAATTTATCTGGCTTTTTCAAACTTTTATCTTGATTTGAGGGATGTTATTTAAAATTTTCTTCTAAAGGACTCTCCCTCTCAAAAACTTTCTTTTATGACAAGTGTTTTGTTTGGATTCACCCAAGACTTGATTTTTGGTCTTGGAGGTTTTTCCTTCTTATGTGGACTCAAAACCAAATGCTTTTCATTTGGGAAATTTCTTTTGAAAAATCTTTTAAATAGCCCTATGGCTTTTGGAGTGATCTTTTCCCCTTCTCAAAATCTCCTCTTGCCATGACATGAGTGAAAATCCCCTCCCAAAAGCCTTTCCCCATCTTTGTGTCAAGATATACTTCAAATCCAGCAAGTTGAACCTCCCCATGAATTTTCTTCCATTTAACTCTTATCAAAAATATTTTCTGCCTTCTACTTTAGCTCTTGGAGATTTACAAAGGAGCTACCATTTCTACTTTGAGTTTGGCCTCCAAACAAATTTCCCTGGCTAGTCCTTAGAGCCCTCAACCAACATCCATGATGATCCACTGGTCTCCAGTTCAAAAATTTCAAATTGTGCTTGCTGCAAGTTTGGACCATATTTGCCAAATTTGATGAAATTCATTTGTTTTCTCCTCCTAAAAATCTGAGAAAATTCAGGCAGCCTCTGGATGCATTGAGAGGTCACCTCACCAAATCCCAGCTCCAGAAAAAAAATTCTTCATGCCAAATCATTTCGTCGAACACCTGAAAGGCACTGTCACTGTCAAGTTCAGAAATTCAGAGTTACAGTTTCAGTGAGCACTGTCGTTTTCTTCAGAACCCGTTCTCAATCTCGCCAGTAGCCGCGGTGGCGCCGTGCGCCCTGTGATTCCTTCTTATCCCTGCGCCGCACGAACGCCTGGAAGCTTGCGGGCGTCGGCGAAGAGCAGGAGGAGGTGCGCCACCCCGTGAGCGACGGCAGCAGCGGCCTTTGCGGCTGCCAGAGAGAAGCGCAGCGTTGGACGGCGCCGTCCAGCGCCACCCAAGCCACCAGAGGCCACCGCATGGCCATCCACTCGCCCGTGAACGCTGCAGTCCGTCGTCGTGAACTGGTAGGCGCGGAGCGCGCTCCCTGCTGCCGCCGTGCCCGTACGGCCACCCCGTCGAGGATCGGCGCATTACGCCTAGCCCGACCGAGGTTTAGCGGGGGAACGGCACCAGTGATCCTCCCTGATGGTGCCTAGCCTCCTAAACCCCCTGCCCAACCTCTGCCTCGCCGTAATCGCTCGCCGGAGCTATCCCATTCACGGCCACCCCCTCGGATCGCCTATAAAAGGAGGTCCCGAGCTTGAACTCGAACCCGCACCACCTCTGCACACCACCAATACCACGCCAAGCCACTGGAAGAGCCCCGAGGGAGTCTTCTTCCCCAACTCCGGCCGCCTCGACCCGCCACGGGACCCAGCTCGATTCACTCCCGTGCGTGCATCCCCACCCCTCAACTCTTGCCAGTAGTCTCCTTATGCATCCACTCTTCTGACCCGCGCGTCAATTTGGAGTTTGCAGCACCCACCGGAGTACTCCACCATCGCCCGAACCACCGTCCGCCGGAGAAAGTGTCGCCGTCGATGTGATGCCCTCCAACGGGCAAGTCCACCACCCACCGACGCGGAAGATCACCCTGAACCTATTGGTACCCTCCGATCTCTCTTCCTCGCCGTGGTTCAACGCCGGCGACCACCGCAGCCTTCGGGCGCCGGCGAACTTCGTTGGGAGTTTTGAACCTGACGGGTGGGACCCCCCCGTCAGCCTCTCTCTTTTTCCCCCTCGAACCGTTTTCTGGTAGCGCCTTCGGGCAAAATGCGTTTTCTCTTTGGGCTGGCGCATTTCATTCCGAACCGTTTTCTGTTTTCTCAAACAAGCCCCTGGATCTTTTCTGTTTCTTCACAGATTGGTCCTTGGACTAAAACCCTTATATCGTTTTAATAAAAGATGATTTTTGATTGATTCTTTTTCTGTCAGTATTGTATTTTTGTCTAGTTTTTTATAGTATTTATTTGGAAATTTTTTGGAACAAGTTTTATGCACGCTACGATGTTCACGTTAGTGTACGGTTTCGTTATACCGTAGGTTCCGGAGGAGGTGACGGAGCCGCGAACTTCGCCGAGCTAGACTCCGACTTCTCCGAACCAGGCAAGCATGTTTGAACCTTTGATATGATAGGTGTTTTGCATGTTTGCTTGAATGGTTTGTGCATGGCATGTGAGCATCGGTGAGTATTACGTTGCAATGTAAGGCAACCAACCGTGTGTTCCGAAGTTACTGTGATCTCTGATGAGAGATGGGCTGATCATGTGGTGACATGAAAGGCAATAAGGTGGTATTGTTGTAGCATGCTAGTCTTACGTCATCCGATAAACTCCGACGTTAACGTGGACTGAGCCACGTTACCGTTCTTCCCCTGTTGTGCTGCCACATGTTTTCTGCAAAGAATACGGTTTAGTAAGTTGTTAACCTCTTTCCTTGTACACCAAATAGAGGGGCCGGGATGAGGGTTCCATGGCCCTGGATTAAAGCCAGTCATCCGGTCAGGGGGCATGGGTGTTTCCGGTTGGGACCGAGAGGGGGGCACCCCTTAGAGCGCGCGGTATAAATTTGATCCCATGCTACGCGAGGTTGTAGCCTCCCCGTCTCAAAGTTTTTCTTGAACGTTGCCGAGGGTGATTCCTGGCATCGGAATGTTGAATGGGTGTGTACTGGTTAGATGTGTTTCTCCTAAAACACCATAAACGGAACTAGTCCCTTGTGACTACTGAAATCCATTGGCTGTGGTTAAATAGTACAAACTCTGCAGAGTCAAATCCTTCCGAGTCATCGTGTCCATGGTCAAGGACCATGGCCAGTATATCCATATCTATGTCAGTCCTCGTGGTAAATCCCCGGTGAACAAGCTTGAGTGGAAAACCCGGTTGAATTGTTATTCCTGTGGATGGACTAACCTTTTATTTATCTCGTACCTGAAATGATTTAAATCCATGAGCTACTGAAATATTAAGTTGTGAAATATAAGCCCTTTATGTGATGTCGCTCAGACGTCCGACTGTGGCACTCTTGTCATTTATTTTCAATATAAGCCCTTTATGTGATGTCGCTCAGACGTCCGACTGTGGCACTCTTGTCATTTATTTTCAATATAAGCCCTTTATGCGATGTCGCTCAGACGTCCAACTGTGGCACTCTTGTCATTTATTTTCAATATAAGCCCTTTATGCGATGTCACTCAGACGTCCGACTGTGGCACTCTTGTCATTTATTTTCAATATAAGCCCTTTATGCGATGTCGCTCAGACGTCCGACTGTGGCACTCTTGTCATTTATTTTCAATATAAGCCCTTTATGTGATGTCGCTTCAGACGTCCGACTGTGGCACGCACTTTCAGTTATATTCCATTATAAGCCCTTTATGTGGTGTCGCCTTGACGCCCGACTGCGGCATTGTTATTTCATTTGTATCCTTTCGAGGATTCATTCAGACACTCGATTGGCCCTCAGTATTACATTGGGATTTCGAGAGGACTACCGCCCGACTTCCCTTTTATTTCCCATGCTTGGCTATCTCACTGTCTGAGTGCGCTTTATTAATCTGTTCATGTGCATCATGCTTACATTTGTTATATCTTATGTCCGAACTGTCTTGCGAGTACTTTCATAGTACTCACCTGGCTTGTTGATTTGGCCAAATGTTGACGAAGGCGATCTCATGGATGAAGAGTTTGATAGTGAGTCCGACGCCTAGAGGAATCCCAGTCAGTCCCATGCGATCCTGGATATTGGTCACTTGTATTATATACGCTTCCGCCACCCGCAATAAGTATCCTCGAGCCTCACTCCGACGCTCGATGAGCTGTCAGGTTTAGGAGTCATGTCACCCACTTCACTGTGACATACCCACCACCGCTTTTATTGTGAGCCAGTAGTTATGCCACCCTATCCACCTTTATGTGTAATAATGGCGTGTTTGTAATAAATTGTTGAGCAGTCTCCGCTCAACCTTGTATTATATTTAGTACTCCTGGTTTTTCTTCTGTGATCAAGAAATTGTCTACCAGTGAGGAGGATTCTTCTCTACTGGTCCGTAAAAGGGATCGGTTTCTCAATAAATATTTTTATTGGAAAACCGGTCGTGACAAGCTTGGTATCAGAGCCAGGCTGACTATAGGAAGCCAATAGGTGCGATCGCTAATTGGTTATTAGCGTCTTTAGTGCTTTTTCAGCTTTTTGCAAATGTAGCTATTTTCTGTTGGTCATCATAAATTTATGATTTGACTACTCAGAATTTTTGCCTACTTTTGTAGATGGCTGGCAGCAACTGCGAGACTCGAGTGTTCACGAATGTGCCCGGGGGGTTTGTCAAACTCCTCGTCTCCATCACCAAGCTCGCGATTGGGCCAACGACTCGTCCGGAGTTCACGCTTTACCAGCACAAGCTCAGCGACGACGTGTCTATGCACCAGGCCGTGGTGCAATTCAAGGGAGGATGTTCTGTGTCTCGTCACTTCCGTTTTGTGGGAAGGGCCATGCCTACGGAGAGGCATGCCATGCAGATGGCCGCCCGTGAGGCGATAGCTCACCTTCGGGATATTCTTCCTTCGATGAGGACTCGTCGCTACCGCTACCTCCCATGCCATGTGCCATATACTTGTCACTATGCATTCGCCTGCCATAGGGGAGAGCGAGACGAAGCTATCGAGATGCTTGTTGAGTATCTCAAAGCTCTGGAGGAAGCTTTCGACAACCTCGTGGACGATCTTGTGGCTGCCCGCATGGACTTAGTTCGAGGCTGTTCTGCCAACAGGAGGGAGCTTCTCCACATGGCACCACCACTGACTTTTGTCTCGTCCTCAGCATCTTATTCACCTGCCATTTTGGCTACTGCTCGCCGTCTGCCTACCAATGAGGAGTTCGACCGGGTCATTGCTCCTACTCCAGTCAGAGCTGCACCGCCCGCCGCACCCACACTACCGCCTGTCGCACCCGCGCCATCACCTCAGCGCAGTGCTACGCGCCTGGAGCCTATTAGGGAGGAGGTGGAGGTTGAGTCTCCTGCACCGCTGGGTCTTGCCCTCGGCAAGGGGAAGGACATCTTCACCATCTCCGACTGAGTGCGCCTAGTCGCCGCGCGATGTGTCTGCTTGTATGATATGTTTTATATGTACGTTAGTTTGTAGTATTTGTGTGCGCATCATGTAGGATCCCGGAGGAGTGTGCTAGCCTTAATAACATGTCAGGAGTGTGTACGCACATCCTGAGTGGTGTACCGTATGTTTGCGTATCGCGTGTAAGATATGTGCTAAGCAGTCCTTCTCCGTGCGCAATCAATTGTGTTCTTGAAAAATCTTGAGGTCTTTTAAAGTTTTCGTCTCTGCAAAATTTTCCTTGTGCCACACAGTTCTTCTCGTGAGTTTTGCAAAATAATACCCCAGAGTGGAAAATGTCTCATCCGTGGACTCGTTCCATGCCAAATCCACCAGAAGAAGTTTATGGAACACAGACAAGCAACAACTTCACTCAAGGACAGTCTAGTCAACAGGACAGCGAGGCGGCCTTGTCTCAAGTATGCCGCCTTTTCAAACAAAGCTAACAGCAACACCAAGAAATGATGAATCACGTCATCAATATGGGAAATCACCGTGAGCCATACCAACCACACTCCAAGTTGTCTAAACTGCAGAAGACACGCCCTCCAACGTTTGCTCACACTGATAGACCGCTTGAAGCCGATGAATGGCTTCGAGACATCGAAAGAAAGTTGATTATTGCTCAATGTTCTGATCATGAGAAGGTGCTTTATGCACCTCACTACCTCACTGGAGCAGCTGCAGCATGGTGGGAGAACTTCCTACACATGCATCCCAGTGAACATAACATCACCTGGGAAGAGTTTAAGGAAGGCTTTCGTGGGGCACACATACCCAGGAGCATCATAAAAATCAAGAAAAGAGAATTTGATGACCTCAAGCAGAGAGGCATGACAGTGACGGAATACAACAGTCAGTTTACCCAGCTATCTCGTTATGCCTACGATGAGCATATGACTGAGAACAAAAGGATGGAAAAGTTTTTGGACGGCCTGGCGCCAGCATTAAAATGCCAACTGGTCGTACACACTTTCCCAGATTTCAAAACTCTGGTTGACAAGGCCATTACTTTGGAGAATGAGCGCCGCAGTCTGGAGGATATTCGTAAGCGAAAAAGGGACAAGACGACTCTTGCTCGCAACAACCGAAGCAAGACTGATGTTTAGAGGAATGAAGCAAGAAAATCCACGACTACTGCTCTAAGGCCAACCAGACAGTTTCATTCAAGGGACAAGGACTTTACATACCGTCCAGGGGTCACTTGCTATGCTTGTGGAGAGGAAGGGCACTATGCCAAACAGTGCCTAAAACCAAGGAACTCGGCCCCCAAGCCGAACAATGGTGGGAACAATCCATCCCCCAAGCGTAACAATTTCAATCCCAACAACAATCACAGGAAGGGTCACCTGAACCATGTGACCAAGGAAGAAGCACAGAATGCCCCAGACATCGTACTCGGTACGTTCCCTGTCAACACAGTACCTGCCACGGTTTTGTTTGATTCTGGAGCTTCTCACTCGTTCATTTCGAAGAGTTTTGTTTTGCAACATGGTTTTCCGATACTTCCTTTGGAAAAATCTATGATTATCAAGTCCCCCGGGAATAAGCAGATCACTCAGAGTTACTGCCAAGGAGTGATTATTGAATTCGAAGGACTAAAGTTTCAGGCTAATCTCATAGTGTTGGAAAATAAAGGACTGGATGTTATCCTAGGGATGGACTGGTTGACCACCAACAAGGGATTTATTGACTGTTTCAATCGGACTGTGATTCTCACTCATCATCACGGCAAGACAATAAAAGTTACAGCTCAAGAGAGACCACGGTCACGGCAACCAAGGTTGAACAAAGTGGACCTTTCAGAATTGAGAAAAGCTCCAGTGGTGTGCGAATTTCCCGACGTATTTCCAGAAGAACTACCAGGCAGGCCACCAGACCGAGAGATAGAGTTCAGCATTGAACTAGCACCTGGCACCACCCCCATTTATAAGAAGCCTTATAGAATGGCACCATCCGAGTTGGTAGAATTGAAGAAGAAAATAAAGGAATTACTGGACAAAGGATTTATTTGAGCCAGCTCCTCACCTTGGGGTTCACCAGTATTATTCGCCAAGAAAAAGGATGGGACACTGAGATTGTGTATAGACTATCGAGCTCTCAATATGGTCACCATCAAAAACAAATATCCGATGCCACGGATAAATGACCTATTTGACCAGCTCGCACAAGCCAAGGTGTTCTCAAAGATTGATTTAAGATCCGGATATCATCAATTAAAAGTACGGACAGAAGATATCCCTAAGACAACATTCACCTCCAGATACGGATTATATGAGTTCACAGTAATGCCGTTTGGATTGACAAACGCCCCCGCATATTTTGTCCACCTCATGAACAAAGTGTTTATGAAATTCATGGACAAATTTGTTGTGGTGTTCATTGATGATATTCTGGTATACTCAAGGACACCAGAAGAACATGCTGAACATCTCAGAATTGTTTTGGGAGAATTAAGGAAACATCAATTATACGCCAAATTTAGCAAGTGTGAATTTTGGCTAAGACAAGTTGGTTTTCTAGGCCATATATTGACCCAAGAAGGCGTGGCCGTAGACCCAGAAAAAGTCAAAGCCATACTTGACTGGAAACCACCAGCCAACGTGACAGATGTGCGGAGTTTCCTAGGAATGGCTGGATATTACAGAAGATTTATTGAAGGATTCTCCACTGTGGCAAAACCAATGACAAAGTTGCTCAAGAAAGACAAGAAATTTGTATGGACTCAAGCGTGCGAGAAAAGCTTCCAAGAGCTCAAGAAGAAACTAACAACAGCACCAGTTCTGATTGTGCCAGACATACACAAGAGTTTTGAAGTGTATTGTGACGCATCCCGGAAGGGCCTCGGGTGCGTATTGATGCAGGACGGCAAAGTTGCCGCGTATGCTTCCAGGCAACTACGGAAACATGAGGAAAATTATCCAACTCATGACTTGGAGCTAGCAGCAATCATCCATGCACTCAAAGAGTGGAGGCACTTTCTGTTGGGAAATCGTTGTGAAATATATACGGACCATAAGAGCCTTAAATATATTTTCACGCAACCAGAGCTAAATTTACGACAACGACGCTGGTTGGAATTGGTCAAGGACTATGATGTCGGCATTCACTACCATCCAGGGAAAGCAAATGTAGTGGCAGATGCTCTTAGTCGGAACCCCAGCCCGGGCAACGACAGTCCACAGAACTTGAGGCCTGAGTTTCAGCAGGAGTTCGCTAGACTCAACATGGTGTTGGTCTCTGAGGGCAACGTATCAAATCTGGAGATACATCCCACCCTAATGGAACAAATTAAGAAGGCTCAGCAGGGACATCCCAGCATCGAAGGTATAAAGAGAAAAATGAGCCTTGGCAAGGCTTCAGAGTTCGTCACGGACAATGAGGGAATATTATGGTACGGGGACAGACTTTGCGTACCTAACATTGAGGAACTCAAGCATCAAATCTAACCGAAAGCCACACCGCTCCATACTCGATCCACCCTGGAGGAACCAAAATGTACAAAGACATTCAGGAAAGATTTTGGTGGCACGGTATGAAAAGGGATATAGCCGCATTCATTGCTTGTTGCGATTCATGTCAACGCATTAAAGCCGAGCATCAAAAGCCAGCAGGGCTGCTACAGCCAAATCGGATACCTGAATGGAAATGGGATGAAATTGGAATGGACTTCATCGTCGGTCTACCTCGATCACAACGCGGAAATGATGCCATATGGGTCATCACAGATAGGCTAACCAAGGTAGCAGATTTCATTCCCGTGAAGACGACCTACTCCACTCAAAGGCTAGCCAAGCTTTATCTCTCCCGTATAGTTGTTTGCATGGAGTCCCAAAGACTATAATATCCGACCGAGGCACTCAATTTGTCTCAAATTTTGGGATCACTTACAACAAGCTCTGGGCACGCAACTAGCATTCAGCACAGCGTACCACCCTCAGACTGATGGACAAACGGAACGCGTGAACCAAATCCTAGAGGACATGCTGAGAGCCTGTGTGCTCACCTATGGATACAGTTGGTAAGAGAGTTTGCCATATGCCGAGTTTGCTTACAACAACAGTTACCAGGCCAGCCTACAAATGGCACCTTTTGAAGCATTGTATGGGCGGAGATGTCGTACCCCACTAAATTGGTCAGAGACAGGTGACAGTCGTATCTTCGGCCCAGACATGCTCAAGGAAGCCGAGGAGAAAGTTAAACAGATCAGGGACAGACTCAAGACAGCTCAAAGCCGATAGAAGAGCTACTACGATCGAAAACATTGGGAGGTCAGCTTTGAACCCAGTGATTACGTATACCTACGAGTGTCTCCTATGCGAGGCCTGCAACGGTTCAAAATTAAGGGGAAGCTAGCCCCAAGATTTATTGGACCTTTCTGTATAGTTGCACGAAGAGGCACAGTAGCCTACCAGCTAGACCTACCCAAAGAGCTGTCAGACGTCCACGACGTGTTCCACGTCTCACAGTTGAGGAAATGCGCGAGCAACCCGGAAAAGCATGTATCTCATGAAAGCATTGATGTGCAACCAGACCTCACCTACAGAGAGCGGCCAGTAAAGATATTGGAAGAGTCTGAAAGGAGGACCCGTCAGAAAACAACAAAAAATTTGAAGGTTCAGTGGAGCAATCACACCGAGGATGAAGCTACATGGGAAAGAGAAGATTTTCTTCAGGCAGAGTACCCACATCTCTTTGAGGATCAGCTGAAATCTCGGGGACGAGATTTTTCCTAAGGGGGTAGGTGTTGTGACACCCAAAAAAATTATCTGGCTTTTTCAAACTTTTATCATTTAAAATTTTCTTCTAAAGGACTCTCCCTCTCAAAAACTTTCTTTTATGACAAGTGTTTTGTTTGGATTCACCCAAGACTTGATTTTTGGTCTTGGAGGTTTTTCCTTCTTACGTGGACTCAAAACCAAATGCTTTTCATTTGGGAAATTTCTTTTGAAAAATCTTTTAAATAGCCCTATGGCTTTTGGAGTGATCTTTTCCCCTTTTCAAAATCTCCTCTTGCCATGACATGAGTGAAAATACCCTCCCAAAAGCCTTTCCCAATCTTTGTGTCAAGATATACTTCAAATCCAGCAAGTTGAACCTCCCCATGAATTTTCTTCCATTTAATTCTTATCAAAAATATTTTCTGCCTTCTACTTTAGCTCTTGGAGATTTACAAAGGAGCTACCATTTCTACTTTGAGTTTGGCCTCCAAACAAATTTCCCTGGCTAGTCCTTAGAGCCCTCAACCAACATCCATGATGATCCACTGGTCTCCAGTTCAAAAATTTCAAATTGTGCTTGCTGCAAGTTTGGACCATATTTGCCAAATTTGATGAAATTCATTTGTTTTCTCCTCCTAAAAATCTGAGAAAATTCAGGCAGCCTCTGGATGCATTGAGAGGTCACCTCACCAAATCCCAGCTCCAGAAAAAAATTCTTCATGCCAAATCATTTTGTCGAACACCTGAAAGGCATTGTCACTGTCAAGTTCAGAAATTCAGAGTTACAGTTTCAGTGAGCACTGTCGTTTTCTTCAGAACCCGTTCTCAATCTCGCCAGTAGCCGCGGTGGCGCCGTGCGCCCTGTGATTCCTTCTTATCCCTGCGCCGCACGAACGCCTGGAAGCTTGCGGGCGTCGGCGACGAGCAGGAGGAAGTGCGCCACCCCGTGAGCGACAGCAGCAGCGGCCTTTGCGGCTGCCAGAGAGAAGCGCAGCGTTGGACGGCGCCGTCCAGCGCCGCCCAAGCCACCAGAGGCCACCGCGTGGCCATCCACTCGCCCGTGAACGCTGCAGTCCGTCGTCGTGAACTGGTAGGCGCGGAGCGCGCTCCCTGCTGCCGCCGTGCCCGTACGGCCACCCCGTCGAGGATCGGCGCATTACGCCTAGCCCGACCGAGGTTTAGCGGGGGAACGGCACCAGTGATCCTCCCTGATGGTGCCTAGCCTCCTAAACCCCTGCCCAACCTCTGCCTCACCGTAATCGCTCGCCGGAGCTATCCCGTTCACGGCCAGCCCCTCGGATCGCCTATAAAAGGAGGTCCCGAGCTTGAACTCGAACCCGCACCACCTCTGCACACCACCAATACCACGCCAAGCCACTGGAAGAGCCCCGAGGGAGTCTTCTTCCCCAACTCCGGCCGCCTCGACCCGCCACGGGACCCAGCTCGATTCACTCCCGTGCGTGCATCCCCACCCCTCAACTCTTGCCAGTAGTCTCCTTATGCATCCACTCTTCTGACCCACGCATCAATTTGGAGTTTGCAGCACCCACCGGAGTACTCCACCATCGCCCGAACCACCGTCCGCCGGACAAAGTGTCGCCGTCGACGTGGTGCCCTCTGACGGCCAAGTCCACCACCCACCGACGCGGAAGATCACCCTGAACCTATTGGTACCCTCCGATCTCTCTGCCTCGCCGTGGTTCAACGCCGGCGACCACCGCAGCCTTCGGGCGCCGGCGAACTCCGTTGGGAGTTTTGATCCTGACGGGTGGGACCCCCCCGTCAACCTCTCTCTTTTTCCCCCTCGAACCGTTTTCTGGTAGCGCCTTCGGGCAAAATGCGTTTTCTCTTTGGGCTGGCGCATTTCATTCCGAACCGTTTTCTGTTTTCTCAAACAAGCCCCTGGATCTTTTCTGTTTCTTCACAGATTGGTCCTTGGACTAAAACCCTTATATCTTTTTAATAAAAGATAATTTTTGATTGATTCTTTTTCTGTCAGTCTTGTATTTTTGTATAGTTTTTTATAGTATTTATTTGGAAATTTTTTGGAACAAGTTTTATGCACGCTACGATTTTCACGTTAGTGTACGGTTTCGTTATACTGTAGGTTCCGGAGGAGGTGACGGAGCCGCGAACTTCGCCGAGCTAGACTCCGACTTCTCCGAACCAGGCAAGCATGTTTGAACCTTTGATATGATAGGTGTTTTGCATGTTTGCTTGAATGGTTTGTGCATGGCATGTGAGCATCGGTGAGTATTACGTTGCAATGTAAGGCAACCAACCGTGTGTTCCGAAGTTACTGTGATCTCTGATGAGAGATGGGCTGATCATGTGGTGACATGAAAGGCAGTAAGGTGGTATTGTTGTAGCATGCCAGTCGTACGTCATCCGATAAACTCCGACGTTAACGTGGACTGAGCCACGTTACCGTTCTTCCCCTTTCGTGCTGCCACATGTTTTCTGCAAAGAATACGGTTTAGTAAGTTGTTAACCTCTTTCCTTGTACACACCAAATAGAGGGGCCGGGATGAGGGTTCCATGGCCCTGGATTAAAGCCAGTCATCCGGTCAGGGGGCATGGGTGTTTCCGGTTGGGACCGAGAGGGGGGCACCCCTTAGAGCGCGCGGTATAAATTTGATCCCATGCTACGCGAGGTTGTAGCCTCCCCGTCTCAAAGTTTTTCTTGAACGTTGCCGAGGGTGATTCCTGGCATCGGAATGTTGAATGGGTGTGTACTGGTTAGATGTGTTTCTCCTAAAACACCATAAATGGAACTAGTCCCTTGTGACTACTGAAATCCGTTGGCTGTGGTTAAATAGTACAAACTCTGCAGAGTCAAATCCTTCCGAGTCATCGTGTCCATGGTCAAGGACCATGGCCAGTATATCCATATCTATGTCAGTCCTCGTGGTAAATCCCCGGTGAACAAGCTTGAGTGGAAAACCCGGTTGAATTGTTATTCCTGTGGATGGACTAACCTTTTATTTATCTCGTACCTAAAATGATTTAAATCCATGAGCTACTGAAATATTAAGTTGTGAAATATAAGCCCTTTATGTGATGTCGCTCAGACGTCCGACTGTGGCACTCTTGTCATTTATTTTCAATATAAGCCCTTTATGTGATGTCGCTCAGACGTCCGACTGTGGCACTCTTGTCATTTATTTTCAATATAAGCCCTTTATGCGATGTCGCTCAGACGTCCGACTGTGGCACTCTTGTCATTTATTTTCAATATAAGCCCTTTATGCGATGTCGCTCAGACGTCCGACTGTGGCACTCTTGTCATTTATTTTCAATATAAGCCCTTTATGTGATGTCGCTTCAGACGTCCGACTGTGGCACGCACTTTCAGTTATATTCCATTATAAGCCCTTTATGTGGTGTCGCCTTGACGCCCGACTGCGGCATTGTTATTTCATTTGTATCCTTTCGAGGAGTCATTCAGACACTCGATTGGTCCTCAGTATTACATTGGGATTTCGAGAGGACTACCGCCCGACTTCCCTTTTATTTCCCATGCTTGGCTATCTCACTGTCTGAGTGCGCTTTATTAATCTGTTCATGTGCATCATGCTTACATTTGTTATATCTTATGTCCGAACTGTCTTGCGAGTACTTTCATAGTACTCACCTGGCTTGTTGATTTGGCCAAATGTTGACGAAGGCGATCTCATGGATGAAGAGTTTGATAGTGAGTCCGACGCCTAGAGGAATCCCAGTCAGTCCCATGCGATCCTGGATATTGGTCACTTGTATTATATACGCTTCCGCCACCCGCAATAAGTATCCTCGAGCCTCACTCCGACGCTCGATGAGCTGTTAGGTTTAAGAGTCATGTCACCCACTTCACTGTGACATACCCACCACCGCTTTTATTGTGAGCCAGTAGTTATGCCACCCTATCCGCCTTTATGTGTAATAATGGCGTGTTTGTAATAAATTGTTGAGCAGTCTCCACTCAACCTTGTATTATATTTAGTACTCCTGGTTTTTCTTCTGTGATCAAGAAATTGTCTACCAGTGAGGAGGATTCTTCTCTACTGGTCCGTAAAAGGGATCGGTTTCTCAATAAATATTTTTATTGGAAAACCGGTCGTGACACCTTGTGGACATGCTTCTCTTCTGCCAGCATGAGAAGGACGCAAACATCGGCGAGTCCCTGGACATCTCTCACGTCATGTGGTCTGAGCTTCTGGCGGCTGTTTCTGAGCGCAAGTGCCCAATTTATGGTCCGTTCATCATGTTGCTTATTGAGAGGGCCTGGAGAGATACCTATCCTGAGGAGCAGCTGGAAACTGGAGAGTTGGTCTCTCATGAGATCAAGCGTCTGAGGAAGAAGGATAATTGGGGTAGATCTGGAGCTCCATCTTCTGCTGCTGCCATGGAGACCGAGGGCGAGGCTGATGCCGGTGATGATGATGAGGATTATGTGCCTCCTGGGACAGAGCCTTCTGCAGCAGAGCCCTCTTTGGCAAAGAAGCTCAAAGGCAAGATGAAGAAGCTGTTCTGCATGGAGTCTCATGGTCAGTACATGACTCATGTGGCTGAGAAGAAGGCAAGAGGACGTCACAAGGAGCTGATGCGTCAGATGGGTGCGACAGTCACCAGCGGCTCTGAGGGTCAGATTACTGAGGAGGAGGAGTGGATCCAGCAGCACTGTCCGTGGACCGACTCAGATGCCGAGCAGTTTCCGGGCGAGGACGGCAGTGCAGATGATCACGCAGAGTCCTGATGTTCGAGATCCTCAGCATGCTCTCACCTGGAGCCGTAGGTTAGCTCTTTGCCCCTTTTGGTGTCTCGATGCCAAAGGGGGAGAGAGTTTAGGGATTTGCGTCGTTGTGTTGCGAGTGTGTCTTTGCCTTTGTGCTTTCGTTATGTGCTACTTTGTGCTTTGCTTGGACCTTGTTCTTTGCTTGGTTTTGTGTTCAGTGAGACTTTAGTTCGAGTCATATGGTGTGAGACATATGCTACCCTATCATTATCATATCTTTATCTTTGTCTCTAGTCATTTGATATCTCATGAGTTATATGCTTCATTATGTTATATATCCTGCTATCTTGTATCTCGCTTAGGTTGTTGGTCTCTAAAATACAGGGGGAGTGTTGATCCTACTATGTGTGTCCTGCAGTTCAAAGCACTTATCTTGATGGCACACATCTAGGGGGAGCCCGTCTATATTTTAGAGATTTGGGGTTTGCTTATGTCCTTTGTTTTCTTCCCAGTTGTGCAAATCCCGTATTGTCACCAATCCACCAAAAAGGGGGAGATTGTAATGGCATATTTATCCCTAAGATGTTTTGGTGATTGATGACAATGCTTTTGCGGACTAATCGTGTGCGTTGAGTGTTTTTCAGAGATTCATCCTTTCGGCACGAGACGATTTCGTCCCCTCGGAGCTTAAAGCGAAGACGGTGTAGTCCTTTCGGATTAGTTTGGTGGACTAGTTTCATAGGGATCACCATACTATCAAGAGGGGGTCCGTTTTGGAAAGGCTAGGGCGGAATCATCACGTACACTTCCTTTGCCCCTCCCTCCGAGCCTTTCCGTTTCGATGATGGGCTTGGTTCTCCTCTCTTTGTGCCCTCTCTGGTCCCAGCGGTAGTACCGCGGGCCAGAGCGGTAGTACCGCTTGGGTGCTACAAGCAGTAGTACCGCTCTGGAGCGGTAGTACCGCCCAGAGCAGTAGTACCGCTAGTAGCCCCCATGTGTGTACTAACTCTGGTCCCAGTGGTAGTACCGCGGGACGGAGCGGTAGTACCGCTCAAGAGCCGTAGTACCGCTAGTGGCTCCAAGCCGTAGTACCGCGGTGGTCTCGTGCTAGTACCGCCTCGATTCGAGGGCTCCTTTTTCGTGTCGGGTTTTACGGTACTGGCCGCGGCTGTGGGGGGCCGTAGTACCGCTCCTGTGCGGTAGTACCGCCCTCCCTCCGCGGTAGTACCGCTGTGGGCCAAGCGGTAGTACCGCATTGTGTAGCGGTAGTACCGCTTATAGTGGCAAGCGGTAGTACCGCTGGCACAGCGGTACTACCGCTCTCTTCGGGGCTGAAGGGGGGTAACGGTTGGTTTGTTCCCCCCACTATATAAAGGGGTCTTCTTCCCCAAAGTTGACTTACCTCTTCCCCCAAAAGCTCCATTGTTGCTCCAAGCTCCATTTTCGCCCGATCTCTCTCCCTAGCCAATCAAACTTGTTGATTTGCTCGGGATTGGTTGAGAAGGCCACGATCTACACTTCCACCAAGAGAAATTTGATTCCCCCACTTATCCCTAGCGGATCTTGTTACTCTTGGGTGTTTGAGCACCCTAGACGGTTGAGGTCACCGCGGAGCCATAGTCCATTGTGGTGAAGCTTTGTGGTGTCGTTGGGAGCCTCCAATTAAGTTGTGGAGATTGCCCCAACCTTGTTTGTAAAGGTCCGGTCGCCGCCTTCAAGGGCACCAATAGTGGAATCACGGCATCTCGCATTGTGTGAGGGCGTGAGGAGAATACGGTGGCCCTTGTGGCTTCTTGGGGAGCATTGTGCCTCCACACCGCTCCAACGGAGACGTACTTCCCCTCAAAAGGAAGGAACTTCGGTAACACATCCTCGTCTTCACCGGCTCCACTCTTGGTTATCTCGTTCCTTTACTTTAGCTAGTTTACTTGTGTTATATCTCTTACTTGCTTGCGTGCTTGTTGTCGTTGCATCATATAGGTTGCTCACTTAGTTACATATCTAGACAACCTATTTTGATGCAAAGTTTAATTTGGTAAAGAAAAGCTAAAAATTGTTAGTTGCCTATTCACCCCCCTCTAGTCAACTATATCGATCCTTTCAATAGTGGTGCTTAGGCGAAGCTCTGCGTCGGTAGCATCATCATCACTGTCATCACACCGTCGTGCTGACGGAACTCTCCCGCGAAGCTCTGCTGGATCGTGAGTTTGTGGGACGTCACCGAGCTGAACGTGTGCTGAACTCGGAGGTGCCGTGCGTTCGGTACTTGGATCGGTCGGATCGTGAAGACGTACGATTACATCAACCGCGTTGTCATAACACTTCCGCTTATAGTCTACGAGGGTACGTGGACGACACTCTCCCCTCTCGTTGCTATGCATCACCATGATCTTGTGTGTGCGTAGGAATTTTTTTGAAATTACTACGTTAACCAACAGTGGCATCCGAGCTAGGTTTATGCGTAGATGTTATATGCACGAGTAGAACACAAGTGAGTTGTAGGCGATACAAGTCATACTGCTTACCAGCATGTCATACTTTGATTCGGCGGTATTGTTGGATGAAGTGGCCCGGACCGACATTACGCGTACGCTTACGCGAGACTGGTTCTACCGACGTGCTTAGCACACAGGTGGCTGGCGGGTGTCAGTTTCTCCAACTTTAGTTGAATTGAGTGTGGCTACGCCCGGTCCTTGTGAAGGTTAAAACAGCACATACTTGACGAAATATCATTGTGGTTTTGATGCGTAGGTAAGAACGGTTCTTGCTCAGCCCGTAGCAGCCATGTAAAACTTGCAACAACAAAGTAGAGGACGTCTAAATTGTTTTTGCAGGGCATGTTGTGATGTGATATGGTCAAGACGTGATGAGATATAAATTGTTGTATGAGATGAACATGTTTTGTTAAAGTTATCATCAACTGGCAGGAGCCTTATGGTTGTCTCTTTATTTGCATAAGATGCAAGTGCTATGTAATTGCTTTACTTTATTGCTATGCGATAGCAATAGTTGCAAAAGCAATAGCTGGTGAGACGACCATGTGACGACACGTTGATAAAAGATCAAGATGATGGAGATCATAGTGTCATGCCGGTAACAATGGGGATCATGACAAGACTTTGGAGATGGAGATCAAAAGCACAAGATGATGATGGCCATATCATGTCACATATTATGATTGCATGTGATGTTTATCTTGTATACATTTTATTTTGCTTAGTTCGGCGGTAGCTTTATAAGATGACCCCTTACTAAATTTCAAGGTACAAGTGTTCTCCCTGAGTATGCACCGTTGCGACAGTTCTTCGTGCTGAGACACCACGTGATGATCGGGTGTGATAAGCTCTACGTTCACATACAACGGGTGCAAGCCAGTTTTGCACACGCAGAATACTCGGGTTAAACTTGACGAGCCTAGCATATGCAGATATGGCCTCGGAACACTGGAGACCGAAAGGTCAAGCGTGAATCATATAGAAGATATGATCAACATAGTGATGTTCACCATTGAAAACTACT
Source organism: Aegilops tauschii subsp. strangulata (assembly GCF_002575655.3). Taxonomy (NCBI): domain Eukaryota; kingdom Viridiplantae; phylum Streptophyta; class Magnoliopsida; order Poales; family Poaceae; genus Aegilops; species Aegilops tauschii. Next base: position 504,247,633 of record NC_053041.3, on the reverse strand, counting down.
CCATCTCACGTGATGATCGGACATAGTTTAGTTGATATGGATCACGTGATCACTTAGATGATTAGTGGGATGTCTATCTAAGTGGGAGTTCTTAAGTAATATGATTAATTGAACTTTAAATTTATCATGAACTTAGTCCTGGTAGTATTAGCATATCTATGTTGTAGATCAATAGCTCGCGTTTAGCTCCCCTATTTCATTTTTGATATGTTCCTAGAGAAAACTAGGTTGAAATATGTTAGTAGCAATGATGCGGATTGGATCCGTGATCTGAGGATTATCCTCATTGCTGCACAGAAGAATTATGTCCTTGATGCACCGCTAGGTGACAGAACGATTGCAGGAGCCGATGCAGACGTTATGAACGTTTGGCAAGCTCGATATGATGACTACTTGATAGTTTAGTGCACCATACTTTACGGCTTAGAATCGAGGCTTCAAAGACGTTTTGAACGCCACGGAGCATATGAGATGTTCCAAGAGTTGAAATTAGTATTTCAGACTCATGCCCATGTCGAAAGGTATGGGACCTTTGACAAGTACTTTGCCTACAAGATGGAGGAGAATTGCTCAGCTAGTGAGCATGTGCTCAAAATGTCTGAGTACTACAATCACTTGAATCAAGTGGGAGTTAATCTTCCAGATAAGATAGTGATTGACAGAGTTCTCTAGTCACTATCACCAAGTTACTAGAACTTCGTGATGAACTATAATATGCAAGGGATAACGGAAACGATTCCCAAAGCTCTTCGTGATGCTGAAATCGATGAAGGTAGAAATCAAGAAAAGCGTCAAGTGTTGATGGTTGACAAGACCACTAGTTTCAAGAAAAGGGCAAAGGGAAGAAGGGGAACTTCAAGAAGAACGGCAAGCAAGTTGCTGCTCAAGTGAAGAAACCCAAGTCTAGACCTAAGCCTGAGACTGGGTGCTTCTACTGCAAAGGGAATGGTCACTGGAAGCGGAACTGCCCCAAGTATTTGGTGGATAAGAAGGATGGCAAAGTGAACAAAGGTATATTTGATATACATGTTATTGATGTGTACTTTACTAGTGTTTATAGCAACCCCTCAGTATTTGATACTAGTTCAGTTGCTAAGATTAGTAACTCGAAACGGGAGTTGCAGAATGAACAGAAACTAGTTAAGGGCGAGGTGACGATGTGTGTTGGAAGTAGTTCCAAGATTGATATGATCATCATCGCACACTGCCTATACTTTCCGGATTAGTGTTGAACCTAAATAAGTGTTATTTGGTGTTTGCGTCGAGCATGAATATGATTTGATCATGTTTATTGCAATACGGTTATTCATTTCAGTTAGAGAATAATTGTTGTTCTGTTTACATGAATAAAACCTTCTATGGTCATACACCCAATGAAAATGGTTTGTTGGATCTCGATAGTAGTGATACACATATTCATAATATTGAAGCCAAAAGATGCAAAGTTAATAATGATAGTGCAACTTATTTGTGGCACTGCCGTTTAGGTCATATTGGTGTAAAGCGCATGAAGAAACTCCATGCTGATGGGATTTTGGAATCACTTCATTATGAATCACTTGATGCTTGTGAACCATGCTTTATGGGCAAGATGACTAAGACTCCATTCTCCGGAACAATGGAAGCGAGCAATTGACTTATTGGAAATAATACATACTGATGTATGCGATCCGATAAGTGTTGAGGCTCGCGGCGGGTATCGTTATTTTCTGACCTTCACAGATGATTTGAGCAGATATGGGTATATCTACTTGATGAAACATAAGTCTGAAACATTTGAAAAGTTCATATAATTTCAGAGTGAAGTGGAAAATCATCGTAACAAGAAAATAAAGTTTCTACGATCTGATCATGGAGGAGAATATTTGAGTTACGAGTTTGGTCTTTAGTTGAAACAATGCGGAATAGTTTCGCAACTCACACCACCTGGAACACCACAGCATAATGGTGTGTCCAAACATCGTAACCGTACTTTATTAGATATGGTGCAATCTATGATGTCTCTTACCGATTTACCACTATCGTTTTGGGGTTATGCATTAGAGACAACTGCATTCACGTTAAATAGGGCATCATCTAAATCCGTTGAGACGACACCATATGAACTGTGGTTTGGCAAGAAACCTAAGTTGTCGTTTCTTAAAGTTTGGGGTTGCGATGCTTATGTGAAAAAGTTTCATCCTGATAAGCTCAAACCCAAATCGGAGAAATGTGTCTTCATAGGATACCCAAAGGAGACTGTTGGGTACACCTTCTATCATAGATCCGAAGGCAAGACATTCGTTGCTAAGAATAGATCCTTTCTAGAGAAGGAGTTTCTCTCGAAAGAAGTGAGTGGGAGGAAAGTAGAACTTGATGAGGTAACTGTACCTACTCCTTTATTGGAAAGTAGTTCATCACAGAAATCTGTTCCTGTGACTCCTACACCAATTAGTGAGGAAGCTAATGATGATGATCATGTAACTTTAGATCAAGTGACTACCAAACCTCGTAGGTCAACTAGAGTGAGATCCGCACCAGAGTGGTACGGTAATCCTGTTCTGGAGGTCATGTTACTTGACCATGACAAACCTATGAACTATGAGGAAGCGATGATGAGCCCAGATTCCGCGAAATGGCTTCAGGCCATGAAATCTGAGATGGGATCCATGTATGAGAACAAAGTGTGGACTTTGGTTGACTTGCCGGATGATCGGCAAGCCATAGAAAATAAATGGATCTTCAAGAGGAAGACGAACGCTGATAGTAGTGTTACTATCTACAAAGCTTGACTTGTTGCAAAATGTTTTTGACAAGTTCAAGGAGTTGACTACGATGAGACCTTCTCACCCGTAGCGATGCTTAAGTCTGTCCAAATCATGTTAGCAATTGCTGCATTTTATGATTATGAAATTTGGCAAATGGATGTAAAGACTGCATTCCTGAATGGATTTCTGGAAGAAGAGTTGTATATGATGCAACCTGAAGGTTTTATCGATCCAAAGAGTGCTAAAAAAGTGTGCAAGCTCCAGCGATCCATCTATGGACTGGTCCAAGCATCTCGGAGTTGGAATAAACGTTTTGATAGTGTGATCAAAGCATATGGTTTTATACAGACTTTTGGAGAAGGCTGTATTTACAAGAAAGTGAGTGGGAGCTCTGTAGCATTTCTAATATTATATGTGGATGACATATTGTTGATTGGAAATGATATAGAATTTCTGGATAGCATAAAAGGATACTTGAATAAGAGTTTTTCAAAGAAAGACCTCGGTGAAGCTGCTTACATATTGAGCATCAAGATCTATAGAGATAGATCAAGATGCTTGATAAGTTTTTTCAATGAGTACATACCTTGACAAGATTTTGAAGTAGTTCAAAATGGAACAGTCAAAGAAAGAGTTCTTGCCTGTGTTACAAGGTGTGAAATTGAGTAAGACTCAAAGCCCGACCACGGCAGAAGATAGAAAGAGAATGAAAGTCATTCCCTATGCCTCAGCCATAGGTTCTATAAAGTATGCCATGTTGTGTACCAGATCTATTGTATACCCTACACTGAGTTTGACAAGGGAGTACAATAGTGATCTAGGAGTAGATCACTGAACAACGGTCAAAATTATCCTTAGTGGAATAAGGATATGTTTCTCGATTATGGAGGTGACAAAAGGTTCGTCGTAAAGGGTTACGTCGATGCAAGTTTTGACACTGATCCAGATGACTCTAAGTCTCAATCTGGATACATATTGAAAGTGGGAGCAATTAGCTAAAGTAGCTCCGTGTAGAGTATTGTAGACATAGAAATTTGCAAAATACATACGGATCTGAATTTGGCAGACCCGTTGACTAAACTTCTCTTACAAGCAAAACATGATCACACCTTAATACTCTTTGGGTGTTAATCACATGGCGATGTGAACTAGATTACTGACTCTAGTAAACCCTTTGAGTGTTGGCCACATGGCGATGTGAACTATGGATATTAATCACATGGTGATGTGAACTATTGGTGTTAAATCACATGGCGATGTGAACTAGATTATTGACTCTAGTGCAAGTGGGAGACTGAAGGAAATATGCCCTAGAGGCAATAATAAAGTTGTTATTTATATTTCCTTATATCATGATAAATGTTTATTATTCATGCTAGAATTGTATTATCCGGAAACTTAGTACATGTGTGAATACATAGACAAACAGAGTGTCACTAGTATGCCTCTACTTCACTAGCTCGTTGAATCAAAGATGGTTAAGTTTCCTAGCCATAGACATGAGTTGTCATTTGATTAACGGGATCACATCATTAGAGAATGATGTGATTGACTTGACCCATTCTGTTAGCTTAGCATTCGATCGTTTAGTATATTGCTATTGCTTTCTTCATGACTTATACATGTTCCTATGACTATGAGATTATGCAACTCCCGAATATCGGAGGAACACTTTGTGTGCTACCAAACGTCACAACGTAACTGGGTGATTATAAAGGTGCTCTACAGGTGTCTCCGATGGTACTTTTTGAGTTGGCATAGATCAAGATTACGATTTGTCACTCCGATTGTCGGAGATGTATCTCTGTGCCCTCTCGGTAATGCACATCACTATAAGCCTTGCAAGCAATGCAACTAATGAGTTAGTTGCGGGATAATGCATTAAGGAACAAGTAAAGAGACTTGCCAGTAACGAGATTGAACTAGGTATTGAGATACCGACGATCGAATCTCGGGCAAGTAACATACCGATGACAAAGGGAACAACGTATGTTGTTATTCGGTTTGACCGATAAAGATCTTCGTAGAATATGTAGGAGCCAATATGAGCATCCAGGTTCCGCTATTGGTTATTGACCGGAAACGAGTCTCAGTCATGTCTACATAGTTCTGGAACCCGTAGGGTCCGCACGCTTAACGTTCGGTGACGATCGGTATTATGAGTTTATGTGTTTATATGTACAGAAGGTAGTTCGGAGTCCCGGATGAGATCTGGGACATGACGAGGAGTCTCGAAATGGTCGAGACATAAAGATCAATATATTGGACGACTATATTCGGACATCGAAAAGGTTCCGAGTGATTCGGGTATTTTTCGGAGTACTGGGGAGTTACGGGAATACGGGGGAAGAAGTATTGGGCCTCATGGGCCAAGTGGTGGAAGAGAGGAGGCAGGACAAGGCAGGGTGCGCGACCCCCCCCCCCCAGCCCAAACCGAATTGGACTAGGGGCCGGGCCCCCTGTCCTCCTTTCCTCCCTCTCCTTCCTTCTCCCTCCCTTCCTCTTGGTGGACTCCTACTAGGACTTGGAGTCCTAGTAGGACTCCACACTTGGGCGCGCCTCTAGGGCCGGCCGGCCTCCCCTCCTCTCCTCCTTTATATACTGAGGCAAGGGGCACCCCATGAACACACAAGTTGATCAGTTGATCTTTTAGCCGTGTGCGGTGCCCCCTTCCACCATAATCCACCTCGGTCATATCGTAGCGGTGCTTAGGCGAAGCCCTGCGTCGGTAGCATCATCATCACCGTCATCACACCGTCGTGCTGACGGAACTCTCCCGCGAAGCTCTGCTGGATCGTGAGTTCGTGGGACGTCACCGAGCTGAACGTGTGCTTAACTCGGAGGTGTCGTGCGTTCGGTACTTGGATCGGTCGGATCGTGAAGACGTACGATTACATCAACCGCGTTTTCATAACGCTTCCGCTTACGGTCTACGAGGGTACGTGGACGACACTCTCCCCTCTCGTTGCTATGCATCACCATAATCTTGCGTGTGCGTAGGATTTTTTTTGAAATTACTACGTTAACCAACACTTTTTGTTTGCATTGACCCACTTTTGGTTTTCAATGGAATATACATTTCCACTGGGGCATGATCCCCCCTCTTTTTATCCCACGCAGCATCATCATCAGTGCCCTCTCTGATTGGCTCTGTAGGTCTGACCGGCCGTGGAGTGTCCACAACCCAGTCCACCTCAGGACAGACAAATGCCAGGTCTACTTTCTTCCTCCACTCACTGTAGTTGTCACCTCTGAGTGTCAGAACATCTTTTAGGCAACTCATCAAGTGGAAGCCTTCTGAAATCACAATTTAAGTGAGAGCAGTATAACAATCATATGCATTAATCTAACGTTGGTCAAATTAAACATACAATTGTCTATGCAATTAAATCTATATTACCGTTCGGCAAAATATTAGAAATAAATGCACCTTTAAATTCAATAATAAAACATGATCATGTTATTAACAACGTTGGTCATAAAAAATAAAATAATCATATTCATTTTAATAATCATTTTTAACACGCTCTTAAAAACTTATTTCTATGTAAACTTTTATTTTCTTTGTAAAAGAGCACTATGAATTATTTACGCTGCGGAAAAACTTGAATATAAAATTCATGAACTTTTTATTCTTTATAGAAACTTTTATTTTACTAAAGAAAGTTCATGAACTTTATTATGTTCTTTATAAAATTCATGAACTTTTCTTTCTCTGAAAATTTTCCATTTTTATTTTAAGAAACTTTTTTATTTTTCTGTTTACTTTTCTATTTTCTAAAAAAAAATCGTTGGAAAAATTTGCATAGAAAAACTATTTGAAATCTGCCTAGAAAACTGGACAAATAACAAAACACCAAAAAAGCGGCAGCCCAACCGAGCTTCGCTGCTGGTCGCGGCCCAGCCGCCTGCGCCCGCGTCGCGCGAGCCGGCCTCATCCCAGTCGCGCTCCTCTTTTGGCCCAAGAGGCCCGCAGCGCCTGGCGCCGCTCGATCCTGGCCGTCGGATTCAATCCGACGGTCCAGCGCGTCTGTAGGCGGATCAAAATAGCCAGTGCCGTCGGGGGGGACCCTAGCTCATTTCCCCCCTCCCCCGCATGCCGCTCAACCTCTCCTCTTCGCCTCTATCCCACACGGCTTTTCTCTAGCCGACCGGCCACCGCGCCGTGCTCCTGCCGCCGGTGACGGCCACCGCGGCGCGCGCTTTCTCTTCCTCTTTCCCCCTCCTTTTCTTCCCAATCCACCGCGTCCTTGGAAGAGAGGTGAGGTCGAGCCCTCCTCTGCTCCCCTGAAAACCACGACGGTGGAGTGTTCTACTGCGGGATGCAGTGGCGCCGTGGCCATCCCCCTCGCCGGCTGCGCGTCCCCCTTGCGGTGAGCGCGCCGCCGTCGAGCGGTTTGGCTGCGGTGATCTTTGCCCCTCGTGGGGTTGTTCTTCGTCCGAACGGCTCGGTTTGCCGATGCCCATTCGGATCGAGAGGAACCGGCGCGCTGTAACGCCCCAAGACCGACGCTTCAGAAGACTTCCTTATTTTCGTGATCACCGCGTGTTTCTTTTAGTGCTTGCTCTTTTATTTTTGCATTGCATCATGTCATCATGCCATCATGACATTAATCTTTGCATCAAAACTCAACTAAGTAAATTGCAGGGATCTTCGATCCATTTAAATCGAGGGAATTCACATGGTGTTTTCTCTTTATAACATATCCTCCCAATATTATTAGGGAGCTATAATAAAATATTCCATTCTTTAGGAATAAACCATAACACACTTACAGTTTAAGTTTCATGCCTTTTCCTTCTCAATTCCCGGCCTCCATCCTTGCTATAAATTCTTTTGTCACCTTCCCAAGCTCCTCCATTAATGTTCATCTTCTACCTATAAATCTTGCTGCATGTCCCGAACCTCTCAGCCTAATTTCACCTCTATTGAAGTTCTTTTGGTCAGGTTCAAAAATGACCCAAGCTTGAATTATATTCAAACTTGTTTTATTTTTCTACCTCTAAAATTGCCCAACTCAATTTTATCAAATGGTGGGTAATTCCAGGAGCTCGAGGATATTTTTATATCTGCAAAACTCCTCTCCTAGCCCCCTGGCCTTTTTATTTTTCCTTGCAGCTGCTTTTTAGTTCCAGCAAATAAAGGGAAGGGAAAAGGCCTTGCCTAGCCACCGCAGCCAGGCGCAACCCAGGCAGGCCCATCCTTCTTCCCCGCAGTCCACTTGGCCCAAGCCCAGCTGCGCCATAACCCTAGCCCTGGACCCCCTCCTCTCGATCTCTCCCTCGCACTCCCCCTCAGCGCCGTCAACACCTCGAGCCAGGGGAGGAGCCCCCGCACCCGTTTCCCCAGCGCGCCAGCCTCCAAGAGCTTCCCCCCCCCCCCCCCGCGTCCTTGATCCGGCGAGCCCCGCCGCCGGAGTGCACTGCCGCCCGCGTCCGCCACCGCCTCCTCTGCTTCGCCTGTCCTCTGCTCCGCCTCCATCGCCGGCGACCACGACCAGCGCCCGCCTCTCGCAGCCCGAGCGCCTTCTGCCCGTCCATGCCGCCGTCCCCGTCGCCTCGCCAAGCTCCATGGCACCGCCTCCATGCCATGCATCCTGCAGCTGGCCGCTTCCAGCCCTCGGCCGCGGCCACGCCAAGTCCAGCGAGGCGTCGCCATACTCGCTGCTTCCTCTGCTCCTCCTCCACACGTGCCGTCTCCGACTCGATTCGCCGCCGCCGCCTTCCTCTATGCCTCCATGCGGTTCCCTTGCCGCACCTCCCCGAGCAGGAGCTCCGCCTTTCCCTGTTTCGCGTCAAGGCCGACGCCGGCCACTTCTTCCAGCCGCATGCTTGGCCATGCGCCAGCACCCAGCAGCTCGAGCGGTCTCCGGCGACCTCCCGAGGCCGAGCCTTGCAAGTCCCGTGATGCCCTTCCAGTTCTTCAGGATCGCCAAGTTCCTCTCAGATGCGTGTTCGACTACCGTTGCTATCGGTCCGTAAAAAAACCAAGTGCATCGAACGTCGTCCAGAGCACCGGGGCACTGGGTGCCTCTATTTGCGGGTGCTTCGTTTGAGCTTCATCGAAACGCCGCCAAGTTCGACTACCGCATGGTTACGCCAAGTTCATCTACGAAACGTGTACATCTACACCGCCAAGATCGGAACGACAAGTACCTCGACGTTGCGTGTACCACTACCGTCGCCCCAAAGACGTTGGATTCTTCAAGTACCTCTCCGAAAACGAACGTGTGCCACTACTTCCATTACGAAACGTGAACAACTACTTCCACTTCGAACGCGTTCCGCCCCGAATGCATGCTTCGAAGGTATAACCCCGAGACGACGTCCGTGGACCGAATGCATGTGTTGTATGAGATGCTCGTGTTTGCACCGTGTCCGAGAGAGGTCTTTGCACGTTCCTCGTTTCCATACCACTAACCCATGGGAACCCGGTAGTCGGGAGCACCCCACCATCTCTTGCGTGTTCCACACATCCGCACAATTCTCTTTTGCACCGGTATCTCCAGGAGCTACCGAAACCGATATGTTGCCGTGGCATCATTTTCGGATTCGTTGCCGTGGCACCCCTTTCTTCCGCCATGGTGACCAAATGCTCCTAATCATCTTCATGACAACATTTTCATAAAAATTGCATATACCTTGCATATGTCATCCGCATCATGATAACAACATTTAAAATGTCTAAAATTGATGTTTGCTTTAAAAATTGCTAAATGACATGAGGATTTATCGGAATTGTCGTTTGTTATTTCCGGCCTCTTTTAAACTTGCCTAGATAGGTTGTTTAATTATGCTTCACCTCTTGCCATGGTTAATAACATTTAATATTGTGGGGTACATAAACGAGAGAGAAATAAATAATTAAATGTGGTGTTTTGTCAATATGCAACTCGTTGCATATTGAGCTCCACTTAATTTGTAGTGTTGTTTGTTGCACTTTGCCATGCCATGCCTTTTTAAACCGGACATGCATCATATTTGTTTGTGCATCATGCCATGTGTATGTGGTGGTTGTTTACTATGTTGTTTGTTTCTTTCCGGGTTGCTTCTCTCGTTAGCTTCGGTTTCGTTCCGGAGTTGTGAGGATTCGTTCGACTACATCCGTTTGTCTTCTTCATAGACTCACTCTTCTTCCTAGCGGGATCTCAGGCAAGATGACCATACCCTCGAAATCACTTCTATCTTTGCTTGCTAGTTGTTCGCTCTATTGCTATGCCGCGCTATCTATCACTTGCTTTTCAAGCCTCCCAAATTGCCAAGAACCTCTAACCTTTGTCACCCTTCCTAGCAAACCGTTGTTTGGCTATGTTACCGCTTTTGCTCAGCCCTTATAGCGTTGCTAGTTGTAGGTGAAGATGAAGATTGCTCCATGTTGGATTATGTTTATGTTGGGATATCACAATATCTCTTATCTTAATTAATGCATCTATATACTTGGTAAAGGGTGGAAGGCTCGGCCTTATGCCTGGTGTTTTGTTCCACTCTTGCCGCCCTAGTTTCCGTCATACCGGTGTTATGTTCCTTGATTTTGCGTTCCTTACGCGGTTGGGTGATTTATGGGACCCCCTTGACAGTTCGCCTTGAATAAAACTCCTCCAGCAAGGCCCAACCTTGGTTTTACCATTTGCCTACCTAAGCCTTTTTCCCTTGGGTTCTGCAGACTCAAGGGTCATCTTTATTTACCCCCCCCCCCCCGGGCCAGTTCTCCTTCGAGTGCTGGTCCAAACCGAGCGATGTCCAGCGCCCCCTGGGCAACCAGGGTCTATGCCAACCCGACGTCTTGCTCATCCGGTGTGCCCTGAGAACGAGTTATGTGCAGCTCCTATCGGGATTTGTCGGCACATCCGGGCAGCTTTGCTGGTCTTGTTTTACCATTGTCGAAATGTCTTGTAACCGGGATTCCGAGACTGATCGGGTCTTCCTGGGAGAAGGAATATCCTTCGTTGACCGTGAGAGCTTATAATGGGCTAAGTTGGGACACCCCTGCAGGGTATAAACTTTCGAGAGCCGTGCCCGCGGTTATGTGGCAGATGGGAATTTGTTAATATCCGGTTGTAGAGAACTTGACACTTGACCTTAATTAAAACGCATCAACCGCGTGTGTAGCCGTGATGGTCTCTTCTCGGCGGAGTCCGGGAAGTGAACACGGTATCTGGGTTATGTTTGACGTAAGTAGGAGTTCAGGATCACTTCTTGATCATTGCTAGCTTCACGACCGTTCCGTTGCTTCTCTTCTCGCTCTTATTTGCGTATGTTAGCCACCATATATGCTTAGTCGCTGCTGCAACCTCACCACCTTACCCTTGCCTACCCTTAAGCTTAAATAATCTTGATCTCGCGGGTGTGAGATTGCTGAGTCCTCGTGACTCACAGATACTTCCAAAACAGTTGCAGGTGCCGATGAGACCAGTGCAGATGACGCAACTGAGCTCAAGTGGGAGCTCGATGAAGATCTTGTCCGTTGCGTTGTTTCTTTCCTTGTTGATCAGTAGTGGAGCCCAGTTGGGACGATCAGGGATCTAGCAGTTGGGTTGTCTTCTTTTCTTTTGGTTCCGTAGTCGGACCTATGTGTGTATCTTGAATGATGTATGAATTTATTTATGTATTGTGTGAAGTGGCGATTGTAAGCCAACTCTTTATCCCATTCTTGTTCATTACATGGGATTGTGTGAAGATGACCCTTCTTGCGACAAAACCACAATGCGGTTATGCCTCTAAGTCGTGCCTCGACACGTGGGAGATATAGCCGCATCGTGGGCGTTACATGCGGCCCTGACGACAGTGCTCTTTGCCGGCGAGGCCCGAGGCCCTCTGCCGGTAATCTTTCCTTTACCCTGTTCTAGGGTTCTTTGGGGAAGGGGAGTACTTTTGATTTCGTACCGAAAATCCAAAACCCAAACTCTGGCTGATACCATTGTTAGATCACTGGATCGGTTAGGGTTAGGGATCCCGGTGGTCCTACCTTCTGCCTGGCCTGACGAGCTCGAGCCGGAGGCCATGGTGGTGGTGTGGCGGCGGTGATTGCAGTGAGATGGCGAGGTGGTGGCGGTGCTTCCCGTTACTACTGCAAAAACCCTAGATCGGAAGGGATTGTCGGTGGGGTATGCGGCTTGCGATGAACCTCATGTTGCGAGCCGTCGGCCCCACCTCCTTATATGGTACAGTGTGACAGGGGCCCGCCAGCCATAGTGGGTTGGGCGTCCCCGATCAGGGCGCGGATCTAAGGGTCCAGTGGGCCGTTGGGCCCACGCGAAGGAGATCAACCTAACCATGCTGTGCTGGGATGAGAGTAGTGAGCTAATGGTTTGCAGGACGAGCTAACAGCTTTGACCGACATGGCTTTTTATAGTGCAAGGAACGCTTTAGATGGAATGTAATTAAGGATGGCTTTTATGTACTTTTCGAGTGCATATACATACTCGTTGCGGGAGTACTAAACTACTCACTCCGTCTCATAATATAAGAATATTTTTGACACTAGTATAGTGTTAAAAACGTTCTTATATTTTGGGACGGGGGAGTATACGAGTAATTTTTTTTACATCAAGGAGTACCAAATAATTATTTTCGTTTCAATAAAATTGCAAGTATCAAGGGAGGCTTTTGTGTGGTCACCAGGATAAGCACAATAATATATTTTTTTGTGTGGGGGGAACATAATACTTCCTCTGTTCACTTTTATAAGGCGCTGTAGAGATTTAAGACAACATGCAAAACAATTTAATTTCAGTTGTCTAAAACGACTTACAAAAGTGAACGGAGAGAGTATGATATATATGCACACCTACAGATAGATAGTAATAATGCCTGCATTTATTGTGTTCAAAAAATAATAGTATGAGTTATTGTGTGCCAAATTGAAATGGGTATATTGTGTGCAACCTACCTAAAGTGTTCTTTTTTATGTCTCTGTGTCACCTCAAAAAAAGTGTGTGGGTGAACGAGAGGGAAGTAGTACGCTTGGGCCACGACAGCATCACCTCAAGCGATTCCATACATGGGCCGGCCAGCACAGGAAGAGCTCTCTTTTACTCGCTCGCTCGCCTGGCATCACACTGACATCACTAATTTATTTTTATTTTCATTTAAACTGAATATATATTAAAACCTAACCTTATTTTCAGAAATATAAGTGTTAAATCATAAAAATGTTAACACTGTATAAATAAATGTTAACGCAATTAAAAAAAGTTCATAGTCTTTCAAAAAAAATGTTTGTCACATGAAAAAAATGTTCCTACGTTTTCAAAAAAATGTATGTGAAATGTTTGAAAAATGTGTATGCAATCTTAACAAATGTTTGCGTAGTATAAAAAATGCATTGTACCATTAAAAAAATGCACATGACAATTTAAAGAAAAAAATCTTGCATTTGAACAAATGTTCATCAATGTATTTGAAAATTTTCAAATGATGTATTTACGAAATTTTAATCATATATTTGCAAAATATTAATCCTGCATTTAAAAATGTAATTATAGGAAGTTATTTAAAACATGTATTTGAAAAATGTTAAACTTATATAAAAATATATTTATACAACAATGTATGCTGTGTATGAAAAAGGTTGACACCAAAACATATACTTGAAAAGGTTAATCATGTATTTGAAAATTCCTAAAGACATATCACATCAAAAATTAATTCTTAAATACATATAAAAATATTCATGATGTATATGAAAAATGTACATCATGAATCTAAAAAATGTTCAACATGTATGAAAAATGTTCCACATGTACACTAGAAATGTACATTGTATATTTTAAAAATAGAATTATATTGAAAAAGTAAAAGAGAAAAGCTAAGAAAACCAGGAACAAACACAAGAAACCAGAGAAACAAAAGAAAACCTCTGAAGAAGCAAAGAAACATTGAAAAATTGAAGAAAACTGGCGAAGAAAGGAATAGAAGGAAAAATATGATGAAAGACAAAGAGATATCGGTGAAGAAACGGAAAAACCGGTGAAGAAACAATTTTTTTAAAAAAATGTCACGCTTTTCAAAAACTTGTACATGGAATGTTAAAAAAATAAATTTACAAGAATATTTATGTAATGTAAAAAATGTTGAACATGTATAAAAATATGTTTCACATGTATAAGAAAAATGTGGATGTGTATGAAAAAATAGACATCAAAACATTATTTGAAAAAAATGTAAACACGTATATGAAAATGCTTAAACCTGTATAAAAATGCTTTGGATGTATACCAAAAAAAATTCAATGTGTATGACAGCAATAGACATCAAAACATATATTTGAAAATAAATATTAATGATGTAATTGAAATACGTTTAACATGTATTAAAAATATGTTAAATGTGTATAAAAAAATTCAGGTATAGAAAAAATTGCACAATGTGTACGAAAAAATAGACATCATAACATATATTTGAAAAAAAGTAATCGTGTACATGAAAAATGTTAAACCTGTATAAAAAATGACTTAAATGTATACTAAAAAATTACAATGTGCACGAAAACAATAGACATGAAAAGATACACTCGGAAAAAAATTAATCATGTATTTGAAAAAAATATTAAATGTGTATTAAAAAAGTGTAATTGACTTATACGAAAAATATACAATGTGTAAGAAAAATATAGACATGTGTAAGAATTAAACAATGTAAATGAGGGCAAAATAATGAAAATAGTGAAAACCAAGAATGAAACAAAGAAAAACGAAGAAAATTGATGAAAACCAAGAAACAAACAGAGAAAACGGAAGAAAATGGGAAAAAAATACAATGAAAATGGATAGACAAACATAACAAAATCAAAAATAACAATTAAAAAGTAAAATCAAAAATGAAATGAAGAAAACCGATGAAAAAAATCAAAGAAACCATAAAGAAACAAAAAAGGACACCCAAAAAAAAAGGGAAAAGAACCAATGTAAATCTCAGTGAACACAACCAGCGGGCACTAAGAATGGGTCTTCCCAGCACGCACACGAAAAGCTTCAGGCAAATGCTACATGTCGCTCAACGAGAGATTAGCTTCTCTCCTTTTCCTAGCATTCTGCTTCTTATCAACCAATTTCTTTTCCATTTTGAACTTTTTGTTCGGACCTCCTTTTTTAGACGTGCATTAGTCAACAAGTCATTTAGTGGGCTAATATTTCTCGGAGTTGTACATGGATACCTAGATGTGCTTGTACATGCATTTATTTTGTATTCAGTTTGCTTACTAAGGATGTCAAGTATATTGTCTACTAACATGACACATTCTGGAAAGTTGGATGTTCGGTTTCTGGCAGGTATAGTGTGGGACTGTGTTCCAAAATGAGCTCGGAAACTTTGAGATTTTCCTTCTTTTGTTTCATTTTAAGACTCATGTAGACTCGACAATCGGTTCTGGTTTCGGCCTGAGGGCTTTGTCAAATGATCCTTTGTCTTGTGATCGATCGTCCTCATTTGCACAGATAAATCTACATGATGTAGCCTTGCCATCACATGGCCTCCTATCCGTTTACCATTTCTTTGAGCTCAAAGCCTTTCTGCCCACCGTTGCTAAGCCAAAATGCACAAGCTTCATCTGAATTTCTAAATTCCATGTCAACATAAGGTACCAAATCAGGCAATGTTGGAGATCGTTGCAGAATTTTAAAAATTTCTACGCATCACCAAAATCCATCTATGGAGTTTACTAGCAACGAGAAGGAAAGGAGTGCATCTACATATCCTTGTAGATCGCGAGCGGAAGCGTTCAAGTGAACGGGGTTGATGGAGTCGTACTCGTCGTGATCCAAATCACCGATGACCGAGCGCCGAACGGACGGCACCTCCGCGTTCAACACACGTACGGAGCAGCGACGTCTCCTCCTTCTTGATCCAGCAAGGGGGAAGGAGAGGTTGATGGAGATCCAGCAGCACGACGGCGTGGTGGTGGAAGTAGCGGGGATCCCGGCAGGGCTTCGCCAAGCGCAAGCGGGAGGGAGAGGTGTCACGGGAGGGAGAGGGAGGCGCCAGGGGCTGTGGTCCGGCTGCCCTCCCTCCCCCCCACTATTTATAGGGGCCCTGGGGGGGCGCCGCCCCCCTGGAGATCCCATCTGAGGGGGGGGCGGCGGCCAAGGGGGTGGCTTGCCCCCCAAGCCAAGTGGGGCGCCCCCCCCCCCCACCCCAGGGTTTCCAACCCAAGGCGCAGGGGAGGCCCAAGGGGGGCGCACCAGCCCACCACTGGCTGGTTCCCCTCCCCACTTCAGCCCATGGGGCCCTCCGGGACAGGTGGCCCCACCCGGTGGACCCCCGGGACCCTTCCGGTGGTCCCGGTACAATACCGATAACCCCCGAAACTTTCCCGGTGGCCGAAAGTGGACTTCCTATATATAATTCTTCACCTCCCGACCATTCCGGAACTCCTCGTGACGTCCGGGATCTCATCTGGGACTCCGAACAACTTTCGGGTTTCCGCATACTAATATCTCTACAACCCTAGTGTCACCGAACCTTAAGTGTGTAGACCCTACGGGTTCGGGAGACATGCAGACATGACCGAGACGACTCTCGGGTCAATAACCAACAGCGGGATCTGGATACCCATGTTGGCTCCCACATGTTCCACGATGATCTCATCGGATGAACCACGATGTCGAGGATTCAATCAATCCTGTATTCAATTCCCTTTGTCAATCGGTACGTTACTTGCCCGAGATTCGATCGTCGGTATCCCAATACCTCGTTCAATCTCGTTACCGGCAAGTCACTTTACTCGTACCGTAATGCATGATCCCGTGACCAGACACTTGGTCACATTGAGCTCATTATGATGATGCATTACCGAGTGGGCCCAGAGATACCTCTCCGTCATACGGAGTGACAAATCCCAGTCTCGATCCGTGTCAACCCAACAGACACTTTCAGAAATACCTGTAGTGTACCTTTATAGTCACCCAGTTATGTTGTGACGTTTGGTACACCCAAAGCACTCTTACGGCATCCGGGAGTTACACGATCTCATGGTCTAAGGAAAAGATACTTGACATTGGAAAAGCTCTAGCAAACGAACTACACGATCTTTGTGCTATGCTTAGGATTGGGTCTTGTCCATCACATCATTCTCCTAATGATGTGATCCCGTTATCAATGACATCCAATGTCCATAGTCAGGAAACCATGACTATCTGTTGATCAACGAGCTAGTCAACTAGAGGCTCACTAGGGACATGTTGTGGTCTATGTATTCACACATGTATTACGATTTTCGGATAACACAATTATAGCATGAATAACAGACAATTATCATGAACAAAGAAATATAATAATAACCATTTTATTATTCCCTCTAGGGCATATTTCCAACAGTCTCCCACTTGCACTAGAGTCAATAATCTAGTTACATTGTGATGAATCGAACACCCATAGAGTTCTGGTGTTGATCATGTTTTGCTCTAGGGAGAGGTTTAGTCAACGGATCTGCTACATTCAGGTCCGTATGTACTTTACAAATATCTATGTCTCCATTTTGAACACTTTCATGAATGGAGTTGAAGCGACGCTTGATATGCCTGGTCTTCCTGTGAAACCTGGGCTCCTTGGCAAGGGCAATAGCTCCAGTGTTGTCACAGAAGAGAGTCATCGGGCCCGACGCATTGGGAATCACCCCTAGGTCAGTAATGAACTCCTTCATCCAGATTGCTTCTTGCGCTGCCTCTGAGGCTGCCATGTACTCCGCTTCACATGTAGATCCCGCCACGACGCTTTGCTTGCAACTGCACCAGCTTACTGCCCCTCCATTCAAAATATACACGTATCCGGTTTGTGACTTAGAGTCATCCAGATCTGTGTCGAAGCTAGCGTCGATGTAACCCTTTACGACGAGCTCTTCGTCACCTCCATATATGAGAAACATATCCTTAGTCCTCTTTAGGTACTTCAGGATATTCTTGACCGCTGTCCAGTGTTCCATGCCGGGATTACTTTGGTACCTTCCTACCAAACTTACGGCAAGGTTTACATCAGGTCTGGTACACAGCATGGCATACATAATAGACCCTATGGCCGAGGCATAGGGGATGACACTCATCTTTTCTCTATCTTCTGCCGTGGTCGGGCATTGATCCGTGCTCAATTGCACACCTTGCAATACAGGCAAGAACCCCTTCTTGGACTGATCCATATTGAACTTCTTCAATATCTTGTCAAGGTACGTACTCTGTGAAAGACCAATGAGGCGTCTTGATCTATCTCTATAGATCTTGATGCCTAATATATAAGCAGCTTCTCCAAGGTCCTTCATTGAAAAACACTTATTCAAATAGGCCTTTATACTTTCCAAGAATTCTATATCATTTCCCATCAATAGTATGTCATCCACATATAATAAGAGAAATGCTACAGATCTCCCACTCACTTTCTTGTAAACACAGGCTTCTCCATAAGTCTGTGTAAACCCAAACGCTTTGATCATCTCATCAAATTGAATGTTCCAACTCCGAGATGCTTGCACCAGCCCATAGATGGAGCGCTGGAGCTTACATACCTTGTTAGCATTCTTAGGATCGACAAAACCTTCCGGCTGCATCATATACAATTCTTCCTTAAGAAGCCGTTAAGGAATGCCGTTTTGACGTCCATCTGCCATATCTCATAATCATAGTATGCGGCAATTGCTAACATGATTCGGACGGACTTCAGCTTCGCTACGGGTGAGAAAGTCTCATCGTAGTCAACCCCTTGAACTTGTCGATAACCCTTAGCGACAAGTCGAGC
This sequence comes from Aegilops tauschii subsp. strangulata, assembly GCF_002575655.3. Classification (NCBI taxonomy): domain Eukaryota; kingdom Viridiplantae; phylum Streptophyta; class Magnoliopsida; order Poales; family Poaceae; genus Aegilops; species Aegilops tauschii. The sequence continues at coordinate 504,229,166 of NC_053041.3, read as the reverse complement.
TTTATAGATGGTAACATTACCATCCGCGTCTGTCTTCTTCTTAAAGATCCATTTATTTTCTATGGCTCGCCGATCATCGGGCAAGTCAGTCAAAGTCCATACTTCATTTTCATACATGGATCCTATCTCGGATTTCATGGCTTCTAGCCATTTGTCGGAATCTGGGCCCGCCATTGCTTCTTCATAGTTCGAAGGTTCACCGTTGTCTAACAACATGATTTCCAGGACAGGGTTGCCGTACCACTCTGGTGCGGAATGTGTCCTTGTGGACCTACGAAGTTCAGCAGTAACTTGATCCGAAGCTTCATGATCATCATCATTAACTTCCTCCCCAGTCGGTGTAGGCACCACAGGAACATCTTCCCGCGTTGCGCTACTTTTCGGTTCGGAAGGGGTGACTATCACCTCATCAAGTTCCACTTTCCTCCCACTCAACTCTTTCGAGAGAAACTCTTTCTCCAGAAAGGACCCGTTCCTGGCAACAAAGATTTTGCCTTCGGATCTGAGGTAGAAGGTATACCCAATGGTTTCCTTAGGGTATCCTATGAAGACGCATTTTTTCGACTTGGGTTCGCGCTTTTCAGGTTGAAGTTTCTTGACATAAGCATCGCATCCCCAAACTTTTAGAAACGACAGCTTAGGTTTCTTCCCAAACCATAATTCATACGGTGTCGTCTCAACGGATTTCGACGGAGCCTTATTTAAAGTGAATGCGGCAGTCTCTAAAGCATAGCCCCAAAATGAGAGCGGTAGATCGGTAAGAGACATCATAGATCGCACCATATCCAATAGAGTGCGATTACGACGTTCGGACACACCATTTCGCTGAGGTGTTCCAGGCGGCGTGAGTTGTGAAACAATTCCACATTTCCTTAAGTGCGTACCAAATTCGTGACTTAAATATTCTCCCCCATGATCTGATCGTAAGGACTTTATTTTCCTGTCACGTTGATTCTCAACCTCACTCTGAAATTCCTTGAACTTTTCAAAGGTTTCAGACTTGTGTTTCATTAGGTAGACATACCCATATCTACTTAAGTCATCAGTGAGAGTGAGAACATAACGATAGCCACCGCGAGCCTCAACACTCATTGGACCGCACACATCAGTATGTATGATTTCCAATAAGTTGGTTGCTCGCTCCATTGTTCCGGAGAACGGAGTCTTGGTCATCTTACCCATGAGGCATGGTTCACACGTGTCAAATGATTCGTAATCAAGAGACTCCAAAAGTCCATCTGCTTGGAGCTTCTTCATGCGCTTGACACCAATGTGACCAAGGCGGCAGTGCCACAAGTATGTGGGACTATCGTTATCAACTTTACATCTTTTGGTATTCACACTATGAATATGTGTAACATCACGTTCGAGATTCATCAAAAATAAACCATTGACCAGCGGGGCATGACCATAAAACATATCTCTATATAAATAGAACAACCATTATTCTCGGATTTAAATGAGTAGCCATCTCGAATTAAACGAGATCCTGATACAATGTTCATGCTCAAAGCTGGCACTAAATAATAATTATTGAGGTTTAAAACTAATCTCGTAGGTAAATGTAGAGGTAGCGTGCCGACGGCGATCACATCGACCTTGGAACCATTCCCGACGCGCATCGTCACCTCGTCCTTCGCCAGTCTCCGCTTATTCCGCAACTCCTGTTTTGAGTTACAAATATGAGCAACCGCACCGGTATCAAATACCCAGGAGCTACTACGAGTACTGGTAAGGTACACATCAATTACATGTATATCACATATACCTTTGGTGTTGCCGGCCTTCTTGTCCGCTAAGTATTTGGGGCAGTTCCGCTTCCAGTGACCACTTCCCTTGCAATAAAAGCACTCAGTCTCAGGCTTGGGTCCATTCTTTGACTTCTTCCCGGCAACTGGCTTACCAGGCGCGACAACTCCCTTGCCGTCCTTCTTGAAGTTCTTCTTACCCTTGCCTTTCTTGAACTTAGTGGTTTTATTCACCATCAACACTTGATGTTCCTTTTTGATCTCCACCTCCGCTGATTTCAGCATTGAATATACCTCAGGAATGGTCTTTTCCATCACCTGCATATTGAAGTTCATCACAAAGCTCTTGTAGCTTGGTGGAAGCGACTGAAGGATTCTGTCAATGACCGCGTCATCCGGGAGATTAACTCCCAGCCGAGACAAGCGGTTGTGTAACCCAGACATTCTGAGTATGTGCTCACTGACAGAACTATTTTCCTCCATTTTACAACTGAAGAACTTGTCGGAGACTTCATATCTCTCGACCCGGGCATGAGCTTGGAAAACCATTTTCAGCTCTTCGAACATCTCATATGCTCAGTGTTTCTCAAAACGCTTTTGGAGCCCCGGTTCTAAGCTGTAAAGCATGCCGCACTGAACGAGGGAGTAATCATCAGCACGTGATTGCCAAGCGTTCATAACGTCTTGGTTCTCTGGGATGGGTGCTTCACCTAGCAGTGCTTCTAGGACATAATCTTTCTTGGCAGCTATGAGGATGATCCTCAGGTTCCGGACCCAGTCCGTATAGTTGCTGCCATCATCTTTCAGCTTGGTTTTTTCTAGGAACGCGTTGAAGTTGAGGGCAACGTGGGCCATTTGATCTACAAGACATATTGTAAAGATTTTAGACTAAGTTCATGATAATTAAGTTCATCTAATCAAATTATTCAATGAACTCCCACTCAGATAGACATCCCTCTAGTCATCTAAGTGAAACATGATCCGAGTTAACTAGGCCGTGTCCGATCATCACGTGAGACGGACTAGTCAACATCGGTGAACATCTTCATGTTGATCGTATCTTCTATACGACTCATGCTCGACCTTTCGGTCTTCTGTGTTCCGAGGCCATGTCTGTACATGCTAGGCTCGTCAAGTCAACCTAAGTGTATTGCGTGTGTTCCGAGGCCATGTCTGTACATGCTAGGCTCGTCAACACCCGTTGTATGCGAACGTTAGAATCTATCACACCCGATCATCACGTGGTGCTTCGAAACAACGAACCTTCGCAACGGTGCATAGTTAGGGGGAACACTTTCTTGAAATTATTATAAGGGATCATCTTACTTACTACCATCGTTCTAAGCAAATAAGATGTAAAACATGATAAACATCACATGCAATCAAATAGTGACATGATATGGCCAATATCATTTTGCTCCTTTGATCTCCATCTTCGGGGCGCCATGATCATCTTCGTCACCGGCATGGCACCATGATCTCCATCATCGTGTCTTCATGAAGTTGTCACGCCAACGATTACTTCTACTTCTATGGCTAACGTGTTTAGCAATAAAGTAAAGTAATTTACATGGCGTTATTCAATGACACGCAGGTCATACAAAAAATAAAGACAACTCCTATGGCTCCTGCCGGTTGTCATACTCATCGACATGCAAGTCGTGATTCCTATTACAAGAACGTGATCAATCTCATACATCACATATATCTCATTCATCACATCCTTTTGGCCATATCACATCACAAGGCATATGCTGCAAAAACAAGTTAGACGTCCTGTAATTGTTGTTGCAAGTTTTTACGTGGCTTCTATAGGTTTCTAGCAAGAACGTTTCTTACCTACGTAAAACCACAACGTGATATGCCAATTTCTATTTACCCTTCATAAGGACCCTTTTCATCGAATCCGTTCCGACTAAAGTGGGAGAGACAGACACCCGCTAGCCACCTTATGCAACTAGTGCATGTCAGTCGGTGGAACCTGTCTCACGTAAGCGTACGTGTAAGGTCGGTCCGGGCCGCTTCATCCCACAATGCCGCCGAAACAAGATAAGACTAGTAGTGGCAAGAAAAATTGACAACATCTACGCCCACAACTGCTTTGTGTTCTACTCGTGCATAGTAACTACGCATAGGCTTGGCTCATGATGCCACTGTTGGAGATCGTTGCAGAATTTTAAAAATTTCTACGCATCACCAAGATCCATCTATGGAGTTTACTAGCAACGAGAAGGAAAGGAGTGCATCTACATACCCTTGTAGATCGCGAGCGGAAGCGTTCAAGTGAACGGGGTTGATGGAGTCGTACTCGTCGTGATCCAAATCACCGATGACCGAGCGCCGAACGGACGGCACCTCCGCGTTCAACACACGTACGGAGCAGCGACGTCTCCTCCTTCTTGATCCAGCAAGGGGGAAGGAGAGGTTGATGGAGATCCAGCAGCACGACGGCGTGGTGGTGGAAGTAGCGGGGATCCCGGCAGGGCTTCGCCAAGCGCAAGCGGGAGGGAGAGGTGTCACGGGAGGGAGAGGGAGGCACCAGGGGCTGTGGTCAGGCTACCCTCCCCCCTCACTATTTATAGGGGCCCTGGGGGGGGGGGCCGGCCCCCCGGAGATCCCATCTGAGGGGGGGGGGCGGCGGCCAAGGGGGTGGCTTGCCCCCCAAGCCAAGTGGGGTGCCCCCCCACCCCAGGGTTTCTAACCCTAGGCGCAGGGGAGGCCCAAGGGGGGCGCACCAGCCCACCAGTGGCTGGTTTCCCTCCCCACTTCAGCCCATGGGGCCCTCCGGGACAGGTGGCCCCACCCGGTGGACCCCCGGGACCCTTCCGGTGGTCCCGGTACAATACCGTTCCCGGTGGCCGAAACTGGACTTCCTATATATAATTCTTCACCTCCGGACCATTCCGGAACTCCTCGTGACGTCCGGGATATCATCCGGGACTCCGAACAACTTTCGGGTTTCCGCATACTAATATCTCTAGAACCCTAGCGTCACCGAACCTTAAGTGTGTAGACCCTACGGGTTCGGGAGACATGCAGACATGACCGAGACGACTCTCCGGTCAATAACAAACAGCGGGATCTGGATACCCATGTTGGCTCCCACATGTTCCACGATGACCTCATCGGATGAACCACGATGTCGAGGATTCAATCAATCCCGTATTCAATTCCCTTTGTCAATCGGTACGTTACTTGCCCGAGATTCGATCGTCGGTATCCCAATACCTCGTTCAATCTCGTTACCGGCAAGTCACTTTACTCGTACCGTAATGCATGATCCCGTGACCAGACACTTGGTCACACTGAGCTCATTATGATGATGCATTACCGAGTGGGCCTAGAGATACCTCTCCGTCATACGGAGTGACAAATCCCAGTCTCGATCCGTGTCAACCCAACAGACACTTTCAGAAATACCTGTAGTGTACCTTTATAGTCACCCAGTTACGTTGTGACGTTTGGTACACCCAAAGCACTCTTACGGCATCCGGGAGTTACACGATCTCATGGTCTAAGGAAAAGATACTTGACATTGGAAAAGCTCTAGCAAACGAACTACATGATCTTTGTGCTATGCTTAGGATTGGGTCTTGTCCATCACATCATTCTCCTAATGATGTGATCCCGTTATCAATGACATCCAATGTCCATAGTCAGGAAACCATGACTATCTGTTGATCAACGAGCTAGTCAACTAGAGGCTCACTAGGGACATGTTGTGGTCTATGTATTCACACATGTATTACGATTTCCGGATAACACAATGATAGCATGAATAACAGACAATTATCATGAACAAAGAAATATAATAATAACCATTTTATTATTGCCTCTAGGGCATATTTCCAACAGGCAATACATCTCTACAATGTAAAAATAACATGAATGCGTGTAACGCCTTGACCAAACCACCGGTTCCTGACTATTGAGCCTCGGATCTAGACTGGCCCCACATGCCAACACTAGTCTTTCCTGTGGACTTTTTCCTCACTCGTGTGCACTCGAGATCAATTTCCCAAGGCGGTCACCCATCCTCTAATTGCTCCAAGACAAGGACGCTTAACTTTGAGGTTCCTTTCGGATGGGCTCCCGAAAAAGAAGGTGCACCTTATTGATATGAGTAGCCTATCATTTCTATTAAGCTGGGGTGTCACATAACCAACGTCCCCGATAGCCTAGCAGGAACGTTCTCTCTTGGCACACGTCTGTGCTCGCCAGTGCTAGCATCCACATGTACCCATATATGCATCACTGATCCGCACACGCCCGTGTAACCGCAAGGGCAGGCTGTGATACCAACTGTAACACTCGACTAAACCCACCAGTTCAACACTGATTCCTGGTCGTTGCACCTAGGATCTAGACTGGCCCTAGAGACCAACACTAGTCTTTCATTTGCACTTTGTCTTCACTCATGCACATCCAGGGTCAATTTTCCAGTCGGTCACCCATTCTCAAATTGCTCCGAGCCAAGCATGCTTATCTTTGAGATTTTTTGAAATGGGCACACGGAAAAGATGGTGCACCTTCTTAATATGAGTAATCTATCATTCCTATTAAGTCAGGATGTCACAATATTGAACTTATACAAATGCCGAGAAAATATGACTAAAAGTATTAACAAAGACATTCTAGAAAAGAGCAAGCAAAGAGTACCAGTACTTGGAGATAATGAAAATCCAAGTAAAACTACTGAGATCTGATGACAAAGCCGATGTACTTGGTATAAGAAAAACTACGTACTTATTGGAATTAGAATCATGACACGTTGTGGTAGCCTCCTTTTCTATCTCAGTTGCTTCTTCCATGAGAAAAGGGGGTACGTGATCAAGTTCAGCAGGTTGCTTCTTCCATGAGAAAAAGGGAAATTTGATAAAGTTTCAAAGTAATCAAATGGTGGAAATTCGATCAATTCCAGTGTTTTTTACTGTTGTGTTAGACGTCAAGATAAAGAAGAACTATGGAGACTTACGTGAGATTGATTAGTACAGCAGCCATCTCTGCCAAGCTTCGGCGATCTCGTTCCGACATTTTTTTTTGAAATGTCATTCCGATCAACTTCGGCGTTGTTTCTGTACTCCTGGCACCTTTTTACCTGGTCGTGCGCCTTTTTCCCCGCTTGCGTCGTACAAGGCCGCATGGGCCGGTAGTTTCGGTGGCAATCTGAGCGAGAGATCCTCGTTACGTTTTCCTACCATCGGATGGCAACGGACGGCGTAGGGCATAGTACATCCCTCTATAGTAGATTGATCCAAGTCAGAGGATCTCGTTCTGTGCGATTCGGACTTCGACACTAGGATTTTCGTAAAATAAAAGCGATTTTTGCAGTGGCTACCTCACCCAGCCCCAAGAAGGGGTTTATTGCTGCTAGCAACTGCCAAATCACCTCAGATCCCATCGAACAACTTCCAGCGGACAAGATGAACAAAACTCTTTGACAACGCCTCCAAGCAGGATTGAGGTTTCTCTCTCCTTTGTGAATCACGGTTAGATCTTCAAGGCAAATGATACTCCCTCCTTCCCATTACATTAGGCGCCTAAGTGTTTGGCATGAAAATTAACGCACGGTGGTTGTTTGTGAGTCGAATGGTTGCATGAGGAAAAGACTCGACGGTCTCCTCTAACTACCTATTTGACTGGTCCAATTTTACATCTTCAAAAGAATATATACCTCTAGTGCCCTCAAAACAATTGGTTAGATAGCTAACCACGAGAGAATATAGGTGCAAAAAATTGTGGCAGTCTAACCGAGAGGGAGAGAGAGAGCGCCTTACATAATGGGAAGGAGGGAGTACTAGCTAATTGCCCTTACATTGTAATAGGGGGGGGGGGGGGGGGGGTTTCATACATATCCTAGTGATCCACTCATCCAAGACTTGATAATACTTTTTATAATAAGGTGATTCACTCGTCCAATGAATGATACTCTTCATAAGTAATGTGATCCTTCTGCTCAAAGAATACTAATCTATAATAACTAAATAGATGATCTCCACTAACCTATTTCTCTACACATGCAAGCTATACACATCAGCAAGCTTCTGATTAGTCCACATCATGCAGCCAAGCTTCGTCATCATACCTTTCCAATTTAATTTTCCTTTCTGTTCTGCCGAGCGACGCAAAGAAACTCATTACCTTCCCTCCATGGAGTTGTCTCGCCTTCCTATCCCAAGCATCACAGTCTATTCATCTCCTCCATTAGATTCCTCTTGGTCCCGGGTTTCTCCTGTCTCATGCATCGCATTGATTAATTCCTTTCCTCTTCGTCTCCTCCAAATTGCAGTAACTGATGGAACAATCCCAACACCTTCTCTGCCCTTAAAGCTGTACAGCTGCGATGTCCCCGCCGTCTCCACAGTAGCTGGGAGGCAGTGCCCCTGCTCTGACCTGAATCCCAGCCGTACCCCTCCTCAGTTGTGTTGTTCCTGTCACCTCCACCATAGCTGGGATCCTGGTAGGCAGTGCCCTCCGTTCTCAATCCCCTCCCCGTTCTACGAAAGCTCGATGAGTATCTTTCAGTTTCTGATTTAGCAGGTTTTCGCCCGACGGGACAGATTTTCTGGCCTGTGTCATCCACTCTCATCGCCGGGTACTACCCGCGTGCTGGATGGAACTAATCTCCAGCCCTTGCCGGCGCCGACGGCTCGCCAAATAAGGTCATTATAGAGTTCCCCCTAATGCATGTCGCCCTCTACCTGTTGATTCTTTATGTCATGTCTATATTCAGTATGCTGATTTTGTTATAGTTGTCTTCTGATGCCACAGTTTGATCTCTGAATTCACTCAAATTGGTAGGAACGACACAAAAGACAGATTCTCACGTAGACACCAAGAAGTGAAGCCGGTGCAAGAAAAATAAATCGAGACCAAGCACCACTCAGACTTACCAGCAACAAAACGAATGTCAGGACAGGACTAATCACTGACATCACAGATTGGAGGCACTTCAAGGAAATCCAAGTATGTAAAACGCCACAACTGAAAATTGGTCGTGCGACATTAGATTACTCCTGTTATCTGTATGTATATAGATTCAAGTCAACGCAGTGGGAAGTCTTCTCAGGACATTAGACTATATCAGGTATGCCTGAATTGTTTATGCGGTCTGGTGTGTCGTTCCTACCACTGATTTGCTATTTTGCTTGCAGGACATATCAGGTATGGGTTGCAAACAAGGGATATTAACATGTGTCCTGATAAGTGTACGCAAGAAACTAATGTTGGAGTAGGAGTTTGTCTATCTTCTAATCAGTTACATCCTCCGTTCCTAATTATAAGAAATTGTTCATTTCAGTCCGTACGTGGTACATATTTAATTGTTCATTAAAATATCCAAAACATCTTATATTTCGGAATGAAGGTAGTATATCGTTCAATGTTGAACCCTTTTCTTGATCTATCACACAACCTGACCAGATTACATTTACAATGCATAGAGACTGCTTCGATGCCACTAATTATTCTGTTTCTATCTTTTGGTCTACACCACGGTTGCCTTTCAATTATAAGAGCTAAAGAGCCATCTATTTTTTATCAAGCCTTCGGAAGTTCAGATGTTCAAACAAAAGCACATGGGTGTTCATGCTTTTCTCCGTGGCTAGATTCATGTATTGCAAGTGTGCTTTGCCGCTCCAGTCGATTTCTATTTTCAAATGTCGCATAAATATTTGGCGTACTCTTCCTAAGCAAAAGAAATCTTCTCTATGACCCACGTAAGGTTTCAGCTTTTGTGCTGCTCACCTTCTCTGTTATTTTCATATTTATGTACTCTTCTGGCGTTCCTTCTTTGTTATGCCTACTGTGTGTGTCTATCAAGGCCAATGGAAAGTCTTTCATCCCCCGGTGCTGCAGGACACACTCTCAGGTGATGTATTCCCTAATATGTGCAAAGGACATTATTTTTTGTACAATTCATATCATCTTGCTTTTATAGTCTTCATGTCAAATATCTTATATATCATGCAAACATGCCACCTCATCATACAATTGTCAATCATGCATGTGGCAAGACCCACCATAATATTCAACATATTGTTTTCCTTTTAATTACTCTACATCTTTCAATAAATATTGTTACAACTATACATAATCAAATATAACAAGTTATATGTTTTTTTATTTTTGTTCTCATTTATTAATACAAGGTTGCATCAACCAATTCCCGCAGCAACGCGCGGGGTATCCTCTAGTCTTCATAATTAACGTGATCCTCTTGTCCAATGCTCGATTATACTTTTCATAATTAGTATGATCCTACTGTTCAAAGAATAACACTCTTCATAATTAACGAATCTCCCATTGAAAGAATGACACTTTCTATAATTAACACGAAATAAACAAACGTACAAAACCAAACCGAACCACGACGTACCGTCATGACTGCAGACTTCACTTTAGTCCACTTTAATAGTAGACATAGTAGAGATGACTAAAAGGAGCGTTTTAACCTTGGAGTTTTAAAAAGTAGAAAAATAAACTTTACTCCGAGGCTTCAAATTTTGTAATATTGACCCATGAATGCACACATCTGTTCATTGTGTTTGTATCTATTTAATGCTTCATTTTTGTGTGAATAAAATCCATCCTTTGCCCAAAAAAAAAAATTAATGCACACATCCGGGACACGACGTCGGAGCTAGGAAAACTTGCGTCGTTGAAACGCACACATGCATCATCCATGTACGTACATTCAGGAGAGGAGACTGGGACAAACGTCGGGACGCTTGCGCCGTTGATTGTTGTTTGGTCGTCGGAACATATAAACGCTCGTAGCCTACCCGCCATTCTAGCGGCATCGCGCGCAGACAGTTTTTGACCGTACGGTTCAGTTACCCGAGTTGCAACAGTGCTTTTTTTGGATGCTGGCGTCTGGTCAGCCGTCGGTTTTTTCTTACGCTCATGGCTGCTTAAAGAGTCAATGGCAGGTGGACCACGCTTCATGTTGCGTCGAAAGAACGAGGTGGGTTTCGCCTGGTATCGGTGCGATTGGATTAGCGACGAAGACTGATGGGGATGAAAATATCTCCCTCGTCAGCTCTCTCCTCTCTTCCCGTCCCCCTCCTCTTCCCCATGCCGCCGCCGCCGCCACCACTTTCTCCCTCCCTCCTGGCCGCCTCGTCTCCTCCACCTCCGCCTCCACCCCCTCCTCCTCCCTTGCCTCCGCACCGGCTAGCACGGCCCGACCACGCGTTGTGGACGAGGAGGCCACAGCTCGGGATGCAAGCAAGAGGAACCAGGCGGTTCTCCTTCCATGGCAGCGCCCGGACTCGAGCCGAAGCCGAGGAGCGCGGCTTTGATCCAGGCTCGACAGGAGGAGTAGAGCAGCAGCCACGCACACCAGCCGACGGGCCTGTCCTCCTCTGCGCCTCCTCTCACGTACCCTCGGAGGCCGCCTCCTCGTCCTCTGACTGCTGCCGGTGAGTCCTCCCTTTCTCGTTTTCTCTCTTCCCTTGTCCTCTTCCTCACTGCCGCTCCTCTTCCTCCAATCTCTCCTGTTTAGCATGGTGGAGACGGCGTAGACGGGCTAGGCAGGCCACGATGGCTGGTCGAGCACCCACCCCGGCGACCTCCTGCAGAGGAGGAGAGGTCGAGTACAGATCCAGTTCATGGAGGAGATGCCAGCACAGGTGAGCTCTTTCTTCCTCCTTTCCTTATCTTCCAATGGTAACCTGATGTTTTCCTTTTATTTGTTATGCGTATAGGGTTTGGATGGGGTTGATTCTTGTTGATAACGAAAGTTAAGTTAGTTGGGCAAAACAAATACTGAAGTTCCTTGTTTTCTGCAGGGTCAATCAGTCTCTTGTTCGTCCTTTGGATGGTTCGCTGCTCGCAGAGGTAGGTTCTTCCTTGCTCGTGTTCTGTTTGATAAAATGCCTATGAACTGACATGGCTCTTTTTCTTGTTTTGTTGCGTGTCCAGGTTATTTGCTCATTCTCTGCTCGTCTATGTCGTCAGCGAGAAGGTTCGGCGTGCTTTTGCTGGATTTATTTCTTAAGCCTATCCTGCTGCTTGTGGGTTGATCCTCCATGTTACGTTGGAAAAAGCACACCCTTGTGTGCATAGGGTAGTTCTGGTTCTTAGGTTCCCGGTTATTGCTTTCAGAGGTGTGTGTGTGTATTCATTTATGTATTCACATCCATGCTTGTGCGGTTTTCTCTGTTTTCGGTAACCAGTCCTGCATGCCTGCTTCTTATTTGCTTTGTCAATGTTCGTGTGTGCCTAACTCAATTGCTGCTTCTTTCATGTATGTGCTTTCTTATCCGGCAGATAAACTCATGTTTTAATATGTGCATTTCCAAGTTTGACGCATCACTTGCTGTCGTTGGTTTAGTATGTGTTCTTCATAATGCAATGGGCTGTTTTGTTGCTCGGCAATGGATGCAAGTTAGTTAACTACCCAATAAAATTAACCTACGGTTCTAGGGTTCAGTAGGTCTTTTGTTTGTTGCTTAGTCATACTTTTGTTGCTCACTGCTACATGCAAGTTCATTGTCAGGTTAGTTAACTGTTTTTGTGCTCACTCATGCATGCAAGTTAATTAACTATCCAATAAAATTAACCTCTGGTTTCAGGGTCTGGTAGGGCAGGTTCCTTTTAGGTTCATTAGCTGTTTTGTTGTCCACTGATGCATGCAAGTTAATTAACTATCTAATAAATTTAACCTGTCGTTTCATTGTCTGGTAGGTTTTTTTTGCTTCCTTATGCCTCTGTTCTTTTTGTTTGGTTGCTTGCTAATACACGCAGGTTGATTGGTTGTTCTTGTTGCTCACCGATGCATGCAAGTTAATTAATCATCCAGTAAAATGAACCTTATGCTCTCAGGGTCCATTAGATATTTTTTCTGCTTGTTAGTGTATTCTAAATCCTTATTGCTTTGTTCTTTCTGTTCCGTTGTAGGTTATTTCGTGTGCTTGGAGTTTGTGGGTGCTTTACCTCCTTTTTATCGTCTTGTCGTTTGCTTCTTTACCTGCCCAGGTTTGTGCAAGTCCTTTGGAGTTTCCTTTTCAACACCGTGTCTTGGCTGCTGTCCCTCATGTACGCCCCTTCTTCCTTTTGCAGATCCTGATGTTGTTGTCTTCAATTGCTTTGCAGTCTAACACTATTAGCTCTCCAGTTCTTCGTCTTGCTGTCAAGGTTTGTTTTTGTGCCTCAGTTTTTTGTTTCGTCACACTATGTTACTGTGCATTACTTATTGCTTCATTATGCTAACTGACCGGGTGTTGCGTGCTTGTTTTTTTGTGCTTTCTTTTCTTATGCTGCTTACTTTCTTTATACCGTTTCCTATCCTTATGGCTCTGTTCTTTCTTCTTAGTGAGAAATTTTAAACGATTACGTATCCTGTGATCTGTTCTAAGAGAAAAAATTATGCTGTCTAAGTGTATCTCTATTCAGCTGGTTTATTCAAAAAACATAGCGTACAAATTCCTGTAGGTGTCTAGATAGAACTGCAACGCTTTTAGTCCCACCAAGACCGCCTGATTAGATAAAATCTAGAAGCAGCCACAGGCTGCCAATTATAATAAATTAATAACCTTGACATTTTTTCCTTGCAGCAAATCACTATCAAAGAGAAGGAGGTGGATACATTATGGAATCTGACATTATCCCTGTTAGTGCTAATAGATCCAAGCACGCAAAGAAACAAACGATTTTACGGACCGGATACCATAGCGAAATCAACAAAGAAGGTAAATCTGCACGAAGAAAAATAATGTTGTTTATTACTTTCTTTTCTCCTACTGGTTTCTCTTTTTAAACCATCTTTGGTCAGCACCTAAATACGCATGGAAGAGGATCACTTTTTGAACCATCTTTGGTCAGCACCTAAATATGCCATACTACTGCTTTGTTGAACCATCTCAGAGCGTATGGCCTTGGTTATTTTTGGGCACAATTTTCTTTTGTTGTCTTTACATGCTCATTTAATTCATTTATGTTTCCTTTCCAGTTGCAGTGGTGGAGGATATATTCTCCATCATGAGTGGATGCAATGGCGGAGGACAAAAAAAAGAGGTGGGGTGGAGCTTGAGCTTCCTACGAATGGTGTCTCTCTGCTGCCAGATAGGAGGCTCTTCTGGGGAGTTGGTGGCACAGGGGCACTTGCTGCCTATGAACAGGCAGCTTTGCAGGCTATAAAATTCTTACAGGGATTGTATGGGTTTATGATCAGAGACTATAATTTCCATTGTGTTTGTCTATACGGACTCGGTAGCTTCTGCGGTTGCTATTGCCGCGTCTGCTGTGAAGTATACGGCTAAACTGGAGAAGGACCGTGCCCGTCTGCTCCTTTCGTGTGCTAGCGTGGTTCCTCTCTCCAGTGGTAACTGCCTGCAGGCACAGCTTACCCTGTCGATCCCATCTTGCTCATGTGCCTCCTCCCGCGTCGATCTACTTCACTAGGTCCTCCTCACCCCTCACATGCCCTGCCAGGAGCGGCGGTGCAACAGCGACGATGCTGCACGAGATCAAACCAGAGGAATGTGATCCACATTTGTCTTTGCTTCCATGTCCACGGGAGAAAATTGCTGAACATTTTGTCATCCCCAGATTTCCTCCCCACGGTGTGGCTATCCTTACCCGTATTTCTCTCTCTCTCTCTCTCTCTCTCTCTCTCTCTCTCTCTCTCTCATTTTCTGTTTTCATGTATATCTTTATATAGATAGGCAATGGCCTCATCTCAGAAAATTGCATGATATATATACTAAAGGCATCATTACATTTTAGATGGGGTTTTAACATCTTATTTTTTTTCATATTTTGTATGAATGTTGGACATACCCATCTCCATTCTGTGCAAATTAAAATCTTTGCCTGCACCCTTTATTGAGAAATTAGATTCTATAGTTGCTTAGAAAAAACATATGCATCACTAATTCATTTTCTGATTCCAAGCTTGCTGGACATATGCCAACTCTTTTTTATCTTGTATCCTTCTCGATGCTAAAATTTACAGGTTATGTTTCTTTTTGGATACAGTACTTTGAAAAATATGTGAGTAACAAGAGTGTGTTACTGCCTGGATGTACTAAGAAATTATGGACACTAACCAAAAGTGTGCTACTGAAATCATGACGCCATTTGCTTAATAATTGTGGAAAAATGGCTCTTTTGCAATTAAAAATAATTATCAGCACTGACTATGTAGGTATGGTCTTTGCATGAGAAGCACAGATGGGCATGCCGACATGGACCATATCAGGTCATTGCCCTATTCTTTCCACATTTTTTATGTCATATTTCAAATTTTCAATTCATTTGTTTTCCATATTGCTCATGTTCATAGCATTTCTGTTGGGCACTTATCCGTTGATAATTTATCATTCCTCTATTAATTAATGATCTCATCGCATCGCAGTAGCACACTGAGCTCTATGTTGTTTTGTCCTGTTTTCTCCAAGGTCCTTTGCAGGTTCCTTGGGTAAAGCTTGCTGATTGTCAATGTGATTAGAGGGCCAGTGGTCGAATGATGCATTTCCTATAGGTTTGTCTTCTTAGCCAGATTTATTTTTTCCAAGTTGTTCCATTCATATGTGTTAGCCCGGCATGTTATCAACATATGATTCATATAAAATTTCATGGATTGCAGAGTTATACTTAGATAATTTCATAAATATACTAAAATTGAAATTTACTAATTGACAAGTAGATTCTTGTTGAAAATAGACAGCTAAACGTAGATACAATGCCCTCGCTATGTTGCAATTCCTATAATCCACGGCTACAAATTTCATGAATGTATTATTTCTCATCTTTGTGTAGGTCTATCCAGTGGAGATGGCGTCACCTGCCGGAGAAGCGAGGGGGCTATCCCTCGAAGGGGCGGTGTGATGGCGGTGGTAGACACCCCAGGTTGTGCCCATCGACGCAGCAGGCAGTGTGTGGGTGAACTTCTATAAGTTTCTCAACCGCAGGCCGAACCACCGCTCGAAAGCCGCCATCCTCTTCCACTCCATCAACAGGTTAGTCAGTCAGCCACCTCCAGGCTGGGTACATCCTTGAGTCAATTCCCCTGTTTTTTCACTGTCATATTCTTTGTAGTTTGCCATGGTATTTGGTATGTTGATGATTGAATCTTTTTTCTTGCATCACTCTACCAAATTTGAGAACTGCCACACGATTTTGACCCTGGCAGGAGATCACCAGAATCAGTTGATGACAGGGATCCGCAAACCACTGTCCTATATGTCGCCAATCTCTCTCATAAGTTTGGTTTTCCCCGCCATACATCTTCTGTCTACTCACAGTTTTAAGTGTATATATGCATCATCGTTGGCTTACTACACATTATATACCATATGATGTTAGGTGGATGGGAATTTTCTTTTGAGGCTACAATTAGTGAGGAAATGATTTCACAAGTTATACTTCAAGCTCATAACGCCACACTTGGCTGTTGTACTAAGCAATGACATGTAGTATCAAGAGAATCTTGGTTAAAATAATATAATTGATTTTCTATAATAGTTGCAGTGGGTTAATCAAGCATTAATTGGGTGGATGAGAGAGTGAACTGCAGTACTACAACCAACTGTTTCAGAAGATGTCTTCGATACCCTTTCTTGGAATCAACTCATTGACTTTTTTGGATGCTTTTTTTTATATTCTTCACCATCATTATAGTTTCATGGATCATTTTCCTTAGTTTCGTCAAACCAGCCATGAAATCTCTATACATTTAATGTTACTAAATCAAGAACAAGTATAGAGATTTCACCGGGATGCTTTATTTATGAGCGTCATACATACTATCTATGGCACACTCTTTTAATATTTTGATTTTATATCCATTTCTAATAATGTTTTCTTTCAAGCATATATTCTTTAGCAAGTTAGAGTGTGCAATCAAGTCTCCTAAGTGCGTAGTTTTATCATATTATCAGGATCTATAGCATATAAGATAATAGCATTCCTCTTGGTTATTTTGACGCTTCCATGCTTCACACCGTATTATGTTTTAGAAGAGAGCCAGAACCATTCGTGAATATAAATGATAGATGCTTGGCGCACTTGCAAATAAAATTGTCCAGGGCTTGAGCCATGTATTGCATTTGAAATGAAGCTTTTAATGACCTTCTCCACATTTGTATGATTTTGAATGTATCGAAGTCCATTCTCTACAAATCTCTACAAATCAAATTCTTGATTCCTCTATAATTTGCCCTATTTGGAGAGCACAAAATCAATAGCGTAGATAAATAAAAAATGCAGATATATTTCCATTCACATGATCATCAGCTCTATTCTCTTTGGTCATGATTTTCTTTGCTAATTTTTTTATGCACCCACGCAAAGTGCTGATGCTTGTCAGAATATTTTGTTAAGAGCTTTATGCAATCATGATTGTTTGAGCCGGTTATGTCAAACAAACATTCATGTAATTAGTTGCAGTAATTCATAAAAAAGAATCGGCATAGTTCCTATTTTAGGATAGAATCAACATAATATGTCCAGTTCTCCCGCACACAAAAAAGTCTATGCTCAGTTGCATGACTTACAAATCCAGTTTTAGGACCGAACAAGAGATTCGTACACACATTTCATTGTGATTTGTGGCAATCTTGCGTGTGGTACAATGCCTAAAGAAAATCAATTTTATGGTCAAGATCTTAAGTTGATGATAACTTCATATGTGGTTCTCCTGTTGCATTAGTTATATTTTTACTTTTGATCATCTTGCCCAAAACTAAAGTTTCACTACATGAAAAATGACTACTTTATTTTATACCATGTTAACCTCTTTCTCTTCCCCACAGGACAACGTCTCCTGCGTTCTCGATCCGGCGCCACCACATATCGTGATTCTTGATCGGGCACAGGTCGCCGCCATAAGAGAGCTTCTCTGGTGTGGTCTTCATGCTTGGTCTGGAGAAGCAGGGGAGGATGAGTAGGACGGGCATGGGGAAGGAGCAGCCAGGCCGGAGCTCCGGCATCGCTCGCGTCATGGTCGAATGGAGCCGGCCATCTCTATGGGCTGCTGCTCGCCGGTCGTCGTTCCCCAATCAGAGTTGCTCATCTTTGGCTTCACCATCTTCCTCCCCTGATCATGCATCTATTTTAGATCATATAATTATGCTATATCATATATGTTGTTTAGTTGAGACTTGTGCATGCATTGGCATTGATTTAGACAGAGATATTGCATGATTTGTACATAAAAGGAGTACGGATGATCTAAGAATAAATGCTCGAATAAAGTTAGTAGTGAGATTTAGGTAGAGGTTACCTGCACTGTTCTGTTTTATGTAGATTCTAAGATGCAAAATCATACATGGTCCTGTTAGTAGTTTGTTTGAGTTGTGAGTTTACGCATTTTCCCTTGGAATGTTTGTATGTGTGATCACTTGCTTTTAGGTTCCCAGCGGTATATCATGAGAAGTTTTTTACTTTGCACCGGGTGATCAACTACATATTTAGACAAAGACACTATTCAGGACCAGGAACATTAAGATTTCTAATGTTGTTTTTCCTCTTTCAAGATTACAGTTTTCATAAGCCTTAGATAGCTAAGGTACATAGTTTTCATTTAACAATTTTTTTGCTGTTCTCTCATCTCCTATATGGTGTCTAAGAAATACTAATGTAGACAATTCAAAATTTTAAAATACCTTCTGGCCAATTAGCCTATTATATTGACCGGGCTGTTGATTTTCTGTCCTTTTCTTATTCCCCCATAAAGAGAAGTTGAAGGACCTGGTGGCTGGTTCCAAGTGATGGCAAGAAAGAAGGTGCAATGGAGTCAATTGCGCCAACATGGGTTAGGTGGCTTAGTGTTTCCATCGAACATATAAACCCTTCTAGGCTACCCGCATAGCCAGGGCAATTCAACTCGGCGATGAATCTGGTCCGGCCGTTGTGTCTTGCTTAGTACCTGATTTGTACTTTCTATCTCGCTGTCAAACATCCCGACGTTGGTTTGTTTTTACGTTGCGTGTTTCAACCACAGAGAATGACAGCTGGGCCAGCCTTTGCGCGCGGTCCCAGCCTACGATGAGAGCATCAGTGCGTGCTTGTGTTGCGCAGCGCCGCAGAGGCGATCGCGGGGTGGGCAGGGGCGATCATGGGTTGGGGTGGACTGCAGCGAGCGGGATTGGCTAGCCCTTATCTCCATGAAAATATCTCCTGCCGTCGCCGCTGCCTCCGCTCCTCCTCCCTCTCGGCCGCCTCATCTCCTCCACCTCCACCACCTCCTCCTCCCTGCCTCTCCTCCTCCCACGTCTCCTCGTCCCCTCCCTCTGCCTTCGCACTCAATAGGAGGAGCTGGAGTCGCAGCCGCACCGCACAACGGTGGGCGAGGGCGAGCTCCGGCGCAAGCGAGCGGACCCATCGCCCATGCCGGCGAGGTCCCTGGCCCCTAGCTGCGCCTCTACCCCGTCCTCACATGCGGCCATCCTTGCCATTCTGCCGGTGGAAAGCTCCTCTATGACGGCATCCACCGGATCTGGTGTTGCTGTGCGTGAGGAGGACGGACATGGGGAAGGCGCAACAAGGCAGCATTGGTGTCACTGTGTTGCTGTGCGTGAGGAGGACGGATGTGGGGAAGGTGCAGCAAGCCGACCCTCGCGTCGCAGTAGAGTGGAGCCGGCAATTTTATGATCGGTCTCTAAATATTTCAACTTGCACGGTTTGAATTAGTTTCACATGCTAAAGTATATAGTTTGAACATAGGTATTCCTTATTTTTTCATATAAAAGGTTTAGAATTATTACCCTCAGTACTTGATAAAACTCGAAGTTACTAACAAATGCAAAGGTTTCTCTTACAAAATGTTTATAATCATTACCCTTGATGCTTGAATTTGGACCTTGCACCTTACTTGGGTAACATGGAGCCAAATGGCACATTGTCCAAATACACGTTGAAAACACTTCGGGTTTGACATGGTCTCTATCCTTGATCGAACATAAAGTTACTAAAAAGGCAAATATTTTTCAACATGAACATGGTTTCAAATGGGTCTCTGCGCCATTTGACGCACCGGGTCATCTAGTGGTCAGAAAGGTCTGATTTGATCTAGAACTGAAGAGCATGAGCTTTTGGTTTCCACTTTTTGCCCCGTCCGACCGGTCGAGTTCGAGAAAGTGAAGAGGTCTCGCTACACCCCGTTATATCCCGTGCGCTTTCTTCCTTTGTTTTAGAGTATCTTACGCCTTTCCTGGTAGTTGGCTCACTAGTTGCACTCGTGCATGTACTTGTTTATTTTTTTTAGAATGAAGGCTCAAGAAGAGCCCGACTTTGAATTAACAAAGCCATCAACCGGCCAGGGATTACACAAGGTCACCAATACAACCAACTTCAAATAGAAAAGAAAACAAACTGCAGGTACACGGTGATGCCGAAGCAGCTTACAAGCACCAAAGACTACACACCCTATAGAAGTAAACAGAATAAGCACTAGCATGTAGTCGACGGAGTCCTCCAAGTGAACTTTAGTCAGTAGGACAAACAGAGAGGAACTTCGGGCGGAGCCATTGCCCAACGTCGATGAACCGAGCCCTCATCTACCTTGGAAGGTGCACATCGAAACCATGCCGCTCCTCTCCAAATCCGAGGGGACCCCTGCCCCTCGCCTTGGCTCGAAAGGCACCGGACCGCCGAAAGATGGAATTGCCCTCCCTAGAGCAAGGAAAGGGCATGATTCTAGGCACCAAGGGAGATACTCAGCTCGACACGCTGCTGCACGAAGGGTACCAGAAGAAAGTCCACACCGCAGCCCACTGATACAATTACGAGGAGGAAAAACTGCACAAGGGAGCTGTCACTGAACAAACAAACAACAAGGAGGAAATAGAGCATCCATAACTGGAATCAGATCAACCCGCAGAATCAGCTCCGTGACCTTGCAACCGCATCAGGTTGCTGCCAATACAAAGGAGGGGATCCCTATCCCCTCCCTGCCCAAGGCAGAGACGTTGAGCAAGCAAGCACAGATCGGCCAACGGCCAAATCGAGAGGACAACGGACCGACACTAATTCAGAGACAAAACATCATGCTCCAAATCCCTCGCCAAAGACGCAACCACCCAGCCACCACCGCCCAGCACCACATCACTCTCCCACCTTGCCCAAGCCGGCACCTTCAAGAAGGAGGCGGCGCACGCCGCGCCGTTGTCGACCTGTCTCGGCAAGACATGGGATTTCTCCCGGGCATGGAGCGGGAGGGAGAGGGCACGAACCTCGACAGCGCCTCCGAGGAGGGGAATGACACCGGCCGGTGTCGCCGCCGTCCTGGCTAGAGCACCCCAGCCAAGGATTTCTCCCGATTCGGTCCGCACCTCCGGGTAGCCCAACACCGGATCCGGTGGCCAGAGGCCATCGACGACCAGATCCGGCGGGGCAAAGTGCTGCGTGGGGGAGGGAGACCGCCTTCAGATCCAGCCGCGAGCGAGGAGGGCGCAACACCCGCTGCGACCGGCGACAGCTCCCGCCGTCCCTCGCCACCCTCGCGGCCAAGGAAACGGAGGGCCACCACCTGCGACGCCGCTTGCAGCAGGAGGCAGCGCCGCCTCGCCACCCGAGGCCGCCGCCTCGGCGTCCGAACCCCTCCGGTCGGGAGCAGCAGATCCTCGCCGCCGCCGTCCTTGACGACCCCGCGGACGGCGTCGGAGGTCTCCTCGGGCGGCGGCGAGGGGGGAGGGGGAGGCAGGAGGGAAGGTTCGGCGGCTAGGGTTCGTCGCCACCCGAGTCACCCCAAGCGGAGCGACGCGGGGCCGGGGGGTATGCTCTGAACTTTGAAGGGAAGCTCTATATATACAAGGTCTTAAGAACGACCTGTTGACAAGACCTTGTATTCAGCGTGCAAATTCGATCCGTTTCTCGTGCAGAAATTTTGATCGTATGGTCGTAGACAGCGACAGTTTTTTTTCGAGCTACAGCATGCAAATCATGTCTTTATCTTTTGTTTTTGCGAGCAGTTATTTGATCAACTGTTCTGCCATAAGTAATGTGATTGAAAAAAAATACGATTCATGAATACTCGTCCAATGAATAATACTCTTCATAAGTTATTTGAGACAGCATGAAAATCATGTCTTTATCTGTTCTGCCATACCCGCGCAATTATTGTTTGAGCTGCCTTAAATAACTAACTTTTTATGAATCGTATGTATATAGACAAGTTTTAGTCTGTTTGTTTATTCATATTAGTCTGTGTGTAGTCCATATTAAAATATCAAAAACATGAACATCTTATATTTGTAAACAAAGAGAGAATTATTTTGCTTGTACTCCACCCTCACGATTATGAATTGTTGATTTTTTTACGGGGGACTATGAATTGTTGATGATATGACTTGTACTCACGTGTCCTTCATTTTCAGCAGCTGGTTCTAAAATTAGTAATGGATGCTTAGAGCAACTCCAACGCGCCGACCCAAACGGACGACGCCTTTGTCCGTTTGGATCGGCCGCCCGCTTGGTGTACGCCCTGTTTATCATTTGGGTCGACAATGTGCCCAACACGCCGACCCAAATTTACCGACGTGGCTGGCTGGCCGCCCTTTTTCAACAAATATATACATATTTTGCATTATTTCACAAGCAAACATATAGTTTCACAACCAAATAAAGCATAGTTTTACAAGCTGAATAAAAATTAAATTGTCTCACATAGTTTTACAAGCCGAATAAAAAAGATACATCTATTTGTTACCAACATGAGCCCACATATGCTCAACCAAATCATTTTGCAGCTGCATGTGAGTTTCTCAATCACGCATTTCATGATGAAATTGGGTGAACTGTTCAAACGTTGCCGCTCCTCCATGCTCAGGCACAACATTCTCACCCTGAAACTGAAACCCTTGATTGTAGATACGTTCCGGACGCTCATCTTCTACGATCATATTGTGAATGATCACACAAGCAGTCATCACCTCCCACAGCTTATTCGTGATCCAAGTCCTAGCAGGATACCGAACGATGCCCCATCGAGATTGCAAAACACCAAAGGCACGCTCGACATCCTTCCTAGCACTCTCTTGCTCTTGGGCAAATCTTTTCCTCTTCTCTTCGACAGGGTTGGGGATTGTCTTCACAATAGTGGTCCACTGAGGATAGATACTGTCACCTAGGTAGTATCATTTGTCGTAGTTGTGGCCGTTGGTGGTAACATTCACCAGCGAGTTGTTGCCTTCAGCAAGCCTTGCAAACACTGGTGAGCGTTGAAGCACGTTGATATCATTGTATGATCCGTCCATGCCGAAGAAAGAGTGCCAGATCCATAGATCTTGTGAGGCCACAGCCTCAAGTATGACATTGCAAGCCCTGACATGGCCCTTATACTGCCCTTGCCAAGCAGAAGGGCAATTCTTCCACTCCCAGTGCATGCAGTCTATGCTGCCAAGCATCCCTGGAAAGCCCCTGCTGGCATTCATCGCCAACAAGCTGGTTGTATCTTGAGGAGTCGTCTCTCTCAAGTACTTAGGGCCAACACAGCAATCACAGCCTTGCAGAACTTGTACATGAAGTCTAGGCATGTAGACTCGCTCATACGGATGTATTCATCAATGAGATCACCAGGCACTCCGTATGCAAGCATCCGGACGGCTGCAGAGCATTTCTCATAAGATAAGAAGCCAATATTTCCAAGGGATCCTCTTTGGACTTGAAATAGTCATCGTATCCGACCATCTCCTCTCTAATACGGCTGAAAAGATTTCTACTCATACGAAAACGTCGCCGAAATTTCTGATGTTTGAACAACGGGTTGGTTGTGTCAAAGTAGTCATTCCAAAGAAGGAAATGGTTGCTCTCTCGGTTGCGCTTCAACGCCACCAGAAGGTGCCCCAGGATGGAGCCATGAAAAAACGGCCGCTGGGTATTAAGGTGGTGATGGACCAACACGACAGCCAAGATCTCCTCCTCATCATCGGACGAGGAATCGTCAGAGTCACAAAGGAAAATATGAAAAAAAAACTCGTTGGCGGAGTCCATCTTGTACCTTGGCAAACTGTCGAATAGCTTGCGGGCGTCGACGAAGGAGCCGGCCGGCGAAGGGAGGCGCGCCTCCCTTGGACCAGGTGGCTGGCCTAGAGGCGTCCGACGAGCTTGCCGGCGTCAGGAAAAAGGAGCTGACCGGGGCGGCGAGGCGGCTACCTGCTCGCGGCCGTGTCGGGAGGTGGCTGTGGGAAGCTTCGGTGCCTCGGCGGTGAGACAGTGGTGGCGGCGACGTTGGGGGGAGATGTGTCGGCACCGGCCGCTGGCAGAGTCACCGGAAAATGGGCCGCGGCGGCGACGTGGCAGAGGCGGGCGAGGGTTTGTTGTCGATTTTGGGGTGGGAGCGGATGGCCAATGTGCTACCGACTAGCGAGCCAGGGGGAGGAGTAGGCGGGTGCCGCGCGCGTCCGTTTCATGTCCGCACCGACGCAAATGAGGCTCAAAATTGGGCCGGGAATGGGTCGGCAGGCGGACGAAAAGCGGACGCGCGTCCGTTTGTGTCGGCGCATTGGGCCGACTTTTCTGTCCGCGCCGACCCAAACGGACGCGCGCAGACGAAATGGGTCGGTGTGTTGGAGTTGCTGTTAGAGCATTTACAGTCGGGCACCTCAAACCCGCCTCGTACGCCTAGGCGGGCCGCCCGGTCACTATGTGGTCACGTTTTTTGATCCAGACGGGTTCATTAAACAGGCCTCAAATGCCCGAGCTGACCGGCACCCCCCATATCCAGCCCAAATATGAGGCGGATATGGGGCGCTCGGGCACGTCCGCCACGTCGGACCCGACAACCCAACTCCACCCCAAATTGCACCAAATCCATCAAACCCTTCGTCCTCCTCCCGCCGCCCTTGAACCTTTCCCGCACCCAGACCCTCGCCGTCCTCCACCCTTGCTCCAATCCTCACCTCTGGTCCCGATCCACCGCCGGAGATGTCGTCAAGCCCGACCCACACCGCCGCGACGGAGACACAGTCTGCCTCGCCTGTTGGCGGCATCAATTCGTTGGTTGCGACTTGCAAGGCGGAGAACATCGCCCGCAAGTTGCGGCGACGCCGGCAGCGAGAGAGGGAGGCGGCGGTGGTGTCGCAGAGAGGTTCGGACATGGTGGAGCAGCTGTCTCCTCCGCCGCGTCCGGATCCCCGCACACCTTCCCTCCGAGCGCCTACACGGATTACGTCGTCCGACCCCCTTGGGACAGAGGATGATTCGACCTCCGGCTGGGCCATTCTGGACAGCTTTCCGCCCACGCAGATGCCGGCGGTCGACGTGTGTGACTCTCCACAGCTCGTTCAAGCGCGGATGAGCACGGGCTCCGGCAGTGCCCGGGCTGACCTCGACATGTTCGACGGAATGACCGAACAAGAGTCGGTGCGGTTTCTTTGCTCTTGTCCGATCAGATTTTAGCATTGACCGCTAGTTCATTTCGCTCGATGAATGCTTGCAAACTATAATCGTGTAGGAGGCGTTTTTGTCGAACATGATCAATGACAATGAAGATCTGAGCGAAATGGAGTATGAATTGGAGGCCACCACCACATTTGAAGTTGGGACAACATCCGAGCAAGAAGAAGGAAAAGACCAAGACGCCGAAGGCAAGAGGGCCAGCATTCTCAAGATTTGAGGACATCTTGTTGGTCAAAACTTGGTTGGCCACAACGATGGATCCAATATGTGGCACCGAGCAAAAGGGGAACACTAGGACAAAGATTTGGAAGGAGCATCACGAGCAAAAGGAGTATGTCGAGCCACATCCTATCGTGACCACCCGCAATGTGGCATCTCTCCAACATCGTTGGGGGATCATTCAAGGGTAAGTGAACATGTACGTTGGCTACTACTCACAAGTGACCAACCGCCCTCAAAGTGGGATGGAAGTCACAACTCACGTAAGCTTGATTGCCTCATCTTGTCGTCCATTGCATATGCTTCTTGTGTTTGCATTCTCGTGCTCATACATATGTTGTCTGCTAGACGGTGGTGGCGGCCACTTTGTATCACGAGGTGGAAAAGAAGCCATTTGCTTTTAGTCATTGTTGGGTCATATTAAGCGGCAAGCCGAAGTGGAACCAACATGTGGCCAACCTCAAGTCCTGTAAGAAGAGGAATGATGGCTCAAACTCGAACCAATCAATTGGGTTGCACGATGAAGAGGACGATGTTGTCGTGATGAATGGAAAAGCCACCATGCCAAAGAACGACCGCCAAGTCATGGGAAGCAAGTGGGAGAAGGCACGTGCCGCCCGTGATGCGGTGGCTACCAAAATGTCGTCCACATGGACGGGCATTTTTCGGTGAGGGAGAACAAGAAGGAGGGTACAAGCTCATGTTGGAAGCGCAAAAGGAAAGGATGTAGTGGGACCGGAAGAGGGCGGAGAAGAAGTTGGAAATTGAGAGGGAGAAGATCGAGTTGAAGAAGCAACAAGCGGCGATCAAATGGGAGCTCGAGAAGGCCAAGACGTTTGGCGACATAGAGCTTGAGAAGGAGAGGTTGCAACTCGCAAGGGACGCGGAGATGCGAGGATCATGTTGACGGACGAGACCCTCTTGGATGAGCATGCCAAGAAGTGGCTTGCAGACAGAAAGATGGAGGCCAACGATCGTAGGAAGTACGAGGCGCCGAGGGCGGCTGTGGCCCGGATGCAGGCGGAGGAGGCTACCCGAATGCAAGCAGAGCAGGACGAGCATGACGCATTCCGCTTGGAGCAAGCGTCCAACCAGTGATCTGAGGCCATCCGTCATGCTTGGACATTGATTTCGTTTTGCCATGTCTGGTTTGTACTATGATTTGCTTTGCTTTGTTTCGAACTTTGGCATTCGGACAATTTATATCATATGATTGACGTGCACGGATTGCATGAATTTGAGGATCAAAGTTTATGGTATATGAATGTGCGACGCAACATTTGAGGGATGCCCGTTAGTGCTTATGAACATGTCCAGGTGCGTCCACGGATGTTTGAGGGTTGGATTTGCAGGTCCAGCTATAGATGCTCTTACACGTGATGCACATTTCGTATATGCCCATGAGTAGGCGACCAAACAGCTGTAGGAACGTGGAATTAAGATAGAGTAGTGAAATTATAATCATAGTATTAGTTTTGGCCTTCATGACCACTCGTCAAGCTATATAAAACTAGAATTATCTCTGACGTTGCATTGCGGCATAAAAGCTGACAGACAGGTACATCGATAGGTAGGTGTGCCGCGTTTGAACCCGATCGAAGTTTTTTTTTTTTGCTACGAACTTGGGAAGCTTTATTGCATAGCTAACATATGATTACAATCTGCCCTCAGGCTACTAAGAAGAAAGGATGGACAGCCCTCCAGCCAACAGTTTGAAACCAATAAGGAACAGGCCTGTTTGGCACATAGGTCCACCATAGTATTAGATCCCTTGAAACATATCTAACAGAAAAAGAGATAAAATTTGAAGACTTCTTCCCAATATCATCTAGAATAGGCGCAACAATACTTGCCGCAACTTCTAGTCCCACCAATTGCAGTCTCGACGCCGAGTATATTATACTACGTACTATATTAAACTGGATAAGTTGGGAGTCCCCCTTTTTTTTTTAATTTTTTCAAGGGCTCTATCAATTTGGCCATGGTAGTCAATGAATGAACAGTGTCCTAAATAATAATTATGTTCAATAATTAATCGTGTGGGCCGGTAATCCTGTGAAATATAATCATGGGTGAACAATACTCGCAAACCCACTTAGAAAAATGGATGCATACAATAATTTCTTGTTAACATTATTTCCATATGAAAGTATTTTTTAAAACAAAAAATACAAACAAAATTTAAAAAACCCGGCTAAGCTAGGAGCCCCTTCCCTTTTTGATTTTTTTTTCAAGGGCTCTGTAATTTGACACATGACAGCCAATGAACAGCGCCTTGAATAGTAATTATGTCCATTAATTAATCGTGCGGGCGTGTAATCCTATGTGAACAGTAATCATGGGTAAATAGTAACTACCGGTGAAGAGTACTTGCAAACCCACTTAAAAAATTGATGCATACAATACCTTCATGTTAACATTATTTCCATATTCCCGCAAAAAAAATTATTTCCATATGACAAGTATTTTTCAGAACAAAAAATACAAACAATTTTTTTAAAAAACTGAGATTTTTAAACATTAAAGACAAGAGGCCCTTCTAGATTTGTGCAATTTTTCACACTGAGATGACATCTGAGAAGCTTCTTGTTAACATTATTTTCATATGAAAAGTATTTTTGAAAACAAAAATACAAACATTTTAAAAAAACTGAGATTTTTACACATCAAAGACAAGAGATCCTTCTAGGTTTGTGTAATTTTTCACGCTGAGATGACATCCAAGAAGCTTAGGACAAAAAAACAGAGCTCAAATTAGTTTCTCTTTTTTCTCCACTTAGTGATTTACGTTAGAATGAGACATGTTTATTCAGGCCGCCACCATTTGAATAAGTCTACTGGCTAAGCTAGCACGTCCCTTTGATGTCAGTTTTTGTTGTTCAGCAGTCTGGTTGATTCATCGTTTACATGTATGTTAACTGCTCTGGGGTTTTGTATTTCTTCTTTTTACGCGTCTTTCATTGGTTCGATTGTGCACATGATTGATTGTTGCCACAATTTCACGTGTCATGTATTCTCTCGAAGGCTCCAAGCCAATCCACCATTGTGCATGCCTATAAAAAGGCTAAAGGCATGCGAGACCAAACTTAGCTAGCCCCTCGCGTCGCCCCCGCGGGCGACCCAGGGGGAAAACCCTAGTCGCCGCCCCTCGAGTCTCCTCCTCCTCTCCCCCTCCTCGCCGCCGTCCATAGCGCCGCCGGGCGAAGCCTGGCCGGCTGGGCGGCGGCGGGGCTTCTCCCCATCCTCTCCGTCTTGGCTGGCGCGGGACAACGAGATCCAGAGGAATGCCAGGTGAACGTGGGGTCCGGCGGCGCGGCGGGCGGGTCTCCCATCGGCGTCGTGCGCGGCGCGGCGGTGGCGACCTGCGTGTCGTGAGGTGGTGGCTGCGTTGGCCTGACCGGTGGTCGCGGGTGCCGCCGGATCCAGATCGGATCCACCTGGATCCTTTCTTCGGACTCCGTCGGCCACCGCGGGGTGGTGATGATCGTCGCTGGCCACATTGGATCGTTGGATTCGGCGTCTGGAGATCTACAAGGAGTTCTTCTCGATCCTCCTTTCTGGTGGGTTGAGCCCCATGGCTCTTTCATCTTCGCGGGTTTCGGATCGTGGCTTGCTGGATCCAGAGTACACGGAGGTTTGGTGGCATAGGATGGGGACCGGAGGAAACTTTGGCCGGCGTGTTCGGCCCGGCATCGGCGACGTCACTTGACGCCGTTACCCTTCCTGGAGGCGAAGCCGAGGTCCCCCCTATCCACCCCCGAACCCCTCCCGGACGAAAGTCCAAAATTCAGTCTGGATTGGGCGGCGGCGGCGTCCTGCGCGTCGTATCCTCCATGGAGGCGCCGTCTTGGGAGGAACTGCTGTTCGGGGGAGAGATGTTGTGGATGGTGGGCTCCGAGTAGCTCCAGCAGTGGCGATGGTGTGGAGGTTGCCAGGTGGTGCGGCGTTGTATCTACCGCGTCATTGACGACGAGTGGTGGCGGCATGGTGCAGCTGCATATCGACGACAGATGTGGCTAGATGGACGAGCGCAGGGTGGTCGAGCTGTCTGGCGCCATGGTGGCGTCGACGGCAGGCCTGGCAAGGTCTGTGCGTCAGTACCTGCTCTGGAGATGGATCGGTGGAACAAGGCGGCGGCAGCCTCGGTGAGTGCGCCGGACCGGCGTGTGACCCAGTCCCGGTATGTGGCTAGGATGGGGCATCCGGCATTAGATGTCAGGATTTGGTGCGATATCTGTTTGGTATTAGGCTCGGACATTCGGCACCACTGCATCAAGGGATAGGAGTAGCGACAGATGTTGCCTCGATGATGGCTTCAGGCTTACTGATGTACTACTTTGTAAGGTCTTTTGTGCTTAATAATTAATAAAGTGGTCGTATGCATCGTCCAATGCAGAGGCCGGGGGTGCATCCTCCTTTTCTAAAAAAAATAAAAAAATAAAAAGGTACCACCTTAGCCTTGCTTCTTCCCCACTGCTACCCTACTTCTTCTGCCGTTGCATCAACACATCCTCGTTTTGTGCTCGACGTCCCTGCTCCTGCCACGACAGACATCCTCATCGATGTCATCGACATCTTGTACGTGGCCGCCACCGATCGAGACATCCGACATCTCCGCAGCGCTCAACAAGGACTAATCCTGGACGAGACACATGACTAGGGTTTGGCGGAAACGGGGCGACGGGCCGCCGCCGCCGCCGCTGCCAAGGAGCACCACTACCAGCGAGGCTGGCTTTTGCTCCGTACGTGGACGCCGTCCGCGGGACGGACATGTTGCGGCTGAGTCCGCCCTTGCGGCTACGTCCGCCCGCGCGGCTGAGTCCGCCCTTGCGGCTACGGCCGCCCGCTCCGCTGAGTCCACCATGGCCACCGCCACGTTCGCCCACGCGGCCATACCCATCATCGCGACTGTGTCCGACCTTGTCAGTGGGGAAGACCGGCCTGCCGAAGTCTTGAGGTGCAGCGAGAATCGACGAAGCAGATCCCGGCCGGCAAGTGTGCAGTTTGATCCCGGAGGCCTCACCACGAATCCTAGGGATGTTTCGTCGATTCGACAGCGCCCTTCGTCAACACAGGTTCTGATCAAAGGCGTCCGAAGTAGTCCAGCAACCATGAATCCCTCAACTAACAAAGGGACTGTCCCAGCGACTCCTCCGGCGGACCTTGTTGGCGGTGGGGGTGAAGAAGGGGCATCCGATGAGGACGCCACCCGCCCGAAGCCATCTAACGAGCCTGTCGGGAAGGCAACGGGGCAGGAGCCACTCTCAAGGGTTTCGCCTGATGCTGGATTGAGGGATAACCGTGGATTAATCACACCGTCGCCATCAGCACAATTGCCTCGAGATGATATCTCTGGAAATTAGATCAGCAACCTAAATTGCTTGTCATGGAATTGTCGCGGAGGGGGAACGCCATTACTATTCGTGATCTGGAAGGCCTGATAAAGGCTAATGATTCCCGGATTGTTTTCCTCTATGAGACGCGGCAAAGAGAAGAAAGGATGCGACGGCACTGTCGAAGGTTAGGCCTACGTGGCTTTACCGGAGTAAGTAGCAATGGAAATAGTGGAGGACTTGCACTATACTGGGATGACAGTTTGTTCGTTGAAGTCCAGGATACTAGTGATAGATATATTGATGTCCATGTGAGGGTGTCTCCGGAGGATCCCTTGTGGCGGCTGACTTGCGTTTATGGAGAACCAAGAGCTGAGAATAGACACCATATGTGGAGCAAGCTGCAGGAGTTAAAACAAAAATCAAACTTACCTTGGTTGATAGTTGGAGACTTTAATGAAGCCCTATGGCAGTTCGAGCATCTCTCGTCTACTCCTCGCCCAGAGAATCAGATGGCTGCTTTCAGAGAGGCACTTGCTGTTTGTGAGCTGAGGGATATTGGCTTCTCTGGCTTGCCATTTACCTTTGACAATAAGCAGAGAGGGCAGCGCAATGTTAAAGTACGTCTCGATAGGGCAGTAGCGGACGACAGATGGCGAAATATTTGTACAGAAGCACGGGTTGTGCACTTGGTGTCGCCATGTTCAGACCATTGTCCTCTGCTTGTACGGTTGGCACAAGAAAAACATGAGCATATTCAGAGGTGCCGCGCACCTAGCCGACATTACGAAATACTATGGGAGCGAGCAGGCGAGTTACCGGAGCTGGTAGCTAATGCATGGGCAGAGGCTGGCCGGAAGAACGACCTGGGAGCAATACGCATGGGCCTGGACAAGGTCATGAATGTCCTCCAAGGATGGAGTAAAAGGAGGTTTGGCAACGTTCTCAAAGAACTAAAAAGAACAAGAGCTGAGTTGGAAAGGTTACACAAAGAAGGTGCAGATCAACGAGAGGTGCGGCGTGTCACAGATTACATGAACGAGTTGCTCTATCGGGAAGAGATGCTATGGTTGCAAAGATCCCGTATAAGCTGGCTCAAAGAAGGGGACCGCAACACACATTTTTTCCACCAAAGAGCTGTGTGGCGTGCACGAAAAAACAGGATAAAAAGGCTAAAAGATGCTGAAGGAATTTGGAAGGATACACCCTCGGACATGGAGCAAATGGCGACATATCCTTCTTTAAGGAGCTATTCACCCTTGACCCCAATGTGAATGTTGATAATTTGGTACCCCTTTTTCAAGAATTGGTGACGGCTGACATGAATGACATGTTATGCAAGGACTTCACAGAGGAGGAAATGGTGATGCCTTATTTCAAATCGGACCTCTGAAGGCACCGGGGGTTGATGGATTCCCAGCTCGTTTCTTTCAACGAAATTGGGCTACTTCACAAGCTGAGGTAACTAATGCAGTTAAATTATTCTTTGCGACAGGGAGGATGCCAGAGGGCGTGAATGACACGGCCATTGTGCTTATACCCAAAGTTGAGCAACCAGAATGCCTCAAGGACTTCAGACATATAAGTCTTTGCACTGTGCTCTATAAGGTAGTGGCAAAGTGTCTGGTAAATAGACTTAGACCAATCCTGGGTGATCTGATATCTGAGAACCAAAGTGCATTTGTGCCTGGACGTTTAATTACTGATAATGCTTTGATTGCCTTTGAGTGTCTGCACTTCATCGAGCATAATACAAATGAGGATAATAATTTATGTGCATATAAGCTGGACCTATCTAAGGCTTATGACAGGGTGGACTGGGAGTTTTTAAGGAGAACGATGCAAAGAATGGGCTTCGCTCACCGGTGGGTCGGATGGATTATGTCATGTGTGACCACAGTGAGGTATACAGTAAAATTTAATGGAGCTCTTCTGGATTCGTTCTCGCCTTCCCGTGGACTCCGGCAAGGTTGCCCTTTGTCCCCCTTTCTTTTCCTCTTTGTTGCCGACGGCCTCTCGACTCTACTACAACATGAGGTGCAGAATGAAAATATTGAAGCAGTTAAAATATGCAGAAGAGCGCCTGGCATTTCACACTTGCTCTTTGCGAATGATAGTCTATTGTTCTTCAAAGCTAATGCTGAGCAGGCCATCCGGATCCGAGATGTACTAGATACATTTGCTACTAGTACAGGACAACTTATTAACCTAGAAAAATGTTCAATATTTTTTGGAGATTCTTGTGACCAAGAAACTAGAGAGGAAGTAAAGCATACCTTGCAGGTAACAAATGAGGTGTTTGAGCCCAAGTACCTGGGGCTGCCAACTCCTGAGGGAAGAATGACTAAGGATAAGTTTCAAAATCTACAATCAACGACAACAAAGAGGTTAATGCAAGGGGGTGATAATGACCTATCTTCAGCTGGAAGGGAGGTAAAGATAAAATCAGTGGCTCAAGCCTTGCCGGTATATGTCATGGGAGTTTTTAAGCTACCATTTGGTCTATGTGATGACGTAGAGAAATTGATCCGCAATTATTGGTGGGGTGCAAAGGATGGCAAAAGGAAAACTCATTGGATGGCGTGGGATAGACTAGCACGACCGAAAGACCAAGGGGGCATGGGCTTTAAAGATATGCGTTTGTTCAACCAAGCTCTCCTGGCGCGACAAGCTTGACGCCTCCTCCAGTACCCCGATTCCCTTTGTGCACGTGTACTAAAAGCAAAATATTACCCTAATGGCAATTTGATTGATACTGTCTTTACAGGCAACGCATCAGCGACCTGGCATGCCATTGAGTATGGGTTGCAACTGCTGAAACAGGGAATCATTTGGCGTGTAGGCAACGGAGCAAGTATCCGAGTGTGGCGAGACCCTTGGATACCAAGACCATGGAGCCTGAGACCTGTAACACAGCAGCGACGATGCAGATTGAGATGGGTAGCTGACTTTCTAGAACCCAATGGCAATTGGAATATGCAACTGCTAAACCAATATTTCCTTTCAATGGATGTTGCGGAGATAATAAAGATCAGACCATCACTGAGGAATGAACAAGATTTTCTGGCCTGGCATCTGGATAAACTGGGTATTTTCTCTGTCCGCAGCGCCTATCGCCTCGCGCTCCAACTACAAATGAACCAGCAAGGGGTTGGAGCTACTAGCAGCCGACCAGATGGTGAGCGGCCTGGATGGCGCTTGATATGGCAGTGTCCAGTACCCCCAAAGGTAGGCGTCTTTGCATGGAAGCTAGCCTCAAATATTCTGGCAACAGTAGTGAACATGAAAACACGACATATGACACATGATGCAACATGTCGCATCTGTGGGAGGGAAGATGAAGATACTTTCCATGCGCTAGTTCGTTGCACCCACTCGCGGCTGCTCTGGGAGGTGATGCGTGAAGTTTGGGACCTGCCGAGGGACGACATGTTGCGGCCGGATGGACATGAATGGCTACTGCAGATCCTAGCGAGACAAACTGAGACCCAACGTTCGCCGTTGCTAATGCTTTTGTGGAGGATTTGGCCTGTCCACAATGAACTTACGCATAATAAGCCGGCTCCGCCAGCTGAGAGCTCCCGCAGATTTCTGTGTAGTTATATGGACACGCTGATGTATATAAAGCAACATCCAACAGCAGACGTAGTGAAAGGAAAGGAAACAGTGTCATACATATCAGTGAGTAACCAGGACAAGCATATGAGAGATGGCCGAAAGAAAATCAGGAAGAAGTGGCAGCCGCCTGAGGAAGGGAGGATGAAGTTGAATGTTGATGGGGCATATGCAAATTATGGAACAACAGGCGCAGGTATGATTCTCCGCGACTACACGGGAGCCGTGATCTTCGCGGCAAGCC
Source organism: Aegilops tauschii subsp. strangulata (assembly GCF_002575655.3). Lineage (NCBI taxonomy): Eukaryota > Viridiplantae > Streptophyta > Magnoliopsida > Poales > Poaceae > Aegilops > Aegilops tauschii. The sequence goes on along the minus strand of NC_053041.3, from coordinate 504,194,664 downwards.
GGCAGATACGTGTTGGCATCGATGCACTCAACTCGGAGCTTGCAGCGATGGAGGAGGGCCTCGCCCTCGCGCTGCACTGGACTCCGGATGCCTTCACTCTAGAATCAGACTATGCGGAGGCCATCAAGCTATTGGATGTGAGAAGTCCGAATTCGTCCATCTATGCATCAAGGATCAGTGTGATTCGGGAGCTCATCAGGGAAAGAGATATTCAGGTAGTCCAAATCAGCCGTGATGCTAACAAGGCAAGTCACGAGCTCGCTAGACTAGGTAGAGTACAAGGCAGAACTGCCGTTTGGCTTAGAAACTACCCTCTAGAAATCGCTGAGGCGATTTGTGCTGGTTGTACTCATACCCTAGTTTAATTTAATCTCTTTTCCCTGCAAAAAAAACAAGGACGACTCGGACGTATCGGCGCACACCCTCCATCTGCATCCTTTATTGCACGTCCTCCTTGCGCTCCCTTTTGTGTCCGCCACCAATGCCAAGCCTCGGGCAACTACCACCGCCAACCTCTGTCCAAGACGCACCAGGCTCCACTCCATGTAGAATGAAGTCCTCCACCACGCCTCCTTGGGCACACAACTCAATCGACGCGCTATCCTCCTGCTCCTTCCTAACGCGACACTGGTGCTGTATCTTCGGCCCCGTGCATCCGTCGGGCTAACATAGTCCTACGCGCACGCGATCATGCAGTCGATGACATACACCCTGGGTGGGATCTGGTTCGTGATGGGGCTAGTGATGGGGTCGTCGTATGCCGCCCGTGCGCCAACTTAACCTCTCCCTACCAGGTGCTACCTCCCTAGATCCACATTGATCTACACAAAAGCATCACTGGTGAGGGGTGGGAGCAAACATGGTCAACGACACCAAGCCAGAGATGCACGCTAGCCTTTTTGTCACCTTTTAACTTTTTACTACTTTGTGACGATTTACATGGCAGGGTTATGTGCATCTAAGGGGGTTTGCTTTGTTTTACCAATACTGAGATCCATCAAAAGCATCCACTACTTCCCAACTCTACTATATAAATAAACTCTTCTAGAAAATGCTCTCTTAGACCCCATCTTTCTCAGTTCTCGGCCAGTCGGAAAAGGAAAATTTTGCATCTTTGGCGGTGGCTACGCTGATGAGGGCAGCGAAGTGGCGGTGTGCCCAAAGCGGCAACACGACAACAACACCATGGCCTCTCCAGTCACCACTCCCTCCTATCCCTTGACTTTTAGTGGATCCATCATCGATGACCATCGCTAGAGGAGTTGCGGCCAGCACAGGGAGTCGCTTGTGGCTCAGACCAATGCAGTGGGTGGAGGGACACTGTGTGTTGCTTGGGAAGGACCGGGAGTAGCCTCAACCGACACTAGAAACCATCCCCAACTACTCTTAGTCCCCTCCCGGTCCCAATCGGCGACACCCTTCTCTCTCCTGATTTCTTCCCATAGGTGCCCCCTATCTCTCGGTCTAGCATGGAAGGCAAGCCCGTCACACTAGCAGCAGCAGCACGATCATCAAGTCGGCCAAAACTAGAACACAAGACAATAAGCTAGACATACCAAAAAATCATCCAAATTGACACTTACATGTGGGCCCTAGGCTTGTTTGATGGGAAATACAAAAAAAGGAATTTTAGGGGAAATGTTTATGGGAACTGAGTAAAGATCTCACTAAACAACTTACCCTAAAATATATAGGCTTCTCGTAGAAACACTTTTATGGGAAGGTTTTTACAAGAGCTATTGGAGTTGCTCTAAAGGTGCGGGAGTTGGGTGAAGTATACATGATGCCGTAAAAAATCAGAGTTTACGCGAGCTGTTGGAGGGCTATTTTTGCCTCAACTTCCTGTAGACGGCAACTTTTTATGGATATGGGAACTATTAGAGTTGTTGTAAGACATTTGAGATGGCATCTTAGAGCATTTCTAACTTTTCCCTAAAAGGCTATAGCTCCCTGATGTCTACTATGCAACTTATTCTTGTAGACTCGTGTTGGGCCTCCAAGCGTAGAGTTTTTGTAGGACAGTAGCAATTTTCCCTCAAGTGGATGACCTAAGATTTATCAATCCGTGGGAGACGTAGGATGAATATGGTCTCTCTCAAACAACCCTGCAACCAAATAACAAAATGTCTCTTGTGTCCCCAACACACCAAATACAATGGTAAATTGTATAGGTGCACTAGTTCGGCGAAGAGATGGTGATACAAGTGTAATAATAATAGTAGATATTGATTTTTATAATAGGAACAATAAAAAACAGCAAGGTAGCAAATAACAAAAGTGAGCACAAACATTATTGCAATGCTTGAAAATGAGGCCTAGGGTCCGTACTTTCGCTAGTGCAATCTCTCAACAGTGCTAATATAATTGGATCATATAACCATTCCTCAACGTGCGATGAAGAATCACTCCAAAGTTCCTATCTAGCGTAGAACATAAGACGAAATTGTTTGTAGGATACGAAACCACCTCAAAGTTATCATTTCCGATCGATCTATCTGAGAGTTCATACTAAAATAACACCGTATGATACACATCAACCAACTCTAATGTCCCCTGGATACTCCAATGTCACCGCGAGTATCCATGAGTTGATTATACGATATGCATCAAACAATTTCAGATTCATAATACTCAATCCAACACAAAGAACCTCAAAGAGTGCCCCAAGATTTCTACCGGAGAAACAAAGACAAGAACGTTCATCAACCCCTATGCATAGATTACCCCAACGTCACCTCGGGAATCCGCGAGTTGAGTGCCAAAACACACATCAAGTGAATCAATATGATACCCCATTGTCACCACAGGTATTCATAGCAAGACATACATCAAGTGTTCTCAAATCCATAAAAGTATTTAGTCCGATAAGAACGAAATCTCAAAGGGAAAACTCAATTCATCACAAAAAGATAGAGAGGGAGAAACACCATATGATCCAACTACATTAACAAAGCTCGCGATACATCAAGATCGTGCTAAATCAAGAACACAAGAGAGAGAGAGATCAAATACATAGCTACTAGTACAAACCCTCAACCCCGAGGGTGGACCACTCCCTCCTCATCATGGTGGCCACCAGGATGATGAAGATGGCCTCCAGTGAAGATTTCCCCCACCTGCAGAGTGCCAGAACAGGGTCCAGATTGGTTTTTCATGGCTACAGAGGCTTGCGGAGGCGGAACTTATGATCTAGGGTTATTTCTGTGGGTTTCTGTATTTATAGGATTTTTTGGCGTTGGTTTCACGCGAAAATGGGCTTCGAGGGGCCCACGAGAAACCAGCACACGGGCAAGGCACCAGGCGCGCCCTGGTGGGTTGTGCTCACCTCCTTCACCTTCTGGTCCTCCTGCGAAGCTTCTAGTGCCTATTTTGTTCCAAAAAATCGTCAAAAAGTTTCGTTGCATTTGGAGAGCTTTTATTTCTGCACAACAAAAACACCACGGTAGTTCTGCTGAAAACAGCATCAGTCCGGGTTAGTTCCATGCAAATCATACCGAAACCATATAAATTATTGTAAACATGGCATGAATACTTCATAAATTATAGATACGTTAGAGATGTATCACTCCCCAAACCTACCCTTTTAGGGAATTAATAACATCTACCCCCCCATACATTTGTAACTCTGAATACATTTTAGCTTGTCCCCAAAACAACCACGTTTGCCCCTATATTTGTGCAGATTTTAGCTTCTATCTATTCCCTTCGGAACCGAACAATTTCTGCCGGCTGAGATTTTAGCCGCCAACCGCCGGTGTCCAATTCCTCCATAGCACCACCTCCACCCTCACCCTAGGCCACCGCAACCCTAGCTAGTCTTCCCTGCGGACCGCGTCCTCGCCTTCCTTGCAAACCCGGAGCCAAGCTCATCTCCACCACTGGCCACCATGCGATCTTGGCCATTTCCCCATAGTCGCCTAAAGCAAGAAGATCACCAATAACACATGCACTAATGCAAGCTCTTGCCTCCTCTGCTACAACCGCCTACAACACCCGACCTGACCTAGTGGGCTCTATTGTCATGAGCCTGGATCGTTGGCGAGGCCAGGAATGAACTACGCCAGCGTCCGTGCCTCCCATTTGTCTTTTTCCGCCTCCCTTGAGCCCCGCCACCTATTGCTGTGTGGTAGACCTCTCCCCATCTAAAAGGTGCTCGACGAATTGTCTTGAAGGTATTTCCTTTTTCTGTTTTTCCTATTCTTGTAGCAGATTTGTAGTCTAAACATTGATCCTATTCACATCTATGATGTAATCCACAAACAAAGAGGCCCTTAGAAGAGTTTTAGACCACTTGTTGTTTGATGAAGGTGATGATTTTGAGGTGGCGGTGGTCGTGATAATTTGAGTGGAAGAGAGGAAAAAAAGAGACAGGGTTCTCAAATAGGCCATTTTCGCTATAGAGACTACTTTGTGGACAATCCAGTGTATTCGAAGTACCTTTCCATGTGAATTTTCAATATGCATGGTGATTTATTTGTGTGCATTGCAGGAGCATTGGAGGATCATTATGTTTGGTTCAGGCCATGGAGGGGTGCAGTTGGAGAAATAAGTGCAAGTCCTTTGTAGAAGTGTACCATGACAATGCGAGTGCTAGCATATGGAGTTTTAGGTGACTATGTAGACGAATATAATTGTAATAGGGAAGATACCATCATCTCAAGTGTGAAGAAATTTCACATTATGTGATTGAGCTTTTCATATCCAACAACTTGAGTGCACCACTGATGAGAACACTGACTTATGGCAATGAGTAAAGAAAGAGGGTTCCCGCTGATGCTTGGACTCATTTGATTTTATGCATAGACATGGAAGAAATGCCCTAGAATATGGCATCAGAGCTCTACAATGGATTTAATTTTTTCTGATAGCCCAAAATAGTCATAGATTGTATTTGCTGATAGGGCCATGTCAAATATGGTTTGTCACAGAAGTAGAAAATCCCTGAGAAAGTAGATATTGATCATATGATACCCAACGAGTCAAGCACATTCAGAGTTTTTTCGTACCCACCTTGATAATAGGGCATGGCGGAGTGTTGCAAGCTCGCTTTGCAACTTCCATGGACATAATGTGAATTGGAACCAAAACACATTATTGTACTACTAAGTAATGTTATAAATGGTAGGAAAAATGGGAATTTGCAGTAGTTTGTGGAAGATTATGATAACATGTGTGATCTTTCATAACATGACCACAAAGGATGAGAGAGGTCAATCAATGAACTACAACTATGACTACGTGAAGTGCATGTCACAGATCATCATCAAACCAACGTGAAGTGCATGTCATGTGAAGTGCTCCCTGGGTGATTTTGGTAATTAATGTCAACATATCTCTTGTTGGACTAATATTTTCATCTAGTATGTTTCAGAAAGTTCAACAATGGCATGGCATGGACAAGAGGATGTGAAACCCCTTCAAAATGCTAAGGATAAAGATTGGCAAAATCTCAAGACTCTTCATTTCTATTTTAGTGATCCAAGATCACATTGAGTCCATAGGAAAAGCCAGTACTATTAAAAGGGGATGAGGTGTTGCTTAATGGTCTACTTGCTCAAAATGCTTAGTGATATGCTCCAAAGCCCTCAACCACTTTCTCAATTCCAAATATGTCCAAAACCTAAAGTCAAACTCGGCCCCACCGATTTGATCTATTTGGCGCCACCGAGTTCCTTTGACATAGCCATTGCCAGAAACCCTTATCAGTTCGGTCTCACCGATAGGGATCTCGGTCTCACCGAGATGGGAATGCAAACCCTCTGTTTCCATTCGTAACGTTTCGGTCTCACCGAAATGAGGGATCGGTCCCACCAAGTTTGCCTGACTAACTCTCTGGTTTGCTCATTGCTGAAATCAGTCCCACGGAGTTCATGCAATCGGTCACTCCGAGATGAGGTTTGGCCCTAACCCTAGTGCATCGGTCCCACCGAGAATCCTAACGTTCACATTTTGAATTGAATCGGTCTCACCTAGTTTACCTATTCGGTCTGACCGAGTTGCGTGAAATGTGTGTAACGGTTAGATTTTGTCTGGAGACTATATATACCCCTCCACCACCTTCTCTATTCAAGAGAGAGCCATCAGAACGTGCCTACACTTGCACTAATCACTTTCTGAGAGAGAACCACCTACTCATGTGTTGAGACCAAGACATTCAAATCCAACCACAAGAATCTTGATATCTAGCCTTCCCCAAGTTGCTTTCCACTTGAATCATCTTTCCACCATAGCCAAATCTGTGAGAGAGAGTTGAGTGTTGGGGAGACTATCATTTGAAGCACAAGAGCAAGGAGTTCATCATCATCACACCATCTATTACCTTTTGGAGAGTGGTGTTTCCTAGATTGGTTAGGTGTCACTTGGGAGCCTCCGTCAAGATTGTGGAGTTGAACCAAGAAGTTTGTAAGGGCAAGGACATCGCCTACTTCGTGAAGATCTACCCGAGTGAGGCAAGTGCTTCATGGTTGATGGCCATGGTAGGATAGACAAGGTTGTTTCTTCGTGGACCCTTCGTGGGTGGAGCGCTCCGTGGACTCGCGCAACCGTTACCCTTCATGGGTTGAAGTCTCCACCAACGTGGATGTACGATAGCACCACCTATCGGAACTACGCCAAAAATCTCCGTGTCTCCAATTGCGTTTGCATACTCCAATCCCATCCCCTTACTTTCTTGCAACTTACACGCTTTACTATCCGCTGCTCATATACTCTTGCCATGCTTGCTTGAAATGTATTGTGGATGCTTAAACTTGTGCCAAATCTCCACCTCAACTTGAAGAACTTAAAAACTGCTACTTTTGCTTGTTGAGGGTCTAATCACCCCCCTCTAGACACCTCTTCTCGATCCTTTCAATTGGTATCAGAGCATTGGTCTCCATTGCTTTGGTTTAATCACCATTGGAGGAAGATGGATGAGTCTACGATTGGGAGTTTTAGACGTAGAGTGCCTATGCTTGATGGAGAGTTCTATAGTGCTTGGAAAAATGAGATGCTTGAGATTTTCAATGAATATTCCTTGAACAAGTATATTACTAGCCCTTGTGCACCTCCTATTGATCCATTGCATCCTACCCCCGATGAGTCTTCTGACATGATCCACAATCTTAGAACTATTAATCTTATCATAAGAGGATTGCCTAGAAACTTGATTGTGTGCTTGCCTACACTTGAATGTGCTTATACCATATGGAGATATCTTGAGGAACGATTTCCAAACTACTCCATGAAAAACCTAAATGAGATTCTTCAAAAGTCCATTGCTTTTCATAAAATGAAACCTAGTGACCCTAAATTTGATGATTGTCTATTTGAGCTTTGTAACCTTATGCGTGCCAAAGGAGATGTCGGAGTCATTAGTAGCATCATCTCACAAGTCATTAGAATTCATAAAGATGCACATTGTCATGGTCATACATCTAATGAATCACTCTCTCTCTAGGGGATGATCAATCAAAAGACGATGTTGAACATGGATACTATGATGACGATGATGATAGTGACTTTGATCTTGATGAGTCTATGAGACACTTTGGTCTTGTGGCTAACCTTCGTGGTTATATGGCCGGAGGAAAGGAATGGGTTCTTGATAGTGGATGTACCGATCACATGACTGGAGACAAGGATATGTTTCGTGAGCTTGCTGAAAATGACGGCCCTCGAAAGTATGTCACTTTTGGTGATAACTCAAAGGGTAAGGTGGTTGGCCTTGGTAAGGTGGCCATCTTGAAGGAAATATGCCCTAGAGGCAATAATAAAGTTGCTATTTATATTTCCTTATATCATGATAAATGTTTATTATTCATGCTAGAATTGTATTAACCGGAAACTTGATACATGTGTGGATACATAGAAAAAACACAGTGTCCCTAGTAAGCCTCTACTAGACTAGCTCGTTAATCAAAGATGGCTAAGTTTCCTAACCATGGACATGTGTTGTCATTTGATGAACTGGATCACATCATGAGGAGAATGATGTGATGGACAAGACCCATCCATTAGCTTAGCATATTGATCATTCAGTTTTATTGCTATTGCTTTCTTCATGTCATATACATATTCCTTTGACTATGAGATTATGCAACTCCCGGATACCGGAAGAATACCTTGTGTGCTATCAAACGTCACAAAATAACTGGGTGATAATAAAGTCTACAGGTATCTTCGAAGGTGTTTGTTGGGTTGGCATAGATCGAGATTAGGATTTGTCACTCCCAGTATCGGAGAGGTGTCTCTGGGGCCTCTCGGTAATACATATCATGATAAGCCTTGCAAGCAATGTGACTAATGAGTTAGTTGCGGGATGATGTATTACGGAACGAGTAAAGAGACTTGCCAGTAACGAGATTGAACTAGGTATGAAGATACCGACGATCGAATCTCGGGCAAGTAACATACTGATGACAAAGGGAATAACTTATGTTGTCATTATGGTATGACCGATAAAGATCTTCGTAGAATATGTGGAAACCAATATGAGTATCCAGTTTCCGCTGTTGGTTATTGACCGGAGAGGTGTCTCGGTCATATCTACATAGTTCTCGAACCCGTAGGGTCCGCATGCTTAATGTTTGATGACGATTTTGTATTATAAGAGTTATGTGATTTGGTGACCAAATGTTGTTCGGAGTCCCGGATGAGATCACGGACATGACAAGGACTCTCGAAATGGTCGAGAGGTAAATATTCATATATAGGACGATGATATTCGGACACCAGAAGTGTTCTGGGGGTACCGGGTACATATCGGGTCACCGGAAGGGGTTCCGGGCACCCCCCGGCAACTATATGGGCCTAATGGGACAAGATGGGAAACGCAGCAGCCAGCAGGGGCTGCTGCACCCCCCGTATGGGCTGCACCTTAGGAGGAAGGAAAATGGGGAGAGAGAAGGAAGGGGAGGGATTCGGCCTCCCCCTTCCTTCCCTCCTCCCTCTTCTTTCCTTCCCCCTCCGATGGATATGGTAGGGGGGTGAATTGGACAAGGCCCCCAAGTAGGATTCCTCTTACCTGGGGCGCATCTTGGCTGTCCTCCTCCCCCTCCCACCTATATATACGTGGGGAGGGGCGCCTAGAACACACAACAACATCTGTTAGCCGTGTGCGGCACCCCCTTCCACAGTTTACGCCTCCGGTCATATTCACGTAGTGCTTAGGCAAAGCCCTGCGCGGATCACTTCACCATCACCGTCACCACGCTGTCGTGCTGACGGAACTCTCCCTCAACACTTTGCTGGATCAAGAGTTCGAGGGACGTTATCGAGCTAAACGTGTTCACAACTCGGAGGCGCCGTACGTTCGGTGCTTGATCGATCGGAACGAGAAGAAGTTCGACTACATCAACCGCGTTGTCAAACGCTTCCGCTTTCGGTCTACGAGGGTACGTGGACACACTCTCCCCCTCCCGTTGCTATGCATCTTCTAGATAGATCTTGCATGAGCGTAGGAATTTTTTTGAAATTGCATGCTACATTTACCAACAGTGGTATCCGAGCCAGGTCTATGCGTAGATGATATGCACGAGTAGAACACAAAGAGTTGTGGGCGGTGATCGTCATACTGCTTACCACCAATGTCTTATTTTGATTCAGCGGTATTGTTGGATGAAGCAGCCCGGACCAACCTTACATGACCACGTTCATGAGACTGGTTCCACCGATAGATATGCAACTAGTTTTGCATAAAGGTGGCTGGCGGGTGTATGTTTCTCCAACTTCAGTTGAATCGAATTTGACTACAGCCGGTCCTTGTTGAAGGTTAAAACAGCAAACTTGATAAATCACCGTTGTGGTTTTGATGCGTAGGTAAGAACAGTTCTTACTAGAACCCGTAGCAGCCACGTGAAACTTGCAACAACAAAGTAGAGGACGTCTAACTTGTTTTTGCAGGGCATGTTCTGATGTGATATGGTCAAGACATGATGTGATATACGTTATTGTATGAGATGATCATGTTTTGTAGAAGTTATCGGCAACTGGCAGGAGCCTTATGGTTGTCGCTTTATTTATGAAATGCAAACGCCATGTAATTGCTTTACTTTATCACTATGCGTTAGCGATAGTTGTAGAAGCAATAGTTGGCGAGACGACCACGACGCTACGATGGAGATCAAGGTGTCAAGCCGGTGACGATGGAGATCATGACAGTGCTTTAGAGATGGAGATCAAAAGCACAAGATGATGATGGCCATATCATGTCACATATTTTGATTGCATGTGATGGTTATCTTTTATGCATCTTATTTTGCTTAGTACGGCGGTAGCATTATAAGATGATCCCTTACTAAAATTTCAAGGTATAAGTGTTCTCCCTGAGTATGCACCGTTGCGACAGTTCATCATGCTGAGACACCACGTGATGATCGGGTGTGATAAGCTCTACGTTCACATACAACGGGTGCAAGATAGTTTTGCACATGTGGAATACTCAGGTTAAACTTGACGAGCCTAGCATGTACAGACATGGCCTCGCAACACTGGAGACCGGAAGGTCGAACGTGAATCATATAGTAGATATGATCAACATAGAGATGTTCACCATTGAAGACTACTCCATCTCACCTGATGATCGGACATGGTTTAGTTGATTTGGATCACGTATCATTTAGATGACTCGAGGGATGTCAATCTAAGTGGGAATTCTTAAGTAATATGATTAATTGAACTTAATTTATCATGAACTTAGTCCTGATAGTTTTTGCATATCTATGTTGTAGATCAATGGCCCGTGCTACCGTTCCCTTGAATTTTAATGCATTCCTAGAGAAAGCTAAGTTGAAAGATGATGGTAGAAACTACATGGACTGGGTCCGTAACTTGAGGATTATCATCATTGCTGCACAGAAGAATTGTGTCCTTGATGCACCACTAGCTGAAAGGCCTGCTGCAGGAGCAGATGCTGATGTTATGAATGTCTGGCAAGCTCGATCTGATGACTACTCGATAGTTCAGTGTGGCATGCTTTATGGCTTAGAATCGGGACTTCAAAGATGTTTTGAACGTCATGGACCATATGAGATGTTCTAGGAGTTGAAGTTAATATTTCAAGCAAATGCCCGAGTTGAGAGATATGAAGTCTCCAACAAGTTCTATAGCTGCAAGATGGAGGAGAACAGTTCTGTCAGTGAACACATACTGAGAATGTTTGGGTATCATAACCACTTGACTCAGCCGGGAGTTAATCTTCCAGTTTATAGTGTTATTGATGGAGTTCTTCAATCACTGCCACCAAGCTACAAAGGCTTTGTGATGAACTATAATATGTAAGAGATGAATAAGACAATTCCCGAGCTCTTCGCTATGCTCAAAGCTGCGGAGCTAGAAATCAAGAAGGAGCATCAAGTGTTGATGGTTAACAAGACCACTAGTTTCAAGAAAAAGGGCAAAGGAAAGAAGGGGAACGTCAAGAAGAATGGCAAGCAAGTTCCCACTCCCGAGAAGAAGCCCAAGTCTGGACCTAAGCCTGAAACTGAGTGCTTCTACTGCAAAGAGACTGGTCACTGGAAGCGGAACTGCCCTAAGAATTTGGCGGATAAGAAGGATGGCAAAGTGAACAAAGGTATATGTGATATACATGTTATTGATGTGTACCTTACGAATGCTCGTAGTAGCGCCTGGGTATTTGATACTGGTTCGGTTGCTCATATTTGTAACTCGAAACATGGGCTACGGATTAAACGAAGATTGGCTAAGGATGAGGTGATGATGCGTGTCGGGAATGGTTCCAAGGTCGATGTGATCGCCGTCGGCACGCTACTTCTACATCTACCTTCGATATTAGTTTTAGACCTGAATAATTGTTATTTGGTGCCAGCGTTGAGCATGAACATTATATCTGGATCTTGTTTAATGCGAGACGACTATTCATTTAAATTAGAGAATAATGGTTGTTATATTTATATGAGTAATATCTTTTATGGTCATGCACCCTTGAAGAGCGGTCTATTTTTGTTGAATCTCGATCGTGGTGATACACATATTCATATATTGATGCCAAAAGATGCAAAGTTGATAATGATAGTGCAACATATTTGTGGCACTGCCGTTTAGGTCATATTGGTGTAAAACGCATGAAGAAACTCCATGCGGATGGACTTTTGGAATCACTTGATTATGAATCATTTGATGCTTGCGAACCATGCCTCATGGGCAAGATGACTAAAACTCAGTTCTCCGGAACAATGGAGCGAGCCACTGACTTATTGGAAATAATACATACCGATGTATGCAGTCCGATGAGTGTTGAGGCTCGCGGCAGGTATCGTTATTTTCTGACCTTCACAGATGATTTCAGCAAATATGGGTATATCTACTTGATGAAACACAAGTCTGAAATGTTTGAAAAGTTCAAAGAATTTCGGAGTGAAGTGGAGAATCATCATAACAAGAAAATAAAGTTTCTACGATCTGATCGCGGAGGCGAATATTTGAGTTACGAGTTTGGCCTTCATTTAAAACAATGTGGAATAGTTTCAAACCTCATGCCACCTGGAACACCACAGCGTAATGGTGTGTCCGAACGTCGTAACCGTACTTTATTAGATATGGTGCGAGCTATGATGTCTCTTACCGATTTACCACCGTCGTTTTGAGGTTATGCATTAGAAACAGTTGCATTCACATTTAATAGGGTACCATCTAAATCCGTTGAGACGACACCGTATGAACTGTGGTTTGGCAAGAAACCTAAGCTGTCGTTTCTTAAAGTTTGGGGTTGCAATGCTTATGTGAAAAAGCTTCAGCCTGATAAGCTCGAACCCAAATCGGAGAAGTGCGTCTTCATAGGATACCCAAAAGAAACTGGAGAGAATTCCTTATTTAACATTGTCTTAAAACTTTTTTCCCTATTTAACACAGAAAAAATTTTCTTCCCTATCTAACAATGCGTCTAAATTTTATGCCCTTTATGGCACATTTGTCCATTTTGAGCCTTAACTGTGTTAAATGACACCTGAAAAGTCGTTTTTGCCCCTCATGTGATATGTGATCAAAATTTTGATAAATGTTAATATTGTATGTATGTATGTAACTGGCTCGGTTTGGTAGCTGTGTCAGTCAACTTTCAAGAAAAAGCAATCAACCGCTTATGCTAGCTCTGGTGCACGTGCGTGTACAAGTGCTCTGAGTTGCATGGTGTAACTTTGCTTGTATTAATCACATCTATGAAGTTACATATACATACCGGTACAACGAGTGGGGCAGCTCGCTGCCAAATCTAAATAGAAAGGTTGTCGAGTAGGCGGAGACATGCGGAGCGCGGCGCAGTTGCACTTGCACCCTGCATGCGCGCGTGTTGACCGAGTCCACGAGCTGGTCCCTGTGTATGAAGTGGAATCCAGTTGAGTTCATTTTGGTCAGGCGTGTCTTGCTGTCTGGCAAGGACGTGCGCGACGCCTTGCCCAGGTTGCCTCTTGCCAGGACGTGCGGCCGAGGAGCTCGACCACAGGGACGGGGCGTGTACTGTAGTCGACAGCTCATCGACGTATTCCAGATGACCGGTTCATATTATACTAGGGGCAAAAGTGTCTTTTTACATGCAATTTAACAACGTTAGATGAAAAAACAGGCAAAAGTGTCATAAAAGGCATAAAATTTAGACTCCGTGTTAAATATGGAAGAAAAAGTTTTCTAGTGTCAAATAGGGAAACACATTTTAAAGTAGTGTTAAATAAGCAATTTTCTCAAGAAACTGTTGGGTACACCTTCTATCACAGATCCGAAGGCAAGATTTTTGTTGCTAAGAATGGATCCTTTCTAGAGAAGGAGTTTCTCTTGAAGGAAGTGAGTGGGAGGAAAGTAGAACTTGATGAGATAATTGTACCTTCTCTCGAATTGGAAAGTAGCTCATCACAGAAAACCGTTCCCGTGACGCCTACACCAACTAGAGAGGAAGCTAATGATAATGATCATGAAACTTCAGATCAAGTTACTACCGAACCTCGTAGGTCAACCAGAGCACGTTTCGCACCAGAGTGGTACGGTAATCCTGTTCTGGAAGTTATGTTACTAGACCATGACAAACCTACGAACTATGAAGAAGCGATGATGAGCCCAGATTCCGATAAATGGGTTGAGGCCATGAAATCTGAGATAGGATCCATGTATGAAAACAAAGTGTGGACTTTGGTTGACTTGCCCGATGATCGACGAGCCATAGAGAATAAATGGATCTTCTATAAGAAGACCGACGCTGATGGTAATGTTACTGTCTACAAATCTCGACTTGTTACAAAAGGTTTTTGACAAGTTCAAGGAGTTGACTACGATGAGAATTTCTCACCTGTAGCGATGCTTAAGTCTTTCGAAATCATGTTAGCAATTGCCGCATTTTATGATTATGAAATCTGGCAAATGGACGTCAAAACTGCATTCCTTAATGAATTTCTTAAAGAAGAGTTGTATATGATGCAACCAGAAGGTTTTGTCGATCCTAAAGGTGTTAACAAAGTGTGCAAGCTCCAGCAATCCATTTATGGACTGGTGCAAGCATCTCGGAGTTGGAATATATGCTTTGATGAGGTGATCAAAGCATATGGTTTTATACAGACTTTTGAAGAAGCCTGTATTTACAAGAAAGTGAGTGGGAGCTGTGTAGCATTTCTAATCTTTACTCCTAATGGAGCAGTTGGTAGCCTTGTACTCCGGTTTTATTTTGGTACTTTGGTTTTATTTTTGTCCCACCTCCCACCATCCCTCCCACGCTGGTTTTCTTATCTATTGATTTATTTTTCTCTTCACTCCTTTATTGCAAATCGGCACTTTCCTAAAGTACAAAAAAAATCACAGATCTAACTTTCCTAATTTACCCAAATCAATCGATCCTTTCATTAGTGCAATTTATTTTAGGAAACAAATAACAGAATTTCAGGAAACGAATAATCTCTACTCTGCGTACATCATTCGTTAGTTCCTTCGCTCGCACCCTCGCACGACCATCTCGCCTGCCGATTTTTCCATCGTTACCACCTCCCGTTCTCCCCCACCGATTTTTTACGCCCCAGCTCCCACTTCCGATCTTTTTATGCCGATTTTCTTCCTCGTGATTTCCTTCGCTCCCTATTTATACATCACCACGCTACTAATTTTCCCTCACACGCACAAACCCCACCCCACGCCCTCTCATAAAAAAACCCACCCCATGCCCTTCTGGAGTCCACTCATAGACTCTTTTCCCATCTCAGATCAGATCAAGGGTAGCGACGACGACATCCCTCGTACTCGTTTATCCCGCACGACGGCGGCTCTACGCAGGGCGGCCAGTGGGCACACGTGGCCCTGGTCTGATGCTGAGCAGGGGCGCCAGGATGAGAGTGGCCTCTCACAGTGATGACGCGGAGGGTGATCGCATGCAACGATGAGCGGGCGATGGCTAGAGTGCTGGACGGCTCGACGAATACAGGTGAAAACATCAATGATCGTGCGAGATGACTCTCATGAGATGGTACGTCACAGCCTCCCATGCATGATCCTCAATTACCGCCGCCCCAAAACCCTAATTATGAGTTGCTAACTACTGCCGATGGTGGAGGTATAGATGCATGTCTACACCTACATAAGTGGGTGCACTCAACATATGTTTTGTCCAGTTGTGATGTCTCCAGTTCACCCATTGATTATGTAGGGTTGTACTCCTAGCCAGACAGAACATTCAATTGTTACCATTTCTTGGCTTCGGGGACAAGCTTCTTCTCCATGGTGCTCCAACTGCTCCATAGGGAGATCAAGTCTCTTGGGTTTTAGTGCCCCGACATCTCTCAAGTCTGAGAAGATGGAGGCGATGCACAAGAGGGCAGGACAACATCTCAATTTTATTCACACTCCCACATAAAATTGTCTCTAACCTGATGCAAAAGAAGCACAATAGTTCAGTGACCATTAGGTTCGTTTTTTCCCTATTAAGAATTTGAGATTGTGCGTGTACACTATCTCTAACAAAATAATCATGTACATGTTTATATGGGGAAAGTTGGGATATAGATCGTGGTCATCAATCGAGTTCACTTTTTTGTGGTGTATAAGCATGGATAGTAGGCAGTAAATTTAGCCAAATATAAAAATTCCTATTAGGTTTACAAAAGGAACATAGAAACTCACATAGCATTTTAGTTGTAATTATGCAAGCCCTGAGTGAGGTTAAGTAGGAATAACATTATAATATTCCAAATATGCAGCGACATGGCTAATGCTAAAATTTCTGTAGTGGCTTTCGTGTTTGCCGTGATAACACAACAAATTTCACATTTTCTGGATTTATTGGTAAGTTTGGATGTTGTGGACTGATCCGCTTTGCTAAGTCATGATTGCCTGCAGGCTGATGATGTTTATGCATATACCAATATACGGAACCATGGCGATTTTAACATGTGATATTTCCTCAAGCAAGCTAAGTTCATTTGCAATTTGCTACTCAAGTTGAGGCTCTACTGTAGGTATGTCATTGTGATCCTTTCCACTATATTTATTTGACGTATATATGCTTCCAGACAATACTTAGGTTTTGTACTAGATATTAATGAAATGAAATTCCTAATATGCTAGAACATGCATGCAATGGCTAATTGGTAGTTTCACTAGGATTTCTTGGCAGACCATCATTCCTTCTTGGTCTGTAACAGGAGCAATATTGATTCTTTTAATAGATAGGCAATATGTGTCTTCGTGTGTACATACTGCAGAAAGGAAAGAAACTGTTTTAAACAATACTAAGAAGTTGGACGAGCAGTTTCATGTGAAACACAAAATTCAACAAGAAATAAAGCACCTGACGGGAAAAAGTGACAAATCTCATACCAGGCAATGGAACTTCAGAATCAACAAGAAAAAATAGTTGAATTGATAGAGGAGCCACGTGATATGACCAACGAGGTGGAGTATACAATTTTTTTGAACCAATATCTGATGTTGCGGGCAAAAAAGGTTGTTGTTGAGTTGCAAGAAGCTCGGAAGCTGGTGTCAGATGTATGATGCTTCTAATGCTCTACTGTGTAATCTTTGTGAGTGCACTTGTTGTTTGTATGTATTCATGTTTTGTTCGATTTCAGGTTCTAAAGGGCTAGAGCGGTCGGACCAGTGGTCAGGCACACATAGGCATCATGATGATTAGTGAGCTTGTGTGAAATGAATTTTTGAATGTGTGCATGGAAAAAATTCCAAAAGATGATGCCAGGTTTGGAAGTCTTAAAATTCTTTCAAAGACTTAGAAGATGACTTGATGTTAGGCCTCGCTTGGCATGGGTGTAAATATATGCACCCGTGTTTAATTTACAGGTGTAGATTACCGGTTGCATTTTCCACTTGGAAAAAGAAATGACACCTTGAGGTGTGTATTCTTTACAGGTGTATTTAAGGGCCAACTGACGATCCAAGCGGGGCCTTATTGTTTACAGATGTACTCTTTGAAACATAAAAACCAGGACATACGAGGAGAGGACCCTCTGCAGTCTCTTGTATCCAAGAGTTAAATGGGCCAGCTTTTAAACAGCTGGAATTGTTTATATAGTGCTTTATTTGATTTGATTACAAAAAAGTAACACACTACACATGGTGCGTGTACCATGATTGGGCATAAATGGATCAACTTTTAAACAAGTGGAATTGTGTGTCGTCACTTTTTAGCACATTAAATGGTTGGCAAAGAGTCTTCCTCCCTAACTGTACCCAATCATGTTGCATATTATGCATGGGATTTTATCCGCAAGTCTTAGTCATACGGAATTTGAGTTTGTACTGCAAGATCAGATCTTGGTAAGTTGACCAAATAGACTGGATCAGGAAGGGATTTCAAATTTGCAACCAAACATACTGAATTATGAGTAGCATGATTATAATAGTAGACTCCAATCTATACTCTAGATACAATATATGAGGATAATAATCTTCTTAGCAATCCTTGCCATTACATATTTAGACTTTGTGCAGTCCTAAATAAATGTTGCTATGGAACAATTCAGGACATTTTATTTGAATATTTTGTATTCTTCACATAGTGCAGTTTTTGAAATATATTGCTTCCAAATATAGCTAACTTCATATTGTTCCCAATATTATCATTACCATGATTGTATGTCAAAGATTGTATTTGAACTTGTAAGCAAATGATGATTTTATGCAAATCCAGATATAATATTTTACGCATGTACACCCCTCTAAGCAATTAATTAGTATCTGCATTTTGATCGTTTGATTCAAGTTATACACTTCAGGACACAGATGATGGATCTTCCCTTTGAAGATGTCTCTAAACAACTTTAACGAATTGCGTTTCACAATGAAATGGTTTAAGTTTATCCAAGGGGTATTCTAGTTAATGAGGTATTAGTTTTTGTTTTGTTTACTTGGTTGTACTGATTGTTGTTCTTTTCATTTATCGTGGCCTTAGAAGAATGAAACATCTGGTTGCGGTCGAACAATAAGGAGAGACAAACACTAACTTTGCACTACATGCAAATTTCATTATTTCTAACTAATGATTTAACATGCAATCACCTCTCGTTGTATGGTAAGAGAAGTTACTTGCGGCAACTCGCTGATGGGCTCACATTTCTTTGTAGTGTCATATACTATAGTAGGAGAGACCATATGTCATACTTTCCAGTTTTGTATAGGTTGTGCTATGATTCATCAATTTATGACCAACGTGATGTGAGTGATAGGCCATCCGACGAAGTTTAATGCATGTTCTTGTCCTTGCCGCCATTGTTTGTACTGCATGTTTTTTTCTTATACCATGTTGATATTCAAATAAAGTGCAACTTGTGACCGAAAAAGTAGACATTTTTTATTTATGTCAAATTTGACAACAAAAAATGTAGCCTTACCAATCATGCAGTGTGGGTGCTCATTGGCGTTGTAGAAAGGGGCACGCCACATTGGCACCGGCCGCAACCAGTGTCAAAAGGTGGGTCTTGGGGACGGAAGGAGGAAGAAGAAGTCGACACCAAGTATGTAGTTTTAGAAGAGGGTCAGGGGCAACGGTGGACTTACGGAGATGGCGACTCGGGTAGGGCGGCACGTGATATCGGCATCGGTCGCAACCAGTATTGGAGGATGGATCGCGGGCAACGGCGGACGGGCGAAGAAGGTAGCTCTGGCAGGGCGGCATTGACACCGGTCACGGCAAGTGTCGGGCAACGGTGTACCAAAAGACAAGGCAGCTCGGGTATTGTGGCGCATGGCATTGGTACCGAAGATGACCAGTGCCGGAGGATAGGCCATGGGGACAGAAGGAAGAAGACGACGATCACAAAATTTCACCACTAAAAAGAGGTGACTAATGCATAGTTGCTCTCATAGTATCCGCTAAAGAAATTAATAAAAGGCAATATATATTCAAAGGACTTAACTCAATGTCACTTAGTCATCATTTTTCCATACTTTGCCCGTAGCAAGGCACGGGCATTCTACTAGTATTATATGTGGATGACATATTGTTGTTTGGAAATGATGTAGAATTTCTAGATATCATAAAAGGATACTTGAATAAAAGTTTTTCAATGAAATACCTCGGTGAAGCTACTTATATATTGGGCATCAAGATCTATAGAGATAGATCAGGACGCTTAATTGGACTTTCACAAAACACACACCTTGATAAAGTTTTGAAGAAGTTAAAAATGGATCAGTCAAAGAAAGGGTTCTTGCCTGTGTTACAAGGTGTGAAGTTGAGTCAGACTCAATGCCCGACCACTCCAGAAGATAGAGAGAAAATGAAAGTCATTCCCTATGCCTCAGCCACAGGTTCTATCATGTATGCTATGCTGTGTACCAGACCTAATGTGTGCCTTGCTATAAGTCTAGCAGGGAGATACCAAAGTAATCCATGAGTGGATCACTGGACAACTGTGAAGAACATCCTGAAGTACCTGAAAAGGACTAAGGATATGTTTCTCATTTATGGAGGTGACAAAGAGCTCGTTGTAAATGGTTATGTCGATGCTAGCTTTGACACTGATCCAGATGACTCTAAGTCACAAACCGGATACATATTTATATTGAATGGTGAAGCTGTCCGTTGGTGCAGTTCCAAGAAAAGCGTCGTGGCGGGATCTACGTGTGAAGCGGAGTACATAGCTGCTTCGGAAGCAGCGCATGAAGGAGTCTGGATGAAGGAGTTCATATCCGATCTATCTGTAATACCTAGTGCATCGTGTCCAATGAAAATCTTTTGTGACAATACTGGAGCAATTGCCTTGGCGAAGGAATCCAGATTTCACAAAAGAACCAAACACATCAAGAGATGCTTCAACTCCATCCGTGATCAAGTCAAGGAGGGAGACATAGAGATTTGCATAGTACATACGGATTTGAATGTGGCAGATCCGTTAACTAAGCCTCTTCCACGAGCAAAACATGATCATTACCAAGACTCCAAGGGTGTTAGAATCATTATAATGTAATCTAGATTATTGACTCTAGTGCAAGTGGGAGACTGAAGGAAATATGCCCTAGAGGCAATAATAAAGTTGTTATTTATATTTCCTTATATCATGATAAATATTTATTATTCATGCTAGGATTGTATTAACCGGAAACTTGATACATGTGTGGATACATAGACAAAACACAGTGTCCCTAGTAAGCCTCTACTAGACTAGCTCGTTAATCAAAGATGGTTAAGTTTCCTAACCATAGACATGTGTTGTCATTTGATGAACGGGGTCACATCATTAGTAGAATGATGTTATGGACAAGACCCATCCATTAGCTTAGCATATTGATCGTTCAGTTTTATTGCTATTGCTTTCTTCATGCCATATACATATTCCTTTAACTATGAGATTATGCAACTCCTGGATACCGAAGGAATACCTTGTGTGCTATCAAACGTTACAACGTAACTAGGTGATTATAGAGATGCTCTACAGGTATCTCCAAAGGTGTTTGTTGGGTTGGAATAGATCGAGATTAGGATTTGTCACTCCGAGTATCGGAGAGGTATCTCTAGGCCCTCTCGGTAATACACATCATGATAAGCCTTGAAAGCAATGTGACTAATGAGTTAGTTGCAGGATGATGTATTACGGAACGAGTAAAGAGACATGCTGGTAACGAGATTGAAGTAGGTATGAAGATACTGACGATCGAATCTCAGGCAAGTAACATACCGATGACAAAGGGAATAACGTGTGTTGTCATTACGGTACGACCGATAAAGATCTTCGTAGAATATGTGGGAACCAATATGAGCATCTAGGTTCCACTATTGGTTATTGACCGGAGAGATGTCTCGGTCATATCTACATAGTTCTCGAACCCATAGGGTCCGCACGCTTAACGTTCGATGACGATTTTGTATTATATGAGTTATGTGATTTTGTGAGCGAATGTTGTTCGGAGTCCCGGACGAGAGCACAGATATGACGAGGAGCCTCGAAATGGTCGAGAGGTAAATATTCATATATAGTACGATGATATTCGGACACCGGAAGTGTTCTGGGGGTACAGAGTACATATCGGGTCACCGGAAGGGGTTCCAGGCACCCCGCCGGCAACTATATGGGCCTAATGGGCCAAGAGGGGAAACACAGCTGCCAGCAGGGGCTGCTGCGTCCCCCATATGGGCCGCACCTTAGGAGGAAGGAAAAGGGGAAGAGAGAAGGAAGGGGAGGGATTCGGCCTCCCCCTTCCTTCCCTCCTCCGATGGATACGGTAAGGGGGGCGCGAATTGGACAAGGCCCCCAAGTAGGTTTCCTCCTACTTGGGGTGCCCCTTGGCTGTCCTCCTCCCCCTCCCACCTATATATACGTGGGGAGGGGCGCCTAGAACACACAACAACATCTGTTAGCCATGTGCGGCGCCCCCTTCCACAGTTTACGCCTCCGGTCTTATTCACGTAGTGCTTAGGCAAAACCCTGTGCGGATCACTTCACCATCACCGTCACCATGCCGTCGTTCTGACGGAACTCTCCCTCGACACTTTGTTGGATCAAGAGTCCGAGGGATGTCATTGAGCTGAACGTGTGCAGAACTCGGAGGCGCCGTACGTTCGGTGCTTGATCGGTCGGAACGAGAAGAAGTTCGACTACATCAACTGCGTTGTCAAACGCTTCTGCTTTTGGTCTACGAGGGCACGTGGACACACTCTCCCCCTCTCATTGCTATGCATCTCCTAGATAGATCTTGTGTGAGCGTAGGAATTTTTTTGAAATTGCATGCTACGTTTACCAACACATCTCACATGACAGCTCCATCCAAAATGTTATGCTCGTTGAATCTCTTGGCTATAATTTACTTTCCTTATCTAGACTAGCCGATCTCGGTTTCAATGTCCTATCTACCGAAGTAGATTGTCAAGTGTTTCAAACAGATAATCATAATATGGTCTTTACCGGCATACATAGAGGTGATCTATACATTGTTGATTTCACTAAAAAGGCTCAACCTAGAACTTGTTTAATTACTAAATCATCTGAAGATTGGTTGTGGCATAGAAGGTTAGGCCACGTGGGCATGCGTAATCTTGATAAGCTTATTAAAGGTGATCATATCCTTGGTGTTAAAGATGTTATATTTGACAAGGATAGACTTTGTAGTGCTTGTCAAGCAGGAAAACAGGTTGGGGGAAGTCATCTCGGAAAAACATTATGACCACGAGAAGACAGCTCGAGCTACTTCATATGGATCTTTTTGGTCCCAATGCCTACAAAAGTCTCGCTGGTAACTCGTTCGGTTTAGTCATTGTTGATGACTTTTTAAGATTTACGTGGGTGTTCTTTCTTGATGATAAGTCGCAGGTCCAAAAGATCTTCAAGAACTTCGCTAGGAAGGCCCAAAATCAATTTGAAGTGAAGATCAAGAAGGTCCGCAGTGACAACGGAACGGAGTTCAAGAACGCCAATGTGGATACCTTTCTTGACGAAGGAGGGATTTCACATGAGTTCTCTGCTACGTACACACCTCAACAAAATGGATTTGTTGGGAGGAAGAACCGGACTCTCATTGAGATGGCGAGAACGATGCTTGATGAATACAAGACACCAAAACACTTTTGGGCAGAAGCAGTTGAGACAGCTTGCCATGCAACTAATCGACTATATCTTGACAAGCTTCTCGGCAAGATGGCATATGAGCTTCTCACCAGTAACAAACCCCAAATTGGATACTTTCGACTATTTGGCTCAAAGTGCTACATTCTTGACAAACATCGTCGTTCAAAATTTGCTCCTAAATCTCATAAAGGTTTCCTACTCGGTTACGGCTCAAACTCTCACACTTACCGTGTCTACAACAATTTCACCCGAAAGGTTGAAGAGATGGTAGATGTGAAGTTTGATGAATCTAATGGCTCGCAAGTAGAGCAATTGCCAATTGATGTAGGAGACAAAGACCCTTCGAAAGCAATTCAAGACTTGTTTATTGGCAAGACTCGCCCAACGGAGGTGAAGGAGAGTACCTCGTCCATTCTAGTGGAAGCCTCAACTTCACACCAAGGTGAACCACAAGTTAACTTGGAGGCATCTGATGTCTACTACACAACCTTCTTCTTGTAGATGTTGTTGGGCCTCCAAGTGCAGAGGTTTGTAGGACAGTAGCAAATTTCCCTCAAGTGGATGACCTAAGGTTTATCAATCCGTGGGAGGCGTAGGATGAAGATGGTCTCTCTCAAACAACCCTACAAAACAAATAACAAAGAGTCTCTTGTGTCCCCAACACACCCAATATAATGGTAAATTGTATAGGTGCACTAGTTCGGCGAAGGGATGGTGATACAAGTGCAATATGGATGGTAGATATAGGTTTTTGTAATCTGAAAATATAAAAACAGCAAGGTAACTAATGATAAAAGTGAGCGTAAACGGTATTGCAATGCTAGGAAACAAGGCCTAGGGTTCATACTTTTACTAGTGCAAGTTCTCTCAACAATAATAACATAATTGGATCATATAACTATCCCTCAACATGCAACAAAGAGTCACTCCAAAGTCACTAATAACGGAGAACAAACGAAGAGATTATTGTAGGGTACGAAACCACCTCAAAGTTATTCTTTCGGATCGATCTATTCAAGAGTTCGTACTAGAATAACACCTTAAGACACATATCAACCAAAACCCTAATGTCACCTAGATACTCCAATGTCACCTCAAGTATCCGTGGGTATGATTATACGATATGCATCACACAATCTCAGATTCATCTATTCAAACCAACACAAAGAACTTCAAAGAGTGCCCCAAAGTTTCTACCGGAGAGTCTAGACGAAAACGTGTGCCAACCCATATGCATAAATTTACAAGGTCACTGAACCTGCAAGTTGATGACCAAAACATACATCAAGTAGATCACGTGAATATCCCATTGTCACCACAGATAAGCACATGCAAGACATACATCAAGTGTTCTCAAATCCTTAAAGACTCAATCCGATAAGATAACTTCAAAGGGAAAACTCAATCCATTACAAGAGAGTAGAGTGGGAGAAACATCATAAGATCCAACTATAATAGCAAAGCTCACGATACATCAAGATCGTGCCAAATCAAGAACACGAGAGAGAGAGAGAGAGAGATCAAACACATAGCTACTGGTACATACCCTCAGCCCCGAGGGTGAACTACTCCCTCCTCGTCATGGAGAGCGCCGGGATGATGAAGATGGCCACCGGTGAGGGATCCCCCCTCTGGCAGGGTGCCGGAACAGGGTCCCGATTGGTTTTTGGTGGCTACGGAGGCTTGCGGCGGCGGAACTCCCGATCTAGGTTTCTCTCTGGGGGTTTATGTATTTATAGGAATTTTTTGCGTCGGTTTCACGTCAGGGGGGTCTCCGAGTTGTCCAAGAGATAGGGGCCCACGCCCAGGGGGGTAGGGTGCTCCCTCCACCCTCGTGGACAGCTCGGGACTCTTCTGGCCCAACTCTTTTACTTCGGGGGCTTCTTTTGGTCCATAAAAAATCCACAAAAATTGGCAGGTCAATTGGACTCCGTTTGCTATTCCTTTTTTGTAAAACTCAAAAACTAGGAAAAAACAGAAACTGGCATTGGGCTCTAGGTTAATAGGTTAGTCCCAAAAATCATATAAAATAGCATATAAAACATCCTAGATGGATAATATAATATCATGGAGCAATCAAAAATTATAGATACATTGGAGATGTATCAGCATCCACAAGTGGAACATGTCAAGAAGAAGGAAACGATGAAGTACAACAAGATGAATCTCATCGACCTCCTTCTCCAGCTCCACAAGAGAATAACAACAACAACAATGAAGAAGGACAAGAGGAAGAACAAGATGATGAAGAGGATGTTCCACCCCGACTCAAACAAAAGCTCTCACGAGTTAGAGCAAGAGTTTCAAGAGATCATCCCGTCGAACAAATCTTTGATTTTATTCAAACCGGGAGAATTACTCACTCTAAAACTCGTTTGGCTAACTTTTGTGAACATTATTCATTCATTTCTAGCATTGAACCTATGAAGGTTGAAGCAGCTCTTGATGATCCGGATTGGGTGAACGCCATGCATGAAGAGCTACACAATTTCGAGAGGAACCAAGTGTGGACATTGGTAGAAAAGCCAAACAACAACCAAAATGTCATTGGAACCAAATTGGTGTTTTAGAATAAGCAAGATGAAGATGGACAAGTTGTACGCAACAAGGCACGTCTCGTCGCCCAAGGCTACACTCAAGTCGAAGGTATGGACTATGGTGAGACATATGCCCCTGTTGCTAGACTTGAGTCCATACGCATCTTACTTGCTTATGCCAATCACCATGATATCACATTATACCAAATGGACATCAAAAGTGATTTTCTAAATGGTGAAATTGAGGAGGAAGTCTATGTTAAACAACCTCCCAGCTTTGTTAATCTCAAGAAATCTGATCATATTTACAAACTTCACAAAGCTCTTTATGGTCTTAAACAAGCTCCAAGAGCATGGTATAAATGCTTGACTAAGTTCCTTATTGAAAAAGGCTTTGAGATTGGAAAAATTAATTCTACACTTTTTACTAAAAGGGTTAATGGTGAATTATTTGTGTGCCAAATTTATGTGGATGATATCATATTTGGTTCAACTAACCCTCATTTTAGTGAAAAGTTTGGAAGGCTAATGTCGAAGAAGTTTGAGATGTCTATGATGAGTGAACTCAAATTCTTTCTTGGTTTGCAAATCAGCAAACTAAGGAGGGTACCTTTGTTTCCCAAACAAAGTATACCGATGACTTCTTCAAGAAGTTCAACATGCAAGAGAGCAAAGGTATGAAAACACTCATGCCTACTACTGGACATCTTGACTTGACTAAGGATGGAAAACCGGTTGACCAAAAGGTTTACTGCTCTATGATCGGTTCATTGTTATATCTATGTGCCTCCCGTCCCGATATTATGCTAAGTGTGTGCATGTGTGCACGATATCAAGCGGCCCCTAAAGAATGTCATCTTAAGGCTATGAAAAGGATAGTGAGATACTTAATTCATACACCAAACTTTGGCATTTGGTATCCTAAGAGGTCTTCTTTTGATCTTGTTGGCTACTCCGACTCGGACTATCCCGGTGACAGGTTGGTAGAAAGTCCACTTCGGGTACTTGTCAATTTCTTGGTAGATCTCTTGTATCTTGGTCCTCCAAGAAATAAAACTCGGTATCCTTATCTACCTCCGAAGCGGAATACATTGCCACCGGATCATGTTGTGCTCAATTACTTTGGATGACCCAAACTCTTAAGGATTATCGGATATATGTGAAACATGTTCCATTGCTTTGTGAAAATGAGAGTGCTATTAAGATTTCTCACAATCCCGTGCAACATTCTCGAAGTAAGCATATTGAAGTTCGTCATCATTTCATTAGAGATCATGTTGCTAAAGGAGACATCGATCTTAAGCATGTTCGTACCGATAAGCAATTGGCGGATATATTCACCGAACTGCTTGATGAGAAAGTATTTTTCCGTTTGAGAGGTGAATTGAATATCATTGATGCCTCAAACTCGGAGTAGAAATTCCATTTGGATACATGCAAGGAATGAACTTGTCTTTTTGAACTAATCCTTGATATTTCTCTGATGATGATGATCATATGTCTTGGATCTATACTTGTACCCTTGCATGTTATCTAACCCTTGTAGGTACTTGGATGAGCCCAAATCTATGTGATTGCAAATCACTCTCACTTCTTGAGCAATCTCTACATCACCAAGTCTCTACAATAAGGTGGTTGAAGACAAGGAAGCATGAATCCACTCAACATATCCTTTGACAATTTCTATATATCAAATTTCATTTGGTATCAAGTTTCATGTTTGTCATTTTGGATACACAAGTGCTCTTCCTTGCAAGACTAGCCCATGTAGGAAGATGAACTCAAACTAGAAGTGGTGCTCCCAACTCTTGGTGAACTACATCAACCTTGAGCATCCAACACAAGTTCGACTACATGATCAAGACCAACATCACCACCCAAGGTATGTTATTCCATCTTAGAGAAGCTTTACCCCAAGTCATGGGTCAAAGCAGCTCAACAAGATGTGAACACATCGATGCTTTATGTAAAAGTGGTAACCCCAGTTGTGCTTAAACGATGACTATGACCTAGATCAAGTGTTATCACTTGACTCCTCAGTCAATATACTCTAACATAGGTGAATTTGTTGCCGACCCATTCTAGATGAAGTTCTCTAGTGTTTCTCTATGTTCTTGCATATGTTTCTTGCTTGTTCCCCTTATAAAAAAACCTCATCTAGATTTCTTTTCTTTTTCTCTCCATCTAATTCATTGCAAATTCTTCAGTTAATTCTTTACAAATGTTTGTGAGATCTTGATTGCCAAGTGAGCTGAGGTGACAATTTTTTTCCTTTGTATTGAGATCGGCCTCACCGAGTCATGCCTATCAGCTAGACCGAACTACGGTAATACCATGTAGACACTTAATCGGTACAACCGACAAGGACTAACCCGGTCTGACCAATATGTATCATCTATGACACTGCCAACTCGGGGTCACCGATGAAAATGGATCGGTGTTACCGATTTCTCTACTGAGAAAACTTTTTGCCATTACAAATGACATTTCTTTTCCAGCTCCACTCGATGATTCTTTGTAACGCCCACGATGCGGCTATATCTCCCACGTGTCGAGGCACGACTTAGAGGCATAACCGCATAGTGGTTTTGTCGCAAGAAGGGTCATCTTCACACAATCCCATGTAATGAACAAGAATGGGATAAAGAGTTGGCTTACAATCGCCACTTCACACAATACATAAATATTATCATACATCATCCAAATTATAATCATATAGACCGACTACGGTCAAAATCCAGATGAAAATAAGACAACCCCAAATGCTAGATCCCCGATCGTCCCAACTGGGCTCCACTACTGATCATCAGGAAAAGACACATAGTAACGACCACGTTCCTCGTCGAACTCCCACTTGAGATCGACGCCATCATCTGCACTGGCATCGTCGGCACCTGCAACTGTTTTGGTAGAATCTGTGAGTCACGGGGACTCAGCAATCTCACACCCGCGAGATCAAGACTATTTAAGCTTGTAGGAAAAGATGGTGCAAAGAGGTGGAGCTGCAGCGGCAAAAGCATATATGGTGGCTAACTTGCGTAAATGAGAGCGAGAAGAGAAGCAACGGAACGGACGTCATCTAGCAATGACCAAGAAGTGATCCTGAACACCTACTTACGTCATTCATAACACAGACCGTGTTCACTTCCCGGACTCCGCCGAGAAGAGACCATCACGGCTACACACGCAGTGGATGTATTTTAATTGGGTCAAGTGACAAGTTATCTACAACCGGACATTAACAAATTCCCATCTGCCTCATAACCGCGGGCATGGCTTTCGAAAGATAATACCCTGCAGGGGTGTCCCAACTTAGCCCATCATAAGCTCTCACGGTCAACGAAGGATAAACCTTCTCCCGGAAAGACCCGATCAGTCTCGGAATCCCGGTTTACAAGACATCTCGACAATGGTAAAACAAGACCAGCAAAGCCGCCCGAATGTGCCGACAAATCCGGATAGGAGCTGCACATATCTCGTTCTCAGGGCACACCGGATGGGCAAGACGTCGGGTTGGCATAGACCCTGGTTGCCCAGGGGGCGCCGGACATCGCCCAGTTTGGGCCAGCATTCGAAGGAACACCGGTCCGAGGGTTAAAATAAGATGACCCTTGGGCTCGCGAAAACCCGGGGGAAAAAGGCTTAGGCGGCAAATGGTAAAACCAAAGTTGGGCCTTGCTGGAGGAGTTCTATTCAAGGCGAACTGTCAAGGGGGTCCCATAAATCACCCGACCGTGTAAGGAACGCAAACTCAAGGAACATAATTCCGGTATAACAGTAACTAGGGCGGCAAGAGTGGAACAAAACACCAGGCATAAGGCCGAGCCTTCCACCCTTTACCAAATATATATAGATGCATTAATTAAATAAGAGATATTGTGATATCCCAAGATATCCATGTTCCGACATGGAACAAACTTCAACTTCACCTGCAACTTTATGAAGCTAACCATGGCAAGAACAATTGCAAAGCATGTATGGATCAACTACAATAAGCTTGGCAAAATTGCATATCATGTTAAGAATCTGCCAGAAGTATTTTATAGCAAAAGTAGAGCAAGATTGAGTCATGCTATGGCACTCCATAATTGCAAACAATTGCAGGAATGGATCAATTACAACTATAGCTACAAAACATCCTTACTGAACATCTCCAAAATATGCATGGATCTCTCTGTAGCATCAAGTTTACATGGCAACAAAATTACAGCAGACAAGGACTTAGAGAAATCACTAAGTCCCTGAAATCAGAAATATTACGAGGCCTACTTTGCATGCTTGTGCTAGTCACCACAGAGATCACAAAAATACATGGACTATACCACTGGAAATATGGCATGGCATACTTCAAAACACATGTAGAGCTAATGCTCAAAAGATGCACAGAATAAATGATACAAAAATGACAAATCTCCAAGTTCTGTCAAGAACCAGAGAATAACAGCAACTAGCCCTCTTCCAACAGAGATTTGGGCATCAATATGACCTCTAATGAACATGGTGCAATTTAACAAAATGAATAGCATCACGAAACGAACAATTTGACATATTACACGCGCGAATCGGAGCTACATGCAAGAAGTTATGGCATCGGGAACAGGAGCACTTGCTGATGATTTCTGGGGACTTGGAAGAAAAGAGGGGCGAGGAGAAGTCAACGGCTACCTCAGATCGGATCGGGCGACAGCCGAGGGAGCTCGCGCTCGGGACTCCGGCGAGGAGGAAGGAGGGCGGTGGCGAGGCCCGGCGCCGGCGGGACGAGGCCGGAGTGGAGGCCGGCGGCGGGGACCGGAGGGGAGGCCGGCGGCGGCGATGGCGGCGGCGGCGGGGTCGGTGGCGAGCGCAGCGGCGGAGATGGCGGGGCCGGCGGCCGGCGCGGGAGGCGAGGCGGCGGCGGGCGCGCGCGGCACGGGCGGCGGCGAACGGGCCGGCGGGCCCGCGGCGGGCTTCGCGGGCCGGCGCGATGGAGAGGGCGGCGGCGACACGTGTCGCGATCTGGTTGGCCGGGCGGCGCGTCGGACGTTGTCCGGCCGGAGCGGACGCGTCCGGCGCGGCGCGGAGGGAGAGAGTTAGGGTTCGTCTGTGATTTCGTTTTTCGGGGGAGATGGAGTTTTATAGGTAGAGGGAGCTAGGAGACTCCAAATGAGGTGCGGTTTTCGCCCACACGATCGTGATCGAACGACCTAGAGCATGGAAGAGAGTTTGGTGGGTTTTGGGCTGGTTTTGGAGGGGGTTTTAGCTGGACACTCAAATGGACTTTGCGGATGCCCGGTTAACCGTTGGAGTACCAAACGACCTCCGAATGGAACGAAACTTGACCGGTAGTCTCCGGGTGGTATAAGAAGACCACTTGACAAGCCTCGGTCCATTCCGCGAAAGTTTGACACACGCACACGAAAGAAAAGAAGAGGGGTGCACCGGAGGAGATAGGAGCGCCGGATTGGAAAACGGACAACGGGGAAAATGCTCGGATGCATGAGACGAACACGTACGCGAATGCAATGCACATGATGACATGATATGAAAATGCATGACATGACAAAATACAAAACGAAAGACAAAACCCGACAACGGAGGGGAAAACATATCACATAGCCGGAAATGGCAAGAGTCGGAGTTACAAATATGGCAAGTTACATACGGGGTGTTACAACACTCCACCACTACGAGAGGATCTCGTCCCGAGATCTAGGACTGAAAAAACTCCGGATATTCGGAACGGAGATGGTCCTCGCGTTCCCAGGTGGCTTCCCGGTCGGAATGGTGCGACCACTTCACTTTCAGGAATTTGATAGACTTGTTGCGAGTCTTGCACTCAGTTTCTTCAAGAATAGCAACAGGGTGCTCATGATAAGACAAATCTTCTTGGAGGTCAATCTCTTCGAAGTTGATAGTGCGCTCAGGCGTCTTGAAGCACTTGCGGAGCTGTGACACGTGGAACACATCGTGCACGTTCGCGAAGTTGGAAGGAAGCTCAAGTTGATAGGCGAGGTCGCCTCTTTTGCCAATGATCTTGAAAGGACCCACGTATCTAGGGGCAAGCTTCCCTTTGATACCGAAGCGACGAGTGCCTTTCATTGGAGAGACGCGGAGGTAGACATGGTCTCCGATCTCGAAAGCCAAATCACGGTGCTTACTATCATAGTAGCTCTTCTGACGCGATTGCGCGGCTTTGAGATTATCACGGATGACTTTACACATTTCTTCGGCTTCAGTGATTAAGTCATTGCCAAGAAGTTGGCGTTCACCAGTCTCTGACCAATTGAGAGGAGTACGGCACTTTCTGGCATAGAGAATCTAGAATGGGGCCTTGCCCGAACTCGCTTGGAAGCTGTTGTTGTAGGAGAATTCAGCATAAGGAAGACAATCTTCCCATTTCATGCCAAAA